>NC_090437.1:1101497584-1102106484 GCF_031143425.1 Pleurodeles waltl
CACTGGTGTACTTAAGGTAGTTGCAGTGGCAAGACACCTTTTGTGGGCATTTGCAGGCTTCCACAGGGGCGTAGGTTCGTCCGGGGGGGGGGAGGGGAGGGAGGGAAGCTTCATATTTCCCAACAATAAAGCAGGAACATCATATTAAAGCAGGTTGCAGCTCCCGGGTGTAACTAGGGTGGGCGGCGCACTGGGGAGTGTGCGGGGGGAATTAATAAAATAAAATACAAGTACAAAATAATTACACTTATCTCCTCCGTTGCCGCGACATGCTACTCCTCTCCCTCGACTTCGCTGCAGGAACAGGCTCCCAGCCTGCCCTGCGCTAATCCTGACACTGCTTAGAGAAGCATCAGGATTGGCCGGGAGTGCCCAGCCAGGGTGCTCCCAAGCAGAATGGGAGCCTGTGCAGGCTCTCTCGTTGCTGGGCTGGAGACAGCCTATTGCGCATATTCCATATTGCCTATTGCGCATGTGTGTTTAGCCGGCCCGAGACAGCAGGTCAAAAACACATGCGCTCTGAGAGGAGTGCACAGTCATCCCAAAAGGCCCACCCCTTTCACAAGGAAAGGATAATAAACATGGGGGGTCATTTTGATCTCGGCGGTCTTTTTTCCAGACCGCCGAGGGACCGCCGTGCGGAAGACCGCCAGTGGGGGCGGTTTGCCGCTCGGCCTATTATGACCGTTGGCAGCTCTCCGTCCTTTTGCGGATGGAGAGCCGCCAACAGCCATACTGGCGGGCAGCGGGGAAGTGGAGGTTGCTCCACCTCCACCGCCACGCCAACAGAACACCGCCCAGCGAATCACGTCATGTGATTCGGCGTGGCGGTGTTCTGTTGGCGGTGTGGTGTCGGCGTAGCAGCCCCCATGGCTCCCATCCCCTCCCAGAGGATCGTCGTACCAGCTAAGTCAATCGTCCGTGAGGGGAGGGGGATGGGGGGGGTGTTGTGTGTTGTGTGCGTGCATGGGGGTGTGTGTGTGTGTATGTAGAGGGGGTGTGTGAGTGCGTGTATGCTTGCAGGGGTGTTGTGTGTATGGGAATGAGTGCATGTATGTCTGTAGGTATGGATGTGTGCGTGTATTTTTGAATGTGGGTGTGCATGTCTGATTCTGTGTGTGGATGTTGGCATGTATATCGGTGTGTGTGCGTGTATTTGTGGTGGTGGTGCCTGCGTGTGTGTGTTGTGTGTATGAGTGTTGTTATATTGGGGGTCGGGGTGGGGTCCTGCCACCTTTGGGGGGCGGCGGGGGGGTGGGGGGAGTAGGAGAGGGAGTCGGAGTGGGGGTGGGGGGGGAGACCCCTATCAGTGCCAGGGAAGGAATTCCCTCACACTGATAGTGCTTACTGCCATGGATTTCATGGCGGTTTCAAACCGCATGAAATCCATGTGGGTCAGCCGGGTACAAATACCGCCGGCAGTATAGTGTCGGCCGCCGGGCTGGAGACCCTGGTCTCCAGCCCTGCGGTCGTCTCCGCCCTGGCGGGCGGAACGGAGAACCGGCGGATGACCATGGCAGTAACCGCCATGGTCATAATACGCGGAGGAAAGACCACCAGCCTGTTGGCGGTCTTACCGCCGCTTCTCCGCCTTCCGGCAGGGTCATAATGACCCCTCCAAGGTTTAATACTTTCCTTGGGAAAGGATTTGCAGTGGTTGCTGCTGGCGGTGAAATCCAACACACACTTCACATTAACCGATTGAAAGCACTTGTACCCAACTAACTATTTACTACAGATGGGCGGCCTTCAGCATGGGCGAGCTGGGTCCAGGGCGCACAGAGTTGTGTGCACTAAAGTTATGCCAACAGCAGCGCCCTTTTCATCTTGCTCCAGCTTTGTCCCTGCCTGTTTTTTTGTGTCGGATTTGCCAGTTTAAAGTGGTTTTAGTCCTTCATTATCATACTGCAGGCAATGCTTTTAACACCCTTCTAGCACCCGTCCTTGCCTTCCCTTCACCTTCTGACCCCTCCTGACACACATCAACATAACTATCATCTGCGTGAGACAGCTAAGCTATTAGTGATTTAGGTGAGTTGGTGGAGGTCCGGGGATATTTGTTTTCAGGGGCCACTCACTGCTCACCCAGGTACTAACTAGTGAAAACAAAAGGGACCTCCTGCAGCCACATTTAATTCAGTGCCATCATCAAGGGGGTCAAATTTCTTTCTGTCCACACCCAGGGCACTATCTTAGCCATGGCCGGCTCTGACTACATAATACATTGTTAGAGGGGGTTGGGGGGGCTAACACCCTCAACACTCTAGTGGAGCTACGCCCCTACATTTCCAGAGAAGTTTGTTTTTATTTATCACCCTAAAACTACTAAAACTACTGTTAATGGAGCTAAAAAGCAAGCCATCTTCCCTGTTTTCTCAAAAGGCTGAAAACAAGGATTTTCTGCAGAGGAATGAACACCAAAAAGATTGTCCCTTTGGGGGAAACAAAAAGATTTAATATGCAAATGTAGATATCTGACACACTTGCCTAGATTTTCCTGTTGTGGAAAATCAACCTTAGTGCACAGTGATTCTAGTCAGGTGCTATAGTTGATGATCCACATGGAAGAATTGCTTCAGTCAGGCCTCACACCAAGCAAGGGATTTTCTGTTTCTTCCAGCCTACTAAATTATACATCTAGATCCCAAGAAAATAACTTATGGAGATGCTGTCCTGATTTACACTGAGAATTGGTTCAGTGAGGTCTTACAATAAACCATGGAACTTCTATTCCTTCCTGGTTCTCAGTTTCTCCCGCTGCACAAGGGTTCAATCAATATGGTTGGAAGCTAACCTGAAATCAAGGATCATATAGCACACAGTCTCAGGATTCACTTTTGAGACAAACAATTAAAAGCCCCAACTCCAACGGTATCAAGACATTGTATAAATGGAATAATCGTCAGTGAAACTAAGATGGGCAAGGTTATTAAGGGACGGTCTGGGTCAGATTGCTAGTGATTGTTAAATTGGAGAATTTTAGCACAGAGGAACCGCTGCTTTCACCCAAAAGGATCTAAGCAGCAGAGCCTTATTGAAGTCAATGCGTAGGCACTGGATGTAGAGGTACTGGAGATGCTGCATCACCCACTAAAATATCAATGCTGGAGTTAAGAAGGTGATTGGGCAATAAAGATGCCTTTAACTTTCATTTTTATCTTTTAACATTAGCTGTGCTTCAAAGACAGAGGTCAGATGTCAGGCAGTATCTTCTGACAGATGGCTGTTTATTCTTTTAAAATGGAGATTGGTGTTTACTTTCTCTGACTGCAAAGTGAGATAGTTTTGTAAAAGGTGGCAGTCTTGCACGGGTACAGGTCATGTTAATGGAAAAGTTGTAGGCTGACACTTTTTTCTAAGGCACAATAACATTTAAATATCTGTAAATTAAGTGTGTAAATGTTTCAGATTATTTCAGCAGTTTGGAAAGCGCACATGAAGCACATTTGTTTGTAATACTGAAGTATGAGGGAAACAAAGATTTTATTAGGGTCAAGATATACTTATTTTTTGAAACTCAATTTCCACACATTTCCGTTTGTGCGCTATTAATCAGTAAAACTGTACGCCTGAGCAGATGTGTTGTCTGTAGATGATACTGCACTACCATGCAATGCTTTAATAGTATATTTGCAACAGTGTTCCCTCAAAAGAGCCAGCAGCTACATACTACAACCTTAAAAGTCTCCTGTTGAATACATTTGCTGCACTAGTTCTTAGTGAAGCACTTGGAGGTGTCACAATTCCTATGACTTTAGAAATGTGACATTGATGGCCGCAACCTCACTCTAAAAAGTGTTCCAGCACCACTGAGTCAAGGGCCGAGGCTTTCTGTTACCTGACTGAGAGGAAATCTACTGTACATTTGAGAGACTCTTGACATGATTTAAAAGTGTTGCCTTAACTTGTGGAACTACCCAATTCTGTAACACAATTCTGGGTACAAACCAAACAGAGTTCCACTCCAACCACAGCACCGGAACCACTCTTACTGCTGCTACAGATGACATCAGAACCATCCTGGATCAATACAAATTGGCTGCCCTTATCCTCCTTGACATCTCAACAGCTTTCAACATCTTCTCCCACCACACCCTAACCAAGAGGCTCCATGGAATCAGCCTCCAAGATGACACTCTCAAGTGGATTGCATCCTTCCTATCCAGTAGAAGTCAGAGTCCTCCTCCCTCCTTCACATCAAAGCCCAAGAACATAGTAGTCGGCTTCCACCAAGGCTCATCCCTCATCCCCATCCTCCTCAACATCTACATAGCCCTCTTGGCCAACATCATCAGGGACCATGGACTGAACATTGTTTCATATGTGAGCGACACCCAGCTCATCCTCTTATCTCAAGAGCCCTCTACAGTGAAGGGCAACTTCCCCCTCTGCATGACCAGCATCACCAACTGGATGCAAGGCAACCCCCTTAGACTCAACACAAACAACACAGAAGTCATGATCTTCGGGAGCACCACCTCACCATGGAATGACTCCTGGTGGCCCGCCAACCTGGAACCTCCCACCCCCACTGACCATGCGTGAAACCCTAGCATTATCCTGGACAAAAATCTCACCATTAAGAACCAGATCAACACAGTCTCCTCTGCCTGCTTCCTTACCCTCTGCATGCTCTGTAAGATCTTCAAGTGGCTCCTGGTCTCCACCAGACACACCGTCACACAAGCCCTCACCATCAGCTGGCTTGACTATGGCAACACTCTGTACGCCAGAATCACATCACACCTCACGAAGAGACTCCAAATAATTAAAAAAGACTCAGTGGCTAGACTCATCCTAAGCCTCCCCAGGAGGACCCACATCACCCACTACCTGAGGGAGCTCCACTGGCTCCCTGTACACAAAAGATGCTACTTCAAGATGCTGACACACACCTACAAAACCATTCACAACCGAGGACCGGCATTCCTCAACCACCATTTTAGCTTCCATCTTCCCTCCAGATCACTGTGCTCCGCCTCCCTCTCCCTCGTCCACAAACCCTCACCCACTGCTGCAGTAGTGCAGGTCGTTCCTTCTCCTACCTCACCACAAAATCCTGGAGCAGCCTTCTCATCCACCTCAGAACATCATCCTTCCAGGAATTCAGAAGGATGCTCAATACCTCGCTCTTTAACTGGTACAGTGAGCGACCAAACCTAGCACCTTGATACTCTCATGAGTGATTAGCTTTCTCTACAAATCCTGATTCATTGAAGCAATTCATTGATAAGGGCGGAAATTGCAGCTGTGGGCTCAGGGTGCGGTATTGTTCTGTGCACATTTTGTATGACTGTTTACATTTCTTAGTGCTAAGGCACTGGCTATTTGAATAAGTGCTAACTGAATATGGGATTGGACTTCAGAAAGAGGCAATTATGTTTTTATATGCTGTGCAATTTTTAAATGTGACTTGTGTGGTAAGCAGGTTTTTGATGGTCTTAACTAATATCAAAGTGCTCAATTGATTTTAAAGATGAATGATTCATTTATACTTTTACAGCTAATAATGTGTAGGTATTAATGTGCTAATGTTTTAAAGCCCATGGTTCAATAAATATACATTCCACTACTACTAATACTACTAGTATTCCCTTCAGCCTACTCCATTATACACCAATATCCTAAGAAAATAACTGGAGCAGCTGCTATCTTCATTGAAAGCTGGTTCAGTAAGTGCTCACAATAAGTGAAGGACCTTTTATTCCTTCCAGACTAATCCTTTATACACATACCTTCCAAGAAAAGAATGGCTGAAGGTTCTGTCTTGATCCACACTCAGAACAGGTTCAGTGAGGCCTGACAATAAGCTAGTGATTGTCTTTTCTTTCCATGGTACTCCATTATACATCCAGATCCCAGGAAAAGAACAGGTAGAGGTGCTGTTGTGATCCATACTAAGAGCTGGTTCAGCAAGGTCTGACAATCAACTAGTGATGTTCTTTTTCTTCTAGGGCACTACATTGTATAGTTAGATCCCAAAAAAGAACAGGTTGGGTGCTGTCCTTATCCACAAACAGTCCTTTAGATGTAGAGGTGTCCAATCCCAATCCATTCCAGCCCTTCACCTTTTTGGACTAGACAGCAAATCGACTCCCTGATGGCTGTGTCATTCATCATCCCGGGGACAATGTTTATTTTGTCAATAAATGCTTTGAGCATATGATCACTCAATTAATTCAGTCTATCATTAGCATCTTTCTAGGGATCGGAAACATGAATTGAAGCATTTCTTCAGATGGTGCTGACTTTTAACTCCTCTAGTTCTTGAAAGACAATGACCTCACCCACAGACAAAAATGTTCCTAACTAGACTTCACTATTTCAAAGGATAATAGCCTCCAAGTGGGTGATTGCATTGGAGTTAAGTAGTCTGATGAATTCCTAGTCCTTTTTTGTCCGAAATGTAGCACACATTGAAATTGGATATCAGTAGTGGGACTGAACTTGGTATGTTTCAACAATTCCATCAATCTAGCCACATCAAGCTACCAAATTGACACTTGCCTGCCTTGCCTTGAGGGTAACTCATTCACAACATATTGCAATGATGTCACAGCTGAAATCACAAAAGTACTTTATTATACAAGCAAAAAAATTAAAAAGGAAATTTCATCACCTGGTACAAGACTGGCAGATCCAGCATTAGGTCATGTTTACTTTGTCTCATGTGTATACTCAGGTGTATGTAATAGTCTCAGAAGGAGATTCAGCAGACCTAATCCCCAATGGGAGTCCTGCATTCCTTCTCTGAACACCCGCAGCATATTTCTGGGTTGTTGTGGTAGGAGAATATTGCATTGGGGTGGTGGTGTGGCTTATACAGATCAATTAGTTTCACGGAAGGTATTGTGTTCACTAATTTCTAACCACTGCTTGACTCTAACATGCAGAACTATTAATGACATCTAGTTTCAAATGAATGCAATTTTAAACTTAACACAAAACATTTGGGATCCATAGGAGTAAATCACAGAATCATGTGTATCTAATGAAAAACTGTGTATTAAAAATCAGTTAAACACACATCACATTAACCTTTTGGGCGCCATTGATGTAATAGATACATCCGGTGGCATGGAGCTCATGTGCCACAGACATAACCATTATGTCCTGCACCCGGCCCAAGGGGGAGCGGTAGCGGTCCTCCCGTGGATCTCCCACCCACACCAATCCTTCCACTGTCACTCCCGACCACCCTGACCCCTCCCCAGGGGCATCTGATGATGTCAGCGCACGATCACGTGCTGACCTCAAACTGAGGTTGCCCCTTACGCACTGGAAGCAGGGCTTCCAGCGCATCAGAGGAGAAACCGATTAGTTTCTTCTTGGGACGGGGGAAGGGGAGGTCAGAGAGGCATGAAAAGGGAAGGACTACTTTTCCTTTCCTTTCATGTCTCTCTGAGCATTCTTGCAGCACGATCGCAGAGCGGTCGTGCTGCAGGAATGCCCACTGGACACCAGGGAGTTTGTTTACTTTTAGTAAACACATGAAGGGAGCAACACCTTAGGCAAGGTTCGCTCCTCTGGGGCGCAATATTATTTTAGTCAATTTTTGCCCCCCCCATCCTTTTAGGGGCAGATCGGCCTATGTTTATGGGGCCAATCTGCTCCCAAAGGAGGCAGAAACCACTAGACAACAGGGATTATTTTTTTAAATTTTACATAAGGGGAGCGACCCCTTGGCCAAGGGTCGCTTCCCAGGGAGGTTATCATATTAGGTCATTTCTGCCCCCTTAGGGGGCAGAGCGGTCTACTTTTATTAAGCCAATCTTCCCTCAAGGGGGGCAGAAACCACTGGACACCAAGGATTTTTGTGTGGGTGTTTTGTTTGGGGGGCGGCCCCTTGGGTAAGGGTCACTGCCAATGGGAGCACATTGCTGTTGGCCATTTCTGCCCCCTTTAGGGGCAGATCGGCCTATTTTTATTAGGCCTATATGCCCCCAAGGGGGGCACAAAGCCCACTAGACACCAGGGAAGATTTTGTTTTAAAAAAGAGGGTAAGGGTGTGGGCATAACCCCCACCCAAATAAATGGGAACAAAGTTGTTCTGCCCGCTGGTGGACAGATGCGGTAATTACCTCGATCTGCACCCCAGGAGGGCAGAAAGCCTACTAGATGGCAAGGAATAAAAAACAATAGAGAGGGGTGGGTGCTGCCAACCAGCATGGTTATGCCCCCACTCCAACTGAAGGGGGTAACAGTCTTTCAGCTCCCCCTGCAAACTAAAGCATCTCATCCCAACAGCAAGCAAGAGGACATTTTGGGCCATATTTATACTTTTTGACGCAAAATTGCGCTAACGCAATTATGCGTCAAAAAAATTTGCGCCGTCTAACGCCATTTGGATGCGCCATGCGGGCGTCAAATTTATACTTTGACGTACGGCGGCGCAACCAACAGGTGGGAGTCATTATTTCGTGACGCACACAGCGTCGGTCTGTCGTAAAGGAAACCAACGTAAATGCGACGCACATCACTGTGGGTCGATTTACGACAGCGCAATCATGAAAACGCTGTTTTTTTTCACGCAATTGCGTCACATTTTTGCGCGAAAACTGCCCTTTCAGGAGAGGAGACCCAAAATGGATCCTAGATGCCCCAACAGACCCCAGGAGGATGAGAGCAGACCAGGAACCAGCCAGGAGGAAGCATACAGGACCCAGGACATTTTTAAAAAAAAAAGAAAGTGTCGCTTCAGTGCAGAGGAGCAGGAAATCCTGGTGAAAGAGGTGACGGAACACCAGCACCAACTTTTCATCACCTCCAAATTGCCACTCAGTAGGAGAGAGGCCATCTGGAAACAAATTGTGGACAAGATTAACAGTGTGGCTGAAGAACGCCGGACAGTCACCGAGTGTAAGAAACGCTGGCATGACTGCAAACGTAGGACCAAAGAGAAAATGGGCAGGAACAGGAAGGCAGCAATGCAGACTGGAGGGGGGAGTCCAGCACAACAGGAGGCCCTGGACCACATGGAGGAGATGGTCGCAGCCGTCATCCCGGAGGAGATCGTCACAGGGATTCAAGGACTGGACAGCGCAGACTACCACGACACTACACACATGCAGGGTAAGTCGCATGGGGAATCATAATACAATAATGGGGACTGTAAGCCGGGGGGGGATACCTACTACACAATGCATGTAAGTCAGCACATATATGAAGTGGCATGGGGAAAGGGGCACGGCAGGGGGGCATGCCCAGTACTGACCGAATCTGGGGCACGACAAAATACAGCAACCACAACAGTCCCACGGGGACATCCTGTAATTACAACAAGAGAGCCAAGGGAAAGCAGTGACAGGTGGGAAGGACACTACCTCAAATCCACATCCAGGCACTTGTATTGCAAAATCTATTCTACATCAACTAGGTCCCTATCTGTAATGCAGTAGCAAATACAACAACTGTAACTTAACTGCAAACACAGTTGACAATAACACCTCTCATCTCTGTGCAGCTATAGTACCAAATGGCAGAAACCCCACCCTGGAACATACATACCTAAATTAGGGGGTGAGGGTGACATCTGCAATTACTCCTAGAAATAAGACAAAGGTACCAGTACACTCAAATGCCGAATGTCCATAACTGACACATACATAAGCCTAAGTAAACAGCAATAGGAGCCACACAGCACTAACGATACACACATGCTGCATACGTCAGGGTCCCTCACGTGCCTGGCTAACAAGGCTACATCACTAATGTCATACTGCTCAGACAACAACATTGAGGAGGGGACACAGGCAACTGGTCACTGAAACACACCTGCAAAGTCGGACAAACAAATAGGACCTTCATACGATAAACAGGCCAATCCAATTCAAAACACATCACCCAACATCATCTCAAAACATCAAGAATGTTTACATCCATACCACATCCTAACATTGACATGCATAGGTAATGCCACGTTACATGTACAGATCATGCAATGTGAATAAAAAGTGTATGGGGCAGGGCCTGAGAGGCAAGTGTGCTGGCAGGGCAGTCACAACACCCACAGTCAGTCAAAGTGTAGTGTGGCAAGTGAAACGTATACTTTGCGCATTAGCCTCAGGCTGGAGGCCTTTGTGCATCTTACCCTGAATGTACTTATACTCATTTGCTCACATCTAAGTGCCTCAGAGCAATTTGCACTAAATGATTCTCATTGCCCTTCCTATCAGTTAATGTAGCAAATAGTCAGTCCTAAGGTGTTGTCAATTAGTCAAATCACACTGTTTTGCCTACTTCTGCACTGGAGTTTGCCAGAACATATTCACTCTGTGCCCCAGTCAAGGATACCGTCTGGTACGTTGCTGATAGATGTGGTAGGGGTCAAGGTTTGGCATTCCTGCTTAGGGAAACTTTGTCATCACCATGACATATGTCTTTTACATTCACTCCCTTGTCCCAAGACACGCATGGGGGAGTTTCCAAACAGAAAATAACAACTAGATGCTGCCTGCCTTGCTGCTGATGCACAACCAGATCCTAGCCCATTCCTCTGATATGAGGGATGATGTCTCCCCTGTGATTCTGACAGGCAACCTCCAAACTTAACAAGCTGTGCTATACATAGAACATGCAGGGGGAGAGTAGAAACAGTTAGGCACCATGAAAGCTGTGTACTAATGTATTACTCTCCTGCGGACTATTTAAATTCTAACAGTGTGTATTGTTTGTGTAAATGGGGCTCACACCTAAATTCCTACAAGTCAGTTGTACAATGAAACTTCATATCAAACTAATACTGTCTATGTCATTTGTGTATGGGAACCTACCGGAAAAGATACAAATGTGTAGGACCTGAGTGACCACCACTTCCCTGAGAAGTTCCAAAGATGTCATGCGCTCGGATGTCTAAACATTCCTTTGATGTGGGAGACCAGAGGCACTGCTAGTTAGTCTTAGCTAAATTGAATATCTGGGTGACAGAGTTATTTTCAAGTGGGTCAAACTTAGTCCCCCACACCATTAGCTATCCTGCTGCCTAGAAAGCCAAGAATCACATGTTGGATAATGAGAGCCCACCCTACAAAATGTCCCTCCATAACAATAGTGAAACACCGAGTGAGGAGTAGGAGAAAAAAACACCTATTCCTAAATAATTACAAAGCAACACCTAGAGGCGACCTGGCAGACATGTCTGAAAGATCCATATCAAACATGTGACACACAGGTGGGCCATAGGCCTACAACAATGCCCTATGACGGACAGCAGATACCTAGACAAACACAGAGTACAATGTTAAGGCATCCAAAGGCTTGTATCTTACTGCAAAATTGTCACAACACAGACACACTAATTGTACCCTGTTTCATTGCAGAGGAACACGGATCTCCTGCTGATCTGCCTGTCCATGAGTTCCCTGATGACATGGATGACGACACCATCAACCTCCCACAAGAGACCATTGACATGGTCCTTGAAAGCCTCCAAACCCCACCTTCAGTCACAAGGAGGAGCACAGAAGAAGCAGCCACCACAGGAGAACCACCCGCCACCCCAATTGTAAGACCTGCCAGCTCCAACACAGCTGAGGACTCTGACGACACTGGCACCAGCTTCGAAAGAACTGTCGTTGGGGTCCAGCGGGAGCTGGCCAAGGAGGTGCGGGTGGGGATGCAAATTATGGCAGCCAGCCTTGAGGGGGTGCGTTCGTGCATGTTGTCAACTGCTGATCAGGCAGCTGCAATGCAAGCCAGAAATTTTCTCTTGGAGGACATTTAAAAAACACTGAAGGAAATTGGCACAGCTGTCATCCAGTTGACACAACAACTCAAACTGCAAGCCACTCAACGTGTGCACGAATGCAACATAGAACCCCTCAGGGCCGACCTGGCTGCCTACCATCGGGATGTGGCTGCCATTCTGAAAAACCAGCAGGCCTTCCTTGCTGCAGTACTGCCCTTCCTTACTCAACAGGGATCAGCCCCCGGGATGTCTGCCTCCATGTCTTCTAACACTGAGGTGTGTGTTGCCCCTTCACAACCAACAACAACAAGGACACACCAGGCAACACACACATCAGAAGAAGAAGACATGGAACAGATAACATTCACACGCAAGAGTACCCGGAAGCTCTAGTCCCTGCACCATGCCCTACTCTGACCAAGGTCCTACTTTTTGACACATGCCAGTCTCACTACAACTAACCTCAATGACTGTTCGGCAATCCACTGTATGACTTGTCCACCTTGCCAGTGAATGTTTCTCTCCTACAATTTGGCATTTCATGTTCCTCTGCACTGTCTGTGACATCACCCCAGCATGTCAGGAGCATCATCCACACCCCTTCTGTAGGATCACCATGTAATAATGCACCAGAAAGGAGTCAGCAAACATGGTGAATGGACATTTTGCACAACACCACTTATAAATAAATATCACTTGCACACCTATTGTGTCTCTGTGTCATTTCAAAATTCAACTGTGCAGTAGATAACTCCAAAGTGGCTGTGTGGAAACCATGTCCATTCTCTATACTACTGTCCTGATTTCATGTATACTGAATCATCTGTGCAGTGGCCAGGATTGCATCATAGCTTTACTATACTGAGGAAAATAACTGATGAAGGGACTAAGCACACACAATCATGCTGTGTTGGACAGAATGATGCACCATCTATAGCTGTTCTACACAACTAATGGTGGCTGAGAAATGTAGGCACCATGCAATACTAACATTTGAAATTATGCTGTAGAATGAAAGGAATGATAAACAAATTACACTGCATCAATCACCCTTACGGCGTATACTTCCATGAAGGAAAGTCATGCTGAATCAGTACACACATGATGTAGGTCAGCAATGATAGCAACAATACAAGAGTGTGAACAAATCATCATCTATAAAGCTCTCCCTGAACTTCACAATGCTGTCCGACCTATCTATTTACCTACAATAACAAGTCTGGAAGCACTCTTTGTGAAGTAGGATACATACCAACCCCAAACCTTGATGATCAATGCACACTACCAATGGTGGCTCTCCAACATGGTGGATACTTACCAAGTTAGCACACGGGTAGCTGGCATGTTAAACCTCATAAGCCTGGGGATAGGGAGCATGGAACACAAATGTCATACTTAACATTTCTGCTACACTGATGTCAAGGCCATGAAAAGGTAGCACCTAACGCATCAGGTAAAGGGTTAACAAATTTTTTATTTAAAAGTAGTAATAAAAGAGGCAACTAAGGGAAAGGTAAACCTACACTAATCTAACCTGACTACTACTAACCCACAACTGTCCCTAACTAACCTAAGCTAAACTTACTCTACACATGTAACGAAATGATCTAAACATCAACCCCCCACCCACCATTAAGAGACAAGACACATGCAGGACAACACTTACTAACCTACACACATACTATACTATCTTAAACAAACATATATTTTTTTGTATTTTTTTTTTTTAAGTTTATATATATATATATATATTTTTTTTATTAAACAGGAATCCCAACATTGCCAACACAAAAATATTAGATAGAAAGTATAAGGACCCCCCACCCTCTTACCTAACACTAACTAAGCTAATTACCTATACTTATCCTATAACTAACCCCCCAAACCCAACTAACAGTATGAAAAGAGGAAAGAGGGGAGAGGGGAGGGGTAAAAGTTCAGGAGGGCAAAATAACTAAAGATTTGCCCTCTGAAGTGTGCGCCGGATGGAGCGCACCTTCTTTTTAACCTCCGCCATGTCCTCCGTCAGGTTGTCCACCTTTTGAATTAACCTGTCCAGTTTCCTAGACAATGCCTGGAAGGCTGCAGGGTCAATTGGAGGGTCACTGCTGGTCTGCGTGCCGGTGGAGGTGGAGATTGTCGCTGGAGTGGAGTGGCCACGGGACAGCCCTGCTCCCAACACACGGCTGGGTCCAGGTCTTGAGGAAGATGGCTGGTCCGTCGCTGGGTCCCCTTGGGCAGACCTGGTGGTTGTAGGTGGCACCGTTGGTGGAGCCTGTGGTGTGGCATACCACGCCCCGGAGGCCCGATCGGAATTGTATCTGCGGGCCATCCTCCGATACCCACACTGCACCTGCAGGATGTGCCTGTACCTCATTGCCCTGTGCTCAAAATGGTTGCGCTCTGCGGCACTCAGGTTTGCAGCTGTGAAGAGAAAAGGGAAATATTGAGCATTGAATTTACAGTGGGTTGAATCCCACAATGGCTCATTTGTCCATTACTAGAAATATATTGTATGCAGCAATTGTTACAACATAGTTCACGGAAATGCTCAGAGGAAGTACATGTGAATCATGCATCCCTAAGGTCATATCACACCTAGCATATCCATGTCTCTACATGATGGATGACATCACCCTAAACTACTCATCCAAATCATACCTAAGGCATTTGACATTATGGCACCAGCTCTTCCGCATACTGACTTCAGTACATATGTCATTCTATGTGATTACACTCACACTCCTCACTCAATAGCATTTTTAATTAGTTGTGTGCTAAGATTGAACCCCTGGCCCAGAATCATGTGTCCACACTAGGTGTCAGATGTAGGAATTTAGGAAAATCAACTAGCAAATTGCAAAGCAGAACGGTGTCTCTGACACCGTCTGCGAGTCGCTATGGGGTCCATAAAACCCACCTCATGAACATCAATGATGTGGGTTCCAAGTTGCCCCACCTTAGCAACATGGGCACTCACGGGGATGGTGGCCTGCTGGGACCAGCAGAACTCCATAGACGTGACTGTTTTTAAATTAAGCAAGTTATTTCTCCCCAAGTGTAGGCCGTTTACCGGAAAGAAAAATGAGCTGCAATTATTTTTAAATCACAACAATTGTACTTGGAAATTTTCACTGTAATTATTGGTCCCTTAGACCACTGGCTTTTTTGCGCAGAATTCTTTTAGTCCACTCACAAAGGCTGAAGCTTTACAATGAGGACCCCTTCCAGTCAGCAAGGTGGTTACCATCCACTTCAAGTGGATGATAACAGCTACTCACTTTGCAACCACGTACTCGGTTGCAAATGGGATTGCCTACCACTGTGATTTGCAAGTAGGTCTGGTAAAACCCTTCATTATATCAATTTTGAAAAGCATTTTACTCATATGTACATGACCACCAAAGACATTTTGGATTAGGAAACAGACGTTTGCAAATCCCACACAGATATTTATGCCATTTGCAACGTGTAGACATTTTTCTCACTCTGGCCCAAGGTACTAACTCAAGTCACAAAAGGTGTTAAGTACGTGTAACATACTGGTTGCTACAGTCCTAGGTACCCTGTTTCACAGTAACATCCCAGTCTTTGTGGGTGGTGTGGGAAGAACAACCAACAATCCCATGTTCAATGCACACCCAGGAGTGTACAGAAAGTGCAACAATTATGTGCCTTCACACACAACACCTATGAAGGGCTAGCAACACGTTGTAGTCAGCCCAACCTTGTCACATCCCAGGTCCACACATGTCAAAATGTTATGACTTAGCCCAACATAACATACTATTAGTGAGGCATGTTTAACAACACACACAAGGGAGGTAGTACACCCATTCACATGATTCAACTGAACACCTAGGGCATTGCACTCAAGTCACACACACTTCGAGTTCACCTTGTGGAAGTACATGCCCATGGAAGATCCAACCTACAGTGTACACAGTCCATCCTCAACTAGGAAGAAGCACTTGTCATCAATGCCATATGCCTAAGCTATCTGGGAGACTGTCAGTCTGATATGCAGACTCAGTTCATGGCAAGTCCCTGACCAAATCTAACATTGACCAGTCTATTCGAAATGAGTCATACCATTCCCAATTGCCGCCATAATTGAATGGGCTACAGCCCCTCAATCTGAGAGATGACTACGTATTGCTTTGCAGAAACATAATTCTAATTTGATATCACACTAAAAGAACAAAGCCAATGAACGGCCAGCACATCAAATCATGAATTCTCTTGAACACACAGTAATCCATCATGCGTCATTACCAAACAATGTAAATAGCACTCAGGCGACACTCACTGTAGGTATCGGGGTCGTCAAAATGGGCCACCTCTCCCACGGTGTACGGGGCTGGTCCACCTGTAAAGCATGAAACAAAGATTATACTCAGACTGGGTGAACGGACAAAAGATTTCTGTTACAATGACACTGTGTGAAAATGACATGGTAATGATAGACTTTCACACATGCTCATCCTGCATGGATCACTTTGTATTCAACATTAACATTGGATGAGTCTCCTGCTCCAGTGTCACACCCTACTACACTCATGCAGTGGTCAGGACAGTCAGGTGTCGTCCAAGTTAATCCTCCATTAGTATGCCCCAACAATAATGTTATCCATACATCTCAGCATGTGCATCCCCGAGAGACATTCCAAAACTGGTTCCATGAGGACTGCATGACCACTCACAATTAAACAGGTTATTTGGACAGGGTCAACAGACAGCAACCAGACACACATGTGACATATGTGTGAACAACATGACTAACTTCATGTGACGTGACGGCAACACACATGTATAGCATCATCATGTGTTTCCAATTTTCTGTCTGGCTATGGCGTCTGCATCTGTAGGTATGTTGTTTCTACATGACGTACTCACTGGCCATTATGACCAGTGGAGTACAAATGGAGCCGTTCACGTGTTGCTTTTCTGACACAAAGGCAACACTACATTACATGCAGCTACAGGCATCTGGTATGTGTTGCAAAAATGATCCATCGGACTGGTAGCATAGGTCTTCATACACATTCTGCAACAAATACACAGTAGGACACATATGTATACCTTTGTAGCGCAGCATTTGAAACATTTTGGGACGCAGAGAGGGGGCGACTTAGCATAATACAAATAGATGTTGAATTTATAAAGCTGTCATTGCGTGTACATGTGTTGCAAGAATGGGGATTAATGTGTATAACCATGGGCCTAGGTTTCCCTGGCATTACACACACTCAGCTACTTATTTTGCAGATTCGCTAACAATCATCACATGTTCACACACCGATTTCTGTCATTCCCATGTAATTGTTTTTTACTCACCAACATGGCCACCAATCTGGAGTCCCAGGTGGTCCAGCAGGTCCTGTTCCCTGGTGATCAGATCTGCCCAGCGGTGCTTGAGTTGGTGTACATTCCTGAGACTCCCATAGACCCGGACCAGGTGATGGCGCACCTTCTCCCACCGGATTTTCCTGGCCTCCGTGTGATATCCCTGTATCACACGGCCCCCAGCTTCCAGCATTAGTGGGAGGAAATGGCTTACGAGCCATATGAACCCCCCCAATTCGTCTTCCCCCATCCTGGACAGGCGAGGCCTGCCTGACATATTGAGAGGGATAAGAATGTACCAACAAAATATAAAATATAAAGGGGGAAATGGGGAAAGGTAGAGGTGTGAAAGAAAAAGGAGAAGTAGAAAAATAGCCCAACTAACCCCCCAAACTATGCTACCCACAACAGACTCCCACAGACAATACAAACTATCACAGGTATAGACAAAATAACACTAAACAGACTGAGACAATGTGATACAACAATAATAGATTGACACTAAGACAAAATACAAGGCACACAGGACACTAGAGCAGTAAAACACAGGACAACACCTTTCACACAACCACACAGTCTAGAGAAATCTGAGACTGCAAAGTGAAAGTGAAAGTTACCTCCCAGTACAGATTTTGTAAACAGGATATCCTATTACATCACTTCCTGCATAAAATGGCCGCCGTTTTTATTTTCCCGTTATGCGTCATATTTTCACGCAAACACAGTTGTGCGTCAATTTTTTATGACGCATTACAGTGCACATGATGCGGAGTGAAAAAATATGAATATTAATAATTAATACTGTACATGAAATGACCAATATATTGTGCATGTAGCGTAAATTTCACCACGCATACATCATGGGCGTCGTTTTTTTTACACGTACAGTGGTGCACATGATGCGGAGTGAAAAAATATGTTATGAATATTCATAATTAATACTGTACATGAAATGACCAACATATTGTGCATGTAGCGTCAATTTCACCACGCATACATCATGGGCGTCGTTTTTTTTACACGTACAGTGGTGCACATGATGCGGAGTGAAAAAATATGATACGAATATTAATAATTAATACTGTACATGAAATGACCAACATATTGTGCATATAGCGTCAATTTCACCACGCATACATCATGGGCATCGTTTTTTTTACACGTACAGTGGTGCACATGATGCGGAGTGAAAAAATATGATATGAATATTAATATGTAATACTGTACATGAAATGACCAACATATTGTGCATGTAGCGTCAATTTCACCACGCATACATCATGGGCGTCGTTTTTTTTAAACGTACAGTGGTGCACATGATGCGGAGTGAAAAAATATTATATGAATATTAATAATTAATACTGTACATGAAATGACCAACATATTGTCCATGTAGCGTCAATTTCACCACGCATACATCATGGGCGTCGTTTTTTTTACACGTACAGTGGTGCACATGATGTGGAGTGAAAAAATATGATATGAATATTAGTAATTAATACTGTACATGAAATGACCAACATATTGTGCATGTAGCGTCAATTTCACCACGCATACATCATGGGCGTCGTTTTTTTTACACGTACAGTGGTGCACATGATGCAGAGTGAAAAAATATGATATGAATATTAATAATTAATACTGTACATGAAATGACCAACATATTGTCCATGTAGCGTCAATTTCACCACGCATACATCATGGGCGTGTTTTTTTTTACACGTACAGTAGTGCACATGATGCAGAGTCAAAAATATTGTGGATGTAAATAATAATTTGAAGGTGAAATATCAAGACACTTTTGGATACATTTGTATCTGACTCTGCATTGTGTGCACTCATGTACGTGAACAAATTATGACGGCCATGCTGTATGCGTAGAATATGGAGCAAATTTATCCAAATGTCTTCATGTGTTTAGCTTTGGAAAGGTGATTTGTCATGGTCAAACGGTGCGATGTGAGACACATTTGTGTTTGTATATGACAAATGTCCGTACTTTTATGTATAGACGGCCTTCACACTGTGATGTTTGGGATACGTTAACTAATGTATTGACCATATTTGACAACATATTTGGTGTAATTGCTGATGGCTATTTTGAAATGATGTTTTTGATACCATTATGTATTCCGTCTCCAAAATGTCCCCACCTTTATGATGGGGATGCTTTTATCTGTAGTCCTAACAGGGAGTGGGAGAGTCACTTTCAGTTTTTATGGGGCTGACCATGTCCCATTATGATTTTGTGTTTCATATTTGTGTAGGACTTGTGACATGGAGGCCACACATGTGCCTTATGCATGTGTTTAGTTCACAAGTACATGATTCTTGTATGTTTTGGGGGTGGTAGAGGTGGAGTTAGGCCCCCAGCACCCTAGGATTTGACCATCCAGAATAGCTACTGTATCCATGGAGTATTTTTATCATATCCTGGCAAACCTGCAGCAGCGGGCGAATGTAAGGCCATATGGTATGAATGACTGTTGACCATTCATTCATCTCATTAGCCCATTTGACGTTTGCAGTAATGATGATTTGGAGCTAAGTTGCATACCATTTTCATATGACTAAGGGGGTCATTCTGACCGCGGCGGTCGCCGCCCGCCAAGCGGTTCCCGCCGAAAGACCGCAGCGGTCATTCTGGCTTTCCCACTGGGCTGGCGGGCGACCGCCGAAAGTCCGCCCGCCAGCCCAGCGGGAAACACCCTTCCCACGAGGACGCCGGCTCAGAATGGAGCCGGCGGAGTGGGAAGGTGCGACGGGTGCAGTTGCACCCGTTGCGAATTTCAGTGTCTGCAAAGCTGACACTGAAATTCTTTGTGGGGCCCCCAGGGGCCCCGCGGCACCCCCTACCGCCATCCTGTTCCTGGCGGGAGACCCGCCAGGAACAGGATGGCGGTAGGGGGTGTCAGAATCCCCATGGCGGCGGAGCGCGCTCCGCCGCCATGGCGGATTCTCAAGGGCAGCGGGAAGTCGGCGGTACACCGCCGACTTCCCGTTTCTGGCCGCGGCTGAACCGCCACGGTCAGAATGCCCATCGGTGCACCGCCAGCCTGTTGGCGGTGCTACCGCCGACCTCCGCCATGGCGGTAATTACCGCCAGGGTCAGAATGACCCCCTAAGTTTGCAAGACTCTCAGCGTTCACGATGTGATAATGCGAAGATTGTTTTGCTTGTCTGTGTCCCTTTCTGCATAAACTGGTTTAGTGTCATGTTACAATCTTCCTGCTAGGTTCAAACTGGGACACAACTGTGATGGTCTACTTTCAAATATTAGGTTGGTTGTATGACATATGTGTACATGTGTGTGGGAATGTGGATCCAGTATGACCTGTCTGTGTGTATGTTGTCACTGTAACTTCAAGGTCTCCGGCTGAGTTAGTGGCAGCTGATGTTGTTGCAATTGTGTATTGCTCACATCATACACTTGAGAGAAGCCATTGATGACATGTTCACGTACACATGGATGGTCCCACCCTGTCTCTGAACACGTGTGATGTGACTTTCAAATGATCTCCAATTTTGGGCTGGATGAGAGACTGTTTCAGTTGTTTGGATCCGGCATGTGTAATTGTCACATTTGTACTCTTGTTGGGCTCTGTGTATGGTAATATAACATGTCACATCCTACCCTCTGTGCATACAGTTGTGATGTTTATTTTTGGTGTGATGAATTTTAATGGCATTCTTGATCAATGAGACGACATTCATCTTCAGCTATTTCAAACTAAAGGTGGTCAGAAATGAATAGGCCAAAGCATGATGTGGTGTTTGTTATCTGTGTTTATTTACAAGTGTGGAATACAAGTGATTATAATAACTTAAGTAAAAAAATTGTTCACAAGCTGTTGGCGCCTACGCACTCCTGCTGCGGTGTTAGGTTGTTCCCCCTCCTGTTGCAGGCCAGCATCCTCCTCATCATCATCCTCAGGCATGTCTGGGTCCGGTTCAAGGAGGGGAATGTTCCTTTGTACACAAATATTGTGTAATATGGCACAAGTGAGTATGATTTTGCAGACCATCTCTGGGGAGTATAGTAGGCTTCCGCCAGTGATGTCAAGGCAGCGGAACCTTGACTTTAGGATCCCAAAGGTCCTCTCCACAATTCTGCGTGTCCTCTTGTGGGCGTCATTGTATGCCCGCTCAGCAGCAGTATTTGGGTTCCCATATGGTGTCATTAGCCAAGGCTGGATGCCATACCCCTGATCACCTGAAAGAGAAACACAGAATGGTATCAATTAGATGTAGGAGGCACTGTTGTACGTATCTTTGATGGCAGTAGTTGTGTTGTGTTGTCTGTGACTATTTTGTGTACTAATGTGACAACCTATGGTTGTTGGTGGAAACTTTGGCATTGTTTTTTTTCCTTGGCTGAGCAAGTGTTTGTTGTCTAACTGTTTGTCAGCAGGATGTATTGGTTTCTCAAGTACAGTGTGCCCTCCCTTGCATTGTGACTTGTGACACAGGTGTCTGTGTGTCCTCACTGGGGGTGTGATGATAGTTCCATGCAGAGTTGAAACATGAAAGGGTATTAGAAACGTTTATATGAACATAGCCAGGCCATTCCATCCCTTAAAAGTTATGCATTGTATTAGTGTACAGGTTATTGTGAGACTTCCAATTTGCAAGGTGACATTTAGGCAACCACAGTCATGAATGTCTTCACACTAAGCTGTGGAGTAAATTCAAATGTGTGAGAGGTTCAATGGTGACTTGTGACACATGGCTAGTGATGTGAGTACCTCAGTGTGTTCCTGTCTAGGTGTTGCTATTGTGGTGTATGTGTTGTTTATCCTAGAGGGTTTCTGTGCAGTGAGTATATAAGTAGATTTTTGTCCTTACCAACAAGTAGTCCATTGCCATACCGTCCATCCTGGAAGTGTTGGTTGATGGTGGAGTGACGGAAGATGAATGCGTCATGTACACTCCCAGGATATTTAGCCACAATGTTGCTGATCAGTCCTTGGTGATCGACTATGGCCTGCACGCTGATGGAATGTGTGTGCTTCCTGTTGCGGTAGAGGTGTTCACTCGCAGCAGGTGGCACAAGGCGTACGTGTGTGCAGTCGATTGCACCAAGGACGTGCGGAAAGCCACTGATGGCGTAGAAGCCCTGTTTTGTTTCCTGCTGCTTCTGCACTGTGTTAGGGAAGCAGATGTGGCGGGGTGTCAGTCCAATGATGGCATCCAGTACTTTAGGCAGGAATGCGGAGAAAGATGGTTGTGAGATTCCACCAACCAGGGCACCAGTTGTCTGAAACGAGCCACTTGCCAGCAGGTGAAGTACGGCAAGCAGCTTTGTTTCGGTTGGGATAGTGCGTGGAGTCACTAAAGTGGGGGCCAATTGCTGTTCAATATTTGTCAGCAGCTGCTGAATGGCCTGCCAGTTCAACCGGTACCTCTGGATGATGTCTCGTTCCCTGAGGCCATGCAGGGTTGTTCGTGGGCGGAATATCCTCTCCTGCCTTCTGCGCTGTCTTTGGGGTCCCTGCTGTTGTTGTTGTGGCTGCTGTTGTTGCTGCAGGGCTCTGCGTCTACGTGCACGTTGAAGAAAAAGCACCTCCATGTCTCCCTGTTGCTGCTCTGCTGCTCTGCTGCTCTGTTGTTTGTTCTGTGTGTTCTGATTAAGTACAGGTGTGTTTGCCCCATTTTAACGCCTGCACTGACCCAGGCGTTAAAATTTCACGCTATTCGTGCTTTGCGCCATTTTTTTGCGCCGCCTGCCGCGCGGGAGTGATTTTTGCCCTGGAGCATAAATACCACGCACCGCTATGGACGGGAACGCCTACCCTGCATGTCATTTACGCAGGGCGGGGTGCCGCTTCCAAAAACTGGCGCACATAGCGCAATTTTCCTGGTGCGCCGGATCGGGCGTCAGGGTTTAAATATGGGGCAACGTTTGCGCTGAAAGTGCGTCAAAATTTTTTACGCACATTCGCCGCAAACGGAGTATAAATATGCCCCTTTATTTTTGGGATTTGGATTTTACATGTGGGCCAAGAGAGCTTGGCTAACTCCCAATATCGTCCCACTTGGAATGGTCAGCAGCTGCACTTTTTGGACTTTGGGACACTGCCACCTAGAAAAATCTACCAGACCTGGACACATCTGAAAACTAAGCATCTGAGTGAGTATAGGGTGGTGTGCTTCACATGCACTTCACACCATTTTCTTACCCAGAATGCCCTGAAAACCTCCAACTTTGCTTGAAATTATGCATTTTCCCTACATTTATGTGATAGAACCTTCTGGAATCCACAGGAATCAACAAAATTCCTACCACCCAGCATTGTCGTATCTATACCAATAAATTTTCTGCCCCACTTCTCAGCCTAAAAACGTTTTTTTTCCAAACTGCCCTTATTTTAGCTAAACTTGAGGTTTGCAGAGGATTCTGGGTAAGAAAACACTGGGGGATCCACGCAAGTCACACTTCCCTAGACTCCCTTGGGTGTCTGGTTTTCAGAAATGTCTGGGTTTGATATCCCTAGATGGCTGCAGAGCCCAGGACCAAAAACGCAGGTGCCCCGCTTGCAATAGATACTTTTGATGTGCCACACAAGTACCATTTTTATCAGGAGATGTGGGGGAATGCTGGGTGGAAGGAAGTTTGTCACTCCCCTCAGATTCCAGAACTTTGCAGCACCAAGATGTGAGAAAAAAGTGTTTTTTTAACCACATTTTGAGGTTTGCAAAGGATTCTGGGTAACAGAACCTAGTGAGAGCCCCACAAGTCACCCCATCCTGGATTTCCCTACGTATCTAGGATTTAAAAATGCACAGGTTTGCAAGGTTTCCTTAGATGCCGGCTGAGCTAGAGGCCAAAATCAACAGCTAAGCACTTTGCAAAAAACAGGTCAGTTTTCATTAGAAAAACGTGATGTGTCCACGTTGTGTTTTGGGACATTGCCTGACGCGGGCACTAGGCCTACCCACACAAGTGAGGTACCTTTTCTATTAAGCAACTTGGAGGAATGCTGGGTGGAAGGAGGTTTGTGGCACCCCTCAGATTTCTGAACTTTCCATTACCGAAATGTGAGGGAAAAAGGTTTTTTTTTGCCAAATATTTAGGTATGCAAAGGATTCTGGTGAGAGCCCCACAAGTCACCCCATCTTGAATTCCCCCAGGTATTTAGTTTTAAAAAATGCACTGATTTGGTAGGTTGCACAATCTGCCGGCTGAGCTAGAGGCCAAAATCTACAGCTAGGCACTTTACCCCCCAAAAAGGTGAGATTTCAAGGTAACAATGTATGTATCCATGTCGCGTTTTGGGGCGTTTCCTGTCGTCAGCACTAGGCCTACCCAGACAAGTGAGGTACCATTTTTATCAGAAAACATGGGGGAACACAGACTAGAAGAACAAGTGTTATTGCCCATTGTCTTTCTCTAAATTTTTTCCTCCCAAATGCAAGACAGTGTATAAGGAAGTCAATTTGAGAAATGCCCTGTAATTCACATGCTAGAATGGGGACCCCCGCATTCAGAGATGTGAAAATAACCACTGCTTCTCAACACCTTATCTTGTTCCCATTTTGGAAATACAAAGGTTTCCTTGATACCTATTTTTCACTCTTTGTATTTTACCAAATAAATTGCTGTATAAGCAGTATGCAAAGAAAACCCATTGCAAGGTGCAGCTCATTCATTGGCTCTGTCTACCTTGGGATCTTGATGAATCTACAAGCCCTGTATATCCCCTCAACCAGGAGACTTCAGCAGATGTAACCGTATATTGCTTTAAAAATGTGCCATAGCTGGAAAAAGATACAGGAGAAAACGTAGACAGAAATGACTTTTTTCAACTCAATTTCAATATTTTTTTATTTCAGCTGTTACTTTTTGTAGGAAAACCTTGAAAGATCTACGAAAATTACCCCTTGCTGAATTTAGAATTTTGTCTACTTTACATAAGTGTTTAGCTGTCCGGATCCAACAGTGCTTTTTCACCCCTTTCTGTCACTAACTGGAAAGAGGCTGAAAGCACAAAAAATAGTAAAAATGTGGTATGTCCCAGTAAAATGCAGAAATTATGTTGAAAATGTGGTTTTCTGATTCAAATCTGCCTGGTCCTGAAAGCTAGGAATATGGTAATTTTATCAGCGCAAACCTTGTCTTGATGACATTTTCAGAGACAAAAACACATTCTTTCTTCTGCAGCACTTATTTCAAATTTTTCCTCCAAAACACTACTTTTAGCTGTATTTTGGCTAATTACTTGGCCTCCTCCAGGGGCACCCACAAACTCTGGGTACCTTTAGAATCCCTAGGATGTTGGAAAAAAAGGACTCAAATTTGGCATGGGTAGCTTATGTGGACAAAAAGTTATGAGGGCATAAGCGCTAACTACCCCAAATAGCCCAAAAAAAGGTTGTTACGGGAAGGGAAAAGACGTGGCAGCAAAGGGGTTAATTCAGGGGTCCTTTAACAGTTATTTCCAGTACATTTACATTGTCTTTTAAAGTACAGTGATATACAATGACATCATGTTATTGGAGACAGATGGCAATGTACTTAATGCCCACTTTCTGAATATGAGGATCATGTATGTATGAATAACATAACATTAGTTCATTGATAGGTTCTAAAAAAATTGTAAACAAAGATGGGACGAGCTCTGCTCGAATTTGCATACTCAGTTTTCCACCAGACCCTGATGACAAATATCTGAACATGGAAACATTTGAACAATAAGGCAGCAATCATTATTCCTAGGATAGAGTGAGCATCAAGTGGATTTTAATTCTTTTCATGGTCCAGAAACTACTGGGAGGCTAGAAACCCATTCTGCACTTAACATATATCAACTAGTTCATTTCTCCTCAGATGTTCAACATGGTGTTCATATGGATCATACTTTTTCAAATCGTACCTGGGCCTGCCCCAACAGCAGCAGTAGAGCTTGAATTGACTGCCTGGTCCCCACTGAATATGTGCAAAAGCAGCCTCAGACCAGTTCCAGCCACCTTTGGCCTCGTTTGTAAAGTGCATATATTAAGTCCTATTGTACAGCAAGCATGGGACCCGTTTCTGGGCATACACTACAGTTAGGGTACCACACTGAAACCCAAGATGTAATGGCTGGAATATTGCAAAAGAGTTAGTCACTCACAATCACTTTGGCTGTATTGCAGTCTATTGATATGTTGTACCCTATTGTCACTCCAGACAGGTACGAGCCCAATGCATATCAGACTTTGTCTGACCGTAGTAGGAACAGTCTTGCCTAGACTATCAGGCCCAGTCTTCTCTAAATGAGAACACAAGCAACACCAAACCAGTTTTGGCCACTTTCTGCTTTATTAGTGAAGTTAAGCTTAAGTCAAGGGGCATAGTGAGTATCCATATCTATTGCACTTGGGGGGTCACACTAAAATGCACACGGTGAAGGGTGGAATGCTGACAAAATTCTCAAACATTAAAGATCATTCATGGCAGTGTTCCAGTCCATTATTTATATTTCCACTGTAGATAGGGGCTAATATGGAAATCAAATGTGGTTCTAACCCAAAAGGGAACAGTCCCTTGTTCACAGGAACACAAACAACAAACAACCACAGACCAGTTTTGCCTCACTGGGCATCATCAACAAAGAGCAGCTCATATCTTATGGCACATGGAGCATAGGACCCAAATTGGGGCATACCTGTCGCACCTAGAATGACACACTGAAACTCAAAAGATGGTAGGTGGAATGCATCCTAAAGGCTCAGTCACTGACAATCACTCAGAGCCACATTTCAGTCTATCTTATTTTGCCCACTTTTCCATGCTAGAGAGGTAACAGACATACAAATCAAACGTGGTCCAGCCACAATGGCACAATGTGTGATCAAGAAGGTAGCTTTACTTGAAGTGGCAGAATTATTCCTGAACAAAAGGGCTGCTGTTCCTACCCCTAGGGCACAGTGAGGATGAAGGAGATTTTGAAATATATTCCTGCTTCAGAGTTCAAACTAATCTTGGACTAAACCTAAAATGTTCAACATGGGATTAGTACAGATCATAGTTATTTTCACCAAAGCCACCTACAACCCCATTCCCCTGACTTCCCATCATCCACCTATCATTCTCCCATACCAAATATGCCCAACCCTCTAATTTGCCCCAACAACAATAAAAAAGATCTAACTAAACCTAAATCTCAATACCCATTTTGGTGCCCAATCTGACCCTTTCAGACCTCAAACAAATAAACCTGTATCTATTATCATTCATGCACTACCTTGTCTGGAATCACTATTTAAAAACTCCTTCAAATCAGTCACCTTTACACAGTGATTTATATCTGCTGTGGTCCTAAATCGATTAATTAAAAAAACACTATTATCTCCCTCCATCTACCTGCATGTTTACTAAATACCCTTCTTCAAAATACTCAGATGTCTTGTCTTCAACTGCACCACCCTCTTCCTGTTCGCATAAAATCTGATTATTCTCTTTAAAGGAGTTTCTATGCCCTTCATTCCAGTGTAAGCACCCAGGCCAACTTTACATCTTTTGCCCTCCTCAAACATATTTTCTCAGTCCTTATTCTCCTCAAATGTATTAGTATAATTTGATAAATTTTAAAATATTCACATAGAACTTTAGCATAGTTCTTAAACACATTTCTTACTGATATTCATTAATAAGAATGAGTTTCCTAATATGATCTACATAGACAATTCACATTAAAAATGAAGATAAATAATGACATAAGCAATGTCTAATAAAAGTCGTATTATCATAAAAGCACAAGTAGTAATGAACTGTAACCTGAAATCCAAAAATGGCCAATTGCAAGAAGCATAAAATGGTAGATATATTTAACACATCTCAAATTGTCCCCTTCTTCCACCCTAAAGCCTCTAGAAGTGCCTCTACATAAGGTCCTAACTCCTGGGTCACCCGCATGTGTATTCAGTTTCCCAGGGGTTTCAGCCAAATTACCTGCTCAATAATAATAAACCCAAGTTCATAGTATGGGGCCAGACTTGTGTGATTTTAATATTCTCATAAAGTTTTATGAGAAACTGATTTTTGAAGGAAACATATTTGTTTGGCCCCAAAGCTCGGGGCCATATATCACCACAACATGTACTTTAGCTCTGTGCTCGTCCAGTGAAGGCAGAAATATAAGCATGCCACCCATTTTTTTGCAATCCATGAGGCTTCCCTGAAAGCTCTATTCACAAATCTGTATATTTAAGAATTTGATTGTCTTACTTGCAAATATCACAAATCCTAGTTCGCAATTAATCAACAACAGACATCCTCTTCAAAGGATAGTTGCATAATTGTGAAGTGGCATCATAAGATTTGTGTAGGAGGTAAGTCATCCGTTTGGGTTTGCTGGGGTTATCATTAACAGTAAGTTCATTAGCCTTGCAACATCAAGTGTGTTTCATGAGTAGATTTTGTTAGCCAAGTGCATTTCTTGAACCAATATGGCCTTGTACAATCGTCTAGTTAGACCACTACTTTTATTCAAATTTAAGGTGAATAGTGTACAGAGCTACACTTTGATTACCATTGTTCTACACCCTTGCCATCCTAAGCAACATAAGTACAGCCCTAGACTGGTTTCCTTCCAAACTCTCTCAATTCTCATTGTCTATCTTTCAGAACTTTGCTCTCTCTTTGCCAAGATACTTATTTACCTGCAGCCCGAAGTCTTGTTTATGAGCCCACCACTTTTACTCATATATACTACTTCCCTTGGTGACCTCATGTCCTTTTTTGGGCTTTCATGTATGGACATACTTGAACATGGTCCGCATTTGTTACTGCTGATCTTAAACACAAACTGCTGTGGCATGGCGTGCAACATAACAATGAATTGGGATGCGGCCTGAGTATTTACCAGTGGGTGAGATTAATTCAACCATTCAATCCATCACCGTTTTGCCTTCTGAACTTGAAGACATGACCTTGTGGGAACTCATCATTTAGAATGCCTAAAGTAAGATTTCTAATGGAAAAACAATTGTGGGCCCTATTAAAACAGTACCATAAGAAATTACCAATTAGCCAAAATTACTGCTCCACAGCAGCAATGTTAGTGGAGGTAATGATCTGAGGGATGGAAATGCTGCCAAATTCAGGAAGAACAGTGAATATCACTGAATGGACAATTTTGTTTTGGGCCTTGGACATTGTTGCATCTGACCCTTTTTGCAGGGTCATCCCCAAATCTTTTGCCTCTTTCCCCCTATTTGTTCTGACCTATTTTTGTTGGCTTTAGGACTCTGCCCACTTTACCTCTGATAACCAGGGCTAAAGTGCATATGCTCTCTGTCTAAACTGTATTGGTGATTGGTTTATCCATGATTGCCATATTCAATTTACCAGTAGGTCCCTACTAAATGCACTATGTGTGCCCAGGGCCTGTAAACCAAATGCTGCTAGTGGGCGTGCAGCACTGATTGGTCCACTCACATGAGTAGCCCAGTAAACATGATTCAGACCTGCCATTAAAGTGTCTGTGTGTGCAGTTTTAAACTGCCATGTCAACCTGACAAGTGCACCCACTTGTTAGGCCCAAACCATCCTTTTTAGTATATGGAAGGCACCCTATGTTAGGCTCAACGCAGCCACATGGGTAGGGTGCAGTGTATTTAAAATATAGGGCATGTACTGACTGGTATGTTTTACATGTCCTGATAATGAATTACTGCTACATTCAATTTTCCATATTGCAAGGCCTATTTCTCCCATAACATGGGGATTGCCTTCAAATAACTTTTAAGTGCAGTTTCCCATTGGGGGCAGATAGAGATCTGGAGTTTGGGGTTTCCGAACTCGCAATTTAAAAATACATCTTTTGGTAATGTTGGTTTTTAGATTGTAAGTTTGAAAGTGCCACTTTTAGAAAGTGGGTATTTTCTTGGTTAACCATTCTGTGCCGCTCCCTGGCTGCTGAATACACGTCTGGGTCAGAGTGACAGTTGGTCTGTTTGTTAATTCCCTCTAGACAGTCACACAAAAGGAGCTGAGGTGTGTCCTGCATATTCTGATGGGTCTTCAGAGGCAAGAGTTGAGGGAGGAGCTGACACTTGCACCTGAATAGGGCTGTGCCTGTCTTTACACAAAGCAGTCTCCAACCCCCTAGAGTGTTTCTGGGGCTAGGGCAGGGAGAGGCAGGGTCTTGGGCACTACAAAGACTTTCCTTTGAAGTTTGCCTACTTAAAAGACATTAATGAGTATAAGTATTGGACTGCTGACCCCACAACTTCAGAACACTTCTGGACTGAGGAAATTCTGCTAGGAAGAAGAGCTGGACACTGTAGGAGGAACTACCACTCATCCTGTTGCTTTGCTCTGCTGGCCTGCTGCTGGCCTGCTGCTTGCTGCTTCTGTCCTGGGAGTGAAAGGTTTGGACTTGGCTTTCTTGATCTTGCTTTCCAAGGTTCTCCAAGGGCTTGAACTGAGCTTGCCTCCTATTGTGAAGTCTCAGGGACATCAAATACTTCACCTGCCAGTTCCTGGGCTCTTATGCTGAGATTCCTGACTTGCTAAGTGGTGCCAAATCCAGTTCCTGGGCCTTGCAAGAAGAAACTGGTGACCTGAAGTAAAATCCAAGCATCAAGGCCATTGCAGCAGAAAAATTGACGCAGTGCCTGCCTTGTGGCTGCAAAATCGATGCCTCAATTGCTTCAACGTGGATCCATTTTTGGCATGCATCTGATTTTACACGGATCATCCCTGGGTATCATTTTCTTCATTAAAGCAGCACCGCAGTAAGGAATTGAGACATAGCCAGCCCAGAGGGAAAAGAATCCATGCATCACCTGTCCGGCGTGAAAAAAATCAACACATCACAAACCCTGCAGGAAAAGAATCTATGAATCGTACAGCCAGCAGAGAAATAATCGACGCATCACTTGCTTGTCTGATGCATTACCTCCTTTGAGGCCTGCATTGTCTTTTGATGCATCCAAGGTACAGTGTGCTATAAGGATACAACCACTGATTTTTCAGGATTAAGACTCTTTTAAACCTTTAAAAAGTGATAACTTTGTGTGTGTATGTTGGATTTTTGTCGTTCTGGTCTTATTTTACTCAGATAAATATTGACTATGTTTCTAAACTGGGGTTGAGTACTTTTGTGGTGTTTTCACTGTGTTACTGTGTGTGTACAAGTACTTTACACATTGCCTCTGAGATAAGCCTGACTGCTTGTGTCAAGCTACCAAGGGGGTGAGCAGGGGCTATCCTAGGTGTGTGACTCCCTTACCCTGACTAGAGTGAGGGTCCCTACTTGGACAGGGTGTAAACTGACTGCCAACTAGCGACCCCATTTCAATCAGACAGAAATTTCACCAGGTTAGAATGCAACAGAAGAATTTTGGAAAGTAAATCCAACCTGTAGTATGGAAATGCTGGCCTGTTACTTGGTGGTTTAGACTACCTGCAAGCCTCAAAGAGAGTGGCATTTAGAGACTTCACATGTCAGTGGTGTAACAAGGCTGCTATGGACCTTAATATAGGCAAAGAAAATGGACCCCCTCACTCCTAGATGCCTAGTAAAATACAGCATAGTCACAATGAGAGCTGTGACCCTGCTGCCTGTCTCACCAACAGCCTCGCAAAAAATTAGACATGCAAAGGCTTGTCCACAATAGAAGGATAGAATGCACTAATGGCTGCAGTGTCACAGGGAAGGGGTGGTGACAGATTTTCTGGAACCAAACTACAACAAAGCAGAGCAAAAGTGCCATCAAATTCCAGACTAGAAGAACTGAAGGTCATGGCTGCAGATGTATATGCACATAATGATAGGCATCATAAATCTTATCAGGGTACCAAAGGCAAGTTGGGACCAGATATGAAGCAACATCACAAGAAGGGCCAATGCAGAAGGAATGGACATCCAAACACAAGAGGGTAAAAGAAACATTGACACTATGCCAAGCATAAGGCGAACAGGGGGCTGTGCACCAAAACATATAAAGAACGCTGGTGGGGCTACCACATTTGCAGATTTAGTATTTAAGGCATGAGTGAGTGAATGGCATTGACCAGAACACCTGAGAAGACGTTTCGTGTGAGACTAGTTCACATGAGCCTTCAGGTAAGTGGTGCACACATGACACCCACCAATACCCTAATTGCTATAAGAACATCACATTATAACCATAAATTGCTAATGACACCCTCTTCCCTCATCCATACATCCTTTAAAATGTCACCTTGCTTTTCATTGTCTTCCTTTCTTCCAACTTCAAGTACCCCATGCTACTGACTACCTTCCTGCCATCCACTGACACTCAGGGGCATATTTATAAGCCCTGTGTGCCACCAGAGCATCACTTTTTTGACATTCCAGTGGAGCAGATTGCAGAACCATATCTATGAGGCAACACAAAGCCACTATGTGTGGATTATCATGGCCTCATTGATTCGGAGTAAGGCAAGGCAGCGCAAGTCGCTGCATTGTCTTACCCTGTGCAAAGGGGCATTCCATAGGCATTGCAGTAAGTTTTCCCATGCAATTTCCATGGGTTTTGACACATTCCCAGATTTAAAAGGACTTGCTGCAGCACACATAGAAGGAGGAAAACGCCTCCATGGATTGTTGCTGCGAAGGAAGGTGCCCATTCCTACACAAATACAATCCTGCATGCAATGGAGGCACCCTAGCACCATAGTGCAAGGGTGCCTGTGATAGATCTAGGCTGCCAAGATAGCACTAGCACGGGGGGAAGGACAGGAATGCACCGTATTTTTTAAATATGGTGCATTCATGCGCCTTCCCTGTGGAGCAGGGCAGCACAAGTTAACTTGTTGCGGTGCCCTGCACCACCATTGCAGTAAATATGCCCCCCACAGTGTCAGCAACTTTTCTGCCACTGTTTACATGTTGCTGATGACATTTCAAATAGGATTGTTGTATCCTATGGTGGTGTGTCACGGGAAAGTGTCTCAAAATCAATGTGAGTGGGGATCTAAACTATGTGTTGCTTCATGGGACAAATCTACTTTAATAGCCTATGAAGGAAGAAAGAATTAACATAGAAAAGATTGTGAGTGTAGAAGCACAGATGAATGGGTAACATAGTCCATCTCCTCACTTTATGAGGCTGCCAAGCTCTTACTCCTCTGACACCTGATTCGAAGAGTAATAGTTATAATAAGTAGGTATGTAGTATCTGAATAGCACAAACCTAAACAAAAGACTGCAGAGCACAGTACAGGATCAAAGGCAAAGATACAAATGATTTGAAGTGGCTTGAAAGGTGTTCTGATAGCATACATGGAGTGTTAACAATTATAACAATAGTAATTATAATGAAATATTGATAATATAATGATAATTATAAAACCACATTCATACTGACACCATTTATAATATAATTATTATTATGAAATAACATTCAAACTGACACCATGGTTAAATTAAGTCATTAGGGTTCCCTTCTAGCAGGCATCCTGAACACTTATAATCGGTTTGCAACTTGATGAATTAGTGCCCTGAATGATGCACAGGGGCATATATTTGAGTGTGTTACCGGTCCTGCTGCCAGTTTGCCACTTGAATGCATTGCAGCATGAACAGTCACAAGATCCATGATCAACAACTCCTGTTTAACATGTGCTATCTTAATCCTCAGATAAAATTGCAAATGAATGCTGAGATACACATAATTGGGCTGGCGGAGAACCAAATCACAGATATATCCTGAATAGTTGGCAGCAACAAGAGAGCTGGCTGGCAGGGAGTTTCAAAAAACGAGAAGCTCCATGAGTCACACCTAGCAAAGCCTATGTGGTGGAAAAGAGATATACTTTGGAAAAGAGAATGTGTCCACAGATGTCCCATTGGACAGGGTGTTTGCTTCTCAAAGGATTGCTACTGAAAGGCCTATATGCACCGACAGAGGGGAAAAGTTGTGGCAAGGGTGTTGATGGATGTACAAGGGTTTAATTGAGGATTAGCGAGCATTTAGGAAAATGCACACCATGAAGATCATGGAACATTATGTTCTGGAAAAGAACCAAGAATACTAAAACAGCGAGTGATGGATGGATTGCTCGCACTAATCTCAGCCACTGGCAATCGCTCAGTGCCACATCCTACTCCACTGTTTCTTTGCCCACAATGCCACCTCACCTTAATTTAGACCAGTGCAAATAAGTCTTGACCCTGTTCCTCATGGGAAAAGTCCAGCCTGAACTGCCAGGGCAGGTAATTCCTGAACTGGAACACAAGCAACCTAGGACCTGTGTTGCACTAGTTAGCTCTCTTCAACCAGGTATAGCTTGGCTTCAGTGGCACAGTGAGCCCAGGACCCATGTCGGGCATACCTGGTTGACTTAGGGTGTTAAATGCAAAAACAACAAGGTGAAGGACAGAATGCTTGAATTAATCTCAGCCACTAGCAGTCGCTCAGGACCGCATCCAAAAAATAAGTTTTTGCCCACCATGGAACCTCAGTTTAGACCCTGCCATATGCAAGTCAGTGTTGAACTTGCACCTCACGGGAAGAGTCCAGCCCAACCTGCCAGGCCAGTTCCTCCCTGAATCGGAAGCAGCCGAAGATCAGTTTCACCCTAGTTAGGACTCTTCAGCCAGGTATAGCTTGGTTCCATTGGATCAGTGAACCTGGGACCCGTGTCTGGGCTTACCCAGCACACTTCGGGAATCAAATGGAAAAGTACCAAGAAAGTGCACCTTTGGGATTTTATGGGTTCTGTGGTAGAATTTGAGAATGTATTAGTGTGGAATTAGGGTGTTATAAGTTACGTAGCAAATAGGAAAGGGATACATTTTTATTATTAGCGTAATGTGTGTGCTTCTTTCTGGTATGTTTAAATTGTCATGTATTCACTGTAGTCTTGCTCGCCCATATAGCCAGCCATTTTTACCCTACTATGCCACTTTGGGGCGCCATCTTGGAAGGTGAGCACTCTAGTGGACAGGGGCATAAGCTTGGCACCCAGATAAGCGACGATATGTGCAGATGCATCGCTGGGGCATGACCAAATCATCTCAAGCACCAGCCGCGCTGTCAATTTGCTCAAATCACAGAGCATGATAACTTACACAAGATCAGACCTTTTGGCACTTAGGCGTCAAGGTGAGTGATCTGTTAAACCTGTTTTTCATAATCGCAAGGGGCTTTAGTCGTGCAGAATCAGTTATTTACCTTTAGGGCAAGAAGCAGCCCCACAATATACCAGACACGAACATACACTAAAAGCTTCTCTTAGAAATGTCTGATCTTTACCCAAGCACTCCCTGGATGTTTCAAAATTTTGACTAGCTTTGAGCAGGATATTGTGTTTCTCATTGGGACATGGCTTAGCGCCCCTCAAATCTTTATATTGCAATAGCCATCCCGCCTAATCGCCTAATTTTCTGCATCAAGATAATGAGCGAACGGAGGAGGCCAGGTGATCGTCTTCAGAACCACTTAATCAGTGCTCCACGTTTCATCTGAATTAATGCAGAAAGGTTGGGAAATTCTATAAAAAATGTTTCCTAACTTTTCACTTGCGGGTGCCCTTATTTTATCACCCCCTGGATATGCCTCCGATGTCGGAACTGAGAGGCACAAGTGTGTGAACGTCTCAGTTCGAGGTGACTTTAACCTTTATAAGACTATTTGCTGACATGGTAGCACATAACCTTTTGCATACTCTAGCTTTCCTGAACTTCCTACAAATGATAACAGGACCCACACATGACATAAAACACCATTGATTTAATATTCTCCAACTTAGAAGGAATGATAGTGGAACATCCTAACCACTAGGGTGACTGGATCATTAGCTGCTCATTCCGCTTAATATAAAATTCCTTCTATGGACATCAGTGCTTTTACCAGGGGGTGCATTTCCCACCCATGGGGTAAAGTTGCTAAACAAGACCTTTTGGATATCTTAGTACGCTCTACCCTCTCTTAGTGGCACAATTGAAGAGGATGTTGAACAACTGAACAACTATCTAACTATTGCTGCTGTTTTATTGCCCTCCAAACTAATATACTCTCCTAGGTGGTCTGCCCCTGCCTCTTGGTTCTTCTCAGCACTAATGATAGAAAACAAATTGCAAACACTTAGGGAGAAAATGGAGAATAGGCTATAATATAGAAGATAAAGAGAGATACAAAAAGGTGCTGAAATTGTACCATGCAGCAATAAAAGCTGTGCATGAGGAGTTTGTTGTGGGGAAAATAAATGCAGCTAGCAACACCTCACTTGAAACATTTCAAACTGTTAAAGCGTTCCTCAGTTCTAAAGCTGGCATATCAATGATCCCTCCTTCTATCAAGTCCGGGGTAATATCTCCCTTTCTTTGAGAAAAAAGTGGCTAAAATGCAAGTCTATGACCGACTCAGCTCCACAACATCAGGGCCGCCAGCTCACTTTCACAGTCACATTTTCTTTCAGATTTTCAGTCAGATTTCCCTGAAGAATTCTAGGCAGCCTATTTCAAACGGTTAATCGGGGTCCCCTGGTGACCCTTGCTCTCCTGCACTTTTAGCCTTGGTGGAGGATATTATCAACCCGGTTTTGAATCAGGTGTTTAACACATCTTTACCAACTGCCACAGTTATGAAGATAATTGATACAGGCAACAGCCCTCAGCAGACCTGGCTAACCCTGCTGATTTTAGGCCCATTTCTTTATTACCAGCCACCTCACGAATGCTGGAAAAGCTAGTCAACACCCAGCTACTGAAATACCTTGAGTAATTTGACCTGCACCGAGAGACAGCACTGAAAAAGTGCTCTTAACGGTGTCTAAATCTATCAAGGCCTTTTAAAATCAAGGCTAGACCACCACTCTGATTCTTTTAAATCTGTCAGCAGCTCTTGATATGGGTTCTCATCAGACATTTCTACAGTGGCTGGTGGTGGTGGGCTTTTGCTGATCAGTTCTGCAATGGATTTGCTCATTTCTCCTGGACAAAGAGCGAGGGTATCCCAAGAATTCCTCACATCAGCACTAAAAACACTCAATTACGGTGTCCAGCAAGGATCCTGATAGGTCCTACTCTCCGTTTGGTTGGCTCTACTGCCATCTATTATTGAGTCACATGGTATACAGGTGATCTCAAATGCTAACGACACACGGAGGAGCTGGGCCCTGATGCTGAGCCTACAACAGTAACTAGAAATCTGGGGTTAGATTTGGCAATTAGTTGCCTTTTCACCCCTAGATTCTGTGTGTTGTGGGTTTCACTTCTCTCTGGTCTGAGCTCGGAGGAAGACCTTGGATTTCATCCAGATAGAAACTCAAAAAACTATTGTGCACGCAACAATAATAACATTTAGGATCGACTACTCTAATGTCCTGATTTGGCACTTCCTAACTCTTGAGTCAACCGACTGCAGAAACTGCACAACACTGCAGTCAGGTTGATTCTACAGACCCCACGCAGACAACCTGTAGCTCATTGCCTTAAAGAGTTGCACTGACTGCTGGTAAGAAAACTGATTCTTTTCAAAACACTGGTAGTCGCCCATAGAGCTTTTTACAAAACTACCACTAAATACTGTGGCAAAAGGCTCAGCCATTACCAGTCTGCAAGATCATTGAGATATTCTGAAGCTCTCCTGCTAAAGATACCTAAGATTAGTCTTGTTACTCGTGGAGGCCGATCATATGTATTTTTGGTCTCTGAGGCCTGGAATGCTTTTCATCTTTCATACATCGAATGGTTAAGAAAAGCCATTTCAGATCACAAATTAAAACATGGTTATACACTGTCTAAGGATGAGCTTTTTAAGCCTCACATTCTGATTCTAGTACCAGGACACATTATGGGAAGTTGTGCGCTTTATAATATTTGTGACCAATATATATGCAGCATTTTTGTGTGATCCACTTGTGCTCATGGCCATTTAAATGCTAGTGATTGGCTCCACTGCAAGCTTTTACCTTCTGACATAGAAAATTGTATTGAAGACAGAACTCTTCAGTGAAACAAACATGACTGGAACTACCAAGAAGGTTTACATGAGATAGGAGTCATTGAGAAACGTTGTCTAAGAATTCCTCTCTCAACACGATAAGCCCACCAATATTGATGAGCAACAGAGGAATTTTGAATGTCTCTGTGAGAAATTGGTTTGTTGGTTAATGGGGTGCAACCCTGCTCAAGTAACAGCCACAATCCCTGTTAGGGTGACCAACAAAAAAGTAACTGAATTAGCCTGTGTTTAACTCTCTAGTAGCGTGGCACAAAAACAGCCAGGCTTAACTTAGAGGAAATGTATAAAGTATTTATGCAGCACCTACACAGTAACAAAGTGAAAACACAAGACAAGAAATGATCACTCTAATTTTTTAAAAAGAGTACATTTTAATAAATTAATTGACACTAAAACAATTAAAATCCAAACCGTCGAACCAGAGATCATTTTTTAAAAGTTTTAAGTGAAAAATAGAGCCTAAAAGATCAAAGCGCCAACTGCGGCATCTATTTGGCAGAGACTGGAGCAAAGTCAAATGTTATGCCTGACCACGATGGAGCACAGGTCAGATATATGAAGTGAATTTAGCCCGGTCTCCACTTCATTCAGTCTGAAAAATAATTTGGAAAAAGATATCTGAGAAGGTAAGGCTCAATGGGGTAAGGCAGCCAGCGGTGTCTGAGGAGGAAGCGCTGTCATCAGGAAGCCACTGGACGAGGTCATGCTGAAGATTTCTTCATTCAGATTTAGACTTGAACTCGAAATCCTCCAGTAGCACAGAACTGCAGGCTTTAGCCAACGAGGTCTTCATGAGACTGGATATCCCTTCTGCAAGGAGCCACTGAACAGGATTTGCTCCATCAGAAAAGAACATACTGGGAGCTGCTGTGAAGTCGACGGGTACTGTACCTTGGGTGGATCGATGTGCAGGCAGGCCCTAGTCTCCTCTCGGTCTCAGAGTAATTTAAAGTCCCATGTTTTGGATCTGGGCCACATGGGCATGATTAGCATCACTTCCAAGGGTGCAGGACTGGATGGGCACCACCTGGAGGGCCAGGACCCTCTCAGGTTGGGCCCAGGTGCTGGTTCAAGATGGTTTGGAGCTTTTTCTGTCTCAGAGGCTCCAATCAGGAGGCCAGCTAACTAGCCCTTGGATTCACAGCGGATGTCCTCTGTTCAAGCAGAAAAGTAGGTCTCATGGACCAAGGTAGTCCTCTGAGGGCAACAGGGCCGGGTTCATGCAGCAGGGCAGGCCTCTTGGTACAGCAGGTCAGTCTTCTGAAGTACACAGCAGAGAACAGGCAGCAGGCCAGTCCTCTGAGAGTCCTTTCTCAGGTGCAGAGGAGGACTGAAGAGTGGATCTGAGGGTCCTATTTTATACCTGACACCAGCTTTATAGTTGTATTAACTTATAGAGTTTTTGCCCCACATACGTGTCTGGAATTTTTCTGCTTCCCTGCCCTGGTCCCTGTCTGTCTGCAGTCCCAATAGGCTAGAGTGACGTAGGGGTGGGTGCAACCTGCGTAATTCTTTCTACCATAATTACTGCTAAATTACTTGCAATTATGAGTAATTAAGTGAGAAGCATAATCTGGCACTTAGGGCCTGATTTAGATTTTGTCTAATTGGTTACTCTGTCTCAAACGTGACAGACATCCCTTCCACCATATTATAATCTCCATTGGCTATTATGAGATCGTAATACAGCGGCCATGATATCCGTCATGTTTGTGATAGAGTTATCTCCTCCGCCAAACTCTTAATAAGGCTCTTAGTGCAATTTCCTTAGTGCTAAATGCCCCCTTGCATCAAACAGTGAGCCAGAGATGGAATGTATGTTAAGAAAATAGCATTAAATGCTACATGACATGACCAGGAGTAGCCTACAGCTGCTTGCTCTCTCACAGTTTATTGTTCCTGTGCTCCTGCCATAGGTGTTGCACCAAATTAATCTTAATTACTTAAATTGGTGTAACCACATATTTTTCGTAATTTTACATTAAAAGAGTAATGCGTAATTATTCAAATTACTCTGATTACTCCAGCAAAATTAAACAAATTCCCTAGCCTATTGTGAAGTTCTTTGTATGTGAGCTGAGGCAGCTCCTTTGAAGTGCAAGTAGGTCTCTACTGTGTCGCTGTCTGGGAGGAATACACAAAGGCTAACTGCTAACTACAGCCAGGCATGTGACCCAGGAACAGGCTGCAAGCACCAAATGGTTAGGGCAAGAACATGCCAACTTTCTAAAAGCAGCATTTTCATAATATTGACTTACAGTCCAACTTTACAATCCTCCATAATGAGGATGTTAAATTACAAGATATTAGATACAAAACATAAATATTTCTACCTGCTTTGAAGCAAAAGTTATCACCTCTTAAAGGTACTAAGGTAACATAATTTACCCCTAAAAAAGAGATAGGCCTCACAGTGATGAAAAATGAGAGAGTGAGTTTTTCACCTCCAGGACATATAAAACTTAAAAGTACATGTTTAACTTTTTAAGTGCAATACACCGTGCCCTAAGGGCTATTTAAGGCCTACCTTAGCAGTGACTTAAATCTAAAAAAATAGAGTTATGGGCTTGGTAAAACGTTTATTTTGCCAAGTTAAATTGGCAGTTTATAACTGGTCACAAGTTGCAATGGCAGACCTGAGACTTGTTTTAAGGAGCTACTTAGGTAGGTGGCACAGGAAGTGCTTCAGGCCCATAGTAGCTTTTAATTAGCCAGCCCCGAGTATATGGTATACCACTTTACTAGGGACAAGTAAATGAAATGGGACAATGTGGTGTAAGCCAATTTTACCATGTTTTAGGGAGTGAGCACGACCACTTTAGCACTGGTTAGCAATAGTAATGTGTGCAGAGTCCTCAGGCAAACAAAAACAAATTCAGCAAAACAGGAGGGGGGGAAAAGGTGAAACGTTTGGGTATGACCCTGCTGAGAGAGCCAAGTCCAAACGTCTGCACATATAACTATGTTGTTATAGAGAAACTAAGTTCTAAGTGTTATGTGCTGATCCAAAAGAAGTGTAGTACTTAAAGTACTAAGAGATAACTAGAGCAATGCATAGCCACAGTATAACTACTGCCTTATTGCTTCCTGTGGTGCCAGGTGGTCGAATTGTCCTCCATGGAACATGGTAAGGGCAGTATTATTGCACCATTTAGCTATAAATGCATTATGGGATTTTTTTTTCTTTTTTTTTCTGTCTTTGGTTCATTGCACAAGTTGCAAAACAGCTTACTTTAGAGTGTAACTGTTTTTCATTTACTGTGTGTCAGAACTGGCCCTTTTTGATGGGTCCTCTCCACATTTGTACCTTCTGTTGCTGAACCTGATTTTCTTGGTATTAGGACTTTGCACACTTTTTAGAAATGGGGTATCTGGTTTGCAGTCAGTTTGCACTCTGTCCAAGCAAGGACCCTCACTCTACTCAGGGTAATGAAGATACATACTTAGGATAACCCCTGCTCACCCCCTTGGTAGCTTGGCACAAGCAGTCAGGCTTATCTCAGAGGCAATGTGTAAAGTATTTGTACCAAAACACACAGTAACACAGTGAAAACACTACAAAATGGACACTGCACCACTTTAGAAATATAAGTAATATCTATCTAAATCAAACAAGACCAAAATGAAAAAAATCCAACATACACAAGTAAAGTTATGAATTTTTAAAATAATTGATTCTTACTCCATAGAAAAAAATTGAAACGTAGTTTATACATTAAGTACCCGATTTGCGTAAAGAATAAAGCTGCACAGGCGAGCGTGGATTGGAAAAGTCAGTGATGCGTCGATTCCTAACTTGCGAGGCAGTACGTTGTTTCTTCTCTGGTCAGGTAGGTGATGTGTTGTTTTTCTTTCCCACAAGAGAGCGATGCCTTGATTTCTGGATGGGGCACCTCGGATCCATGCAGGTTTATGTTAATATTGACAATCAGTGATGATGCATGCGATATCCGGCCGTACAGTGATGTAAAATTGCACTCCTTAGGGTTTGCATCGATTTTAGCATCCGCAACCAGGAGTTGCCTCCTTTCTCGAGCCGTGATGCAGGTGATGCATCGATTTCCCAGCCGTGATGCAGGTGGTGCGTCAGTTCCAGCCACGAGGTGTGTGGCGCATTGTTTTTACAACTGTGTTGAATGTGGTGCATCAAAAGTTTCCCGCACGGCTCCAATGCTGGTATTTTCTCCTTGGTTCCACCAGCTTCACCTTTCAAGGCCCCAGGGACTGGATAGGGCATCACTTGATAGGGTACGAGTCTCAACAGAGAGTTCAGGTGCTGGCAGAGGAAGTGTTTGTGGCCCTGAGACTTCAAAACAGGAGGCAAGCTCAGTCCAAGCCCTTGGAGACACTTCACAAGCAGGAATATACCACAAAGTCAAGTCTTTGTCCTCTTTCTCAGGCAGAAGCAGCAACTGCAGGATAGCTCAACACAGCACAGTCACAGGCCATGGCAGTACTTTTCCTTCAGCTCTTCTCCTGGCAGAGGTTCCTCTTGAATCCTTGAAGTAATCTGAAAATCTGGGTTTTTTGGTTCCACTACTTATACCCCTTTCTGCCCTTGAAGTTGGCAAACTTCAAAGGAAAGTCTCTGTAGTTCACAAGATCCTGCCTTGCCCAAACTTGGCCCCAGACACACACCAGGGGGTTGGAGCCTGCATTGTGTGAGGGCAGGTACCGTCTATTCAGGTGTAAGTGACCACTCCTCCCTCCACTCTAGCCCAGATGACCCATCAGAATATGCGGGCTACACCCCAGCCCCCCTTGTGTCACTGTCTAGTGGAGATTCAAAATAGCCTAACTTTCAGTGTGACCCAGACAGGGAATACATAAGCAAGGAGAGTCACAGAATGGTTTAAGCAAGAAAATGCCCACATTCTAAAAGTGGCCTTTTCCAACTGTCAATCTAAAAACCAACTTTACCAAAAGATGTATTTTTTATTGTGAGTTCAGTGATCCTAAGCTCCAGATCTCTATCTGTTCCCAAAGGAAAACTGCACTTAAAAGATATTTAAAGGCAGCCCCCTTGTTATCCTATGAAGGAAATAGGAGTTGCAACAGTGAAACCTGACTTTGGCAGTATTTCACTGTTAGGACATATAAAACATATAGGTACATGTCCCACCTTTAACAGAGACTACGCCCTGCCCATGAGGCTACCTAGGGCCTACCTTAGCGGTGCCTTATGGTGTATAAAAAGGGAATTTCTGGGCCTGGTATGTGGGTACACTAGTGAGCTCAAATTGGCAGGTTAAAACTGCACACACAGACACTGCAGTGGCATCTCTGAGACATGTTTTCCAGGGCTACTCACGTGGGTGGCACAATCAGTGCTGTAGGCTCACTAGTAGCATTTTATTTACAGATCCTGGCACCTCAAGTGCATTTTACTAGAGACTTACTGGTAAATCAAATGTGCCAGTCATGGAAAAGCCAATCACACCTACATTTTACACAGGCTGAACTTGCAGTTTAGCACTGGTCAGCAGTTGTAAAGTGCCCAGAGTAACAAAACCTGCAAAAACAGAGTCCAACACACAGTCAAAACATGGAAAGCTGAGGCAAAAAAGATAGGGGAGACTACGCCAAGAATGCAAAGGTCTAAAAACACTTTTTCCTTACTAACCAGTGGTAATGTGCTTGTGCTTTCTCCCTAAAACATGGTACAACTGGCACAGATTGTTGCATTTCATTTACTTGTAATCCCAAAAGGCTCATAGGCCTTTGTAGTACATACTTGAGTTTTATGTGTCTTAGTAGTAAAACACTCCTATATTTGTTCTTCACTGAAGGCCTATCTCTTTCAGTCACTAACCCTGGATTGCTCTGCTACATATAGTAGTGCTAACTTTCAACTGGGAGAAGATAGAGGTATGATGTTTTGACTCCAAAGAATTGTCATGTAAAATACTCTTTAGTAGTAAAGTCAGATTGTAGGTCACAAATCTGAAAATACCACTTTTAGACTTTTAGAAATGTGTCATTTTCCTGTCACAACTATTCGTGTCTTCTGCTTCTGGGTCAATTGACTGTGAATGACTCTATTGTTGAGATTTGGCTATTGTTTCCAGACAGTAACACAAATGGGTGCTTAGGTATGGATGGGATGGGCCAGAGAAGCTGTTCCCAGCCCCACTCACACTTCAAAGAGATTTGCATCCTGCACACACTAAGTAATCTGACAACAGGCCTGCCTTGCCTTTTGTCGCCCTCAGACAGTTTGGAGCTAGGAAAAGGGAAAGAACTTTCGAGAACCAGATGTGAGGGTAGGACAGTGTGTGCCCCCACACAAAGGCTGACATTCGGTATAAATATTGGACCTCTATAGCCATCTATCAGGGTACATCTGGGCCTGTGGACTGCCCTGCTGCCAGAGGATTGCCCTGCTGCTTGTAGGACTGCTTTGCTGTCTAAGGAAGAAGACTGGACCCACTTACCTTCATCGCCGCCTAACCAAAGTGACTCCAAGGATCATTTGGATGACCTCCTTTTTGAGCGGCAGGCACACAACAAGCTTCATAGTCCTCTCTGCAACTGGCTAACTGACCTGCTGAAACTGGACCTGCCTGAGCTCCACTGGCCTCTGCTCAAGTGAGTCCCTGATCTGATCCCCAAGAGGTGCCTCCCCAGGTCCTGAACCCTTGGCTGACATCAGAGTATACTCTTCCTAAAGAAAAGGTGAAAATGCTAAAGTTTAAGCTCTTTGCAGCCACAAACAGGCATGTCCATGCCAAGACTGCGCTGCTGGCAATGACCGCCAATGTGAAGCTTGACCAGCTCTTCATGCTACAGTGATGACCGTCTGCAATATCAGCCTTCTCTTTGCGCTACAGCAATAACTGTCCACCAAACTCAGCCTCCTCCTTGCGACCTCCTCCACTGTGATTGGAAGGGTTCACGTCGGACTTTGAAAGTAGGATTTCAGCTGGACTAATCTGGTCCCTGTATCTGACCCACGCTCTATAGCTTTGAACCTGAATTTGTGACTTTCTTTGACCTGATGACCGCAAGTCTCGCTTTGTGTTTTTAAGCAATATTTTCATTAAAATCGTCAGATTGAATATCTCTGTTCCAGTGATTAGATTTGTGTTGCTCTGCTATCACTTTATTTATTAAAATGTACTCATCGTTCCTAAATGGATTTGGGGGGTTCCATGTGTTGTGTTTGCACTTTGTTAGACCTGACAGACTTAGGGTGGTCAACCCCCAACTTTTTAACTGCCTCCCTCCACTTTTCTGATATTGTGTTTGCTAGTTTTAGGACTCTGGGCATTTTACCACTGCTAACCAGTGCTAAAGTGCATTTGCTCTCTCCCTTAAACATGGTAACATTGTTCACTCCCAATTGGCATATTTGATTTACTTATAAGCCTCAAGTAAAGTTCATTATATGTGCCCAGGGCCAGCAAATTAAAGCTACTAGTGGACCTGCATCACTTATTGTGCCACTCACATAAATAGCCCCTAACCCTGACTCAGGCCTGTCTTTGCAAGGCCTGTGTGTGCAGTTTCACTGCCACTTCAACTTAGCATTTAAAAGTACTTGCCAAGCCTTAAACTCCCCTTTTTCTACATATACGTCATGCCTAAGGTAGGCCCTAGGTAACCCATAGGCCAGGGCACTATGTGGGTAAAAGGTAGGACATGTGCATATGTGTTTTATATGTCCTGGTAGTGAAAAACTCCTAAATTCGTTTTCCACTACTGTGAGGCCTACTCCTTTCATAGACTAGCATTAGGACTGCCCTCATATACTTTTTGAGTGGTAAATTCTGATCTGAAAGGTAACCAGGTCATATTTAGTATGGTCAGAATGGTAATAGAAAATCCTGCTTATTGGTGAGGTTGGATTTTATATTACTATTTTAGAAATGCCACTTTTAGAAAGTGAGCATTTCTCTGCACTTAAAAACTATCTGTGCCTTACAGCCTGTCTCCAATCAAAGTCTGGGCTGGGCTGGTTGACAGCTCCCTTGTGCATTTCACCCAGTCAACCACAAACACAGGACACTCTATCACACCTGCACTCATCTGCACATTGAATGGGTCTTCCTGGGCTGGAAGGGTGGAGGGCCTCACACTTACAGTTCAAAGGCTAATGGCCTACTCTCACACAATGGACTGCCACACCCCCTACTGCAGAGGTCTTCAAACTGGGGGGCGGGCCCCCCTTGGGGGGCCTCAAGTGATCCCAGGGGGGGCGCCAAACTCTGGCCAAAAGAAATATTATACAGATAACATGCCTTTGTTTCAAGCAGAAGCATGTTATTGCAGTTATAAAAAGGTAACGGTACCTAACTGCAATGTTTAAATAGGTTTATACCTATTTAAACATTGCCATCTATCTAAAATAATTGTGAAAAATTCTGAGGGGGGGCCCAATGATTTTTATTTTTCAACTGGGGGGGCGTGCATTAAAAAGTTTGAAGACCACTGCCCTACTGGGACCCTGGCAGACAAGACTGTACTGAAAGGGAAACTTGTGCACTTCAAAACCACTCTTTGAAGTCTCCCCCACTTCAGATGCATTTCTGAGTATATAAACTGGGTCTCTGGCCCCACCAACTCACTTCTGGACCTACACCTTCAACCTGTCAAGAAGAGCTGCCTGGCTGCCCAAATGACTCATCTGAACCGCTTTGCTGAGAAGGAATGCTGCCCTGCTTTTGCCCTGCTGCCCTGCTGGCCTCTGACTTTGCTGAGAAGGACTCTGTCTTCCTCAAAAGTGATCTCCAAGGGCTTGGATTGAGCTTGCCTCCTGTTTTCTGAAGTCTCAGGGCCATAAAGACTTCATCTCTTCAGGAAACTCCTTGTGCATTGAAAATCAACGCAACGGCTGCCGAAAATGACACAAAGCCCGCCTTGCGACCAAGACATCGCCACACAGCGTACCAGAACGAAGCAGCCCAACTTCCTTAGTGAAATTTGGCGCAGCGCCTGCCTTGTGATGACAAAATTGGATGCATCTCTTACCAGATAGACGCAATGCCCATGCCTTTGTCCAGGGCATCAAGGATTTTCATGCATCGTCCCTGGGCATCAAAATATCCCCACATGGCAGTGAAGAGCTGTGACCGTGCACCAAAAAATGCGTGAGCCCCTTGTAGCGTGGAAAAAACCAACGCATCGTCTGTGCCACGTCGGAAAATCTGATGCATACCTTATTTTTCCATGCATCTACTCCTCTGCGGTCTCCATGCATCGTTAGTTTTGACACATGCCAGGTACTGTGTGTAACAAAGAGACAACTGGTTATTTTTAAAGATTAAGCCTCTTTTTAACCTTTTAAAAGAGATATTTCAACTTGTGCTTATTGGATCTTTGTCGTTTTACCTTATATTTTTCAGATAAATGTTATCTATTTTTCTAAACCTGTGTAGTGTATTTTTGTGGTGTTTTCACTGTGTCATTGTATGATTTATTGCACAAATACTCTACATATTGCCTTCTAAGTTAAGCCTGACAGCGCAGTGCCAAGCTACCAGAGGGTGGGCACAGGATAATCTGGATTGTGTGTGACTTACCATGACTAGGATTGTGGACCCTACTTGGACAAGGGTGTATACCTCTGCCAACTAGAGACACCATTTCTAATGCACTTTATTACTGTTTATGTGATGCATAAATTATTTAGTAATTGCATCTACATTAAACTTGACTGCTTTGTGGCAAGTGTAAGGAAATGCCTCTTTTTGCATGTTTTCGACTGAGATTGCACTGAGGCTTGCTAACCAGACCTAAATGCTGGTGTTTTGACCCCAAGATAAGTATTTGTCAAATCAGACACACCCAATTGACAAGGAGTGAATTATAAGTCCCTGGTATATGGTACCTAGGACATGTGAGGCAGAGTGCCCACATAGGGCTGCAACACTGTTTGTGCCACCCTTCATGTGACAAGACACAAAATGGCTCCCAGCCTTCCATTGCAAACTGAAGGACAGTGTCACTGTCAGTTCGAACTTGTTATTTGAACTAATGGCAAAGCAACTCTGCCCCTTAACCAAATATGTAAGTCTCACCTAAGGAAGGCGCCCTGTGACAGGAGCTATATTTTGTTAAGTGAGACATACATATGTCAATATGCCTTGACAGCAACATTTCCAAATTGCTGTGGGTAAAGTGGGTAGCCCCATTAGCTAACACAGGGTTGCTGGGTTGCATCCCCACTCTGTTAACTTTTGACTGGGACTACCAAACTGGATCATGTGAGGTATCAAAATAAACATGATCTGATGCGCAGGTTGAAATTAATGTAATTAATAATAGTTGGCCACTTTTAGGAAAGTGACCACTCTGTGCTCTGCTCGTCCAGCGATCTCACAAAGGCACACACATACAGACAGCTTTCTGACTGCCTGGAGAGATGTATTAACAACTCCTAGGCTCAAGGACAAATGCAGTGCTGCAGAAGCAAGGTGTCAACTCCTCTACTCAGAGGATTAGCCTAGAGGAGAGTTTCAAAGGGGAAGCTGCCTTTCATGGGCTGCCTGGCCCAAACCCCCTGAGCAAGATGCCTTTTGTCATTGGAGTCAGTATGGAGACAGGGCCAGAGGGTGGAATCCCTCCCCAAAACTGGTTCTACTGTTGACGTGCTGTCCCCAGGTAGCCACACCTATGGGGTGGGCTACCTTGCTCCTCATGTCCGTGGGAGGGTTGTGCCATCTTGATAGGGTCACAAATGTGGCATTCCAGGATAGCCTGATGCCACACATCACAGGAACTTCGTCACTAGGTAGAAGGGGCCCCAGTAGGCCACTGGCTAGTGACCACGTGGTCCACTCAGGACACTTTCCTGGGATAAATATGGCACCCCTGGCATGCTGACCTTCAGTACTTGCTGGATCTGTAATGAAGACAAAATGAAGACCACTCTGTACCCATTGGAAGTGCACAAAGAGAGGCTGCAGCACTGGAGTGACTGCACCTACTGCACTTTGGCCTTATAGAGTTTGGACCTGGTTCTGCATGCTAAAGGAAACAGTAATCCTTGGCCCCAGACTGAAGCAGAAACTCCAAAGGTCAGTTGGCTGGACCCCCAGAACAGCATTGGGGACATTAAAGCTGAAGGAGCCCACGTTGCATCTCTGGTAGCCACCACAGACGTTTTGCCGCTACCAGATGCCAGGCTCCCCTAAGGACAATTTGAAGATAACCAAAAGGAGCACCTGTGTCTGCTGGACTCGTGAGTGTTATTTGGGATCAGATGTGTCACTCAAGAGGGACCCCAACCTCCACCAAAGATTTCCAACGTGAACGCTGTGTTGCAAAAGTGCAAGGTCTGAATCTGCAGCCCTTAGAACCCTGCGAAGAGGACTTCATGGAATTCTGAAATCCATGACTAGAGTCGCATCCACTGATCTGTGGATCGAGGACTCACCCGGACGTCACCCCCATGGACTGCACAGCATCTGGAGCATCTTTGAGCACTGTTGAGCCTGCATCCCTCCACATTAGGACCACTCCATTATCGTCTATGACAGTCATTCTGTAAAGTTTGGATCTAAAAATGCTCCGGTGGCCTGGTAACTCTGCAGGGTATACTCTTTGAGCCCCTGGCCCCCTGTCCTGCTGGACTCGGTCACCCAACTCGGGCTGGAGTGGCTGAACTTAAGGCCAAATTTATGAAAAATGTTCCTGCGTCCCTTAGAGCTCCCCCAATGCCACCATGTGTGCACCGTATTTAACATACAACACACCATGGCGGTAGGTAGGGAATTAGTGTCAAACGTTTTTACACTAGTTTGGCGCTTTGCAGGATTAGTGTAAAAAATGTTGATGCTAATCCTGCAAAGCACCTAGAGGCCCATTAAAAACAATGGGAAGCTCATTTTAACACCTGCTCTGTGCAGGCGATAAAAATGCTGAAAAAAAAGCGCAAACAAATCTTTTAGATTTCTTTGCCCCATTTTTTCGGTGCCCCCTAACTTGAAACTCCCCCCTTGCATACATTATGCCTGGTGGCGGTATAATGTGACACAAGGGGTTACAAAGTGGCACAATGCATGCAAAACACTACTTTGTAAATATGGCGTGTGGAAAAAGCCACTATAGCATTGCCTTAGCATTAAAAAATGACGCTACGGTGGCGCTAAAGTGGTGCTAGGGACTCTTAAATATGCCCCTAAGTTTTACAAACTTTTCAAAAGTTTCTAAAGTTTTTGCTGACCAATGCTTGCTTGCAGCTGATGCTAAAGTTATTCATTTAAAAAAAATCTATTTCTCTGTAATCCTCTGGTGGATTTTGATGATCAAGGTCTCTAAAAAAACATGACAATCTAATCTGTTTTTCTAACCTGGTGTCTTTCACGCTGTTTGACTCTATTATTCGGTTGTCTGGTTAAATACTTTACACATTATTCCTTTGCTAAGCCTTACTGTTCGGAGCCACAGCTATCCATGGATAAGCTTAAGGTTCAGTAAATGTATCTGACTGGACCCAAGACGGTATTTGTGAGTGTGCTGCATGGGAGGGCTACATAGGCCATACCACATAGAACAACCCAAAACCTCATACCAAGACACCAGAGGGGTAACCACAGGTTAATTTAGTCACTTTTTTTTGGCTGACCCTGATATTGATTGTGGTTGTTGTCTGAGTAGAGCTTCCTCCCCACTTAACCAATATGCCATTTTCTTACAGTGTGCTTTCTTATGCCGATTACTTTGAATCCCTCAGGACTCATCGCATTTCAATTCTGATTCTTTTCCTTTGTAGTCCTCCACCACTCCTCCATACTCCTTCTCACCCTACAATAGCTTAGGTCCCAATTCTGAGTTTTTGTTGTTTCTGTGCATATAAAGCTCAAACTGCAGGTTCCGTTTTCAGGGATGTCAGTTGAATAGCCTTAGCTCATGTGACCATTAAGACTTCCTTCCTAGATGACCATCCCAGACACAAAAAGCAACCAACCTTATTTCTGTTGTGCCGGTTCTGAGAGGTAGCCTTGCTGGAACAGGGTAGCATTGCTCTTCCCTTTAGCCATCAATGTATGCTGTACATTTTTACTTTTTTCTTTATAACATTAAAACACTTCCTGCTGGAGTCACACTGTATTCACACACTTTCTAGCCATCCATGGGGTGGCGCTGAATTTGTAAGTGTCCTATCTCGCACTCCTTTTGGCTTCAAAACCACTCATTGGCACAACAATAAAACACAATAATAGCACCACTTTGGTCCTCATGCACTGCATCGAAACACTGCCCATATAGGCCACATGATAGATCGACAATCCATAATACTCCATAGCGTGTCGTGCGAGGGACGTGCAAATGACCATCAGCATTTGGTCAGTCACATGAAGAGCCATATAAATGTAAAGATAAAACAATGCCAGAAGTCCATGCGGAAGAGGAAACTAATACGAGTGCTACAAGCGCGAGAAAGGGGATGCCCATATTTTGAACACTGATTACATTGCATGACTCACAATTAAATGGTTAGTGTACCTCTTAAAATAACATAAACTGTACACGTCTGAATTCCTCACTTCTTCTTTTTGTTGTTTCTTAGTCATCGTCTGCTGATTTGCCTCTTACTCTCATGTTTTGAGTGTGGCCGCGTAGTGTTGGCATGAGGCCAAGACCATTCAAGAGAGTATTTTTTTATTTTTTTATTTCTTAACTCACAGGAGGTCATAAATGCACTAAACTGCAGCCCAAACTTCTGTGTTTAGAAAGCATGCGATATAACGACCAACCACATAAAATAAAGATTGGAAGTGCTACTTTGAGACTGGTCTTAACAGTGTGTTGCTTTTGACTAGAAAAGTATGCATTTGTTACAGGCTTAAAGTATCCTGCAGAACATAACACAATACAATTTCTCACAAAAGCACATTCAAAACATAACAGGGTACATCTTGTCAAAATAGAACACAACATCAATACAACCTTATAACACCATTATTCAGTAGTACAGTACCAAAATGTAACCGAAAAAACAACATATCACCACCACAAATGAAACACAAAAAATACACAAATAACCTCCTCACATAATATTACTTACATTAATCTGCTTTCATGGCACGGTGGAAAAATATGTCTGAAGCAAGCACAGCATTACTTACCACCAGAGATTGCAGTGACAGACAAAACATTTTGTGATCTGAACCATCACCTCTTGCATTCATATGGTTAAGTGAATAGCTTCTGTTGGTATCCACGTTTCTTGTTTAAGTGGAATATTTGCTATTGACTTATTATTTGTTCTCAGCAACTACTTTCATGTTTCTAAGATGCTTATGTTTTTCTTGCATATTTCATTCATGTTTTCCTTGCATATTGCATCCCATTAGATTTCGTAACCACCTGGACTTTGCTTTATCTTTTGAGAATCTCTTGTTACTGTTTGTAAACTGAAGGATTCTCCGAAGTAACTTTACGCTGATCAATGAAGGGCGTGATTTATTGCAGAGGGTTGAGGGTGCACTTCGGGGAAGACCGCGGCATCCTTCAGAGCCTCTGAGCTGATGCATTGCTTGCATGCTCAGTACATTTATAGGCATCTAAAACCCAGAGACATTCGAATAGTCTCACTTACACATAGACTGAGCAACCGCCCAAGTTAGCGGCAGAAATATGGGCTTATTAAAGTCTCCTTCACAGAGTATTCTGTCGATAGCCGTACGGGGCTATTCTGGCAACTGGCCTTCTGCTTAAAAACAGAGGAATGTTTCCTGTAAGTTGGTGCTCTTAGATTGCCCTGTTTGTCAAATAGCACTACTAAGAATCACCCAGGGTATAAAACAGACAATTTGCACCATTTTTGCTGACTGCGCAAGAAAGAAAGGCGAAAACAGTAATTGTACCACTCAAACCTTTTGCAAAGTATCAAAACGTGAAGCAAACGGGTTTTCACACATTTTTGCTAGATTAAAAAATGAAGTAAATACATTTACTTCGCATATAAAATTTGAAAGATAGGGCTAAGATTGAGTGAAAACAGTTTTCTATGTTTAAAATAAGTTTGAGCATGGATCAGGATTTTTAATTAAACATTTTATAATTAATTTATAGTCAATATTTTGTGGTGGACATGTTTGCCAAGGAGGGGTTGGGGGGGGCAGCCGATCAACTGGGAGGTTTGGGGAAGTGGAGCAGTCCACGTCTGCCCTGGGCTATGTGGGATACATTTAGTGCAAAAAAGAATGTAGGGGAGGAAGGAAGGATGGAAAGGGAAGACGGGGAGTACCTACCCAAGTCAAAAAGGAAGATCTTCCTGGAGTCATTTTGAAGTCATCTGATGACTTCAGCTGGGCTATTCCTGTAATTATCCAGTAAAGTCATCCCAAACCATCCTGAAGTATGCCTATAGGGCGAAATATTTAAATGAGATGACTCCAGAGTCATCACAAGAACTACTCCAGGATGGTCTTCTGATTACTTCTTTGGAAAATGTGTGATTATCTTGAACTACTACAGGATGACTCCATGACAACGAAGGGATGAGAGCGGATTACTTTATGATGACTCCATGACAACAAAGGGATGAGAGCGGATTACTTCATGATGACTCCATGACAACAAAGGGATGAGAGCAGATTACTTCATGATGACTCCTTGACAACAAGGGGATGGGAGCAGATTACTTCCTGATGACTCCATGACAACTAGGGGATGGAAGCAGATTATGTCACAATGCCTTTGTTACAACTAGGGGATGGGAGAGGATTATGATTACTTCAGGATGTGTATGCATTATTTTACAACTCCATAAGTACTTCATGGTTCTTTTTTTATTACTTCACTATGACCCTGGGGATTTCTGGATATGTTTTTCTGAGTCCAGCACAATTTTATGATGATTGCACTGATTTATTTTTTTGTGATTGATCTCTCTCTGAGTTGTTCCGCAGCTACACTATAAGAACATTAGACCATATCTTTAAGTAAATACAATAAAGCCCCTCAATTACAGCATTTCATATATCTGCCTGACTTACTGTTGTAGTATTACTGCACTTCCACTAACTCTGTCACCGCAACCTTTAATTGCAATTACTGCAAAATATGTTTTTAACGGGGAATTAAAGGTGTTGTAAGGTGGTGGTATTAGTAGTCTGGTAAGTACTGGTGTCAGTGGCGCTGCACTTGGATGAGTGAGGACAAGCTTATGGTCGAGATGGCTACTGGTAAATCAGTATATTAAGTGGATGAGGGTACGTACTGTGGGTGATGAGTAATTAGTGAGTGCTATGAAAGTAAATGCCAGTGAGCAATGCAGTGTATAGTGTTTTAAATGTCTACACATAAATTGTATATTCATTTGAGAGGCTTTGATTAAAAATGGGTTTGCGGTGAAAGTAGATTGTATAATGCATGGATGATGATCTAGAGTGTGTAAGAACAGGAGATATGCTCAGTGATGCCTAGTGAGGGAAGTAGATATGAGTAAGGGGTGTTGAGTGTGTGCAAATAAGCATTGAATAGCAAAGAGCTAAGTGGTGTTTTAAGATCGAATGTGCAGAGTAGACTTGAGTAGTGGTTGTGGTTAGTGAAACAGGATAGAGCTACACAGAAGAATATGGATAAGGTGTGTAGGTAGTGTGAGCAGTAGATCTGAATAGCACATAAACAGCAGTTTCAAGGAAAAATGTGACTCCTTGTGTAGTCTGGAGGTGAACAGAGATGGAGTTAGTGGAAGTTCAGCAGATATGAAGAGCTTGTGCCAAAGGTGTACAGTGGATGTAGAGACTAGTTTAGGGGTGGAAAAAGCAAGCATACAGGTCAAGATGAAGATATGGAAACTGGAGAGTTGATACAAAGGGCTGTGTAAGTAGAAGAACAGCTGTCAAGAGCTGATTTAGAAGGAGGACAATGTATGTGGAGGGGAGCATGCAAGCAAAGGGTGAAAAGCACCTGTGGATGTTGGAGTCCCCATGTCCAGATAGAAGAGCGAGTGTGGATATCAATAGTGGAGGGCAGATGTGCAGAGGTAGCTGGTTGACATGAACGTTCAGTGGGGGCGAGAAGTTTACAGTAAAGTGCAGGATTTTGAAAAGCAGAGATGAAGAGTGGAAGTACAAAAAAGGGGAGACAAAGGCTGTTGAGCGTGGATGGACATGATGGAGAGATGTAGAGCTTACACTGATGATGTGGTGGTGTGGGGTGGTGTGGAGAAAAGATACAGAAAGAAGGGTTTGGACTGTTTACAGTGGATGTACTGGGTAGACAGTGAGTACACACAGTGGAAAGAGCATGTGCATGCTAAAGAGGGAAGTACTGGGTAGAAAGAATAAGGAGGAGGAGCATAGAAGGTGGAGAGAGCACGAGAAATGTGTAAAGTATTTGGAGACAATATCTGAATTGTGGCAAGCATACGTTAGGGTGGAGAGTGTTCGTTTAGTGTGGAGAGGCATGTATTGGCTGGGTGGAAAACATGGAGAGTGCTGTGACTATTAGAGCATATGAACCAAATGGAGAGGACATGCAGAGAGTGGAAATAAGAGCAACCGTACAGGGTGGAGAGAGCATGTACAGCACATGTGGAGTATTTACAGCACATGTAGAGGGTGGAAAACACAGAGTGGTCAGGGAAGGTAAAGTGCAGAGCGTAAAAATGAAGGATGGAGATGGCAAATATAGCATGAACAACACATGTTGACAGTGGACATCCACTTTGGAGCGAATGTGTAGGGTGGAGAGTGGATATAGCAGGCAGAAATTGTTTGTTGAAGTCAAAGTAAATGGCATACAGAGTTTGGTCAAAGGATCTAGAGGGCAATGAGTGGATGTAGTCCATTGAGAAAGAATGTGTGCACAGAGGAATGAGTGCAAACCATGAAAATGGAGAGTCGATGTACTTGGTGGAAAGTGAGGTAGGACTTTGATAGTGAATTGGGAGTGCTTGGGTGGATATCTAAGGTGGACAACAGATGCAGATAGTGAATAAGAAGAGTAGGCAGACAATGTAAAGGTCAGAGTGTGGATGTAATCCACTAAGAGCAAATGTTGGGTGGACAAAGGACAGATTGGATGTAGAGAAGTAATTGTGGGGCTTGAAGGGGAGGATACAGAGCGTGTTGAATTAGGGGTGTGAAAAATGCACATAATTTGCTTCTGTGCACTTACACAAAATTTCAGTGGAATTACGCAGAATTAGGCAAAATTCAAATCCGCAGAGAGAGGATGCAGATCGAGTAGGTAGAGCCTGCACTGCAGATGTGGCGAGATGGTGTGGAGAAAAGATATGTGGACAGTGGAGAATGGATGGAAAGGATGAAGAATGCATTGAGTGGGTGGAGACAAAATGTATAGAGTAGTAAGTGTAAACGGAAGGTGGGAAGTGCATGTATAGTACAGAGAGTGGATGTGGACGGCAGGGAGCAGATGTGCGTGTGGAGGGCAAATGTGAATATAAGAGCATGTATTTGGTGTGTGAAGTGTGGTGTGTGGATCAGCTTTGGATACAACATCAAGAGATAGTTTCAAGAAAAAGAATGGAGAGAGCTTGTGGAGGTGATCAGGGATGAAGAGTCAGTAGACATTGACACATGGAGAGCTCACGTCGGGGGTCATAATGGATGCGCAGGATGGTTTCGGAGGGTGGAGAGAGAGCATATAAATGTGACAGAGATGGAAAGGGTTAGCGGTGGATGTTATGCAGAGTAGTATGCAGGATGCAGAAGCGATGAAGTGCTTGGAGAGAGAATGAAAAGGGCTAAGAGTCAATAAGTAGGGTAGGGGGCAGACCGAAACAACAGAAAAAGAGTACAGATTTGATGTAGTGCACAGAGAGTTTGTGGAGAATGGATAAGACACATGCAGAATCAAATGTACAAGGCAGGGTGAGGATATGAAGGAGTTGGAAAGCTGATAAAAAGAGTTTACATTGGTTGTGAACCGCGAAGAGCTGATGTACAGGATGGATATCGAGGGAAGACAGTTGAAATACTCACCACGAGGATGAACAATAAGTTTGAAGATTGAGAGTGGTGGGCAGATTTGTGGAGTTGGTTGTTGGAGAGGGGATACTTGAGAGGCAATGTGGGGTGTGGTGTGAAGATGTATTGTAGAAAGAGAATAGATAGCCTGCTCAGATGTAGGGAGGTAGTGTGGAGAAAGGACGGAGGGAAGAATTGAGACCAGAGTGAATGTGGAGAGTGAAAACAGCATGTGGAGTGTGGCAAAAGTGTGTAATTAGGGTGGTGAAGACGTGGAGGTTGAGAGTACCTGTATAGGTTGAATGGCAAATGTGAAGAGTGATGTGCAGAATGTAGAGCACAGGTGGAATGTGGAGATCAGATGTGACATGTCAAAGTATAGTTTAAAAGTAGATGAGAAGAGTGCATATTTAGTGTGAAGAGCATATGTACAAAATGGAGAGCGCATGTCCAGGGTAGAGGCCAGATGCACTGGGTGTGGAGCAAATGTAGACAGTGGAGTGTTTCCAGCAAATGTACACAGTGGGAAATAAATGTACAGAGCGGAGAGAAGGTATACAGTGTGGAAAGTAGATATAGAGGATCAAGGCTGCATATGTAGTATGGTCAGCACATGTAGTACAAGAGAATATAAAGGGCAACGATCAGATTTTCCTGCAGTGAGAAGGGAGTTATGCAGTGAAAGTTTAGAGTGTAGAACCTGAACATGGAGAACAGATGTATAAGGTGGAAAGTGTAGGTGAGGCTTGATGAGTGGATGCAGAGGGCTTTGATTGGATGTGAAGGGTTAAGAACAGATGTGAAGGGTTAACAGACAATGAATACACAGAAGACCATGAAGTGCAGATATACATAATAGTAGAATGGGTAGAGCCTGCATTGCAGATGTGGTGCAGTAGCCTGAAGAATAGATAATAAGAGTGGCTGTTGACCATCAAGAGTGGATGTACAGGGTATCTTGAGGTTGGAGAGTGAATGTATGGAGCTGAAGCCCCAAGTGGGGGTTGGAGAGGGCATGCACAGTGTGGATAGTGAATGTGGAGAGCAGAGAGGTGATGTGCAATGTGAAAAGCAAATGTGGAGGGCAGGGAAGCAGATCTGAAGTGTGGGGAGGCAAATGTGAAGGGTGGCAAGCAGAGTACTGGATGGCAAGTACATGTGAAGGACAAATCTATCAATTGAAGGGCACCGATGGAGGGCGCAAAACAGAAAGGTAGGCAAAGTGTGGAAACCCCATGAGGAGGGCAAATGTAGATGGCAGAAAGCAGCTGGCCACTGAGAGATGTGTTTCAAGAAGAGAGAATAGAGCGGATGTAAAGTGTAGATGTGGCGGGCAACGTGGAGTATGGATGCAGAGGATTTAGAATGAGTGTGTAGAGTGTAGAAGAGAAGTAGAGGGTGACTACAAAGCATAGACATTGGGTTTGGAGAGTAGACAGCATGGGTGGATTGTGCATGTAACTGGTGTGTAGTGTATGTGCAGGATACATGTAGTGCAGACAATGGAAAGAGAATGGATAGGAGGTAAGGCAAATGTATAGTTTGAGAACTTAAATGGAAAGTGGATGCAAAGCATATTTTAGTGGGTGGATATGGGTCATGGACTGCTGGTGCTCATACTGGAAAGTAGACGTAGTGGCTGCACAGTAGATGTTGTGAATGGTATTACACATGGGTTTGGAGTGGGTGTGGAGCACATAGAGTAGAGAGCGGAGATACAGGATGGATATTGCATGTGCAAAGTGTAGAGCACATGTGGAAAGTTGCAGTACATTGTAGAGAGTGGGTGGAGAGTGAGAGTGAGAGTGGGTGGAGGGTGGAGGGCGGAGAGAGAGTGGGTGGAAGGTGGAGGTCAGAGAGAGTCTGGGTGGTGTAGGGCGTAGTGGGGGAGAGGAGAATGCATTTGTATGGTTGGGAACGGATATATAGCATGGAAAGGATTGCAGGGTGACAGCAGCAAATGGAAAATTGTGAGAAAATGTACAGACTAATGTGCGGATGAACAGGCTGTAGACTACAATTGGAGGATGTAAACGTGAAGTGTAAAGAAGATGTCTGGGGTGAATAGTAATGTACAGGGAAGAAAATGGATGTGAATTGTGAGGAGTAAATGTAAAGAGGGGACGTGGACGGTGGAGAGAATGCATGTAGAAAGTGCATGTGGAAAGTAGATAGCCAATTTGGGGGGTAGAGCGTGCACTTACAAAAGTGGTAAATGGATGTTCAGGTTGTAGAGTGTTAGAGGGAAATCTGTTAATAAAATAAAACAAATCATTTTGACACAATAATATAAATTTAATCGATTTTCAGCTGGGAACAACAGGCAGTCTCACATAGAGGCCATGACTGAAGTTCAAAGTTCTGGTTCAAACACCAGTAGCATTTATACTGTAAAAACCACAAAAAACTGTGGTCAAGAGTTCAGCATTTACGTAAGCAACTACAAGCAGTACAGATAAGATAATGAGGTGCCTCTGGAAAGAAGCACTTGCACTTGTTGGCCTCATGGGTGTGTAAGTTACAATGACGTCTTTCACCATATCTATCTTTCTGCACAACAAGAGATTATATGTTGCATGCTGCTCATGGTAGCCCTGCCTTGCAAATACTTATCTGACCCTTTACACAGTTCCCCTTAACACAGTATGAATGACTTGTGGTTTTTAGGACCCCGGTGCTAAGGGAGGATACACCCTTCTGTTCCACCCTGTTCATGCTAAGTGAACATTATGAAAGCAACAGTTGGTGCAGCTTTAAAGAAAAACTCTCTTTTTAATGTGGCTGGGGCCTCTTGTGTGTTTCAGCACAGCTAACTTAACAATGCAGCATGTATATATGTTTCCTAACTAATAAGTGTTTGTTTGTCCTAAATATGACCTGCCTTTTCTATTGAACCCACAGTCTGTCTTTTTTTAACATGTCATGTATTAAGCCTTTCACTACTTACATTGGTTTACAACTATCTAGCCTAAAATGTTTGTATTGGGATTTGGGAACTTTTGTTTGTTTGTATGTGATGTATTCCTATTCTTCCTACATCAAGAGCGTGCAGGGAGAAGAGATGTGGAGGGTTGAGAATGCAGGTGGTGAGTGGCTAATTCTTATATAGGGTGGACAGCACAGTTTTTAAAGCAAATGTGATAGTGGAGAGTAGGTGTAATGGCGAGAGCAGATCGAGCAGGAGAGCATGTGCGCAGGGTGCAAAAATCAAGAAGAGAGTTAATGCGGAGGGTCAAAATCAGATGTAAATGTTTTAGTAATAAGCAGAGAGCAGCTGGCAGAGCAAAAAGTCGAAGAAATGTGTGAAAACAGAGAAGAAAGTGAAAGTAATAACACACACGCAAGGACAGACCTTACAGCGTGAAAAGTGCACAGGTAAGGAACAGAGCGTAGATGCTAGATGTGGGCAGGAAGAAACGAAGCTGCAGTGGAATACGCTGCAGAAATTAAAGGACTGATAGAAGAGAAAGGAGGCACAATGAAAAAGCCCATTATGAGGATCGAGGCATCCCTAACCCCGATTTTTTTTTTTTTTTTAAATACCAAACTAGTCAACAGCTCACCTTTGGGGGATGGGGAGGGCCGATTCCTCACTCACCTCATTCATCTATTTCTCCCTGATCACTACACTCTTTCCCTTCCTGCCAGAGCGCTGCGCTCAGCTTAACACCCTGCAAAGTCCCCGATTTAGTTTGGAAAGAGACACTGGTGATGCAATTCCTTCTGTTTGTTTCCATACACGCTCCTGCAAGGCTCGGCATTATTTCCCTTGGTTTCAGCAGCATGAGGAAGAAAGAGCTGCATGGGTTGAGGTCGAGTAACTTGATTGTTGGGTTGAGCACAACAATCGCCTTCCCGATTGGCCAAAACGGCATGAATGTGGGCGGGGTTTTACAAGGTTGGTTGCCTTTGTCTATTGTTTTCAACAATCTTTATTGAAAACGTATTGTAAACAGGCAAACAACCATGCAGTTCCGAACGGAGCAAAGAATGGAAGGCAAAAGCTCTCCTAGACAGAGGAGCATATTTCTACTACAGTGAAAATCATCCAATGCTGATGTTTGGAATATGTTTTAGTGTTGACAGAGGGACTGCCTGATAAGAAGATGGGGGCCACAGTTCTCCAGTGTCATTTAACAACAAACTGCATCCTGGGAGTTGCAGTTAGGCTTTAATAAATCACCGTACCTTGCACACAGACTAACGCTCTTGCTCCAAGTTGGAGACTTGGGCCCGTATTTATACTTTTTGACGCAAAACTGCGCTAACGCAGTTTTGCGTCAAAAAAATTAGCGGCGGCTAACGCCATTCTGAAGCGCCATGCGGGCGCCGTATTTATTGAATGGCGTTAGCCGGCGTTAGCCGGCGTTAGCCGACCGGCGCTGCCTGGTGTGCGTCAAAAAAAACGACGTACACCAGGCAGGGCCGGCGTAGGGAAAAATGGCGTTTGGGCGTCCAAAAATGGGGCAAGTCAGGCTGAGGCAAAAAAATCGCCTCAACCCGATTTGCGCCATTTTTTTTGGCGCCCAGGCGCCATTAACATGACTCCTGTCTTAGCAAAGACAGGAGTCATGCCCCCTTGCCCAATGGCCATGCCCAGGGGACTTATGTCCCCTGGTCATGGTCATTGGGCATAGTGGCATGTAGGGGGGCACAAATCAGGCCCCCCTATGCCACCAAAAAAAATTAAAAAAAATACTTACCCCAACTTACCTTTTCTTCCCTGGGATGGGTCCCTCCATCCTTGGGTGTCCTCCCGGGGTGGGCAAGGGTGGCAGGGGGTGTCCCTGGGGGCAGGGGAGGGCACCTCTGGGCTCATTCTGAGCCCACAGGTCCCTTAACGCCTGCCCTGACCCAGGCGTTAAAAAGAGGCGCAAATGCGGGTTTTTTTGACCCGCCCACTCCCGGGCGTCATTTTTGCCCGGGAGTGTAAATCCGACGCATATTCATCGGAGTCATTTTTTTAGACAGGAATGCCTACCTTGCATCTCATTAACGCAAGGAAGGTGTTCACGCCAAAAAATGACGCAAACTCCATGAACTTTGGCGCTAGACGCGTCTAACGCCAAAGTATAAATATGGAGTTAGTTTTGCGTCGAAAAAAACTACGCAAATTCGGCGCAAACGGAGTATAAATATGCCCCCAGATTTTTAAGCTAAAAATTTTATTTTTGCTTTTTCCCCCTTGGAATGCCTCCCATTCCAAGGCAAGTAAATGGTGAAATCAAATTCACAAACAAGCCAAACCTCTCAATTTAGACTGTATACATCCTAAGCGTTTTATAAACATACAATTAATTGACCAGAGCTTCCCACTTTGGAACTGCCTGGTGTTTGCTCACTACCCTTTGATTCACTGATTCAAACAAAAAAGCATCAATATTGCTTTGCATAATATAATCTAGTGCTCATGCAAAGCTGTCTAATGCCTTTGGATCAAACTCACGCTTCATAAAAACTGCAGAAAAAGCTGTTCTGATGATGCGTAGTCCGCAATCTGCGCATTTAAATTTCATTTTCCATTAAATGGGATGAAACTAACGTGGACCTTTTCAGAAACGTTCAGTAAAACAAAAAAGAATACCAAAGTCTAAACAAAGCAACCCCCATTTGATTGGTTTGTCAGGAGGTATAGTTTTACTTTGAATGATGGATAGGCCCCATTCAGCTCGATCATGCTTACCCGTGACCATGCACAGTTTGATGTGCCTTACCATTGCCTTCACTAACTGTTATTTCTGGAGTAAATGTATCTTCAATCACCTTCTGCCTACTATTTAGCCATAGTTTATCTAACTTTTTATCAATTGAATCAGAAGTATAACTCATAAGTTTTCCTAGTGTCTTATTTAAATAATTTTCTATTTTCCCTCCCATTTCAGCTTCTTCGGTAATCTCAGTCATCTTTCCGATTTAATCATCATTATGCAGGCTCAACTGTCAAAATCTCTCGCATCTTTTTAACCCAAACCATTAAAATGGCCCTCTATACTAACACAGCCCAAATCCTAGAGATGGCTGTTGAATATATATTTCAGCATGCATTCTGCGCACTACCGCTGCAAATCACGCTCCAAATCATGCGCTAATCATGCTCAAACAGAAACCTTTTCTCCTGTAAGTGAAAATGCTAGCTTGTGCAGGCAGGCCCCTCAAGATGCTCCAACTGCACATTCAAAAGACGCAGAGCAAGTGCTTAATTTGAACCAGTGGTTGCCTGGGCGGAGGGGCATCGGGATTTATCTTTGAAGGCCGGCACTTATTATTCTGTATCAGACAATTACTGTGAGCAAAAGACATGTATGGGAAAGATGGAGCAAAGAAAGACGGAAAAGCCTTACTATGGGTGAAAGCAGAAAGATGCAAGAGTGATCTAAAGGGGCAGGGAGTGGCTGTAATTGGATTAAAGAGGCCTGAGATGGCTTTGGGATTACATTCTGTGCTCGCACATTTAAATGCAGCAGCTGCATGTTTCAGAGGAGAGCTTTGGGCACCAGCACGTTTTTATTTACAAATTAACCACTTGTCTTACAACATGTGTGCACTGTCTGTGCAAGCGAGAGCTGGGTACTCCGAGCTCAGCATGTTATAAAGCTGCTGCTAGTAAGTCAGAGAAAAGTCTGCATGCTCTTCATGTTGTGCACAATCGCCGGTGAGAGCAGCTGCTTAAGCATTTGAAGCCATCAAAAGTGCATTATTTGTTGTTCTGAGGGCTAAAGTAATTCATCTCTGTAACCTTCTCACGCTGTCTGTGTTCTAAGATAGTGACCTAGTAAATTTGAAGGCTGCAGATAAATCTCAGCAGCTGACATTCAACCCCTGATTTACACAAGTGAGAGGATGTGTGGTGTTATGGGCAGTACTGACGACTTTGGAAATCGGGAACCAGGTTTGAGTCTCAGTTTCGCTCAACATCCTGTGATTATGAGCACATCACTTAATCTCTCTTAACAAACAAATGAATGTGTCTTTGTGTAATTTAATTGGTGCTCAAGTAAAGCGCTCCAATATCTTTGGGTCGACTTTGTGCTATATAAAACTACAAAGAATGAGGATTTGATTATAATATGTACTGATGTGTCACTGATAGTTATAACAACAATATTTATTAAATGTCACACATTTTGCTATCAAGACTTTCAAAAGGTTTGCAACATTGATCAGAATGCTTGCCCTTTCTGTTTCACAGGAACCACACTTTTTTTTATAAATGCACATTTCTATTTTATCAACCTCAGAAAAATTAAGGGCTGAGTCATTTTTCCAGACTTTAAATATATATTAAAATTCCAGACCTAGTCGATAATCCTTCTGAGGCTGATAATAAGTATATTTAAATTTCAGAAAAACTTACGCCGTCCTTAATCCTTCTGAGGCCAATAAAAAAGCAATGGGCATATATAAAATCTGTGGTTCATATGAAGCAGAAATGCTAATTAAACTAAAATTCTACACCTTCTGAAAAGTTTTAAAAGCAATATATACATATATATCTGAATATATATGTACCTATATGTATCTATATATATATATATATATATATATATATATATATATATAAAGACAGAGAGAGAGAGAGTGTGCATGTTTAGAAAAATGTATGCTAGTTCAGTGGGTTAATGTGCCTGCTGAAGACATCTGGTACTAACAGGCAGCCTACAGGTTTTAATTCCAGAATAACTGACTCACCCTTTAATCCTTCTGAGGTCGGTAATAAAATAACAATCTTTGTTTTAGGTATTAGTCACACCTCTGAATTATAGCACTAGTTTAAATGCACCTACAGGCATGAAATTGCAAGGTAGGCACACTGAAAGTAACACTGTAATTACTGTAGAAACTCAAAAGTGAGCTTTTACTTTTGTATAAAAAGCAAAGTTGGTGTGAAACATAGTTCAGGTAACCCAGGGCAAGCAGGGTGTTACTGCACTCGAAGTGTAACACATTAAGGCCCTTATTCCGACCCTGGCGGTTTCAAACCGCCAAGGCCGGGTTACACGGAAGCACCGTCAACAGGCTGGCGGTGCTTCCTGGGCTATTCTGACCGCGGCGGTAAAGCCGCGGTCAGAAAAGGGGATCCGGCGGTTTCCCACCGGATTACCCCTGGCCCAGGGAATCCTCCATGGCGGCGCTGCTTGCAGCGCCGCCATGGGGATTCCGACCCCCTTCCCGCCATCCTGTTCCTGCCGGTAAAACCCACCAGGAACAGGATGGCGGGAACGGGTGTCGTGGGGCCGCTGGGGGCCCCTGCACTGCCCATGCCAGTGGCATGGGCAGTGCAGGGGCCCCCTAACAGGGCCCCACAAAGATTTTTACTGTCTGCTTAGCAGACAGTGAAAATCGCGACGGGTGCCACTGCACCCGTCGCACCCCTGCAAATCCGCCGGCTCCATTCGGAGCCGGCTTCCTCATTGCAGGGGCTTTCCCGCTGGGCCGGCGGGCGATCTTTTGGAGATCGCCCGCCGGCCCAGCGGGAACGTTGAAATGACCCCCGCATGATATTGACATTATACACGGTTCTGGTGGCTCTTGTATATTTTCTAGTAAATCTGAATATCAAGGGTTAAATACGTTGTGATGCTGCGTGGGGAGCTTGCATCGGAATGGACTATTTTACTTGAATTAATGGGTGTAGAGAAACCTTTCAAATATAAACGACATTTTTGTATAGTGAAATAAAACTCAGTCTCTCACTTTGCCAATTAGTTAGGGTTTCGAAGTAGCCACAAAAATAATGCTTGGGGGTGACTGGCATAAAACTGGCCAGAAAGATTGGTCATTTGCAAAACGCTTCGTCGATAAAGCCTTGCTGATTTGAGCTCTGCGTACACTGGAACTATGTATTTAGAAATCAGAGAATACGATTTCAAGGTTCTTTTTAGACTATCTCTTCCAACGCTAGCAATTCTTCTGATTTATGCAAGAATAGTCCCATGCTAATTTGAATTACGGCATACACTGACATCTACGCTGCTGCTGTACGCAAATTAACTAGGCAGACCAAAATATTGCAGTAATGTGCTCTCTTTATTTAAGAGTTTAAAAAATATTTACTTTCACATTAGAAATATGAAAACAGCAGTGTAGACTGTTGAAAAGCAGAGTGATGTAAAATCACCCTGCTGAGTGGACAGAAAGCTAGGATAGTAAGCCTGCACAAAATAAAAATAAAAAATAAAAAAAGGAGCCCAAGATAAAATAAATATAGGATGAAGCAGAAGCATCGACTCGGTGGTGAAGATGCAGAGCAGGCGTAAATGGCAGTTACACAAAGGAACAATTTGGTTACAGCATAGATCTGTGCCTTCTTACATGCAGGTTCTAATTGTGGAATAGGTGGTTCAGGCCTTCATCCTTTTGAGGTCAATAAAATAATCTTTGAATATGGTACTACACAAATCTGTGACTACTAGCAATACAACTGAGCTATACTATGCTAACAAATATCACATAACACAGCACAGCCCTGACAGTCTCCCTATGTCCATGTGCGACTAGCTGCTTCAGTCTAGGTTTTTTCTCTGCATTCTGGGACTTGTAGTCTTAATTAACTGAATGTAAAACCAAGAGTGCAAGCCCCAGAATTCTAAAAAAAAAACAGGTCTAGGCTGACTTAACTCACAGAGACCTGGGAAACTTGGCAACTGCAGGCTACAGATCTCTACATTTTACCCTCCACTCATTGACCTTTTTAATGGGACCGAGTGCTAGCATTATCATATGCACAGCTTTTCTGATGGATTGTACCTGGATGAATGGAGGGATGAGAGCCAGATTTCAGCATCAGAAAAAAAAACAATCCATTGTGCTGTGTTGTCTGAATAGGAACATAAGGGCTTCAACTGAAGGTCAACCAAACGAGATATTGTAAAAATACTGAAATAAACCTGTGTCATACAAGTAGGTCTCTGTGTTGGATGCATTGACTCCTTAACTTTGATTAGAACTAATGACTTCCAGGTTACTCACACATTGCTAAAGCACTACCTCAACCCACTGAGCTGTTGTGTTGGTATTTGACCATGACCTGCAACTTTCACAGCATTTTATGCAAAAGAAGCAGTTGATCTTTCTCAGTTTTTCTGCAAATGGAGTATGTGAATGCAGGATACACACAGATATATACAATATGCTCTTAGATTACTGAGCCATTTAGCTGGGACACCTTTGTAAACTGCATGCTTCACGCATCTGAAGAAGACTGTCCTTTTTTCCCCACTTATGGGAACCTGTGACATGCATGTTCATAGTGTTTTTAAAGCAAATTTTATTTTGGTAAACAATACATTTCTTAAATATCAAAATGGTGTATTATTTTTAAGTAATCAACAGGTAATTCCAAAACCATCCAGCACAATTTCTAGTTTGCTAAGAATAATGAATCAAAATGGTGCTATGCTTCCATACTAATCAGCAGATCATTCTTTAGTAATCAGGTAACATTTTAACTGAAGACAAAATGTTAGTGGTTGGGAAGTAATCAGCAGGTCATTTCAAATCATCCTCAAGTCATCGGGAACAATCACATCTTTTGAAGTCATCAGATGCTCATTTTCAAGTCATCCTCAAATCATCAAGCCCAAGTTTCTTAACTCTGCTGATGACTTCAGGAGCTCGATGATGTCTGATGATGTGAAAATGACTTCTATTGTAGTTGGATGATCATCCAATTACTCTGGAATGGCTTTTAAAGTCATCCTGTTTGACTAGGGTACAGGAGGCAGTGAACAGCTGGGGGGAGAGGAGGGAGAACTGTATTTGGCAGAGGAGGAGGGGCTAAGTGAGGGCCTGTGCCCCAGTATTTCTGTGGAAGGGAGCACAGGCAGAATAAAAGGGCAGTGGGGAGCCGACCACTGGTGAGACGGAGAGGCAGATGTGGGGGAGCCCAAGGTGGCATAGCGCAGGAAAGTGGAGGCCACCCACTGGGGAGGTAGCAGAACCCAGGAGACCAATGGTAGCAGCACTCTTAGAATGGAGCTATGAAGGGGAGCAAGAGGACAGGGAGCTGGGTGATAGGGATGAACCCCCCCATGGGTGGGTTGGAGAGTTGGGTATGGGTGGTGATACTGCCCAAGAGTCTATACAGTATGCAGGCCCAGGCCGCTGGGCATACGTGTGGGGCAGGGGTGGCGGGGTCCAAGGGGATGAGGCAAGTGGTTCGGGCGCATCGAAGTTCAGCCCTGTTATCGATCTAGACGTGGATTATGAAGGTAAAAAAAGGGGGCAGCCATTAGTGACAAGGCGTATCACCCAGCACACTGGACCTCTTTTCTTGTTTACAAGAGGAATTGGAGTGAGAGCTGCCTGACTCAGGCGAGATTGGTATGGCTTGGCAGCCCTGAGATTAAGTGAAGGCGGGGCCCCGGGCAGTTAGCCGGATGGTGTCAAGATGGACTGCATGCTCCCAGGCAGAGCCCATCAAGGAAGCCTCTGCAATGCTGTGAGACGAATGGGGCGGTGCACCCATCAGCATCATGGCAGTGGAAAGGCGACATCCTGGCACAGAGGAATGGCACCAAAGGCATGTAATGGCCCCACTGTAGGGAGGGGGCAAGGTGACACAAGCGGATTATGAGGTATCGGCCACATTCGAGGCCAGGGCAGGGACCTCCTACTGGTAGGGGGAGGATGAGCAGAAGTCAATACTCAACTACAGGGAAAAGAGCATGGAGGAAGGGGAGATTAGAGTTAAGGCGGAAGAGGTGGGGAGGAAAGTCATTGATGGCAAAAAGGGGAGAGGAGGGGGACTCATCAGACTGTTCCTAAGTCTTTGCAGGTGGCAGATAGGCCTGGGAGATCCTGGGATGCCGAGCGCAGATGGCGAGACGGAAGGCACCGGAGCGGCCACCGACCTTGGCACCTGGTGAGTTTGCTGTGCACTGCAGGGATAACATGGTATCAGTGGCAGACAACCAGCTGGTTGCAGGGAGGCCTGCTTAAGGAAAGGAGTATATTAGCTGAATGCAGGTGTGGGTACGGACACGGAGGCACCCATGGTGTGGGGTGCGAGGAGCAACACGTTGTCCGCAGGTGACTCTGCAGGTAAGGACAAAGGGCGTATACCAGGAAACAGGGGTGCCCAAAGGGAACCAGGGAGATATTCCATCCAAAGAGACAACAGTAGATGCCAGGGCAGAGCCGCTGGAGAGCAAGGAGTTGAAGTGGATCAAGCTACTATATATGGTAACTGTTAAGCGGCTGGAGCACATCTCATCCTAGCAACCAAGGAGAAGATCTGGAAGGGCGAGTACATAGAGATGATGAATTTGCTACACGTTGAATTAACGTCCAAAGAAAGGTCGAAGGAGGAGGAGCATGAGTTGGCCAAGAGGCCGAGAGTGCTGGTCACAACTGAAAATTGTACGGCGGCATTCTTTATATTTGCAAGCATATATTGCGAAAAGTACCCTGAGAGGTCCATTGCTCTTTTCAAGTACATGGACATAATCATGAAAAACTACGGGGTTATGCATGGCTCCAGTATGATGAGGGATTTCGGGCATGTAAGGTGCTGGACCCAGAATTGCAATGGGGGGAAATCAACTCGGATCTCTGGCAGCATATCATGGGACCAGCCAAATTCTAGAAAACGGTTTTACCGGACACTGGGCTACCTATAGTTTACTGGCCCATTCAGGCCCACCCTGCCAGGTGGGGTGGGGGGCCCGCAGGTAGAGGACAGTCAGTAGCGCAAGGGACGGGGCCCAGCCAGCTCGAGACATATTGGGTTATCAACAAGAGGCTGTGCACATGGGAATATTGCAAGTTTAGGCTTGAATGTTCCTCGTGTGGGCAGACATGACTTGGTTAACTGCTACAGCAACACAGCAGGGGGCAGGGCCCCAGGGACAGAACCAGCAAGGTGGTGGGGGTAGCCAGCAGACCAATTGGCAACCAAATTTCTGGGGCAAGGTGGTGGGGAAGGGGGACACATGGCTCTGGGGGAAGGGCTTCTACTCTAGTTAACCTGGAGAGCCTACGTTCCTGGTTAGCCCAATACAATTGCAAGCAGGCAGGAGGCGGAGCTTCTACTGGAGGGGTTCACTTCAGGTTTTCGACTGTGATATATATGGGCTGAGGCAGAGTCACTGGCCACAAAATCTAAAATCGGTGGGAGCGCACAAACAAGTGTTGCGGGACAAATTGGATAAAAAGGTGAGGGAAGGTCGCATGGCAGGCCCTTTTACAGACTGACCGATGCAGAACACAATAGTTTCACTGCCGTCATAGTGCTGAACAAGGAGGAAGGTCAGTTTTGGCTCATTCAACACCTCTCTTGGTCAGAGTGCAATTCTATCAATAACTTTATCCCTGAGGAACAGGTGTCAGTGTCTTACGGCTCTGTGGATGTGGCGATGACCTTGATAGAGGAAGTCGGGCAAGGACACTCATGGCAAAAAGTGATATAAAGTCTGCTTTTCATTTGCTGATGGTACACCCTGATGACTTTGAGCTATTAGGCACGCAATTTGACAGCTTCTGCTTCATAGAGAAGGCATCCTGATGGGATGCTCCATTTCGTGTGCCCTCTTTGAATGCTGTAGCACATCCTTGTAATGGGTATTCACTAAACAGACAGTCCACAGGTACATCATGCATTACCTGCATGATTTCCTCCTGGTGGGCGCAGTGGGCTCAGGAAAACGCAAAGGTTTACTGGACTCCTATTGACTCCTGAAAAGACTGTGAGGCCGAGCACAGTGTTGATGTTTTTTTAAATTGAGATTGATTTGGAAGCAATGATGGTTTACTTACCACAGAACAAGAACACAGTCATGGCTGGGCTGTTGCAGGACATCCTAGGGAAGCACAAAGTCATGGTTAAGGAGATACAAGTGCTGTTGGGCCATTTGAACTTTGTGTGCAGGGTTGTACGGGCAGGTAGAACATTCTGTAGATGCCTAGGTCTGTCATTGTAAGAGAAAAGGTTCCCTCACCATCATGTCCATTTAACAGCAGGTGTGAAGGAGGATCTGCGCATGTGGCACCTCTTTTCGGAGTCGTTCAATGGAATTCCCTTGCAGGAGTGGCAGGAACTAGACTGGGATGTACAGATATTTTCAGACGCAGCTTGGAGGAAGGTTTTGGCATTTACTGGCAAGGCAAGTGATACGCGGAGGCGTGGTCCCAAAATTGTAAGTGGGGTGGAAGGAGCATTGCTTTCCTGGAGCTATTCCCCTTAGTGGTTGCAGTTCATGTGTGGTGGGACCAGCTGGTGCATAAGAACATGGTTTTCAGAGTGGACAACTTGGCAGTAGTTCAGGTGGTTAACAGGCAGTCTGCCAGGTACCACCAAGTACTACAGTTGCTGAGGGTGTTCGTTCTGGGTTGCTTGCACCATGACATAGCGTTCAAGGTGAGACTTGTTTCGGGAGTGGACAATGATATTGCGGATGCTTTGTCTCGTTCACAGTGAGAGAGGTTCCATGGACTAGCAACGGACGCTGAATCTTCCAAGTCACAGATGGTGCTGCAGCTATGGACTGTAGAAGACAGAGGTTCCTTCAGTTGGTGGTGAACTCGTTAGCAGTTTCCATGTGTGAGGCATACACGCAGGCACGGCAGGAATTCCTGTGGCATGGGGTACAGAAGCGTCACGAAGAGTGGGAAAGGGTGAAGGACATAGTACAACTTATCCTGGCCCTGATAGAGAGGGGACAGTCAAGAGTTACGATTTAAGGGAGGCTTGCAGGAATAACATTCATGGGTAAGATGCTGTGGGGATAAGCCCTGTCAGTGGGAGAGCTGGGTAGGAGACTGTTAGAGGAGTGGGCCGGAGAAGCAGGTAGGGTGGGACGGGTGAGGAGTACAATTACAGCTGATTTACGCAAACAGATTATCACATCCCTCCCAGCAGTCTGCTGCAGCAGGGAGAAGACTATTCTTTCCAGCACGCTAATGTCCTGGATTTTTTTGGGGGCTCTCAGAGTATCTGAGCTACTGATTAAAATTACGATTGGATTAAATTTTGTTGATTTACAGCCTTGACGAAGTCAAAGCGGGTATTGTTCGCATGACGAAACATGTGTTGTCTGGGCAGGTTGGATTTGAAGATTATATACAATGCAATGGGTCTCGTGTTTGTTCTTCTTAGAGCTATTAGCACTGTAAATTCCTAACTGGACTTTTCTTACCACATAAATTGGAAATGAAAAGTAAAACAGTTGACATAAGTGAGTCAATTCAAAGCGCCACGGCCGCCATGAACGTAAGCGAGAGCGTTATTCCCTCCCTTTGTGAATGTCTAGAAAGCATCTCAGCTGGGATGAAAGGCAAACCGGAGGAGGGGCGGTCACACCCTGTAACAAGAGGAAGTGTGACGTAGAGTGAGGGCCAACAAAAATTTTCATTTAGTGAAATCGCCAGGGAGGGAACTCAGCACACAAAGGAGGAACATTGCACAAAATGCACCAATAAAAATCAAATATTTAGAACAAGCACACCAAAGAATGAATAGCAATAGTGGGCGTGTTTAAAAGCCCACAGAGAGATTACAACAGGCCAGAGTGCTTGTGCGTTCAACCCTAAAAAATAGTTGATATGACCCTGAACCGAATCAGAGGAAGTGCGTTTTGATGACAAACTATTGGAGCACCATAGCGAATCCTGTTGATTTCAAGTCAATCTTCAGTAATTAAGTTTTCCAATAACAAGTCTCTTCGAATATTTCACATTTACCTAAAGCTCTAAAATCGTAGTCAAACTAAAAGTATGTGACAGATATTGCCAACCATTGCTTTGGGGAGCATGGTGAGCTGCAAGAAAGGTCAAGGACTTTGTCGAGTAACTCAACACTAGATAAAAGTCTTGATTTATTTAGTGGGAACAGAACGCTCTACATGGAGAACGTAGCATGATTTGGACTCCTCGATGTTTATTGCATTCTCACAACACGTTCTGCAGCATCAACTAAAAGAAATTTGAATGGTCGTCTTATATATAGACTCTGAGTAAAGAGGCAGCCGTCATAAAGAGAGATATGCTTGTGCTTTTCAATGTTAACTTCCCTGATGGTGAAGAGCGGGCATAGCTATGCTCTTATGAATGAACTTCTTAGGAAACTATCCCTTTACAATATAAAAAATATACCTAACTAAAATCACTGTCTAGCGTTAAATGAAAAAAAATGAAATCCTGCAGCTTCGTATGATAAGATTCCTAAAAGGCCACCCTGCTATGTGACTGGTGGAGCAGAGCAAAGGTAAGAATGTAGGGTTCATTAATGATCCCTCCTCATTGAGCCTTCTGAAGGTGGGGGTTTAGAACAATCCAGAGCTGCAGCATGCCCCCGGTGCGGTTCACTATTGATGTTACCTAATTGTATGCCTTCACGAAAGGGCCTCTCAACTGGAGAAACGTATATCTTTTAATTACATCACTTGTCAGTCTCTCCAGATGTGAACATCCAGGTCTCCCCTTTCACAAGTAAACAATCACGTTTCCAGGATCAAATGACATTTTAAGAGGAAGAGAGCGTGATTTAGATTTCAGGGAACACTACTCCATCAAAAATATAATGGGAATCCGTCTGTCTTATTGCAAGTGCATTATATCCTGTGGCATGTGTAACAAGGCTTACCCAATATATACCAATGTTTGTGACGGGGTAACCCTCTGTACAACTGTAAAGCGGGCCCACAGCTCTTTGCACATATTCTGGGTAATAGAATTCCACTCCAGAGAGCCCTATCTATAGAAAGCACTAGCACCCAATTTTCTAGCCAATTTGAGAATATATATTTAACCTACCCCAAGAACCACGAAGTTCTTTGAGAGAGGTGCTTTCAAATTTCTTTTCTCAGCAGGCTCGGTTTTTTATATACAGCAGAACTGGTGCATCTAACAGGTCGTTTTTAAACAGATATGGTAGTTGACTGGTAGCTAGTGAAGCTGGTGAGCTGTGACAGATGTATTCTAAAATGTCCTTAGCTTTAATGAGGTCAAGACTGATTTCCATATGGCTGAGTCCAAATTGGGGTGGGGTGGTCGGCAAAAAACGATGGATTAAACCCAGGTCCTTGTGACTGGGGGTGAATGTTGGCATTGTTCAGCATTCCATCCATCATATGTTCTTTTTGCTTAGCTTCAAAGAAGCTCTAACTGGAGTTTTCTTTATGTACTCATTTTTCAATATCCTTTTTGTAAAGAATTAAATAAAGAGAATCGCCAAAGTCCAGCTGTGACTTGCTGATGGTTTTAGTTAATATGGACGCATTGGGCGATATAATGGTGGAATTCAGTGTACCCATTCACCAAGAAAAATATGAAAGCCAGATATAGCTTCCTGTAATTTGACCAAGATATCTGCCGCACGTGGAATTGTCATTTGGTTAGAAAGAACTGACAGGGTCAGCCAGCACAACCGAGAAACAGTTCTGATTCTCAAGTGCAGTCATGGCTGCCATTTCTGGCAGTTCAAGGCATTGCTACTACCTTGGTGTCCCTTGGAATGTTTCATTTGGATAACCTTGTGAGCTCAATAAGCAAAGAACACTTCCTTTATACAATTTCAGGTGTGCCTTCACATGTTTGCCTAAGGAGGTCTTTTATTACACCTGGTAAGCTCTGTTGTCCATTTTTGTTGTTGCAAAACTGTGCCGTTTGGCATTCCTGGTCACTCAGTTACTGGTAAGAGCCCAAAGATGCAAAATGACTTCCATATTCTTTGTCAGCACTGACTTCTCTTTCAGTCCTGGTTACAATTGAAAGTGGGTGCCTGTTGTATAGGGTTGCTACGTAGCTGCAGTCCAGGTATTTAGCAGATATATTTTATGCTTCTGAAGGATCATGGATGCCACATATTAAGGGGCATATTTATTAGCACCGCCATTATGTCATTTTTTTATGCTAAGGTGGTGCTAAGGTGGCTTTTCTGCTGTGCCATATTTACAAAGTGGTGCAAGGTTTGCATTGCACCACTTTGTAAACCCTTGCACCCTAGTAGGGGGTGTTTGGCGCAGGAAGGCCTGAAAAATGGTGCAGTGAAATTTACAGTATTTCATTGCCCAATTTTTTCCCTCATTTTTAACGACTGCTCAGAGCAGGTGTTAAAATGACACACCCGTTATATTCAAAGGGCCTCCCTGCACTTTGCTGCCCTACAGTCAACATTTTTGACACTAGTGTAGCAAAGCACCACAATAGCATCAACAATTTTGACGCTATTTTGCGAACGACCGCCATGGTGCACAGTATTGTAAATACGGCGCAACCATGGTGTCATTAGGTGCTGGTAGGGGGCACAAGAAAAGTGGTACATCATCTATGATGCGCCACTTTCTTGTAAATACCCAAATACAAAGGTCAAAATCCAGCAGCAGTCCTTCTCTGCAGCGCCTGTGTTTTTTTTTTTTTTTACTTTTATTATTATGTGGTTTTTTTTGTAAGAACACCCCAGTTGCCTAGCCACTGGCACATTCTTAGTTGAGCTTTCGTAAGGAATTAGAATATTTACATTCCGAAAATAATTATTTACTCAACTACTACTGCAGAGGCTTTCTGTATGGCCCTGCTATCTCTTGTTGTTTGGGATATGGAAATATGACGCGTGGGTTGCAGGCGACTGGCTGTATATGTAGCTTGTACTCGATCCATACACCTCGCTGTTGTATTTTTTTGCACGTGATTTTTTTGTATAACTTGCTCTTTTATTATGTATAGCGCTCGCTTTGTGTACATTTGGGAAAGGCCTTTGCCATAAAATACAACTATATGTACTTACCTTTTGTAAAAGCTGATTGCAGATTTTGAGAAGGAGTTTTAAATGTATTGCGTTTATTATACATTTCGGATAACTTTTCATTTTGGCTTTTCTGTTGTTTGCCATTCCTTTAGGCACTTCTAATGGCTTCATTAGACTCACTCCACTTTTCAATTACATGAAGCATAAAATGGCAGAAGTCACAGTAGAACCTTGACAATTGCTGCTGTGACAGGCACAGGTGTGACTTTGTTAGGAACAGGGGGCCAGATGTAGGAAACTGTTTGCGACTCGCAAATGGCAAAAATTGCCGTTTGCGAGTCGCAAACCGGAGTTTCCTATGCAGAAATGCATTTTGCGAGTCGGAACCGACTCGCAAAATGCATTTCAGAGTCGCAAATAGGAAGGGGTGTTCCCTTCCTATTTGCGAGTCGCAGTGGGATGCAATTCCATTTGTGACCGCGTATGCGGTCGCAAATGGAGTCGCAGTTACCATCCACTTGAAGTGGATGGTAACCCACTCGCAAATTGGAAGGGGTGCCCATGGGACCCCTTCCCCTTTGTGAATGGACCCAAAAATATTTTTTCAGGGCAGGTAGTGGTCCAAGGGACCACTACCTGCCCTGAAAAAATACCGAAACAAAAGGTTTCGGATTTTTTTTTAAGTGCAGCTCGTTTTCCTTTAAGGAAAACGGGCTACACTTGAAAAAAAAAAATACTGCTTTATTTTAAAGCAGTCACGAACATGGAGGTCTGCTGACTACAGCAGGCCTCCATGTTAGTGAGTGCCCATAGTCGCTATGGGGCCGCAATTTGCGACCCACCTCATTAATATTAATGAGGTGGGTCTTTGCGACCCCATAGCAACTTGCAGACGGTGTCTGAGACACCGTTCTGCATAGCAAATTGCGAGTTGCAATTTGCGAGTTGCTCGGACTCGCAAATTGCAACTCGCAATTTGCTTTGTACCTACATCTGGCCCAGGACTACCACTGATTGCGCAAGAAACAGAGCAGCATCACTAGCACACACATTAGAAACACACAGCACAGATTCTAAGGGATTTCCTCATTTCTGGTGGTCACCAGAGTGTGTGTCTTCATTGATGAGACACCACCGCTTCCACCTGCCCAGTGGCATATATCGATGTTACTAAAAGTAGCAGCACCTCAAGCCCCACCACTTTACCAACAGTACCACAACAATAGCCAGGGCTGCAGGGAGTATCAGCAGTGAAAACAGTATCACCAAAATCAGTCTTTGTGCCACAGCATGAGCTTAACAGCTGTTTTGACAACCGCGGGACAGATTTCAGATGAACACTGACTTACAACGCCATCTTCCTAAACCAGGTATAGCACTTCTCAATGGTACTGTGCTTCCTCTCAAACAGGTGGAATGGGCCCACATTAAAGAACATGAGGATGAGTTTCTCAGAAGGTAGACTGCCAGCAGAAACAGGCTGCTGCAGATTAGTGTTGCTGGGGTCATATCTGGGTGACTTGTGACAAGTAATCTTTATGTATTTGTATATTCTGTTTCAACATGTCGTCTGATGACTCAAAGTCTATGTTTTAGTTCATGGACTGCAATTGAGGGCGTGGCTAAATGAGGTAGGTGTATCCGAAAAGAACATCATTTCCAAGGTGCAGGCCCAATTAAAATTAAACATCAGCAGAACAACTCACAGGACTGCAGTGACATAAAGAATGTATATTTTTCACCTTCTCTGTATCAATACTGCGCAATAAGGAATTGGGGCACTTTACAATAAACTTGGAAACACAAACAACTGTAAGTAAACAAGAGACCACAATAGTACTTAGTTGTCAGGGAATGTAAGGCCAGCTACACCAGAAACTCTAATTATTTAAGGTGAACCAGTATCAAGTGAAAAGAAGAACATTTTGACTTATTCTTGTGTGTATGAATGAATGAATGTCCAAAATTATAGACGCAGGACTCCCCAGAGAGTACTCAGACTGTAGTGTCAGTAGCCTATGTCACAAAGAAATTGTTGAGTTTGCGTGCAGCCCAATTCTTATGTATAATGCTTTTCTTTTCAGGCTACCTTGGTATAGATGAAAGGGAGGTTCCTTACTAGGTGGTTCCTTTGATTGAGACTTGTCCTGCAATTTGGTCTTACTAACTAACAGTGGAGGACAAGTTAGGTGTTTAGGCACTAGTGCCATAGTAGCTGTCGGCAACTTGGTCTTTGCATTTGTATAGATTGTATTTAGTACATAATATGGCCCTCAGGTAGTATTCTAACAATTTATTGTTAGCGCAGCCTATATAACAAATATGTTAATACCACTTTACATATTGGATGTACAGGAAAAGAACAATGCTATTTATTTTGATTTAAGTAGGCAAACACGCTGAAACTGAGTTTTTGGTATTCTTATTCCCCAATTAAGGCTATTTTGCAAGTGATACCAAGAATACTGGGTGTCATAATGCAAGTGGGTAATCTAACCCAGACATGGGATGGAGAGTGTATCTATCAATCTGGAATTACTGTATACACACTGCGGGTGAGGGGAATAAATAATATTAGTCTTCCTCATCCTCAGTTTGGCATTTGAAATGGATTAATATCCCAACTACAATCCCAGCCCTTAATCCATAAAAGACAGCTATACCATCTCCAGCTACGCTAAAGTCATCCCAGCAATCTATAGAAAATAAAACCGAGCAAAACTGTATATGATGAATTCCCAAAGGTTGGCCATTTTCAGTTATGTTCTGTGCATTCTTGGGATTTCCCTGAGTATGATACAACTATCTGACTATCGTGTTTCCTAAAAAGTACAGCCCATCACAGCATGATGTCACAGATCCATTAGTGTCAGTGAGAGTAGGTGGAATATGACAGATCACGGATCTCTGACTACAAACCTATGGGTGGCACCAACCTTTTCATTGTTGATAAATGTCTTGAAAAAAGTCCGATTACAAAATACGAACTCTCTGCATGCTCTAGACTATACTTAGTTTAAATCTTGGCATTGTGGTTAAGTCTTGACTTTGGGGTTCCCCAAACCTTCCGTTCTTAGCATGGAATCCCTAACCGTATACACACTACTGTGACTGATACACGTTGTAATCCTCATGTAAAAGCCTGCAGTAGTGATTTATACACCTGTATCATTCATTGCATATGCATGATTTCAGTATCAGGTGAGGTGTTCAGACAACCTACTTGGGGTCCAGTAGCACTATGTAAGAACAAAAATAAATACTACTAAATATTGACAATGCTGTGCCTTCCTACAAAAGTAATTGCACAAATTCCCTTGGTTGAACTAAGTAGGTGAATAGCTAAAAAGGTAGTTTTTCCTGCGTCGTAAATCAGGATATGTAAAAGGACGTCCAAGATGTACACTGCAGTGGTGCTTTCACTACAGGCTGGCTTGTTTTTGTGCATGGGCTCAGTACCAATTCACTATATCTTCGTGATATCTTCCCAAGCCATTGACATGGAGTATGCTGTTTGCATTGGTTTTCATTACTTGTATCTGCTGTGCCGACCAGGCTATAAAGAGACAGACAGCTGTCTGCACAGACATTTTGAGGCATTGGTAGAGTTGGTAATCGTCCATGACTCCCACATTCCATGGGCCCCATGGTAAAGTGGGTGGACAATTGAAATTCCTGCCACTGTAATGTTACTCAATAGCTTATTTTTTTAACGTCGCCTCCGAGCATGCTTACCAGAAACCTAGGGCCACATTTACTAAGGATTGGAACAGGGAAAAGGAATGCAAATTGACACAAATGCAATGCAAAGCTGTTTACACCCCAGCACCAAAGTTATTTTTTACTTGAAAGGTATGCTTTTTTCAGGTTTATTTTCACTTTGCACATCTTTGCAGCACTTTGTTTCAAGGGAGCATTACTTCGGTGGATTAGCGGAGGCACCAATACGTTTTTTAACGCAAAGACTGTTCTGCTAAAGATACTGTCAAAAGTAACACCACCTTGAAACAGGCGCTATCATAGAGAAATGTTTTGTTTCTGCAAACATTTCACCCATTGCATTTGTGCTGCACTGTACAGCATATACACAATTTGTGGAACCTATTTAGTCATAGGTTTTTTTAATGGAAGGGTATGCTTGCAGTATACATCCTGTGCTAGACAGCAAACACCCCTGCACTATGGTGCAATGGTGGTGCGTGAGAATAGGAGCAGAGAGCAGCAGCTGGCCATTTATAAAAATATGGCTCCGCTCTGCTTTCTCTCCCCTTCATTAACATTGACACTGATGGACATCATGTTAGAAATTGGGTTGTGGTTGTCAGCAACCACAATCCTGGTAAGGGCAAGTGTCAGGCAAACCCTAAATTAATCTTTGCTCACCCTCTGGTAGCTTGGCACAGAGCAGTCAAGCTTAACTTCGAGGCAGTATATGAAGTATTTGTGCAACACTCCAAACAGCAAAACAGTGACAAGGCCACACTAAATGAATCAACACAAGCCTAGGCAAATAAATCTGAATTTAATAAATAAAACAAGACCAAACTGACAAAAATCTAGTAAGTAGAACTTGAGTTATTAATTTTTTAAAGATGAAACTGTAGAATAGTGCTTAGAAACAATAAGCATCAACCGAGAATGACTGGTGATGCCAGACCAGGACAAAGTAAAACGTTCAAGCCAACCGTGATAGAGCGTGGGTCGGATAGAGGGACCCAGCTGGACCCGCTGAACAAAAGCACCTTAATCATGGTTGCAGACCTCTGCATTGATTCTGAACCACGCAGTAGGGGTGATGTGTTGATTTTCTCCACACCACATCGGTGGTGTGTCGGTTCTGAAATGCAATGGATTTAAGGTGCAAGTTCCTGCTGTGTTGACATCAAGGGTTCAAGCTTGCAGTGTGAAGGTGTTGAGGATGCACTGTGCAGTTGAGGAGGAGGTGCTGCAATGCTAAGATTCAGCATCATTGTTGAGGCTGCCATAGACAGGGAGGTGAGGGCCCTGCACTGGGTAAAGCATCACATTGATGGTTCCAAATATGATGTGCTGGTTCTCTTCCATGCAACAGCAGTGATGTGTCAATTCTGCTCCAGCAGCAGAGGGTGCATCACTTCCACTGGAGCAAACACCTTAGGCCCATTTCAAAGGGTCTAGGACTGGGGTGGCACAGATGGCAGAGTTCAGGTGCTGGAGCAGGGTGGTTGGAAGTCTTTTATGTTCCTGAGATTTAGGATCAGAATGCGAGCCAGCTAGCCCTTAGAGTCACTCTGGTCTAGTCCTGCTCTCAGGCAAGAGAGCAGCTAAGCAAGGTAGGAGTCCAGCAAAGCAGCAATCCAGCAGTCTGTCGGTCCTTCAGCAGCACAGCAGTTCTTCTTCCTGACAGAGTAGTCATAGGTCCAGATGTGGAATGAGTTGGTTGTTCCAGAGGTCAGGTACTTATACCCAGTTCGGCATTTGAAGTGGGGGAGACTTCAAAGACAGAACTTTGAAGCACACAGAAGTCTGTCCTTCCTGCCCTGGCTCCAGACTCACTACAGGGGGCTATGCAGCCCTGGCATTTTCAGAATTATAATTTAAAATTGTGATTCCAGAGACACTGAACTTGAAAATGTTATCTCTTGCACCTTGCAAATTACATTTACAGGATGTAATAAGGTAATCCCAATGTTAAACCTATAGATGCGATAGGCATTGCTTTAGTGAGAAAAGTACACATCCTGCCTTTAAAAACAAAACATTGCAACCTACCCTCTAGGTTGTCCAGCGGTCGTAGGTGTGATTTATATGTATAAACAGGGAAGGTTTGGGCTTGGCAAAAGAGTTATTTTGCCAGGTCGACATGGCAGTGTAAAACTGCACACACAGGCTCTGCAATGGCAGGCCTGAGACCTGGTTAAAGGGCTACTTATTTACTTAATTGGCTGGCATAATCAGTGCTCCAGGCCCACCAGTAGCATGTAACCTTTAGGCCCTGGGCACAGGTAGTGCAATTTACAAGGGACTAATAAGTAAGTTAAATATGTCACTTGAGGATGAGCTAATATTACCATGTTTAGGGGAGAGAGCGCACGCAAGTTAGAGTCTTAAAGCCAGCAAAAACGAGGTCAGAAAAGTGGAGAAGGTAGGCTAAAAGTTGGGGGAAAGACCACCCTAAGGCTGTCAGATCTAACACATGACACCGCAGGGTATACAAAGCTACCAGCAATCCTGCTGAAGAGGTTGCCCTTCTGCCCAGTGCTTGCATTCCCCAATTGAGTGTCTTTGCTCACAAAGGATCGCATTCACCCTCATAGCCAGTATATTATATTACATGGGAGTTTGTTATCACATGATTCACTCGTTTTGGACCATATCCACTTTTACAACTTGCCCAATGTAGATGTCCCGTCATTCCTTTTGTCCTGATGAGACCCGTATACTGACTTGAGCATCTTCAACACACAAAGTCAACAAACAAGATTTTACCTTGGCCTAATAGTTTTATTTATGTTTGTTGTTTGTTGCAAAAATACACACAACCACAAAAAGCTCTTTGGGACTTCACAGCCACTTGTCTTCTGGCACTGTGGATTGTGGTTATCTTGGCCACTAGGACACATTGAATTGATGTATTAATTGTAACTGGAACAGTCATGTTGTCTTATGCAGATTGCTTATGATATATTATGGCCTGGCTATGGCGATTTCCTTGTTTCATGGCATTGATTGCATGCAGTAGATTTTTGACTAATTAATTGGAATTCAATCAAATGATACCAATGAGAATCACTGTGATTGATAAACTTTGTTCTCCTCTTTTCGCAACATTGAAAAGAAGCAACTTTGATTGAGCTAAAAAAGTAAATCTGACCCTTTGTGTGCATGCCTTGCCTCTCTAGCCGTAACCGTCACACTCTGAGGCAGTTGTCTTTACCTGGGCTTTCGGTGTCAGTTCTCTCTTCTTCCTTCACCTCTTTTTATCTCCCTTAACTCTCTTTCCTTGCCTCTCTCTTTCCATTTCCTGTTCTCTATGTACCTTCATCCTCACTCTCTAACTCATTTCTCTCACACTATACCCAAAATATCCCATTCAACTTCACCTCTATCTCTATCTCATGACCTTGTCCACCTCTCTCTATCACTATCCCTGTCTACATCTACATCTGTCACTCTTTATGCCCTCTTTCTACCTCAACTATCTCTACATCACTACTTTTCCCATCTGACCTCTCTGTAGCTCTCCTCTATTTCACTTCTCATACAACCTTGTTTCTATCTTTACAGGACCTCTCACTCTTCATGTCTCTGCTTCTGTATCTCTACCTCTCTTAGCTCTTTTTCTACATTACCATTCCGGCTTACCTATTTATCTAATTTTTCTCTCTACCTCACATCTCCCTCACCACCTTATCTCTCTATACCCCATCTCTCTCTCTCTCTTTCTCACTACCCAACTTTTAAATTGGATGCATAGCCAATTTTTTTGCAGCCCTTAGATCCCCCTACCACCACCATGTGTGCGCTGTATTTAATATAAGGTGCACCATGGAGCAGGGTAGGGGCAAAAGCATAAACATTCTTGGCGCTATTGATGTACTATGTAGGATTAGCACCAACATTTTGGCGCTAATCCTGCACAGTACAAAGGGACCCATTGAAAGCAATGGTGTGCCCCCTTTTAACGCCTGCTCTGTGCAGGCTTTAAAAGGAGCTGCAAAAAATGACGTAGTAGAATCTCTTGGGTTCCACTGTGCCATTTTTGAGGTCCCCGAAATGTGGGAAGGCCCCCCTTGCATATATTATGCCTGGCGCAGCCATAATGTGGCACAACGGGTTACAAAGTGGCGCAATGCATGCATTGCGCCACTTTGTAAATATGGCACAGTGATTTTGGCCTCGTTGGGCCACATTAGCCTAAAACAATTACACCAATGTGGCACATGAAGACACTAGGCCGTCTTAAATCTGGGTGTTAGTGGCTTATTAGGAAGCCCTTGGTGCCGACTGTGCGTCACTTTTTCCCATATAAAAAGTGACTCTGCAGTGGCGGAAGGGGTTTGTAAATAAGCCCCTTGGTGTGGTCTACTGAACTTGGGGGGATAGAAGGCAAAGTCTGCCTTGCTGGGATTCAAACTCATGACCGCCAGAAAACCAAATAATGATCATCAAATGCTTATCTCACTGAGTCATCCACTGGCACACATAGTTTCTGTGGAAGGGAACCTAAACCTATTTTTATATATTCCTTGGTATTGGTAATTACAATATGCATCCGAGCAGGTTTCTGCAATGGATACTACATATCATGGGAGCATACTATATATTACTCAAAGTCAATTAAAAAATATTCTTTAATACAAACACTAAGATGTCTGTGAAAGTAAGCAACCAAGATGGCCAGAAGTACTTCGATATAAATAATCATGAAAAATCAGAGGGTTTTGCCTAATTTATTGAATGAAGAAATAGTTTTCTAAATATCCAAAATATAAAGAGTTCTGTAACTCAGATAAGTGGTAAAACTAGACTTGCCTATGTAAGCAGCTTCCATCTTAATTTACCAAGAAACAGGGAGTACTTGTAGGAGATCAAAATTCTGATGGTTCATCCCTTCTACAGCATTCTAATGCTGATTGACAAATCAGGATTTGTATACACATGCGACAACTTAAATTCAGCAGCCTCTAACCCATGTCTTTACCGGGGGCAGCTCATCCGCTAGGGCGGAGGAGCGTCGCCCCCGCCAGCAGCAAGAGCTGCAAAACGTTTATAGTACAAACATAATAAACTCTGTTTATTATGTTTGTACTATAAATGTGAGTGGGGCTACGAGCATGATGGTGACGGAGAGGGAGTGCACAGCACTCCCCCTCAATATGCATGTATGTTTGGCAGCTGTCTCAGGCCGGCCAAATACACATGCGCAGTAGGCTCTCTCTAGCCGGGCACCGTGTTGCCAGGCTGGAGAGAGCCTGCACAGGCTCCCAGTCTGCCTGGGAGAGCCCTAGCTGGGTGCTCCCAGCCAATCCTGATGCTGATATGAGCAGCGTCAGGATTGGCCGGAGGGCATGCTGGGAGCCTGTGCCTCCAGTCCAGGAACAGATGAAGTGGCACAGTGCAGCGTGGATAAAGGTAAGTTTTACTTTTATTAATTTTATTTATTTATTTTTGGTCCCCCACCCTCACCCTCCCAGCCTTGCGCCACTCCCCCCCTTTTTTTCCTCCCACAAGCAGTACCTGGTCTTTACAGAGACATAAATGAATCTAGCAGACTCTTGCTTGTATCTTATGGATCTACAAGCTGGATCCAGCAGTCTGTTGTTTGTATCTTTACGGAGATTCAAACTAGATACTGCAGCCTCTAACTCATATATTTATAGGCATATAAGCTATGTAGCACACAATCGGAATCTTTCTTGGCACTTGGAGCCTGATTTAGAATTTGGAGTTACACCGTCATAAATGTGACGGATATCGCATCCATCTAGCTACAAGTGGATATAATGCACTGTAAGACGGTGGGCAGGCTATCCATCATCTTTGTGATGGAGTAAGCTGCCTGCCAAATAAGACCCTATGGGCCAGATATATGCTTACCGTGCGCCGTTCTATTGTCACATTTTTGTACGCTAATGTGGCGTTGGAAGGGGAAAAACACTGCAACATATTTACAAAGTGGCGCAATGCTTGCATTGCAGCACTTTGTAACCCCTTGCGCCACATTATGCCTGCACCAGGTATAATGTATGCAGGGAGCATTCCAGCGCTGGGGGGGGGGGGCATAAAAATTGTGCAAAGGAAGCTATGAGATTCCTTTGCGCCATTTTTCTCAGCATTTTTTAACATCTGCTAAGTGCAGGAGCTAAACAGAGGCTCTCATTGATTACAATGGGCCTCTGGGTGTTTTGCAGGATTAGCATCATCATATTTGATGCTAATCCAGCAACGCGCCAGACTGAAATAAAAAATGATGTCGGTAGTCGCCCTAACTACCGGCATAGTGCACCATACTTTACATACGGCGCTACCATGGTGGCGTTAGGGGCGCTAAGGGGCGCAAGAAAAGCGGCACTGCACTAGGTGCAGGGCCACTTTTCATAAATCTGCCCTTTAGTCCCTAGTGTCTGGAACTGGCTTCCTATTGAACTCAGGAAACTAATTTAGGAAACAGCTATAACGCATCTATTTTGGATGTTCAGTTAGAAAAAGAGACCTCCTTTCTACGTACCAAGAAAACTGAAGGAGATCAAGTTTAGCTCCTGTGCCTGCTGGGCTCTGCTAAACGTGCTATATCTATTAGGTGCTCTCATTCATCCAGCAGCACCGAAAGACAAATTCGCAATTACACAAATATATTATGCAGAATTAATTTAACTAACATAACATTCACTTTTCACCAAAACATCAACATAAGTCTAAGAATTCAAAACGAATGGACAACTATCGGTTTGACAGTTCTGGTGCCACTGTGAGTCAGGCCAAGGACTGTTTATAGAAACACAATACCGAACACAGAAAGGCATGATTTATTACAAAGGGACAGAATGCCCTCCAGGAAGAACCTGGCATCACTTAGAGTCTCTGAGTGCAAACATGTTAAGCATGATCAGGGCGCTTTTCCAGGGCAACAGGGATGAGAATTAGATTTTATATAGACACCGAGTACCAACTAGACCAGAAGTCACAAAGCTCTGCTTGCGCTCGGTAAAGGTAATTCCCCTGAAAGGTCAGGGTTCAGATATCAGCCCTGGTTTGGTCTTTTTCTTGATACTATATACACACATCTGTCCAAATATGTGCATATAAATATTCAGCGGCATTAATTCTGGAAAACAAAGCAACTAAGGAACTCATTCAGGCTGCCAGCTGTTCCACCCATTAATACTTCGCCTGGTGAATACAGGCACCTGGGACGGGATACTTACTATGTGCCCCTTTGCCGCTCATTTCCAGTTCCGCTCCTCTATTTTGGGGTTATCACGGAAATACTGTTTATTTTTACTGGTTTGAAGTGCACCAGGTTCCGTTAGAAAAAAATTCAAAAGTAAAAGCCTGTGTTATTAGTGCAAAACTGAAAATCTAAATTCCAGCACAAACACTCATTACACCCAAAATGGGATTACTTGGATGGGTGGAAAGAGGAAGAATGCAAAATGTGATCCTTGTCTCTGGCTCCAATAAGAAACATACTAAAGCCTCTTGGAAAACATAGCGGAAGATGATGGATATTGGGTGTTCTCTCTCTGAGGTCTGGCTGTAAAGAAGCATAAAAGGCTCAGACTGAAACTAAAGCAGTGCTCAAAGTGGAATAAAAAATGCATGGGTGGGGATCTTGCACAGAATCATAGCCTGAGAAGCACAAATAACGATTCTTTAAAATAGGCATGATCTATGTAAGTTTCTAATGTGACTATTCTGACTTACGAGGGAAGGGCTTTGTGCATTTGGGACATAGGGACTGCATCGAATGGGTCTATGCAATTTCCGTTTGCAATTTGCAGTTCCCATATTGATGAAGGGTGACTTTAGTCCACTTTGTGCTGATGCCTATATGTAGCAGGTGCATGTAGATAATGAATAATCCAACAGGTGCTTGTTTTGGTACTTCCTTAAAGACCCCAGAAGTTATCGAGCCACATCTGCTGTGCCCATTTGATCTGACGGTTTCTTTTTCACAGTCCTTCGCTACTATAGCTCCCGCATCTGGGGAGAGTTACTCACTACTTACTTAACATTCTCAGCTGCACTCCCATTGCAGCTACAGGTACGAAAGTCGGTGAAGAGATTGTCGCCCTGTTACATCAGGCCTTGCATGTATTTAGTACCATAGTATTACATTATGTTGCTTCTCTATGCTGCCAGGTACACTTTATATGAAGAACTGCAAAATGTTGCAGGTTTCAGAAGCAGACACCCCTTTGATACGAAGGTGAAAGGGTTGGAATACTGCATCCACTTTTCTCCCTTTCTCGTTCTCTCGCTCTCTCTTTCTCATTGTCATTGTCTCTCTCTTCCGTCCCATGGGCGTCAATTCACCAAAATGCCATGGGTAGACGAAGTGACATCACAAGCTCCTTGACCTCACTTTTACCCGTAGACACATACTAACACATACACACAAATATATATTTAAAAGCATTTTTAATTACCTCAGATGCCATGGAAGGTCATGTTCACATTTTTATTACACTAATAGTGCATTATATTTTATTATTCACTATTAGTGTAGTAACAAATTGACAGAAAACAAAGGCCTAGATTTCTTGTGCCCCCTTAACCCCCACCCAACAACACCATAGGTGCGCCGTATTTGCAATACAGCGCACCATGGCGCACATTTGGCCAACAGCATCACTTTTTGATGCTATTGTTGCGCTTTGCTGCACTAGCGCCAAAAATGTTTATGCTAGTGCAGTAAAGTGCAAGAAGGCCCATTGATTTTAATGGATGCATCCTTTTAATGCCTGCTTTGAGCAGGCATTAAAAATTATGCCAAAAATGGTGAAATTAAATCTTGTAGATTTCATTGCGCCATTTTTGCGCCACCTTGCATACTTTATGCCTGGTGCAGGCATAATGTGGAGCAAGGGTTCGCAAAGTGGCACAATACATGCATTGCGCCAGTTTGTAAATATGGCGTGGCGATTTTTGCCTTGTTGAGCCACATTAGGGTAAAAAAATTATGCTAATGTGGCGCAAGGAGACGCTAGGGCCTTGTAAATCTGGCCCTAAGAGAGCAGAGCCCCAACTGACGTCCATGAGCACGAGGTACCACTGTGTTCCTGGCACTGAATTTAACACCTCTGAAGCCAAGAGTCACAAAGGCAGTGCCTGGGGTCGCAAAGGGCAAGGAACCCCTAAATTATGTTCATGTTCCTTCCCAGATTTCTCCTGGTTGGACACAGTCTGTTAAGTACATGTTAAATCCCCCACCGACTGTGTTCTCACAGACCACAGGATAAGTGGATGGGGGTCAGAATCCTTGCCCAGACATGCATGTTTGAAACTTGAGAAAGCTGAGATCCTTTCTGTTATTTGGCAGCTGTTTAAGATTGTGTTTTAAAATGCAGTGAAAAGTTTAAAGGTTTCCACACCCGAAAAACATTTTATAATGGTATGACTAACCGACTAAAGTATACATCAAAGTGCAGATTCTGTAGTTGTAGTTTTGGTGCCTAACAAAATACTAATGCTACAGGAGTTTTCATTGCGTCTCCCTGGGCCCAAGAGTCTCCTGGTTGGTTATCTATTAATATAGAGATGGTAGCACTCTTTTGAGCAGCAAAAGTGCAATTCTGATGTCAGATAGCATATGATACCATCATGTTTGCATCTGCTATGTAAATACAACAGATACAATTTGAAGTCAGGCAGAAATCTAAAGCCCATGTTTAAATCACGATATATCTGTTTGCTTATTTGGAAATGACCTGGATGTCAGTCAAGTGATTTATAGAGAAGTTGGGAGATGTGTGCCCGACCATGTACACGGCACAGGAAGAGCCATATTTTAAAAATTCACCATTTCATGAAGTTCTGATAGCGCGTCCAGTCTTTATAAATTACTTGTACTTGGACACGCCGGAGGTCGGTGAACCTTTTACCCGAGTTGGGTTCTCCTCATCCAAGAATAGTTGGATCCCTCACATCAATAATCAATAACCATTTATAATCATTAACCAATACCCTTTTAGTGATGAAACAACACATTAGGAATCAATACCAATTTGTATTTTGACACGCCATGACCTTTCAGTCATGAATAACCACACCGGTTTATTAAAAGTTAACAAGTTTATTTCCCTATATTAACAAAGCTAGCACGATATAAGTAAGTCTCAAAATCAAATGATATACGTATACGAACATTACTAGCTGTCCATAGCGACGGAAGAAGCGCAATCTACGCAAAATCTGGATTATAATGCACTCGGTTATAGCAATGCAAATCACTAATATAAGTAATTGAATTTGACTAATTGCATACATCGGTCAGCATAACAAGATTTCAATTTAGCATGGTGCATCAAATGGATACCTCAACTAACCTCTAATTAACATTGGCATGTGGGGCTTCATGCAAAACAAATTTAGTCAACACAAATTTAGAAAACTTCTAGCTTGGGCCCTATCAAAATAGCAGTTGGTACCTAGGAAGGAAAACACAATGCATAATACAATTATCCTTTCATATTTACCAAATACAATCAGCATTCAAAGAAAAGTCTTCGTCCTTCAGGTATCGGTTCGATCAGCATGGGGCAGATTTCAAAAGGGCAAAGTTAAGGCAAGTTTCCTTGTGGCAGCAAGGGGAATGGGGCAAGGGTTACTGCATGGGCAAGACGGGGCAAAGTTAAAGTTAAAGTCTCTAGGATGAGAATTCTTTAAAGTCTCTTTCTCTGCAACAGAGAAAAGGCATCGGAGGGTCGTTCAAGATGGCTTCTTGAATCAGGCTTTAAAATGGCATCAAAGAAAATGTCTGACTTCTCTTTGTCCGGTGGGTTTAAGTAAGAAACATTCCAAATTCTTCATGGTCTTCCATTGGAGGGTTCATAGGGTGGCTTCAATATGACCAATGAATTGTATCTTTCTCCTAGTACTCATTTTTACATAGATTGTCCTTGGAGCCTTGGAACACAAGTTGCAACAAAGTTTGCCAATTAATTTTATCTTAGTGCCTTTATTGTCTGCACCTGCAGGAGCTGACCTTGCATCAAAGAGGATGAAACCAGCCTAGCACGAAACCTTGAGATAAGTGTATTAGTCATCTCTACTGGAAAAATACAGCCTTAAAATAAAAAAATGTCTTTGTTAATGCAAGAAAAAACCACACAGTTAAAATTTGGGACCAGGCAACTACGCCAAAGCCTCTGCTAAATTTAAGCTAAGCATATAACAGTTTCAACAAAAAATCATGGAATACATTTGCAATTATGACGGATTACTACATTTGTCAATTCTTCATGATTAATTAAGCCAGTTTATAATAATGGCGAACTACCCCGTGGGCACAATTTCCCACGTATATTATTTTTCTTTGCTAAAATCACACTACCTTATACGATTTTGGTTACTTGATATATGAATATTTGTTAGTCCTTCTTTTTCTGCGTCATCAATCCCTCCTCTGATGACTAATTATGTCATCACATCAAATCTTCCCACAAATTTTATTCCATTAAAATTCTGTTTTAGTAATTTGGCACTTCAGTCAATTCCCTCTTCCCTTTTGTTCCCTTTGATTTTTCTCTGTATATTTCTATCATTTTATTTTGTTCTTTCTCTTCTCTTTTCCTTTTGTTTCTTGTTTTCAATATTTTAATAGATTTCCATATTCCCCAAATACCTAATAAGCAAATTAATGTTATTAATTTTCCTTTTACTATTTTCAATAACAGTCCGTTCCAAATGTTGCTGAGCCAATACCCCACGGAAGAAAATCCTTTTCCAACCTTTTCCCATACTCCTGGTTCTTTCAATTCTTTCAAATCTGTACTTTCATTAGTTAAGTTTGTAAGCATTTTTCTAATTTGCCCACTGTTGTCTGGAATATAAGAACAACAGTGACGTGCACTAAGCATTTTGCAAACGCCGCCATCCTTTGCTAAAAGAATGTCTAAAGCAAGCCGATTTTGAAGAGCCATAGCTCTTTCTGCAGCAAGTTCAGCATTCATCAGGATTATAGCTCCTGAGAACTTTGTTAACATGTTATCCACAATAGTAGACAACTTTCGTATTTAATTGAATTCAATATGACTCCTACTGAAGGAATCATTGCTCCAAATATATCTCCTACCACACCAGAAGCTGTCTCCCTTTTCTGAACATGATGTGATTCAGACAGCTTTGGAAAATTCTTTAAATCGTCCAATTGATAAATCTTTGGAAATACTATTCCCAAATAACATCTCCCATACCATCCCTTTGGAAGACGATAATAGGCGTTAAGTCCACAAATATAATATACCCCTGGAATAACTGGGTCTAGGCCATTTAACATGAACGTCCATTTAGCTTGAAACATAAACGTATGCTCACATTCACTCGTTCCCACAAAGATTGTGTCATAATATGATTTAGGTCTATATATACAAAGCCTTCCTACGTGTATTGCATCTAAAGCTAGTTTCCCTTGTGTCTTTATCGTGGCAAAAGCATAGTTATCTACAGATGTCCTTTTGTGTAATTCCCTTTCTAATTTCTCCTTTCCCACCTTCCTCCTATCGTCAGTGTGATCTAAAAAACTTTTCTCTATCGGTGAAAGCAAGCTTGTAAGGTTTTCTCTGTGAGCGTAATCTGTGTGAAAAGGTGACAATGGCTCAAAGAAACCCCTAACTAACTTTATATAATAATCTCTTGCTATTTTACTCAGGTACTCAATTATGGGGACATATGCAAATACAACATCATGATTGGAATAAAAGTAGTGAATATACTCCTGGCCATAAAATCTGGTCTCTAATAAACTACATGAAATTCCATACGTAAGAGGCATGCTATGATATGTCACTCCTTCCTTTACTGAGGTAGGTATTTGTGTGCACACATAACAATCTTTCGCATCCATTGTCTCAAAATACTCATTCAGCAAGCGATAGAAAACGTTAGAGGATAATTCTTTCTTGTCGTGTAAATACTTCTCGTCTTGTTTGAGTTTCTGTAAAGGAGTTAATTCAGTAGTAGGTTTAGAAGTAGAAGCATCATTCGCGTCTCTCTCATTCTTCGCATGCATTCCAAGAACTATTGCTATAATTATTAGTACACATGCAGTTATTAGACCTATACACATGTATTTACAACACTTCATTTTATGTCCCTTTGTAGTACTGCCTAGCATGATCTATATAGAATCAGAAAGTTGAAGACACTTTATCAAAGCAAGTTTGCAGATATATATAAAGCTGAACGAGTTAATGTTCACACTGTTTTCTTTTAGGAGCTTAGTCTCTTATCGGTTTAGCAGCTTTGTCTCAAAATTGGTTTCAAAGTCAATCAGGTTGTCAATGTCTTATTCGGTAATGTTCATGGAATTTTCAGGTACCAAAGTGTCGTTCTGCTTCTTCGTTCTCAAGACTGAGAGATAGGAATTCGTCTGACCAATCGTTAGTGGCTATGTATGCCCACTCTGGACCAGAATACCTTCTGTTCGGTATTCTTTTCCTTTTCAATTTTGCATCTCCTTTTGATTCTCTCTCGCTTATGTCCTGTTCTTTGGCTGTGTCTTTTCCTTCACTCGGTGTTGTTATTACGATAGACACTTCTTTTCTTTTCTCCTTCAATTTTGGCCCATCATTCTCTTTTAATATTTCTTTAGTCTTTGATTTCACTGGAGATATGCTTTGTCTTTGTTTCGCACTGTTTTCACCTGATGGACCTGCAACCGGTTCTGGAAGAGTTTGAACAATTTCACTCTGTCCTGTCTTCTCCCCCTAGGAGGTCAATCAGGTTTTCCTTTTCTTTTCCTGTATCGTCTTCTTCTGGGAAAGCCCTCCTCTGATCAGGCTCTCCTGCTCCTTCACCTGTCGCAGGCTCTTTGTCACCTTCAGGATCTTCGTCACTTCCTGAGGCTTCTCCTCGGTCCTCCTCAAATGGATCAGCTGTTTCTTCCTCAGAAAATATTTCCCCTTCCTCTATTTCTGCTTGTTCGCCTCCAGGTTCTCTTTGTCCTGTCTCGGTACCTGGTACTCTCTTGTCAGTCGCAGGTGATTTTAGTGCTTCAACTTCCTCTTCTGTGGGGCACGTCACCCTTTTCGTGTGACTGGCGTGAATCCAGTTGGGAACTCCTGCACATTTCACAGCGGTGGTAGTTGTCAGAATCACTTGGAAAGGTTCCAGACACGACTTCCTCACATGTTTCTTTATCACGACCCAGTCACCTGCTTTCAGGGCGTGTCCTGGACCTTGGATCGGTGGCAAGGTGGTTGCCTCCACCTGGTGAGAAAAAGAGCGGACCACATCAGCTAGACCTTTGCAGTAGTCCAATACCATATCATCGGTAATATTTACAAGTGCATTTGCAGGGACTGCTGGGAGTCTCATGGCTCTGCCCATGAGGATCTCATGCGGTGACAGTCCAGTTTTTCTATCAGGTATGTTTCTCATTGACATTAACACCAAGGGCAATGCGTCAGGCCATTTCAAGTTTGTTGATGCACATATTTTCGCCATCCTCGACTTCAATGTGCCATTCATTTGCTCCACTAGTCCTGATGCTTCAGGGCGGTAGCTACAATGCAATTTTTGTTCAATGTTCAATGCTGCACACAGTAATTTGATTACTTCGTTATTGAAGTGACTTCCCCTATCTGATTCTAAAGAGATCGGGAATCCGAAACGTGGTATTAGTTCTCTCAGGAGTAGTTTTGCAACTGTGAGACTGTCATTTCTGCTTGTAGGGTATGCTTCGATCCAATGACTAAAAATACACACAATCACCAACACATACTTCAAGCCTGCATGCGTAGGCATCTCAATGAAATCCATTTGCATCCTGCTGAATGGCCCACCTGCTCTTCCAATGTGGCTCAAATTTACTACTGTTCCCTTCCCTGCGTTCATTTGTTGGCAAATGACGCAACGATGGCAAACTGCTTCAGCAACTTGACGGAATTTGGGATTAAACCAATCAATTTTGAATAGTCTAATCATGGCATCCCTTCCAAGGTGGGCTTGTCCATGATACAACCTGGCCAATTGTGTTAAAAGACTGTCTGGTAGAACCAATCTCCCTTCACTTGAAACCCACAAATCATCTGGTTTCTTTATGCATTGTAGTTTGCTCCATGAGAGTTTCTCATCTTTACTGACATTATTTTGTAGGAATTTCAATTCTTCAATTGTATCTACAACCTTTAGGGCAAAGGCTTCACTTGGTTCAAGTTCTGGCTCATTTATTAAGTTCCATTCGTCTCTGAGCAATATACAGCTCAATGCGCCAAACCTTGCGACTTGATCTGCATATCCATTTCCCAAAGAAACAAAGTCTTGTGATTTTGAGTGTGCACTGCATTTTACCACTGCTACTTCCCCTGGTAACTGGATGGCGTGTAACAATTCTCTTATTTTTTCACCATTCTTCACTGGTGATCCCGAAGAGGTCATGAAGCCTCTCTGTGACCACAATTGTCCAAAATCATGCACTATTCCAAATCCGTACTGACTGTCAGTGTAAAAGGTGACTTTCATTAATGCGGAAAGTTGGCAGGCTCTAGTAAGGGCCACTAGTTCCGCTACTTGTGCAGAGTAAACTCCTTGAAGCCAAGATGCTTCCAAAACACCTGTTATTGTACATACAGCATATCCTGCTTTCAATATTCCTAGTGCATCTCTTAAACATGAACCATCAACAAAAATAACTTGATCGTTTTCTTCCAATCGGGTGTCTTTGATATCAGGTCTTGGTTTTGTACAAAATTCAGTCACTTGAAGACAGTCATGCTCGATGTCTTCAGCGTTCTCAATTTCGACATTTTCACTGGGGAACAAGGTTGCTGGATTCAACGTAGTGCACCTTTTCAGCTGCACATTGGGTGAACCCAAAATTATTGTCTCATACCTTGTAAGCCTAGCACCGGTCATGTGCTGTGTTCGGGAACGTGTCAAAAGTATTTCGACTGAGTGAGGGACCATAACTGTTAAAGGATGTCCCATCACTATTCCTTCACTCTGATTTAGGCTCATACCAACTGCTGCTACAGCACGCAGGCATCCTGGCAAGGCTGCTGCGACTGGATCCAAAGTAGCTGAAAAACATGCTACTGGTCTGTTTACGCCACCACGGGCTTGAGTCAAGACGGACAAGGAACATGCATCACGTTCATGACAAAACAATGTGAAAGGCTTTGTGTAATCAGGCATACCTAAAGCTGGAGCTCTGCACATGCATTATTTTAATTCAATAAAAGCATCCATCTCATCTCTTTTCAGCACTATTTCATCCAGCGCATCTTTCTGGGTCAGTTTCAATAAAGGTTTTGCTAGAGTTGAGAAATTGGGAATCCATTGGCGACAGTAGCTCACCATTCCCAAAAACTTTCTCACCTCTTTTCTCGTTTTGGGTGGACTCATTTGAAGTACACTTGTTATTCTTTCTTTCATGATTCTTCTCGACCCTTTTTCTATTTGGTGACCCAAATATTTCACTTTCTTCTGGCAGAATTGTAATTTCGAAGGGGACACTTTGAGTCAATTTCTTCCCAAATGGTTCAACAGAGCAATAGTGTCAACCATACAGTCATTTTCTGTCTTGGATGCGATCAGTAAATCGTCAATATACTGTACCAAGGTTGATTCAAAGGGTAATTCCAATGATTCAAAATCTTTCTTCAGAATCTGATTGAAAATTGATGGTGACTCCGAAAACTCTTGAGGAATTCGACACCAACTGTAGACTCTGTCCAGGAATTTGAAACCAAAGAAAAATTGGCTGTCCTCATGAAGAGGCACAGAAAAGAACGCTTGTGACAAGTCGATGACTGATAACCACTCTGCATCACATGGAATTTGAAACATTATCACAGCTGGATTTGGCACCACGGGACAGCATTTGACTATTATGTCATTTATTTTTCTCAAATCCTGAACAATTTGGACTTTTCCACTCGGTTTTATTAATCCCATGATTGGTGAATTACATTTACTACTAAATACTTCTTTCAGTACTCCCTGTTTCACAAACTCGTCTATGAGTTGGGCAACTTTCATGAGAGTGTCTTGCGGCATGTGGTGTTGTGGTGTCTGGGGAAAATTTACACTGGGTTTTATGGTCACTTTCACTGGTTCTACTCCTTTGACCAATCCTACCTCTTTCCCTGTCATATCCCACACTTCTTTTTCAACTGTTTCCTGTAACTCAGCAGGAATATCTGTTTCAGTGAGCATAGGATAAAGAGTAATCAGGGGATACTCTTCCTCGACAGTTTCCGTTTCATCCTCTCCTAAACTGTCCTCTTCTTCGTCATCACTGTTCGTCTGAATTTTAATTCCATCATTTGAGCACAGAATCGAACATCCCAATTTACACAATAAATCTCTCCCTAATAGGGATATCGGACTTGAGTCACACACCACAAATTTATGTGACCCTTGAAAGTTACCAATTCTGACTTGCACTGGATCTGTGATTGGGTTTGTCAGATACCTATTTGCTACTCCCACTACTTGAACTGTTCTCCCTGAAAGTGGCAAATTTGGTACTTCGATGCTTCTGACTGTAGAGCGTGTAGCTCCGGTGTCAACCAAGAATGAAACGCTGTGACCCATAACTCTTCCTTCCACATACAGTCCCTTTTGATCAACTTCCAAGGATGCTGCAAGCATACAATTTCCCTCCTCATCTGAACTTTCACTCTCCCACACATCGTTTATTCCATTCTCACTGTGTAACGGGAATTGGTGTACTGTGTCATTTTGATTCATTCCTTGACCCGTGACCTGTTGAGGAAGCATTACTTGTTGCAGATTCATTGGTGCTAAGGGTATTTGCATTTGCTGATTAGGTACCATAGGAAACTGCTGTTGCATTGGCTGCAACTGTGCCATCTGTACACAGGGCATTTGCACCTGCTGTGGTTGTACGGGTTGTAAACCCTGCATCTGATTCACATTATTTTGAAAATTTGGATTTGGACCTCTCATTTTCGGTCCTCTCATATTCTGAAATGAATTGACATAATTGTTTTGCTGACCTACACCTTCCTGCGCCAACATTGGGCACTCCCATTTCCAATGCCCGATGATTCCGCACGTGTGACATGGCATCACCTTCTTCATTGCCTGTATACCATTTGGAATCACGACAGTATTTAAATCAGGACCATTATTCACAAAACCTCCTCGGCCTCTGCCTCTCATCTGTGGCTGAAACATAGCATTACCCTGCTGTTGCTGCTGCGGCAACTGTTGTTGAAAACTTTGCAAACCTTGCAAGCCTGTCTGGGCTGCTCTAAGCTGCATCACCATCACCTTTTCCTTCAACTTTTTCTGCTTCGTCTCAATCTCATCACTGCAGTATTTTGCATAATTCAACACCTCATCGATCGACTTTGACTGCCAACAAATCAAATGCATTTTAATCATCTGGCTAACCTCGGGTCTCAACCCTTCCACAAATCTGAACACAAAATGGAGCATGTCCTTCGGCTCAATCGTTTCTGTGCCACTGTAATTTTTAAATGCTTTCAACAATCTCTCATAGTACGCATGTATTGACTCTTTAACTTCTTGCACCGTTCTGTCAATTCTCTGCCAATCCACATTTTTCGACGCAACCTTTGTTTTCAAATGCTCAATCACCTTATGGTATAAACTCATTACCGTAGGTGATGGTGCACCTGTCTCCCTATCTCTTTCTGGTTCACTTGTTGGCCAACCTACAGCCCTTTTACAATCTTCCCACAAATCTGCTGGTACCACAATTTCGAATAAAGTATTCAGGTCTTCCCAAAGACATTTTGCGAGTTTCACAAACCTATCTGTTTGTTGATACCATTCGATCGGTTTCTCTCTTAATTTAGGGAAAGCATCTGTAAAAGATTGAATATCACACCTGTGCCATGGTACATGGACAAGTTTTCCCCCTGCTGTTTCTCTCATTGGTAACATGGTTATCAGATCATCATTCTGTTGTGTTTTCTCATTCCGGTCTGGGGTACTTTCTTTCTTCTTGTCCTTTTTCTTAACCCACCTGCTCTCCCACTTATCTAGACATCTCCAAACCTGCGCGCTTTGCAGTATCTCTTTAAGGTGTGTTTTCATTCCTGCAGATCTCATGTGTTCAAAGTCTTTTGTCTCAAAGTCTAACCTGTAACTTCTGCTCAAGTGTTTGGTTTTACCTATGTCGACTTTGTTTCTGTCTGCAATTTCTTGTAACCTTTTATGTATGCTGCTTACTTCTCTTGTAATTCTGGGGCACATGTATCTCAGCTCTTCTTCTGTGTATGATTCTAATCTGTTCAGACCCATTGTTCCCTCTACTAGTTTATCTGCTTCCATGCCCAATCTTATTTTATTCAAATATTCTTCTCCCTTTCAGCTGGGTGTACTCTGTGGAGAGTTCAGGCTGTTCAACCATTGTGTTAACTGTGCCGCGTTCAGTCCCATTAATGTAGCACTTACATCGACTGCTACTGATGGTTTCTGTAACGTTTCTGTTTTTGAAGTTAGCGGTACTATTAGTGGTGGACCTGACCTTACCACAGTTGACAGAGCACAAGCTGGAATTGGGCTGAATTCCAACAAGGACCCAGATCTATTTAGCAGTGTACCTACCGGAGTCATTTCTTGAGTATTTTCTATGCATCTCCTTCCTGTCTCCTTTTGTGTCATTACCCCTTGGTCGCATACATTCGGCTTTGCCTGTATATACAATGGCACTGGCGGACCTACAGTGATAGGCAAAGATATTGCATCCGGATTTTGTCTGCTCCCCGAATTCTGTGACATGTTGATTCCCACATTATGGTTCATTATTGCTGGCATGTCTGACTGGTCTTCGGCTATATGAGTGTACCTTGGCACTTCTTGTATCTGCTTTTGAGGCATCAAAATTTGTGTTGATTCAGTCTGAATCAATGTTGGTTTTTGGAAATTCTGTCCCCCTTGCACCATAAAATTAGAAGTCATTTCTAAATTATGGTCATCATAATAGCGCCTTTGAACCTGTGGCTGGTAATCATTGACAGGTTTCAATTTAGGCACGTCGGGATATATTCTCTGAACTTGTGGTATTTGTGGTGTAAAAGGCATATCGGGACTGCTCTGCCTCTGTGATATTCTCAGATTCGGTGTTACATTACCCTGTATTGGTTCCGGAGGGGCAGTACTGGTGCTTGGGCCATTTTCACATTCCACATATGGTGGCGGGCGGTCATTTCGCAATTGCATAATGAACTCCTCATCATCTGACTTGTCTGACCTTTTCGAATTTCTGGTGTTTTCTCTGACTCTGGACTGACTCCTGTTTGTTTTATAGGTAGCTTTCCTTTCTTCCGTCTCTGCTTCGTCAGTAATTGCTGGAAACAATTTAATTCCCTGCAATACGTCTGATCTCCAAACCTTTTGAGTACTGTCCCATCTAGCATCCGCTAGTGTCTTTTCTACTTTTCTCACTCTTGTTTCAAATTTCTTCTGTTGTTGCCTTCTAGCTATTAGCTCCCAAATTGCTAATGCTTCAAATTGTGCTGTTCTTGTCATGTCGTATAGTGCGAATCTTAGATTCTCCAAAACTCTTAGATTAAATGACCCATGGATAGGGAACGCTACACTTCCATACTTTTCTTTTAATTTGCACCATTGCTTTAGCCAAAGACATGGTGCGACACCCTTTTCTTCAATCACGATGTAAGCTGGTGTACCCTCAGGCGGTGTTTCTTCTCCTACGTTTGCTTTAATATATACATCTCCCCTTAAGGCACTCTTAAATGCCTTGAAAAATGTAATCTTTCCGTCTTTTATTTTCTTTAAAAAAATTGTAATCAATAAGTGACTTTAATTCCCGGAATACTCTTCGCTTGCCTTTCCCCACCAATTGCGCTTCACGGACTGCGTCCAATCCGTGCGCGACCCTTCTCACCAACCAACCTATCTCAGCGCGGCTCCTAGTGACGTCACACCCACACACTGTGGCTGACAAAGTCTTGCGGCTTGTCCTCCTTCATTCAGCTTCACTCAAAACTAATTTCTGCAATATATCGCGAGCACTAACCAAAAAGAAGAAAACAAATCTGTTGGTTTACTACAGGAAGGGTAATACAATCGATTCAGAAACCTTAGGGATTTTTCACTAGCCTCTGCAGTTATTCCATCTTTCTCGGTTTCCCACTTTCGCAAGCAAAATTTGACCCGCAAATTTTACTCTCAACTGATCAATGAACTATTCTAGCGCGCCTTAGAATTCGTCAAATCTCAAAGTCGAAAATTTTCTTTCATTCCTCAATATTCATACTGACTCGTTGACCACGCCCGATCAACCTATTAAACCGAACAGATTACAACATCAATCAAGTGTCTCATACACTTTTCAACATACTCCGGAGTCTCTTGACCTCTTTTTCTGCACAAAGCGCTACACACATATGAAGTTCGACGACTTCCCTACTCTCACACTTTGGAGTATCACTCCTCTAAAATTTTTGATTGGGGTTCGTAACCCCCCTAAAATCTTCACAAACTTCACAATTCATCTGCGCCATAAGCTATGCAAGCGCAAAACCCTAACTTCACTCATACCGTCACTAGAAACGCCGAACACATTCTCACACCTCCATTTCCTCCATTCGCAAGCTCCGAGATTCCGGGAAAATCATTGGGGATTTAGGGCATCATCATCTCTCCAACTTATTTTGTCAAAGAAAATTCTAACCTGACTCCGTCTATTGTTCGGATGGGGTCCCAAAGGGCGAAACCATCAATCTCTGCTACCATCTACTGATAGTGCGTCCAGTCTTTATAAATTACTTGTACTTGGACACACCGGAGGTCGGTGAACCTTTTACCCGAGTTGGGTTCTCCTCATCCAAGAATAGTTGGATCCCTCACATCAATAATCAATAACCATTTATAATCATTAACCAATACCCTTTTAGTGATGAAACAACACATTAGGAATCAAAATCAATTTGTATTTTGACACTCCATGACCTTTCAGTCATGAATAACCACACTGGTTTATTAAAAGTTAACGAGTTTATTTCCCTATATTAACAAAGCTAGCACGATATAAGTAAGTCTCAAAATCAAATGATATACGTATACGAACATTACTAGCTGTCCATAGCGACGGAAGAAGCGCAATCTACGTAAAATCTGGATTATAATGCACTCAGTTATAGCAATGCAAATCACTAATATAAGTAATTGAATTTGACTAATTGCATACATCGGTCAGCATAACAAGATTTCAATTTAGCATGGTGCTTCAAATGGATACCTCAACTAACCTCTAATTAACATTGGCATGTGGGGCTTCATGTAAAACAAATTTATTCAACACAAATTTAGAAAACTTCTAGCTTGGGCCCTATCAAAATAGCAGTTGGTACTTAGGAAGGAAAACACAATGCATAATACAATTATCCTTTCATATTTACCAAATACAATCAGCATTCAAGGAAAAGTCTTCGTCCTTCAGGTATCGGTTCGATCAGCATGGGGCAGATTTCAAAAGGGCAAAGTTAAGGCAAGTTTCCTTGCGGCAGCAAGGGGAATGGGGCAAGGGTTACTGCATGGGCAAGACGGGGCAAAGTTAAAGTTAAAGTCTCTAGGGTGAGAGTTCTTTAAAGTCTCTTTCTCTGCGACAGAGAAAAGGCATCGGAGGGTAGTTCAGGATGGCTTCTTGAATCAGGCTTTAAAATGGCATCAAAGAAAATGGCTGACTTCTCTTTGTCCAGTGGGTTTAAGTAAGAAACATTCCAAATTCTTCAGGGTATTCCATTGGAGGGTTCATAGGGTGGCTTCAATTTGACCAATTAATTGTATCTTTTTCCTAGTACTCATTTTTACATAGATTGTCCTTGGAGCCTTGGAAAACAAGTTGCAACAAAGTTTTCCAATTAATTTTATCTTAGTGCCTTTATTGTCTGCACCTGCAGGAGCTGACCTTGCATCAAAGAGGATGAAACCAGCCTAGCAGGAAACCTTGAGATAAGTGTATTAGTCATCTCTACTGGAAAAATACAGCCTTAAAATAAAAAAATGTCTTTGTTAATGCAAGAAAAAACCACACAGTTAAAATTTGAGACCAGGCAACTAGGCCAAAGCCTCTGCTAAATTTAAGCTAAGCATATAACAGTTTCAACAAAAAATCATGGAATACATTTGCAATTATGACGGATTACTACATTTGTCAATTCTTCATGATTAATTAAGCCCGTTTATAATAATGGCGAACTACCCCGTGGGCACAATGTCCCACGTATATTATTTTTCTTTGCTAAAATCACACTACCTTATATGATTTTGGTTACTTGATATATGAATATTTGTTAGTCCTTCTTTTTCTGCGTCATCAGTTCCTTATTTGCAAGGATTTAAGAATTACCACTGCTCACACGAAATGAAGATTGCAACGTGTCCTGAATATTATGGACAGCTCAATCCAGCTACCTATAGCCTCTCTCATTAGGACTGGGTGCTAAATTCGAATTAGAATTATCCTAAAGTTCTGAAACACTACATAAAGCATCACCATCATACAGTTATGAGCACAGTGAGCATGTTCAACATCCATGAAATCATCATCAGGAATATAACGGCCTGAATGCGTGTTATTCAACGCAACAAATGTTTGTTGTCATCTTCTCAACACCACCAACAATCAACCAACCACCATCCGTATCTCCCTTCTTAGCTTCATACCAACATCGACCCAAAAGAGAAGACCAAACCTTCTTGCACAAATTAAAACATACAAGTGCAAGCCAAAGCCTTAAGCATGCTGGTACTCTGACTACTTGATGACAATCAATGACTTCCGGGTATGCGGCCGCAGGTAGGTCGTATCACAGAGGCCACGTTCACAAATAGTGACGATAGCCCTTCGGCCACCATTAATCCCAGGATGCACCAGCCTTAATATAGGAGAGTTTCTCCCCAAATGTGGCGTTTTTTTTGGCGTAGCTGTTCATGTAAGTTCTTTCTTTTGTTTTTTGAGTAGCTAAAGTTTTTTCTTTTTGGTCCTAATGAAACGCCATTGATCCTGAGTGACACCTGAGGCATGAAACATGTTGACCTTCATAAGTAGGGCTGTAGCTAATTTCCTTTGCCCTGCACGTGTTTTGTTAGAGTAAGGGAACATCACTTCCCAGATACTCTTCTCACTTTTTAACCTTGACCAAGATCCACTATTTACAATAGAATTGATTGTGGGGTGGCTCCCAAGCCAATTTTAGTTTTTCTATCTCTCTGTCTCATCGAGTAGGTCTGAATTTGTTCCTAGTTTTTTTGATGGCACGCACTTCATAAACATCTCTGGCATAGAGCCCCATTTAGGGTCCCGTTGGGCATTGCAGTGCCAGCCCAATGAGGAGCAAACCGGAGGAAGAAGCGTGACATCCAATGGATGTGTGAGGGTTTAGCTTCTAAAGTTAGATGTGCCCTTCTCTTTTTCTGTTAATTAGGAACAGTGTGCTCACTTATTTGCATTTTGACAATAAATGATCTTTCCACAGAAAGTAACGAAAATGGAAGAAAAACAGAACTCACAGTGACCTCATTATACTCAAATCCCTGTGCACAACACACAGACATCACATCAGCTTAAGTAAAGTATAATACCAATGCAATTGAAACCAGCAACAGAACCAGAGCACTTTTCAAAACAATGAAGCACTGCATCACTGCCCTGCCAGACACAATCATTCCTCACTCCACAGAACAGTGCAATATCATTTACTTCTCCTTCAGTGAGAAAATACAGGAAAACTGACAGCTCATCTACAACACCAGGCCTCCTTCATTTCTCATGCCAACCACATTCTCATAGAATTCTGCACTGGTCATCCTTCAAAGCCCCATCACTCATAGAGCTCAGCAACATTCTCAACTCCCTCAAAGCCACTTCTTTATCAAAAATCTATCTGTGGAGATTCTCTCTCATCCTTGCTTACCATTTTCAATGCATCTTTCACACAAGGTGTCTTCCCAGAAGCTCTTAAGACAGGCCAGATTGTCCCACTCCTACAGATACCTATGCTACAGCCTAATATTCTCGCTATTACCCTATCACTCACTTACCATTCATCAGTAAGATCATTAAAAATAAAGTCTGAGTTTAACTCCAAGATCATATTAATGCTAACCACCTCCTACATGATGACCAATCTGGCTTCAGATAATGCTGCAGTGTGAAGACTGCTACCTCACACTTTGTAGCCAATGCCTTCTAGACCACAGAGATTACCTGTGCCTCCTGGACCTATCAGCCAACTTTTACCCATTTGCTCATTCCAACCCATCCACACACTGGAGCCTCAAATGGGTTTTTCTGGCATTGTCCTTCACTAAATTTTTTCCTAACTTTCCAGCCAACACCAGTTTGCTCACACAGGCACCTCCAGTCCCCAAATGATCCTCATCACTAGGAGACCCCTAGGGTTAAATTCTGTCTTCTGGAATAGTCAACTTCTAGTTAGAGGTGCTTGGTGCTCTTCTCACTGATAACAGTATCACAGCTCACCAATATGCTGATGATACACAACCCTACCTGAAGGTCTCCTCTGCTTCAGTCAGCCAACACCTCAAATGCTGCCTGTACATCAGCCAGACCTGGATGTACAGTGCTTTCCTGAAGCTCAACCAAACCAAGATAGAATTCCTGTTCTTTGCAAAGTACAATAAACAAGAAATAGTCTAAATGTGACTTAATGACATGAACCTTGACACTGTTGTATCCTTATTTATGTAGATGGTAATGCAATGATCCCTGGAGACTGCAATGACATCCATTACCCTTTGCCTGCAGCTAATCGGAATGGACATGTTGGTGTTTATGGATTCTTGGGTAGCCACTCATACTTTTACCACACATTACAGAATCCACTTGAGTAGCCACTCGAGACTGCTGCAGGGGTTCTACGAATGGAGCTACATGCTTCCATGGCTGTGTCACTGCAGATGATGAATGGCCATGATGAATGACCATTCAGATGAAGCTCAAGCACATGGCTAGTAGCTGGCAAGACATGGTGATATGCTCACCATTTGCACAGGTAAGTCACCATCCACAAGACCTTCACCGATCTGAACTTAAAATATTAAACCTGAAGATCAGGTCAGCCAAGATGATCATAAATATTTGCCATAAAATGTCACTATTCCACGTGAAAATGGAATTGATCTCACAAACAAAAGAGTTTTTAGAAGATAATATTACTTATTGGGCTAATTACAAACATGCCAAGCAGGCATTCAAAGATAATTATCTGCATTAAACCACTACAATGATATGTGGGCTTAGGTAATTTTGTATGTGGTGTGTGATGTTTACTGCATGTAAGACATGAAAAGCTACTCTTCTTATAATACAAATATCCAAGAATCCTGGCATTCTCTTTAACAAGAAAAGAACAAGAATTACTCCATCTGACATTCCTAAACTGTTGTACACAAGAAGTACATTTAAGCTTTTAAATGTACTTGGTAGTCCTTTGCCTCCTGTAGCTGGAAGTAGTGAAGACACCTAAAAGCAGCAATATGACTATGAGAGAATTGCAGTTCCCATCCCCTTGGGTTCATAACCAGTCAAGAACTAACTTAAGATGTTCATATCTAAACACAAGGGGTCTGATTTATACTTTTTTACCGTCACATTTGCGTCATTTTTTGACGCAAAAGCGGCACAAACGTACAAACTATAATTTAATTTTGTAAGTTTGTGCCAATTGTTCATCAAAAAACGACACAGATGTGGTGCTAAAAAAGTGTACATCTGGACCAAGGTCCCTTAGTAAAAATGGAGATGACTTATTCGACTCTTAGCTATTTATGCATTACATGTCTGTATGCTAACAGAGATGTGGCTCAAATATGTTTTAATTGCAAATAAAGTCTTGCCATTACTCACTGGTTTTTACCTTTTCATTCAGATTAGGAAGGATAATAATACAGGAGGTAGGGTAGCCATGACTGTGAGGGACACTGCTGTCTCTTCCACTCATGTTGTTATTGAGATTCAAGATGTAGAAACTGTGTTGATAGAGCTAAATTGTAAAATCACTTTATGTTGTATGGAATTCATTTACCTTCCTCAGAAATATATATCATAATTTCCTTTTGAACCTTACAAAATAACTAGCTCTTTACTGATCAAGTCCTCCAACTTAATGGTGGATGGGGGATTATCTAGTCAATGGGAATGATCAGTCCAACTCTATGACTAATGAATATTTGGAATTAATGAACTTGCTTAATCCTATTCCATTAATTCAAGTTCCCTCATTTTATAAAGCTAATATTCTTGACCATATTTGGGTTATTAATCCCAACTGTGATATACTTTCAATTGCGTTATGCATTTGGCTAGACCATTATTGAATCAAATTTTCAATTGCAGTTATACCAAGTTCTGGCTCCTTGGGCACTTCTTGTGTTCCTTATCATGCCTGGACTAAAGCAAATCTTGTCGATTTAGTAATGCAGCTTCAGCAGATGCGATTTAACAAAAAAAGGTTCTGTGGATTCTAATTGTGAAGCCATTCAATGATGGACTGTGCCTGCAGTTGATTAATTTGTACCAGTCAAGCCTAATTCTACTGAAGCTTGAATGGTTGTGGAGGAAGAGTTAGACTAAACAAGATAAACTTAGGTTTAAAAAGGGACGGGCAACTTACAAAAAGCTAATTATCTCAGCAATACAGGCCACATGAAGCACAAATCAATCAACTCAACAAGAGAGATTTCACTAGTAATATGTGGTGAAAATATTCCTCTTTCATGGGATCATAATATATCAATAGATTAATGCAGAGTCCAAACACAGGTAAATTAGTGTGTATATTAGTAGGATCCTCTCCCACAAGAACCACCTGTGGCATGCTTCAGAATCAAATCCCCACCCACTCTACCTAGTGTGAGTGGGTGGGCTCACACAGTTTGTAAGTGGAGCACTTCCTAGTGAGAAGGTGCTTTAAAATGTAGGATTACAATTGCCTTCTGGATCCCAACCTGTTTTTATTGCTGTGGTCCTTTGGCAAGGTTAAAACCAATAAGATGTTTTCAGGTGTTATGACCCATAACATCAGCGGGTTGGCATGTTTCAGTCTTTTGGATGCCACTTAGGGTCAACAGGCTTTCTTCAGGACCTAAGATACTTTTATATCCCTTTATTTGGTGGTTGGAATTAGCAACATTGTAACATTTGTGATAGACATACAACATTGTAGGCAAGTGCCCCTTTATGTATGGTCACCTCCAACTTCGACCCCAATGCTGAAGTGTATGACCCAGTTAGTGCAATGGAAGCCTGCTAACACGGCCCAGTGCCCAAGTTCTCTCCCTACATTAATTTGTCAACTTGGTGATTCCCTGATTTGCACGGACTTTACCCTCTTGTCAGCCCCTAGTAAATGGTATCCTGGGTAACGAGAGCATAGGTGGCAGAGGGGTCCCCAGGCTGCCGCACAAGTTTGTGCGATGCCAGGTGACCCACACAAATTGATGATGGCAAGGATGCCATTGCAGAATGCCAGAGTCGTGCAAACTGCTCAAGTTCAATTGTGCTCTCTCCATGACTGGCATGGTCTCATGCACTGTTTTACAAATATGTCAGACACCCATAAGGAAGACCTCTGCAGCCCAGGAGACAGGGTGCATTATATTTAAGGTGCAGACATGCAAACATGAGCTTATATGTCTCTATAGTATCCTTGACATCAAGATATACTATCAATTCAGGCCGGTCCATAGGATAACATGCGACTTAAGCCCGGGCAGGCTCAGGCTGCTGGCTCCATTATGGTACTGCATACTTATGTTGAGTTTGGTGTAAAAAACCTTTCTTTTTTCCACAACACAAATCTGGTGTCAAGGGACAGCTGGCATGCACCCAATTGGCACACAAGAGGTTGCCCACCTGTTTGCCACCCTTCTTAGTGCTCTGTCTGGCCAGCCCGTGCTTTTTCCCATGCTTGCTGCTGCCAAGACAGGTTTATGACCTCCTGCCAGGCAGCGTGAGTGGTCCCAGGAGTCAGAAACAAAGGCTGAGGCAGAAAGGAGGTCACAAAGCCTGGGTAGTGAATAGAGCTATCAGGGTGGTGAGCTTCAAAGGCTTCACCACCCCTGATAGCCATCTGTGCTGTCCCCAGTGGAGGAAACAGCCCTCCCCTGTCACATTTTCTTGTGATGAGACAAGAAAATAGGTATGCAGGACAGCACACGCCCCCAGCAGGCTGGGGAGAGCAGCCCAGTCTGTACACTAAATTTTGATATCTGCCATCTTAAGAGCGGCAGAATGGAGGGTTCTGATTAGCTAAAGGTGACCTACCCCACCTGATGTGGTCACCTCAGGGGCAGAGTAGCTGTAGGAGCTAGCTGCCATTGGTGACTAGTCTCCACACCTCTAACTCCCCTAAATACAGGATTTAAGGGACACACCTGACACCAGAACCTCAGTTCTGATCAACCAACTTCAAAGAAGGACCAGGAGGAGCTCTGCATCACTGACAACCGGACTTTGCCCACTGCACCAAGCCAAAAGAGGGATACCCTGTCCCTGAGGCAAGAGACTGGGAACTGCATGAAAGACCCTCATCCTTGTATGAAACATTACACTCCCGGCCAGAAGGACCATTGTGGAAGCCAGTAGCACCCTCGGGCTCCCCTGGACTAATTGCACTACTTCCCTGCAAACTGAAGGTAAAAATGCTCACAGGATCCAAAGTTTCACCGACCATCAAGTCCACTGTGGGACTGACAAAAGCCAGGTGGTCCACTGCTTTCTGGGATTTGTAGTCCTGCCTGCCTCCAAGTTTCCGGCTACTACATTGGTCTCCCAGACCCTGAAAAGTTCACAAAAGATTTCTGCATGTTTACAGCTGCAAAGGCTTGTTGATTGCCAGTCCAGTAACTGACCCTCCACACTCAACGCTGCAAATGCAGGGCACATCATGATGCCTACACCCAACATTTGCAACCCAGCCCCAGCTGAGATTTTGCATTCCTTTGTCAGCACCTTTGTGTAAATGGTAAAACCAGCCCCAGCGTGAGTCCAGATCAGCACCACGGACACCCAGGACAACTCTGCACCGGATGCCATGAACCAGGTAGAAGTGAGCTGGATCCACACAACCTTCACCACGTAAAGGTTCCCCTCAACTCGACCTCCAAGAGGTCTTTTGCCAACAGTGGCTCCCTGCTATTTACTTCAACGTGAGTCTCACTCAGCACCATAGACAGACAGGACAACTCTGCACCCGGATGCAGGAGTCAGGTAAAATACCACTGACTGTTGTGATCTGCTCCTGGGGATTGCACAACCTTAACCCCAAAAGGATTCCACACAACTCACTTCTTAAGTACTGTTTTGCAGCTAATGATTCTTCTCCATAGACTTCAATGCAACATTTAAGTGCCAGTTCTGCTGTGATATAGATTTACTTTTGAAAACTATAACTCCAGGTATACTGATTCAATTCTGTTAGTTTTGGTGTCTAAATTAAGCTACAAATAAGCTCTGTTTTTATAAATTGGTGTCAGATTTCTTTTGAGTCATGTCAATTACTGATCATCCATGGTGGTGCTCTGAAATGCTTAACACAGGTTCCTCTAAGTAAAGACTGACTGTTTTTGTCTCACAACCAGGACTGAGCTAAGTATTTACTAGTGTGAATCCAAGGATCATTTCTGGGGTATTGTGAGAGTACTACTTGTGAGAATTAACCCCCACACCACATAATACTCCACTTTCCTACATACATGAAGCATGCATGAGACAGACCATCAAGGACCTTTTCTGCTCTATAGTCTCTAGATAAATAAAATGAAAATATAATTAGATAGGCTTCAGGGGTATGGCTTCCATCCCTGTGCATAGTGTGTTTACATGCACATTGCACAACATGCCTTGGAGTGCATTTAGACATGCAATATAACTTAGATGGTCCCCTCCTCTCTCATGCTAAAAGGTGTCCCCCAAAGAACATTAGAAAGCCTATATAAAACACTCATTGTATCTCAAAATAAAGTGACAAAAAACATGCACACACTAATGACTATACAAAAGTTGTCTTGTTGTCGACCTAATTGTAACACCCAATCAATATGCTTCATAAGACCGTGAAGGTGATCGATCCCAATAGTCACACACCGGTGAAAAATGATCTACGTAGGGACAGTGATTTGGTCTTCAGTAATGTCTTAATCCTCCTGGACCTGTAAGATGCATTAGTGTATGAAAATGGAGTATTATGCGATCAGGCTTGGTAAGTCACACTATGTAATACTCTCACAATACCCCAAACTGGGTCCTTTGGATTCACACTAATAAATCCAAAGCTCAGTCCTGGTAGTGTGGCAAACAGGGGTCAGTCTTTATTAGAGGAACATGTGTTAAGTATTTCAGAGTACCAATATGGACTTTAAGGAAATTGCACAACTCAAAACATATCTGATGCAAATTTACAAAAATAGAGCAGATGTTTATATTAATTTAGACACCAAAACAAAATAAATCAGATACATATAACCAGAGTTATGGATTTTGGAGTGCAGTATGAGTTCAAGGGAACTAACTTGAAGTTAAGTTGATATGGGTCCCAGGACCAGGCTTCAACAGTTAGACCAATTTTACCTGGCTCATGGGGCCCGGGTGCAGAGGCGTCCTACTCATCTTTGGTGCTGAATACAGGAGTTGTGTGTGCTGAAGAATCACACTTGTGACTCTCAGTCTCTTGCAGGTTGAGTTTGGGTGAGACTACTGGGGGACAATCTTGTCTGGGCCAGGATTCACCAGGCAGAACAACTCTGCATAGCCCAGACGTCTCGGGTGCAGAGGTGTACTTGGCTATCCTTGGTGCTGCATGGGTACTGCAGATGTTGGCTTTACCACTGATACAGTGCTAGTGAGAAAACTGATGCAAAAACTTAACAACAGAACCACTATGGTGGTTGGATAAATTTGCAGAACTGTTCCCTCGGGGTACAGCTTTAAACAAAAAAATCATTAGCCGGAACGGGCCGCCAACAACCCTTGACAGCGAAAAAACACAATGCTTGGATAATTTCTGGAATCCGGGGTAAAGTGATAGTCAACTGAAACCTGCAGGAGGTCAGGACTACGTTTCTCAGAAGCCACTAGACCATTAACTTTTGGGTGATCCCTCGGTGGGCCCAATGGCCAGTAATGTCTTGGTTCCTGTTTCTACCTGCAGGCTCCAGGGGACTAGTACCTCTAGCCCAATCAAGTTCTGGTGAAGCCTTTTGGTTGCAGAGGTGTTCTCCTTCCTTTTGAAACTGTTCTCGGGTCTGTGGTTGAGTCGTCGTTCTGCAAGTGCAGAGTTTGGTGCCCTTCTCTTTGTGGAGTCTTGGAGATGCAGAAGGCTGTTCTCTTCTCTGTCCTTGGTTGCAGTTTATAGCAGATCTGCGTTTTGATGCCCATGGTGTCCGTTAAATCCTAGATTTAGGGGCATGATGGAAGTGGGACAATTGGCCAATGGGCTATTAATCACTGCAACCAATCGGCTCCTGAGATGACCATATCCGGAGGTGTGCGTCACCTTTCTTACCTAAATCCCTCTATTTTGCCACTTTCCAAGATGACAAAAACCATCCTTGGCCATACAGACCAGGTAGCCCTAGAGGTATGGCTAGCCTTCTGCAGGTGTACGCCTCCTAACTACCTAATTTTCCCACCTTCCCAGGTGAAGATGTGCCTGGAGCAGGGGGTGGCCTTGTTCTCCTCAGAGGGACAGCCTACTTGCATATCAGAGGTGATGTGCCCTTGGAAGCTCACAGTCTTGATGTACCATTTGACTAGACTTCCTGTCAGGAAAGGAAGTAATACCTCCTGCCTAGGCAGCCTATGTTTATGAGTCCTAGTAGTGTTCAGACCTTTTTCCAGGGGGTCAGAATGGTGTCTTGGCACCAGTAGCTGCAGGCTGTCAGCTGGGGCACAGGGAAGATTGGGACAACCAGATGGGCAACCTCTAAGATGGCCACCTCGGTACGTCATATTAAATATGACTTCAGATTGGAGTCAGGTTTAATGAGACAAGTTGTTTGATACCAAACATGACATACTTCAACGGGGAGTTAGCATTCTCGGGGTGTCCAGGTTCCAACCTATGTTATTCTATGGCTGCTGATCACTTACCGTAGTCTTTAATTGAAAAGACCACTGTGGGACCCGTCCACACTCTTAATATAATGCAACCTGCCTCCTGGGCTCAGGTGGCCTGCTTTAGGGATGAGTGGCCTACATTAAAAGCAGTGCCTTGACCTTGCCACACATGGCGTGGGCAGTGTTGCAGTGTTGAGTTTGAGCAGTTTACACTGGTCCTGCAGTCCTCATTGGTGGACCTACTATCATCGGTGTGCTCGGCTCACTCATGGTGGCACAATCAGTGCTTCAGGCCCTTGTGACTCCTTTAACACCCATGCCCCAGGTACCACTAGTTCCATCCACAAGGGACTTATAAGGGAGTAAAGGTCCTTGCCAATTGGGAATACCAATGTACACATATCAAACTGAGGGACAGGGCACTGGCAGTGGGACCTGTTTAGCGCGTAGTCCTTTCAGTCAAAACATAGGTAAACATTACAATTAGCAAACCACTATGCATCACCAACCTTGATTGCATGTGGAGTCCTGAAGGGTTCTTCATTATTGACACACCTTTTCAATATGTACATGACACCACTGGCTATATTTCTAGTAGCCAAGCCCTCAAAATGTATAAGTATGCAGACAACATGCAGATATTGCTAAGACTATCTAACAACCCTGCTATGCATGATGCTTTCCAACACATTATAAACTTAATCTGGAAGTGAATGAGCTTTAACAACTTGAAGCTGAATGCAGAAAAATTCTAGTTGTCAATGGGAATTCCAATATAAGACACACAACTTATTGGTTTTCCTCGTTAGCCCGTGTCCTGAACTATCCCCTGTAGTTAAGATCCTAGATGTTAAACCTGGTCTTCTACACTTAATAGTCAAATCTCATTGGTTATGGCTTTCTAATTCTATTGGTTGTACATCTTTTGATACATTTTATCAGAATTTAATTGAAGCAGGAAAAAACTAGCGGTGATGGCAATTGTCATGTCTAGATTAGACTATGCTAGGTGGCTGTACCTTAACTAACTCAACCTTGGTCAGAAATCTAAATGTGGTGCAGAATGGAGTAGTGAGAATAGTTCAGGCTGCACTTAGGCTTTCTTCTTTTTGCCATTTGTTAGCTTACTTGCACTGGCTGCCAATAACTGAGCACACATAATTCAAAATTATGCATGTCATTTTTAAAACGATTCATAATCGGGGGGACCAACATTTTTGGCAATAAGTCTTGTGTAATATTGACCCACTCATAACCTCTGATCATCTGCTAAATTTCTGCTAAAGGTTCTCAGGATTCGGAAATCCAGTGGAGGTGGAAGAAGTTTTCCTTCTGCACCCCTAAACTTTGGAATTCTTTACCTGATTTTTTAAGGACAGAGACAGATTACACTTGTTTTAGAAAAGCATTACAAATGTAGCTCTTCAAACAGTCATACCAGGTCTTACTCTCCTGACCCTGTAGTGCCTGGAAACCTCTGTGTGTGTCTACTCTTTAAAAATAGCCTAGAACATAAGATAGTTATTTTAAATTAAAATATAAGTGATCATTTCTTAATTTGGAATTAATTTTCTTAAAGTTTCCTTTTACTCTCTATAGGGAGAACTTCCTCCAAGGACGGAGAACTTCACAAACAGTAGTAAAGTTACTAATTATATGTTTTTGGTTGTAAATTCAATTGTAGGAGTCTCCACTACCTCACTTGAGGTGGTTTAGATACTCCTTAAAATGCCTTAGAACTTCTACTTTCCAGTTATTGCTCAGAACAAGGGCTGAACATACGTCAACTCTAAAGCAACCTTTTAGCTGAACATCTTTATGACATCTTCAATAGCTCTTTGTGGAACATCAAGGTTCTTAGAGTTTGAGGAACCTCCTCTTCCTTCTTAAGTATTCTAATCTGCTTCAACCCTCACAATTTCAGAACAAAATTGAAACTAACTTAGCCAGACCGGCTCACAGCAATGCTCCATTGAATGCACTGAAACTGTTGAAAGCACAGAGATCTCCACCTGCCTAGTGGCAGGGTGACAAAACAAAAAGGGGGGGAGACACAAAGGATACTCTTGGTCAGTGGTGCCAACAACACCACCGTTGGTGTACACGACACACTCACACAAAGGGAACAGCCCTACGCACTAGGCAATGCACTACCAGTCACAATGCTAGTCACCAGGCCATAGATAGGGACATCTAACGCCAATTGCAGCATACCTGAGACCCACAGACCTCTGCCCAGTAGTGGATGCCTCCTAGCTTGGTTGGAGTACTTTCACATCAGAACCCTGCCCAACATGGGACCAACTCTGCAATACCAAGCCTGGCATAGGGGCACCCACAGGGCCCACATCCCCCACCCGGATCCCACCCCACCAGGTGCAAGTTGTATATTGGGGCACTGTACTCACTCCCTTGTGGCTGCTATGCTTCCCCCAAGAGCCCATCTAGCTCCGGATAGGCCACCGCCAGTATGCGGGCCATCAGGGGTTTCAGGGTTCGACAGGCACCCCTTCCTTGTTGGGAGGCCATCCCCATCTGGTTCTTCCGTGCCCAGCGCCTCAGGTCCTCCCACCGTGTCTGAAAGTGGGTGCTCCGCCTGCCGTAGACCGCCAGGGTCTGCACGTCCTTGGCGATGGCACTCCATATGCCCTTCTTTTGATGGGCACTGACCTGCAGGGAAATGGACACAGGGAAAGGTATTAGTCCGACCGTCTTGCCTGTTACACTCATGGCCCACCATGCCCCTTCCCATCCCCATTAGCACAGACATGGCCCACCATACATGCTGCACGCTGCCCAGGGCCCATCCACCACACACCCCCTACATGAGGCCTTCACACACAGCACTCCATGCATTCACGCACCATGCATCGTACTCACAGTGTACTCACCTGTTGGTCCGGAGGCCCATACAGCATTCGGTACTTGGCTAAGACCCCATCCACCATTCTCTCCAACTCCACCGAGGTGAAGGCAGGGGTCCTTTCACCAGTCACACGAACCATGGTCAATTTCGGACACAGGTCAGAGCAGCATGCAGTGTAGGTCCTCTACTGTTGAAGGTCAGGTAGCAAGTGAGTGAATAGATAGAAAATGGCAGCGACGTCCACGATGGTGGATACCGTCTCCGTACATCATCATTGGCCACTTTACCCCATAGGGCCCAATGTTAACCAATGAGGAGTTGCACAGCGGTTTTCGACCGCCTCCGACAACGGCACACAACATCCGCGGAATTACCTCATTTCCGCCTGTTCCTCCATACAGGACAGGTGGACGCCATTTCAGGTGGGGGCAGGCCATGGATCCTAACTGCATCACAGTACACAATACACAAATGCACCATTTGGACATCTCCAACAAAATAACATTACAATCACAACATGCATTGAATTGTACTGGTTGGAATTAAGAGATAATGACCAGCTGCTGACCATTTTGCCCCATAGATTGCAACCGCTGCGGATGAATAGGAGATGGAGACATCTCTCGTGTACAGACCCCTGGTGGACTTGGCAACAATGGAGGACAGGCACATTATCCTCACCTATAGACTGGACAGGGCCACAATCACAGAGCTGGGTGCCCAATTGGAGCCTGACCTAATCTCTGCTATCCGTCTCCCCACCGGGATCCCCCTCTTGTGCAAGTGCTATCAGTGCTCCATTTCCTGGCAACGGGCTCCTAGCAAGTGACAGTGGGCTTGGCAGCAGGAATGTCTCAGGCAATGTTTTCAATACTGCTGACCAGAGTGTTGTCTGCCCTGATTAAACACATGTGCAGCTACATACAGTAGTTTTCCCCCAGGTGGAGGATTTGGCCACAGTGAAAGCTGATTTCTATGCAATGGGACATATTCTCAACATTATTGGGGAAATTGATGGAACACATATTGCATTTGCCCCTCCCTCCCCTGCGAAATGAACAGGTATTCAGAAATCGAAAGAGCTTTCACTCCATGAATGTGCAGATGGTGTGCCTGGCGGGTCAGTACATCTCCCACGTGAATGCAAAATATCCTGGGTCTGTGCATGATGCCTTTATCCTGAGGAATAGCAACATCCCAAAAGTGATGGCTCAACTCCAGAGGCACAGGGTGTGGCTAATAGGTGAGCCCTGGTTCCCACCAAGTATATGTTGGTGTATGGATATGGTGTGGGCCCTAAGGGTTAGTCTGTGGCTAACAGTTATCCCTTGATATTTGAAGGTGACTCTGGTTACCCTAACCTCTCATGGCTACTGACCCCTGTAAGGAATCCCAGGACAAGGGCAGAGGAACATTACAATGAGGCACATGGGCGAACAAGAACAATTATAGAGAGGACCTTTGGCCTCCTGAAGGCCAGGTTTCGTTGCCTCCATCTAACAGGTGGATCCCTGTGCTACTCACCCAAGAAGGTTTGCCAGATCATCTTGGCATGCTGTATGTTGCACAACCTTACCTTGCGTCGCCAGGTGCCTTTTCTGCAGGAGGAGGAGGCTGGAGATGGCCGTGTGACAGCAGTGGACCCTGTGGACAGTGAAGATGAGGAGGCAGAGGATGAGGATGACGACAATAGAAGTGCAATAATTCATCAATACTCCCAATGACACACAGGTAAGACAGTGTAATTTCACATTTAATTGACAGTTTTGTGTTTGACATTGTCACTGGCAGGCTGTTCTTCCCACTTCTATGGCCACTCACTGTACCCTATGGCATCTCTATTTGCAGATTTATGTGCCCCACTATCGCTCCTGGTGTGTTGACTGCAGCCAGCTACAGGTCTTTCCTATGTATACATCACTGTACAGTTGAATTGCAATGTTTAAACCTTGTTAAACGAATACATACTTAAATCATTTGACATACCCCACCCTAAAATCAATATGGCACAATCTTTCTTCACCTGTGCAGAGCTCCTGTGGCCAGGACATAAGCAAACTGTCCTCTGTGGTAACACAAAAATGGTTCTGGTGGCAGTTCCTCTCCCACTGGGATTGGTGTGTGGCTAGCAGGGCAAGAAAGGCGTCAGGCCCAGGTGAGGTTACATCAGCCTGTTATAAGGTAGGCATAATTTGAAGTTGATTAACTTCCGGGACACAACTCTTATGTCCACCCTGTCATGGAAAGGTCAACCCCTCTCCCTTTGTCTCAGCTCTGAAAGCCACTTCACACCTAAATAAGGAGAAATGTTCTCCTTGGTGACAGTGAACACTGACAGAAACACACATTTGAGTCAGGCAGGAAAATGACAGATTTCTAAAAGTGTTATTTTTGAAATAGTATTATAAAACCTGACTTGATCATTTAGTTGGATTTTAATTTACTATTACAATTAGTCCTTGAATCATTTTCCTAGCTACTCCCAAAAATGAGGTTCGTCATTATAAGGTGTGAACATGTAACCAAGTTGTTTTCTATAGGAAAGCCAGCCTTGTCACAGTAAAAAATGACTTTGGAGTTTTTCACTGTCAGGACACTTAAAACATAAAAGATATATGTCCTACTTTTTAAATACCTATGGTCATTGACGGCCTACCTTAGGAGTGACATAATTATCAAAACTGAATGTTTAGGCCTGGCAAAAAGTTTATTTTGCCAGGTTGAATTGGCATTTTAAATTGCAAAATTAGTCTGCAGGGGCAGGTCTGTAGACATGTTTTGTTGTCACTTTAGGGGTGGTACACTATGTGCTGCAGTCTACTAGTGACCTCTAACCTACAGACCCTAGTACACTTTTGTACCTTATACCAGGATCTTATGAGTAAGTTAAATATGACAATCAGGCGTACAGCCAATTTCAACATGATTGAGAGGTCTGTGCACATGCGCAGGGGCCTGGTTAGCCGTGCCCCAGTGTGCAGAGTCAAAAAAACATGAGCATCAGTTAAACATGGGGGTGACCATACAAAAATAAGCATTCTTGTACAGGTGCATATAGCAGAAGAACAGTTAATATGTACATACACACATGTGCATTGAAACATCACAGAAAACATTGTGATAGAGTGGTAAATAAGTGTAAAGCTACACATACGGTCATGATCTGCACTAAGGACTTGAATATATTTTGACACAATCATTGGAAGAATGAACATAAAACAGTTAACCTAAAGATCTTACATTAATTCTGTAGGAAAGAAAGACTGCTAGTTCACAGGAGATCCTAGCACTGCTTGCTGAATGGCTTTATGTCTGTGTAAGGCAATGTTATGAAACTATCAGTGACCATCTTGAAGATATTATGAATGCATTTCAAGTGTCTTAGAGCGTTCTTATTGGGCACTGTGATACTTTGTTGGTACAGCCATGACCTTACTACCATCCTATCAGATAGGGAGGCCATCTAACCCCGCTGTGTAAGGGCCAATTCACAATACATAAGCAACAAATTTACCCAAAAGGGATGGATCAAAATTACTATATCAACAATGAAAATATTAATTAACCATTGAAAAGACTTCTATTTCTTATGCCTCTTTTATTGACTTCATATATGTCTCTTTTTTTGTATTACTCCCATACAACACAAAAGGACAAATCATTCCCTTATTTACACACCATATACAAAAAACATTTCAACACATAATATTACATATATTTGGTAAAACAATTAAAACCAATTCTTTGCACCAAATTTCCTTTTCAACCATTCTAAAACAAGTCTGCTGCTTAACCTTTTCTCCAGGTAAAGGTACTCCTATTTGGTACCAACTTTAATAAGGAGATCGGATGGCGTTCTGCTGTGGAGCGTGTTACATACTGCAATTATGAGCCCTGAAGAAGTCCGTTTGGACGAAACGCATTGGCTATGATGGATTAGATATTGTCATTGTGGATAAATAAAGAACAAAACGTTATTATAAGAACTCTATTGAATTATGTGATTTTTGAAGAAACGTGATAATTTTGTGGATATCAATGGACACTTCGATGTGCTGGGTCTCCTTTTCAATATATCATAAGTCCTTCTGTTTACACATTTTATGTGCATACATTCTTTTCCGGCAAAGTTACTCACATTTTTTGATCTTTTGCAGTTACAACCTCCCGTTACAGGTTCCGCTAGATGCCGTCTGCGTACCCACATTCAAAGGCGTTTCGCGGGTCGGAATCCTATTTTTAAACAACACAGGAGAGGAAACTCCTCCTCTCTAGTGTTCATCATTCGACTATTTTTTGGCGGCCATCTTTAAATGACTCTCAATCACTATAGGCTTCTTACACGTTATGGCAGAGAAAACAGTTCTTATACTTATATTCACTTACATCTTACAAAAATCAAAGCCATCTTTTGCGGTCACAGCCACCCATTACAGGTTCTGCTCAACGCCATCTGTTTACCCACATTCGAACCTGTTTCACGGGTCGAGATACTATTTTTTGCAAACACGAGAAAGGAAACTCCTCTTCTCTAGTTTCCATCATTCAGCTATTTTTGTAGCGGCCATCTTTGAATGGCTCTAAATCTCTATAGACTCCTTGTGTGTTATGGCAGAGACAACAATTCTTAAATTTATACTCACTAGCATCTACAAAGATCAAAGTCACCTTTTTCACTCGCTGTTAATTTTAAATTGATCGTTACGGTTTCTTCAATATTTTATACCAACTCGCCAACTTATGTGCATGCCTCGATCATCATAATTGATAATGATCACACAACTTATTCATCACCTTTTGCTTTTCTCAGTGAGTCGCCATTAGTGGAACATAGATGCTTGCTATAGACACCATATCTTCATATGCTAAAAGGACACATGATTCACCTCTTTTCTGGCTTGGACTCCAATAGAAATGCTGATTTTGGAGACAGTGGGGACTTTTTTCAAAGTGATAGTCACTAAGAGTGATGCAGACTCCCCATAAAATAAAATGGGCATTGAATTGGGCATACATTTCCCAAAAGGGCATTGCCAGTCAGACTGGAGCATCTGCTAGAATGGGTGTAGCCCAGAGAGGATCGACATCTTGTGGATGAAATGGGACATCCAGCAGAAATTATGTGGCTATCTGTCAAAAATGCCTTAATTAGATGGAAATGTCTCCTTCTCTCTACATCAATATGAGCAAGTGTGCAGGGTTTGTGATGGAGGGCAGATGGTCTCGCTAATTTCCTAGTGGATTTATCAAGACATCCGACTGAAACAGCCCAACACCTACTATCTAATGACGATAATGCTTTACAAAATTACCGTAGGGTTAATTTGAAGATGGCTAGTTCACTGTCATTTGCAGGATGAATGACACTATTCCTGTTATATGCCTGCAGGGTCTACTTGCAAATTTGACAACGTGGAACCATGATATGCTAAGGGCCTGAATTCGAGTTTGGCGGATAGGGCTACTCCATCACGGACTTGACGGATATCCCATTCTCCGTATTACAATCCCATTATATCCTACGGGAATTGTAATATGGCGGAAGGGATACCCATCACATTTGTGATAGAATAACCCGTCCGCCAAACTCTAAATCAGGCCCTAAGTGTTTTGATGGCACAACAGACATGTGTGCAAACCTTGATACTACAGAATGGGATGCAGATTACTGCATTACCCCTTCTATATTACAGATTGTGCCCATGCTGCATGTACGCTGGCTGGATCTCAAGGAGGTGGCTCTTCATTTGCACTGGAAAATAGACCCATGCAAATGAGAAAACTCTTTGCCCTGATCAGGGCACAGAGACCAAGGTGCTGATGAGAGGCATGCAGTCTATGCCTCCTAGAGGGTAACCCTTCAAAGAGGGGAAAGAAAGTCACATGGCTCTCCAGACATATCCCTGCAGTCAGGTGCAGTCACTCTCTACCAAAGCCTGCAGGGGGGATCTCTGCTCAATTTTTAAAAGCAGGCCAGGTTGTCAGTTCCACAGTGAAATACAGACTGGATGCTTCAAACAGCTGGTCCACCTTTCATCAAGCCTCTACCTCCAAGACACAGGGCCTCATTATGACCCTGGCGGGCGGCGGAGGCCGCCCGCCAGGATCCCGCCCTCCAAATTACCGCGCCGCGGTCAAAAGACCGCGGCGGGTATTACGAGTTTTCCCCTGGGCTGGCGGGCGGTTCCAGTTAAACCGCCCGCCAGCCCAGGGGAAAACGACCTTCCCACGAGGATGCCGGCTCGTAATCGAGCCGGCGGAGTGGGAAGGTGCGACGGGTGCTACTGCACCCGTCGCGTATTTCACTGTCTGCAAGGCAGACAGTGAAATACATTTTGGGGCCCTCTTACGGGGGCCCCTGCCGTGCCCATGCCATTGGCATGGGCACGGCAGGGGCCCCCAGGGGCCCCGCGACCCCCCCTACCGCCATCCTGTTCATGGCGGCTTTCCCGCCATGAACTGGATGGCGGTAGGGGGGGTCAGAATCCTCATGGCTGCGGAGCGCGCTCCGCAGCCATGGAGGATTCCAATGAGCAGCGGAAAGTCAGCGGGAGACCGCTGACTTTCCGCTTCTGACCGCGGCTGAACCGCCGCGGTCAGAATGCTCATTGGAGCACCGCCAGCCTGTCGGCGGTGCTCCCGTGGTCGGTGGCCCTGGCGGCCACCGGCCGCCAGGGTCAGAATGACCCTCACAGTCTTGAGTTCTCCGCTACTCTGGGGGCACCGTACTAACTGTAATAGGGTGCACTGCCCTAGTCTGTGCTTGGCGCACCCATTTAAATGCATGCTACCGCACAAAGAGGGACAGTGCACTCTGCATATAATATGGTTCCTGGTGTCACTATGAAAGTTATGACAAGCAATTCATTGTGATGTTTTCACATCTGCAAAGTAGTGGAGTAATATGCAAAGAACACAAAGAACAATAGGGCAAATCACTCTGAGAAGCAGTGGGTGGTAAAGTCTAATATTTGCCTAAATGGAGAACGCAAAGAGGACAACAATTGCATTGATTTCGTTAGGAAGAATGTCAACCATTGGCCAAATAGTTTGCATAGTGTAGAGCCAAAGTGTTTCTTTGAGATATACCTCACCAGCACCAATTTGGCTGTTAAATTGTTGTGCATTTAAAAATAGGACAACTACCTCTGAAAAGAAACAATAGTCAACAAATATTGTAGGTTAATAAGAATTCTACAATTAAAACATGATAAAAGCAGTTGAAATTCAATTAAATATATAAACAAAAGAGATTTATCAGATCCACTGTAGTGTGTGCCCTCAAGTGAAATGTAAAGCTACACAAAACAAATATCTTTGCTGATAAGAAATATATACATCCAAGGGAGATAACAACGATTTCAGGAGATCAGTCCATTGTGCCAAACATTGGGGACAGGGATAAAGGGCCACATGAACATAGCCTTTTGCACGTCGCAAACGGTGAATCGGGCCGTGCAAAATGCACTTTCCCATGTACTAAACCATTTTTGCGATTCAGTAAACTATTTACCGAATCGCAAAAAGGGATTGCGACTCGCAGTTAGGAAGGGGTGTTCCCTTCCTAATTGCGACTCGCAGTGCCATGTATGATTGTTTTGGGACCGTGAATGCGGTCGCAAAACAATCTCAGTTAGCACCAGTGTCACACTGGTGCTAACCCATTCGCAAATGGGAAGGGGTTCCCATGGGGCCCCTTCCCCTTTGTGAACGTCAGTAAAAACATTTTTTCAGAGCAGGCAGTGGTCCTATGGACGATAATGAAACGAAAACGTTTCATTTTTTATTTTCGAACTGCATCTCGTTTTCCTTTGAGGAAACTGGGCTGCATTTTTTTTTTAAAACTGCTTTATTTAAAAGCAGTCACAGACATGGTGGTCTGCTGCCTCCAGCAGGCCACCATCCCTGTGATGGCCGCCATTCCCAATGGGGTCGCAAATTGCGACCTACCTAATGGATAATCATGAGGTGGGCATTTCCGACCCCCTTGGGAATCGCAAATAGTGTCATTGGCACTATACAACATAAGGTTTTGCGACTCACAAATTGCGAGTCACTCTGGCTCGCAATTTGCGAGTCGAAAAACCAAACGTTGGTACATGTAGCCTGAAGTTCTTAAAAGCAATGCATTTTTAATTTTAAAAAAAGAGTGCACCTAGAACTAGAGTTCATAATATGAAATGGGAAGTGAGAAGGCTGATCAGGAAAAATTAGAACATGTTTTTCACTGAAAAAAGTAGTATATTTATGAAAAAAATCTTACCAGCATATGTGTAAAGTAACAAGTAAATGAAACAACTTGAGAAGCCGGATAAAGGAAGGCTAAAACTGGAGACAAATACAAAATGCTCACCCGCAAAAAACGAACACAGTGCTGCATGCCAAGGCTACAATGAGTTTGTTGAAATTCAATACAACAAAGAGATGCAGCATTTTCTGGTAATTATAGACGTATTTACGTGTCACTCATGAAATGTAAACCTACATGAAACTCTTAATTTATATATTTTGGAGTTCAACACAACCGCAAATGTGATTTCTTCTTCAAAAAAGGGAATGGAAATGTTGGGGCTCCTTTCAAGTTCCTTGAACCACCGTTGCGCAATTTTTTTATGCTAAGGCAGCGCAAAACATTCCCCCACCCCATGTCTTATTTACAAACTGGCGCAATGTCATTATTGCACCAGTTTGTAAACCCTTGCGCCACATTATAGCTGCGCTAGGTATAATGTATGCAAAAGAGGCATTTCCCCGCAGTGAAGCCCAAAACATGTTGCAGTGAAATCTTCAAGGGCAGGTGTTAAACTGACGCTAGGCCATTTCAATGTTCCTCCATGAGCTTTGCTGAACTAGCATCAAAATTTTGGATGCTGGTCCAGCAAAGTGCTACAGCTGCATCAAACATTTTGACGCATTTGTGCTAATGAGCGCAATGGTGCTCTGTATTATACAGTGCTACCATAGTGTTGTTAGGGGAGTGCAGGGCAACATAAGGAAACTGGTGCGTCGGAGCCAATGTGCCAGTTCCTTGTAAATGAGGCGCTTAGTTATTCAGTGCCCACTGTGAATGAGTTTACTTATAATCTGCCTATGAAAACAATATCTGCAACTATCCTTCTAATTACAGCCTGTCATACCACCTACCAGGACTATGCTAACTATTTAAAGGCAGTGTTATAGCAAGGTGTCTTTGAAATAGCAATGATTCTATGGAGATTTTAATTCAGGTACATGTGGCTCAAATAAAAACTCCTGTGCCTTCAGTTAATTACCATCAATTTAACGCATATTGTTACAATAATTAAGCAACCTCTTAGGTCAATAGCTTCTAAAATTCAAAAGAAAAATAATTAGCTTTTTATATTTTTCAGATATATTAGACTCTAATGTTTATTGTGCATGCTTACCGTAAAACACAGTGGGGTTTAATTAGAAAGTGACTAAACAATCTATCACATTCTTGCATTAGGCAAATAGATGCCAGGACTGTTAAATTGAGTAGGTAGTGATAATAAAATAAATTTTTTATTGAACAGTTTCTTTTCCTATCAAATCTTTCCTCCCTCCCACGACTCTGCTTTGGATTTGTAGACAAGCTGTGAAGATTTTTCTTCAACTGTCTTCAAGAGTACTGGGGCTGCTTGCACATCACCTCAAACCACGGCTCCAGCTGCAGCAGTTACAGACATGCAACACATTTGCTAAAATGAGCCACGTTAAACTGCTGCTATACTGAAGCCTGACTTTCAGTAATCCACTGTTTTTGGACTCTTAGGCCCATATTTATACTCGGTTTGCGCTGAATTAGTGTCTTTTTTTACGTTAATTCAGTGCAAACCTAACTCCATATTTAGGCTTTGGCACTAGACACGTCTAGCACCAAAGTTATGAAGTTAACGTCGGTTTCTGGACGTGAAAACCTACCTTGTGTCAGTGAGATGCAAGGTAGGCTTCCCCGTCCAGAAAAGAACGATATGGTCTTTGCGCATGTTAGTGCGCCTAGTCCTTAGTAAGTAAACTTAGAAGGGGATTTCTACAGGCCGTTGAACCTTTTGAATCGCATGGAGTATCCTAGTCATGCAGCGACCATTGGATCAATAATCAACATCAATACTCAAGGAACATCTAACACGATAACAGCTCAAAATCATCTACTCATGAATAACGTCAACTCAGAAAGGAGTTAATTTTTATTTCCCTATTGCTTACAATTCTAATCATCCGTTAGTTCAAACTTTATTCAAAACCACTTCTTTATTAATTCATTAATAGAAAAAACCTAATCTCTTGAAAGAAACGTATACGACAATGCAATTTCATAAACTAAGAATACCAGCATTAATAGCGAAGTTCAGCAATTAAGTTCGTCAGTCAATTGTCACTGTCAATGTCACCCTTAACAGCCTACCTAACCAAGATTACCATCAGTATGTGGGACTTCATGCTAAAAACCTTTTAGAGAAAACATTAATTTGAAAAAATCTATCTCAATATGAATAACTAGAGTCAGCGCAGTTGGTATCTAGAAGAAAGGCACAAAATGTGTCAGTCACATTTTCATAGCTACCTATCCAGGATGGATCAGCAACAAGTCAGTCTTCGTCTCCAGCTCATCAATTAGTCAGCTACAGATCAGGCTCACGGAATATGAGCCCAATATCAGCACCTCGGGCAACGTCTCCTGACGTAATCAATTCTCTCCCCGGAACTCATATTTTAGCCCCTTGTCACGACTTTTTATTAAGGTATCCCAGTCCATCCCCCTAATTGCTAATTGGTCAGTCAGTCAGCAGATATGACTTTAAACTATAGTTTTTGTTTAGCGAATCTATTAATTTTCATAAGACTCTGTTCACAAGATGCGGATTGGTTCTCCATACAATGTTCTCATCATCCGGCTTCTTCAGGTATTGAAATTGTTGTATGTTCCTCTTCAGTCAGTGGCTCCATTGTTCAAGTCCTGGGAAAGTACATTTAGCCTACTCTACACATAATTGTATCAAATTGTCTTCATCATCTCCTGTCCGCTGGTACATTGCAGAATATTCTAGCTAAGTAACTTCAACATCGAGCAGTTCAAGGCTAGTCCATAGCAGCTTCAGAGAAAAACGCGGTTATTGTTTTCTGTTCTCAGTGTGCGAGGCCTAGGGAGACCAGGCCTTTAGTTCAGCTAACTTAGCACGACTATTTAATGGAAAACATAGGTTATACATCTCATTATGACATATTATTACATTTTTCTCATACATTTTCATTAATTCATACAGTTTCAGTTCTATTAGTACACATGGTGATCACACCCCGAGGGCACATTTTCAAACATGCACATTATTTTCTCTTATGATTAATTTTTCTACGCATTTTTTTCATTAGTAATCACATATATCATTAATAATTTTTTTAACTAGCATATCTGCTTCAACAGTCCCTCTGATGACTAAACATGTCATCACACCTTTCTTTGCCATTACTTTACAATTCAGTCTCTGATGTAGTTTGACTTCTCCTTGAATTATATCTATAGATTTTCCTCCTGGGCTGTTCTTCCCTCCTCTGATCAATTTTAGACCTTCTTTTGCCATAATTTACATGTACCCCATAATCCTAATATACAAGTGATCACTATTAATATTTCCTGTACAATTTTCCATAGTAACCCATTCCAAATTTGGCTAAACCAGTTGCCTACTGAAGCAAATCTATTTCCAACTTTTTCCCAAACTCCTGCAATGCACAAAACAGGTTTGCGAGTCGCAATTAGGAAGGTGAGTCCCCTTCCTAATTGGGAGTCGCAGTGCAATGCCAGATTGCTTTGTGACCGCGAACGTGGTCGCAAACTAATCGCAGTTAGCACCCATTTGAAATGGGTGGTAACCCATTCGCAAAAGGGAAGGGGTCCCCAGGGGACCCCTTCCCCTTTGTGAATGGAATTGTAAAAAAAAATTCAGGGCAGGCAGTGGTCCTATGAAACATTTCAGTTTTCATTTTTGTAATGCATCTCGTTTTCCTTTAAGAAAAACAGGCTGCATTACAAAAAAAAACCTGCTTTATTAAAAAGCAGTCACATGCCACTCGCAAGGGGGTCGCAAATTGTAACCCACCTCATGAATATTAATGAGGTGGGCCTTTGCGACCTCCTTGAGAGTCGCAGATGGTGTCAGGGACAGCATCCTACATTCCAATTTGCAACTCGCAAATTGCGAGTCGCTCTGACTCGCAATTTGCAACTCGCAAATTGGAATCTACCTACATCTGGCCCTAAGTCTCTTATCTCCTTATCACTGTTGGGTATGTAGGAACAACAATGCCTAGCACTAATTATTTTACAGACTCCGCCGTCTCTCATTATTTTTAAAGCAAGCCTATTTTGAAGCGTCATAGCTCTATCTGCAGCTAATTCAGTATCTAACAGGATTATTGGCCCTGTAAAGTTTGTCAGCATGTTATCTACAATAGTAGACAACTTTCGTATCTTAATTGCATTCAAAATAACTCCTACAGAAGGAATTACCGCACCAAAAATACCTTCCACGATTGCAGAAGAGATTTCCCTCCTCTGTCGCTCGTGATGAGTGGAGAAGTGTGGCACAATGGTTAGAGCGGCAGACCCTAATGCAGAGAGTGGGCCCGGAACCAGGGTTCAATTCCCTCCTCGGCGCGTCTTGAGCTCAATTCCCTTGGACCAGATAGTTTTTGCCTAGGTGCCTAATCTAATTAATGGGTCCCACTCTGTAACTCTGGGCAATAGCTTGCTTAATCTCCACAACGGCCCTGACAGCGCTTGGATGCCTGGGGGTGCCCAGGAGTTGGTGCCTTACAGGAAAAAGTGAGGAGGGGTTCCACAGCAGTATGTGTACAGTGCCTTGAGACCCTAACGGGTGAGTAGTGCGCTATACAAGTGTTAAGTTTACAGTTTATGATGTAATTCAGTCACTTTCTGAAATTTCTTTAAATCATCTATCTGATAGATTTTAGGGAAAACTATCCCCAAATTACATGTCCCATACCATCCTCTAGGAAGTCGGTAATAAGTTTTAAGTCCACAAATATAATAGATCCCAGGAATTGCAGAGTCCTGACCGTTCAGCATAAAAGTCAATTTACTCTGGAACAAAAAAACATGCCTACATTCACTCGTTCCCACAAATAAAGTGTCAGCTTGTGATTTTAGCCTATGTATACAAAGCTTCTCTATATGTAGTGCATCTAAGGCTAATTTCAATTGCGTTTTAATAGCAGTGTAAGCATAATCATTCTTATAAGTTCTTTTCTCCAATCTTTTTTCTAGCTTCTCTTTCAATGCCTTTCTCCTGTCATCAGTATGCCCTATAAAGTTATTTTCTAACGGGGTTAATTAGCAGGTTAGATTGTTCTTGTGAGCGCATGCGGTGCCAAACGTTAACGCCCGTTCAAAGAAACCTCTAACTAATACTATATCATGCTCCTTAGCTATTTTACTCAGATATCTAATAATAGGAACAAAAGAAAACACAAGGTCATAATTAGAATAAAAATATTGAATATACTCTTGTTTATAGAATCTTGTTAGTAGCAGACTACAGCTTATGCCATAGGTTAGTGTCAGGCTATGGTACGTAACCCCTTCTTCCACAGAGGAAGGAATTTGCGTACACACAAGACAATTCCTTGCATTCATTGTCTCAACATATTCACTCAACAAACAATAGAACACATTAGAAGAAAGCTCTCCTTGAGCATTAGTATAGTCATGCAAGTATTTCTCATCTAACTTAAGCCTTTCTATAGCTGTTAGTGTAGCAGTCTCAGGAACAGGAGCAATAGTAGCCTCCTTCATTTCATGAACAGACATTCCCACAATAATTATTATAAACATTACTCCACACATAATTGCCACTGCATCACTCAAGTACCTACAGTATCTAATATTCCTAACGTGGTTATCTAACTCAGCCATGATCTGTAAAGAATCAGAAAGTAGAAGTAACTCTTAGATAAAGTGCAACAGAGAAAATCAAAAATGAAAAAATCAGAATGAAGGGAAAATGTTTCTTTCTCACAGTTCAGTTTCACACGTAGGAACCCTTTTTCCTTTGTCAAAAATTGATTAGCAGCTTGTCACATCCGGGTTTTCAATTGTCACATCAGGTTATCAATGTCTTTTCCGGTTTCATTTTTAACAGTCTCTCTTTTTCATGTTTCTTCAGATCAGCTCAACAACTCAGTCTATTGGTCACCTTCAGGTTGCATCCAAGTACTGATTCGGAACTCCTCTATCAAAACAAAAGGACATAAACTGGTTTTGCCATTCGCTTGTTGCTGCATATGCCCACACAGGACCTGCGTATCTTCGACTTGCTACTCTCTTCCTTTTCAACCTTCGTTCACCACCTAATTCTCCTTCACTTAATTCTTCCTTTCTTGTAGTATCCACTTCTTCCTCTATTGTTTCATTTATGACCAATTCTTTCTTTTTCCCAATTTGTGATTCAGGCCATTTATCTCCTTTCCTCGTTCTTTCTGTCAATATTCTCCTCAAAATTGGACTCTTTTCCTTTTCTTTCTCTATGGTGTTTTCTCTTGATGGACCTGCTACAGGTTCAGAAGGAGTCGAATCACTTTGACTTTGATCTGTCTCAACTCCCTCACCTTCTTGATCTGGCACTTGCTGTGTTTGCTTTTCAGCACCGTCTGCTTCTGGGAGAACCCCTGCTGTGCTCGGTTCTCCTGCTGTATCCGTTGAATTAGGCTCTTACTCACCCTCCTGTAACTCTTCACTCCCGTCTCTTACAGGGGTGATAGACCCATCTTCCACAAGCTCAGGTTCAACTTCGGGTTCAGCTTGCTCTTGTTCTGGCTCATTTACAGCCACATGTTTCGCTGTTGTTGGTGCTCTCAACAACACTTCTTCATGATCTTGCGTCCTCACCACTCTCTTTGTATGACTTGCATGTATCCAGTTCGGTAGTCCTGCACACTTTACAGCTGTCGTGGTTGTTAGCACCACCTGGTATGGACCTTTCCAGCGCGGTTCCAAAAAAGTTTTGCGAACAGGCTTTTTGATGATGACCCAATCTCCAGCCCTCTGATTGTGACCGGGGTCATGAATGGGTGGCAGGGTAGCAGCCTGCACCTGCTGAGAGAAAGAGCAAACCACATCAGCCAGACCCTTGCAGTAGTCCAACATCATATCATCTGTAATATTGACAAGTGCATTGGCTGGTATTGCTGGCAATCTCATTGCTCTGCCCATGAGGATCTCATGGGGCGACAGTCCTGTCTTTCTGTCAGGTATGTTTCGCATTGACATCAACACCAAAGGTAATGCATCTGGCCATTTCAGATTGGTTGCGGTGCACATCTGGACAATGCTTGATTTCAAAGTACCATTCGTTTGTTCCACTAGTCCTGAGGCTTCCGGGCGATAGTTACAATGCAACCTCTGCTCAATGTTTAGTGCTGTACATAAGAGTTTAATCACTTCATTATTGAAGTGAGTTCCCCTATCTGATTCTAAAGAGATCAGGAATCCGAACCGTGGTATTAACTCTCTAAGTAACAGCTTTGCTACTGTGAGGCTGTCATTCCTTCGAGTGGGGCATGCTTCAATCCAATGACTAAAGACACACACAATCACCAACACGTACTTCAAACCACCACACGAAGGGATTTCAATGAAACCCAGTTGCATCCTGCTGAATGGACCTCCTGCTCTTCCAATGTGGCTCAAATTCACCACTGTCTCTTTTCCCACATTTAGTTGCTGACAACTTACACATCGATGACACACTGCCTCTGCTGCTTGCCTGAATTTTGGATTAAACCAAACAACTTTGAACAGCCTGACGATGGCGTCCCTTCCAATATGCGCCTGGCCATGATAATAATGGGCCATCTGTGACAGTAAACTATTTGGCAACACCATCTGGCCCTCCTCAGAAACCAAAATTTCATCAGATCTTTGAATACATTTCAGCTTGACCCAAAGTCGTTTCTCTTCCTTGTCTGCATTTTCCTGTAATGTTTTTAATTCTTCTAGAGTGTCAATCACTTTTAGGGCAAAAATTGTGCAATTGTTCTCTTCTTCAGGCATCAATTCCCACTTGTCTTTAAACGATATACAGTCCAATGCACAGAACCTTGCGACTTGATCTGCATATCCATTTCCCAATGAAATGTAATCCTGTGTCTTTTGATGTGCACTGCATTTTACCAGTGCACTTTCTTCAGGTAACTGTATTGTGTACAACAATTCTTTTATTCTGTCGCCATTCCTCACTGGTGTTCCAGTAGATGTCATGAAACCTCGTTGCAACCACAGCTGACAAAAATCAGGAACAATTCCAAATCCATATTGACTATCTGAAGAGATTGTGACTCTTAGTCTCGCGGAAACATAGCATGCTTTAGTAAGAGCTACTAATTCTGCTACTTGTTCACCTGGAAGCCATGATGCTTCTAACGTGCCTGTAATCATGCATACTGCATATCCTGCTCTCAATGTACCTGTTCCATCTCTGAGACACGAACCATCAACAAAGACAATTTGGTCATTTTTTTCCTCTAAACGCATGTCTCTAATATCAGGTCTTGGTTTTATACACAGCTCAGTTACCTCAAGACAATCATGCTCAATGTCTTCTTCCTTTTCAATTTCAACAGTTTCACTTGGAAGCAATGTTGCTGGATTCAGCACTGTATATCTTTTCAATGTTACATTTGGAGCCCCCAATATGCTTGTCTCATACCTTGTCAGTCTTGCACCTGTCAAGTATTGTGTTTTCATCCTTGTCAGTAAAATTTCAACAGAATGGGGTACCATTACCGTCTAAGGGTATCCCATGACTACCCCCTCACATTGGGAAAGACTTTGACCAACTGCAGCTACTGCATGCAGACAAACTGGTAAAGCTGCTGCGGCCGGGTCCAAGATAGATGAAAAATAGGCTACTGGGCGATAAGCACCTCCATGGACCTGTGTCAAAACAGACAAAGAACAAGCATCACGTTCATGACAAAACTATGTGAAAGGCTTTGTGTAATCAGGCATTCCCAACGCTGGAGCTCTGCACACACTTTCTCTCAACTCAGTGAACGCTTTCATCTGATCATCATTTAGGGTAATTAGATCTGTAACTTCCTTGTGTGTCAACTGCTGTAATGGTTTGGCAATTTCAGCAAAATTCAGAATCCACTCTGTACAGTACCCTATTATTCCCAGAAACATCCTGACATCTCCTTGTGAAGTCGGAGGAATTCTCTGCAGTATCATAGTAATTCTTTCTCTGGAAATTATCCTTATCCCCTTTTCAATCTGGTGTCCCAGGTACTTCACTGATTTTTGACAATACTGTATTTTTACAGGTGAAACCTTATGTCCAAGTTCTCCCAAATGATTCAACAGGCAATCGAGTCGTACTTACACTTGTCCCTTGTTCTGGATGCGATCAGCAAATCATCAATGTATTGCACTAGAGTTGATTGATATGGTAATTTCAATGACTCCAGGTTCTTTTTCAAGATCTGAATAAACAGTGATGGTGACTCCGTATAACCTTGTGGAAGCCTGCACCAGCTGAAGACTCTGTCTAGGAATTTGAAACTAAAAAGAAACTGACTATCCTCATGAAGAGGCACTGAAAAGGAAGCTTGTGACAAGTCAACTACTGTAAACCACTCTGCTTCGCAAGGAATCTGAAACAGTATCACTGCTGGATTTGGCACCACTGGACAACACTTGACCACCGAATAATTAACTTTTTGGAAATCTTCCACAACGCGCACTTTCCTGCATGGCTTCTTTAAACCCATTATTGGTGAGTTACATGGACTGCTTAACACTTCTTTCAAAACTCCTTGTTTTAGAAAATCTCCAATTATTTGTGCTACCTTCATCAGAACATCTTGCGGCATGTTATACTGTGGAAGCTGCGGAAATACTGCATTGGGCTTTAAAGTGATCTTAATCACCTCCACTCCCTTAATCAGACCTACTTCTTTACCTGTCAGGTCCCAAACTTCTTCTTTCACCATTCCCTGTAAGTCTGCATGTAATTCCTTCACAGTAAACATTGGGAAGAATTAAATCAACGGATATTCTTCACTAGCATTATTAATCACCATTTCGGCCACCTGCTCTTCTTCGTCATTGCTATTTGTCTGAACTTCTATCCAAGTGTCCGAACAATTGATGGAACATCTTGTCTTACATAGTAAATCTCGTCCCAGTAGAGATACTGGACTCGAGTCACACACTACAAACCTATGTAGTCCCTGGTAATTGCCGATCTTAACCTGCACTGGTTCTGTGATTGAGTTTGTCAACTGTCAATTCTCCACACCCACGACTTGAACTGTTCTGCCTGAAAGAGGTACATTTGGGACTTCCACACTTCTCACTGTAGAGCGTGTAGCTCCTGTATCCACTAAGAGTGAGACCTTATAACCCATGACCTTTCCCTTCACAAAAGGTCCTCTCTGATCTACCTCTAAAGATGCTGCAAGCACACATGGTCCCTCATCCGAACTGTCACTAATCCATTCTTCGTTTATTTCATCCTCACTGTAAAATGGGAATTGGTGTACTGTGTTATTACTACCGTCTTGTTTCTGACGTGTGACATGCTGAGTAAGCATCACCTGTTGCTGTTCTATCAGGGCTTGAGGTATCTGCATTTGCTGTCTAGGTATCATAGGAACCTGCTGCTGTATTGGTTGCAACTGTGTTAATTGTGTATGTGGCATCTGCATTTGCTGCACGGGTTGAAAATTCTGCACTCGATTCTGAACATTGGGAATAAATCCTTTCATTCTTGGGACCTTCACAGTTTGAAATGTACTGACATCACCACCTTGCTGAACAACACCATCCTGTGCCATCAATGGACAATCCCGCTTCCAGTGTCCCACGTTTCTGCACAAATGACACTGTAACTTCTTTTTCATCGCCTGCATGTCATTCTGGACCTCTACAGTACTCAACTCCGGGCCACGCATCATGTCAACTCCGTGACCTCTACCTCTCATCTGAGGCTGAAACATAACAGCTCTCTGCTGCGGCGGCATGGCCGGTACTATAGCTCCTTGCACTCTAGTATGAGCTGCCTTTATCTGAATCACCATTTCTTTCTCCTTTAGCTTTTTCTCTTTCAATTCAATCTCATCACTACAGTATTTTGCATACTGCAACACCTCATCAATCGGCTTTGCCTGCCAACAAATCAAATGACTCTTTATCATCTGTCCTACTTCTGGTCTAAATCCTTCGACAAACCTGAACACGAAATGCAACATGTCTTCCGGCTCAATTGCTTCCTTGCACTGTACTCTTTGGACGCCTTTAACAATCTTTCATAGTAGGTATGTATTAATTCTTTAGACTCCTGAACCGTTCTGTCAATTCTCTGCCAATCAATATTTTTGGGCGAAATTCTTGTCTTCAGGAACTTGATCACCTTATAGTAATTTTTCATTACCTCAGGTGAAGGTGCACCTGTTACTTTATCCCTTTCTGGTTCACTTGTTGGCCAATCCACTGCTCTCTTACACTCAACCCCTAAGTCCGCTGGAACCACTATCTCCAATAATGTGTTTAAGTCCTCCCACAGACATTTGGAAAGTTTTACAAATCTGTCTGTCTGTTGATACCACTCGACTGGTTTCTCCCTCAGCTTTGGGTAGTTGTTTGTGAATGACAATATATCACTCCTGTGCCATGGGACATGAACAAACTGTCCCACTGGAATCTCTCTCATCAGAATCATCTTTACTGATTCCCTTTCTTTTTGAACATCCTCAGACCCTTCATGTGAATCTCGCTTTCGCGTATTTTTTTTCTTTGTCCATCTGCCTTCCCACTTCTGTAATGCTCCCCAAATCTGAGCACTCTGCAGCAATTCCCTTAAGTGAGCCTTCATTCCCGCTGATTTCATGTGTTCGAAATCCTTTGCCTCGAAATCTAATCTGTAACTTTGTTTCAAATGCTTTGTTTTCTCTATCTCAATGTCATGTTTCTCTGCTAGCTCTGCCAATTTCTGATGAATTTTACTCACTTCTTTTGTAATCTTTGGGCACAAATAACTCATCCCTTCTTCAGTGTAGGACTCTAACCTATTCACACCCATTGTTCCCTCGACTAACTCGGTTGCTTCTATATTTGATCTTACACGATTTATCTGCTCTTACCCCGTGGATGTATTCTGTGGTGTATTTAGACTGTCTAACCATTCACTAGGTTGCTGCGCTGACAATCCCTGTAATGAGATGTTACTTGCGTTTGGCACTGATACCTATTGCATCACTGCACCTGAAGCTTGCGGCGTCATAGGTTTCAAACTTTGACTCGCATTTGGGCCATTTACTGCATCTGGAAGTGCAACAAGTGGACTAAGATCCATTAAAGGTCTAGATCCATTGAAAGTCTGACCTGCGGATGACATCATCTGCACAATATCACCCACTCCCCTTCTCACAAGACTCTGTGACATTTCAACCTGATCTCCTGCACTCACTTTCTTCTGCGCAAATAGGGGTACCGCTGGACCTACATTAATTGGTAGCGATATTGCATCCAGAGCTGCCCTGACACCCGCACCTTGTGGAAAAGTTACCCCCATCGCCTGGTTCATGGCTAGTGTAATATCTGACTGTGTTTCTGTCATTGGTGTAAACTTCGGCAAACCCTGAGGCTGTGCTGCAGGTACTAACATTAGAGACTGCTCGGTCTGAACTAGCATTGGCCTTGGGAGTACTTGCTCCATTGGCACCACTAGGTTTGAAACTGTCTCAGAACTGGCACATCTGGATAAATTCTCTGTACGGATGGTGGCTGCATCTGCGCTTGGACCACAGTAGTAGTCCCTGCATTCAGTGTACTCTGTACTACCCCTGGTATCTGTCCACTGTCTATCTGTCCTGCACCCTCTGTTCCTGATGCTTGTGTTGGAGCAGATGTAGTGGCACTAATACTTGGACCCCCTGAGTAGGTCACAAAAGGTGGAAGTCGATCCCTCAACAAATGTGTAATGAGGTCCTCAACATCAAAATCTTCAACATCTACTTAGGACTTTCTCTTTTTCTTTTTCCCTGCACTCTCATTCTCTTTAGCACTATCTTCCTTCTCCGTCTCATCTTCCTCTGTAATTGCAGGAAACAATTTGACACCCTGTAGCGTCTCTGCTCTCCATCTTTTCTGTTCCCAATCCCACCTAGCTTCAGCTAAGGATTTCTCTTCTTAAATTTCATCTCTTGTTGCTGTCTGGCCACCAGCTCCCAAACCGCTAAAGCCTCAAACTGTGCTGATCACGGTAACAGCTTCATCTCATATAATGCCATTCGCAATTCGTCCAGAATTCTCAAATTGAATGTTCCATGCTCTGGAAATGCTAAGGACCCTCGCTTCTTTGTTAGCTTACACCACTGCTTTAACCAAAGACACAGTGCTACACCTCACTCCTCCATTACAATATAAGCCGGAGAATTTTCCAGTGGAGTTGGCTCCCCCACTGACGCCTTAATGTAAGTATCACCTTTCATCGCACTTCTGAACGCATTGAAAAACTTAATTTTGTCTGTTTTATTTAATTCAATTCAATAATGAAATGACTTTTACTCCCAAGATTCCCTTCACCCGCTTACTCAACCAATTGCCTCTTACGGACCACTGCCAATCCGCTCGCAACTCTTCTCACTAACCAACCTATCCCAGAGCGGCATACTCTGATGTTACACCCACACACAGCAGCTGACAAAGTCTTGCGGCTTGCCCTCCTGAACTCGACTCACACAACTAATGTGAATTATTGCAAGCACTTTTTACCAAATAACTAATACAAACCTGCTGGTTTACTACAGCAAGGGGACACAATCGCTTCAGAGACCTTACGGATTTTCACTAATGGCCCTTTCGCTCATGTAGCTATTCCTCTTTCTCAGTCTCCCACATTCGCAAGCACAATTCGACCTGCAAATTTTATTCTCAACTGATCAATGGGTCTGTCCTGGTGCACATAGGACTCGCCAAATCTCAGTCAAAAATCTCTTTTACTCACTTATCTCACACATCGACTTGTTGACCACGCCAGATCAACCTACTAAACCAGACAGATTACAACATACAACCAAGTGTCTCCTACACTTGTCAATATACTTTGGAGTCTTAGACCACGCAGGGTCCGTACATCACCAACAACCACGTGGAAATTTGTTTGAGCACAAAGCGCCACACACAAGTGAAATTCGACGACTTCCTTATTCTCACGCTGCAGAGTACGCACACCCCTACTAACCTCAACTGGAGTAAGCAGACTCCCTACTTTACCTCACATACATCACAAATCACCTGCGGTTTGCTTTAAGCCTGTGCAAGCGCGACCCACCACTTTCACACTATCACAAAATACGCAGAGAACATATCCAACTTTACTAGCGGGATCCAGGATCTGGGAAAGTCATTTCTGGGCTTAAGGGGACATCATCTTTGCTACAATTGCCATTTCAGAAAAACAAAATTCAAATCTCATAAAATATAAACAACTAACCCTAACTTAAACTACTTACCGTAACCAATAATCACCACATAGCTAGTTCCCCAGGGAAACGAACAATCCTCTGCTACCTGCTACCAAAAACTGTTAGGTCGCCTAGTCCTTAGTAAGTAAACTCACAAGGGGACGCATGTAGGCCGATGAACCTTTTGAATCGCATGGAGTATCATAGTCATGCAGTGACCATTGGATCAATAATCAACATCAATAATCAAGGAACATCTAACACGATAACAGCTCAAAATCATCTACTCATGAATAACCACAACTCAGAAAAGAGTTAACAATTTTTATTTCCCTATTGCTTACAATTCTAATCATCTGTTAGTTCAAACTTTATTCAAAACCACTTCTTTATTAATTCATTAATAGAAAAAAAATAATCTCTTGAAAGAAACATATACGACAATGCAATTTCATAAACTAAGAATACCAGCATTAATAGCGAAGTTCAGCAATTAAGTTCATCAATCAATTGTCACTGTCAACGTCACCCTTAACAGCCTACCTAACCAAGATTAGCATCAGCATGTGGAACTTCATGCAAAAAATCTTTTAGAGAAAACATTAATTTGAAAAAATCTAACTCAATATGAATATCTATAGTCAGCGCAGTTTGTACCTAGAAGAAAAGGCACAAACTTTGTCAATCACATCTTCATAGCTACCTATCCAGGATGGATCAGCAACAAGTCAGTCTTCGTCTCCAGGTCATCAATTAGTCAGCTACAGATAAGGCTCACGGAATATGAGCCCATTATCAGCACCTCGGACAGCATCTTCTGACGTCATCAATTCTCTCCCCGCAACTCTGATTTAAGAACTTGTCACAATTTTTTATTAGGGTCCCCCAGTCCATCCCCCTAATTGCTAATTGGTCAGTCAGTCAGCAGATATGACTTTAACCTATAGTTTTTGTTTACCGAATCTACTAATTTTCATATGACTCTGTTCACAAGATGCAGATTGGTTCTCCATACGATGTTCTCATCATCTGGCTTTTTCAGGTATCAAAATTGTTGTATGTTCCTCTTCAGTCAATGGCTCCATTGTTCAAGTCCTGGGAAAGTACATTTAGCCTAATGAAATTGTCTTCATCATCTCCTATCCGTCGGTACATTGCAGAATACTCTAGCTAAGTACCTTCAACATCGAGCGGTTCAAGGCCAGTCCACAGCAGCTTCGGAGCAAAACACGGTTATTGTTTTCTGTTCTCAGTGTGCAAGGCCTATGGAGACTAGGCCTTTAGTTCAGCTAACTTTGCACTACAATTTAATGGAACACATAGGTTATACATTTCATTATGACATACTGTATTATTACATTTTTCTCATATATTTTCATTAATTCATACAGTTTCAGTTCTATTAGTACACATGGTGATCACACCCCGAGGGCACATTTTCAAACATGCACATTATTTTCTCTTATGATTAATTTCTCTATGTATGTTTTCATTAGTAATCACATATAGCATTAATAATTTTTTTAATTACCATATCTGCTTCAACACACCATATTTATCCCCCAGTGCTAAAATCCAGCACAGGGGGATGGGGGTATTAAATAATGGCACTAAGCTTGCTTCTTCATAAGTTCTCAAAAGTAATACCTTTTTAATAAAAAAAAGAGTGCACCTAGAACTAGAGTTCATAATATGAAATGGGAAGTGAGAAGGCTGATGAGGAAAAATTAGAACATGTTTTTCACTGAAAAAGTAGTGTATTTGTGAAAAAAAGATTGATATTTTCTGCTTGTCCATAGGTAGACAAGGAAGATAATCCACAGGTCAGATGTTTGGTTATTCTTTGCTGAGGAGCTGCAGTTAAACACATTTATGAAAAGTTAAAGCCGCCTTTGTGTCATTTTGTTTACGCGAAAGCAGCGCAAACTTACAAAATATAATTATATTTTGTAAGTTTACACCGCTTTTGTGTCAAAAAATGTGTATTTTGTAACTTTACACTGCTTTTCCATCAAAAAACGATGCAAAGGCAGGGCTAACTTTTCATACATCAGGCCCTTAGTGTTCTGGATTGACAGCAGAACATAGATGGGGCACTTGTGAACAATTTACATGGCTTTTCATCAAAGTAGTGGATGTTTCTCCATAAAAGTCTACCATTGTAACAGCCATTTGAACATTCTGCAGTGCTAAATTGTTAGAAAGTAAAACCAGTTGTTTAATTTGAGCTACAATTTAAAGCTTTTTGATTCAGCCCACAGTTGTATGTTGGTATTCCACTATATGGACTCATCAGCAAAGAATACCCAAACCTCTGACCTATGGATTATCTTCCTTGTCTACCTATGGACAAGAAGAAAATGTCAATCTCCTCATATGGCTTGTATCTTCAGTCTTGTTGTTTCCTACTACTTTGAGGTGAAATCTATGTGTTTTACAATATAATACAAAACCGCGCCCACAAAAAATAAACTCAATGCTGGTGGAATTCCCTCTATCAAAAATGGGCACTGTAAATGTGTTTTTTTTAATAATTTCCTGCACATATGGTTTTGCCAACATGCTGTGACTTGGACAGTTGTTTCACAGCATGTTAAGGAAACAGTGAATACCTTTTTATGAAAGTCTTTTGCTCTCGTCACAGGAACTGGTAAGGTTTGGACTGAGATAAATGTCTTTAGATGAATCAGGGACAAAAAAGTAATTTCTTCTGAAAAACCTAACTCTCCACAAACTTTATCAAAAGAATCTTGGAAAATTGTGGCAGGAGAAATTTGAGAATGTGGCTTACTGGTTACCTTGGTGTGTAGGGTCAATGGAAAACTTAAAAGGAGTCAAATTTTCTACCAAAACACAGCTATCTAAAGCATCCCCTTGTGAAACTGGGAAGTACAACACCCCAGTTTAGTATGCAAACTGAAGACTGTCACAAAGTCATGCAGACAGGTGAAAAAGGGAAGATGGGATGCATCCAAGAAGGCATACTAGGAAAAATAAAATAACATATGAATCTATTGATGTTTCTTCAAGCAGAGATGACAGCATCCCTTGTCAGAGGCGAGGCATGCCATCAATGTTAGCAAAAGCGAATGTTTAAATAGCAGAACATATTTCAAGATTAGCTTGGATAGGTGGATTTTTGATATAACCAAAGGCACTAAATTATACACAGGATTAAATCAATTAACTCTCACGGAAACCATTGGCTCTGAATGCAGATATGATTCCCAAAAATATACACCAACAATTAGAATCCGAGAAACTGGTTAGATTTCAAAAGAAGCACACAAGAACAGTTCTCCATGGGAAAATCTTATTGGAGCATCTTCGAGAAAATTCCATACTTCAAGGCATTTAAGTAAAAAATATTCCAGTAATGTTACCAGAAGATCTGAAATACAAGATGGCCTTAGTAGCATTAGGACTAAATATTCCAGAGATGAGATGTTTTTCTCAAGCTAAACAACTGAAAGACATAGTAAGAAAGTATTGGAAACTATCATGCACTTCGAGAAAGCAATACAGGGAATACCGCCATCTCAGACGCTAAATCATTAATTACAAAAATTAATAAGGAAATTTGAGATTATAGACTTGGACAAGGCAATTTCCCTCCCGTGGCTCCATTATATAAGACAATGCTTTTACACTCTTGGCCTAAAATTTTACTGGGAAGAACCATACACACTAACAAAACAATCTAAGATTCAACTAAAACAAGTATTTTGGGACTTTACCCTAAACAGCCCTCTCTACAGCAAGGATCTAGGTAGACTCACTTTAAGTTTCCTGGATATGAAACCATTACCGTATGCTGAGGAATGGATAGATACTATCAAACCTAGACGAGCAAAAGTTTTATTTATGAAGCTTCGATATGGGACTCTCCAGGTTAAGGCTTTTACTTCTAAATGGGGCCCCTTCAATGGGAGAACACAAGAGGTGATTTGTGGGCTGTGCAATATGGAGACTCCTGAAACGACGGACCATGTCCTTTTAAACTGCAATGCCTATGATAAACCAAGGAGGAAATGGCTTCGACCTATCTGCAGGAACGTTGGAATCAGGAACTATAATGAAGCAGCAAGATTCTTGAGATCTAGTACGATACCTTATGTTGTTTTTGGTTTAAGCCGGTTTTTACTAGCAATTTCATTTATTAGAGACAAGGCGGGCCTAAGGCTCTAGGATTCAGCTATTTATTCACTTTATTTAAATAGTCCTCCCCTACCAAAGCAAAATAAGTGGCTGATGGCACTGGAGGCAAATTCTAAGGGTTTTATAAAAATGTAATACTGTAATTGATTCTTATTTATAGCTTTTAAGATTAATATTCCCTTTTATCCAGACAGTCGGTCTCTAGTAGCTAAATGATTGTTAATTGCTGATGGAATAATGTGTCTTTTGTAATACTTGATTGTTTGCCTTTTATGGCTTTCAGCTGAACATAGGCATGTATGGGAAAATAAATCGTTGGGCATTAGGGATTCCCACTCAGCTCTTAAAAACTAGTAAAACAAGACCACATGCGATGGTGGAAGGCACATTGCCAAGATTCTTAGAGGCACTTTGGTATGCTAAGGACAAATGTCCTACAAAAGAAGCATGAAATTCTATTCTTACAATGGTCATTAGTTGTGCTTACTTATAGTCCTAGAGACCAAGTGAACTTTCTTGCCAGTACACAGCCATAGCTATTAACAGTCAGATATCAATCCCATTTGCTCTGTGCACACAGATTGTATTTATGACCACTCTATAATATTCTTGATGATTTGTAAAGTGATGTGTACTGCGTATTTTTATAATGTTTTAATCGATCAATTACTTATTCTTGTTCTTTTATCTAACTGTACTGTATGACCCAGGGGGAGTCCTGGATGGTATTTTTTCTTATAATCTTATGATGGGTCTGGTTTTATTGTTTTTACCAAATTGCTTTTGTTTTCTTTTAGAAATGTATGAATTGTGTTGGCATGCTTTTATGGTATTGTTTTACCGAAATAAAGCTGAATTGAAACTTTTCTGTTAAAAAAAAAAAAAAAAAAATAAGGAAATTGTTTAATTAAATTCCAAAACCAAACTGCAAAAGACAAAGAAGCTAAAGAAAGATATATAGATATATAGTGAAATATTAACTAGGAAGGACCTGTCTTTCACTGCACTTCCCAAGATTTGCAAACATGCAAAAAAAAAAACAGGAGGACTAAGGCCCTCATTACGACTTTGGCGGTCTTTTGGCAAGACCTCTGTGGTGGCAGCCGCCAAAAGATCGCCAGTGTTGGCGGATCCCACCTGCCATATGAAAGACAGTCACACATCCGACACTGCCAGGACATAGGAGGGTGGGAAAGAGGCATTGCACCACTTGCACTGCCACGCCAACAACTTTCCACCCACCACATAACAACCCACAAATCAGCACAGTGGTCTTTCCATGGTGAAAAACCATTGATGGTGGGAAGTGCAGCGCTCAGAATACACTCCTGTCAGAACACAACACCACATTGGACAGTTTGAATACCCAAACCGGACACACATCCTCACACCACGCAAACCTACTCACAGCACTATATAACACACCCTCACACAACCCACAATCCTTTACACAGACTCTTAGAAGTCACAATTCAAACATATAGCATATATTCACCATAGCCACTTATTCACTTCACACTCACCACAAACTGCAGCCCACACACCATGGCCCCCCAACTCAACAACTGTGTCATGCCAAAAGCACCCATCCTTTACCGATGACGAGTTGCGGTCATGGTCGATGAAATCCTCAGGGTTGTGCCACAATTCTTTGGAGCACAGGTTCAGCAGACCTCCATGGCAAGGAAAATTTAGTTATGGCAGAGAGTAGTCTACAGGGTCATCTCAGTAGGCACCCATACACACACAAGGGAGGACATCAGGAAGAGGTGGAATGACCTATGGGGTAAGGTGCATTCAATAGCGTCCAGGCACCAGCTGGTGGTAATGAAGACTGGCAGTGGGCCCCCACCACCTCTCCCAGAGTTCACATTGTGGGAGGAGCGGGTCTTGGACACCCTGCTTCCTGAGGGCCTGACTAGAATACCTGAAGGACTGGACTCTGGTGAGTAACTAACACTCCCCTTCCACTATGTCACCCTGTCCAGCATGCTTCCTCACCATCCAATCACTCCCCAAATCACTACATCTCCTACTACACCTCCCACCTACTCAGCTAATGACCCTCTCCTACATGCCACACCACCACCCATCCCCAATGCCCACACACTCCCTGCCAAGTGTACGGATAGCACTGCCAATAACAATCACTATGACTCCCACAATGCACTAGCCCATCCATCGCAAAACCTGCACCTCATGCATGTATGACAATTGCATTAGCTACAGCAACTGGATGCTTCGACTGAGGACAACCACATGACATTGACAGCAATGCTATGGCTCTACACAATGGAAAACTACCCAGACACAGCACTGTTACCAATCCAAAGGGCCACTAATACAGACACACTACCCTGAAATGGAGCAATCCTGGCAATGACAGTAAGGAGGTATACCCCAGGCACAACAGGCACAGTCAGGACAAACAACCTTGCTTCCACACATATCCACCTACCATTTGTACACCATGCTGCAATGTACAGCCATTCCCATACCTAGCAAGCCAGAATGTCCATCAGCTAACACGGCAAACCTGTCATGTGAACCATCTCACAGGAACACAACCAACCCACTGAGCTAAAGTGACCAGGCCTGATGCAAATAAGCCCAGGGAGCATGGTACACATTTCAATCCACCATCCACAAACAGTGTTAGCAGTGCAGCACCTGTCAATGCCATTGCTGGGGATCAAGTCAAGCCATTGTATGCATCAGACTTACAAACAACCATACACACCTACAACATGTAACACTCTCTCACTCCATCCACAGGTACCCCTGCCACAGTAACAACGGAAGAGGTTACCAAAGACTGCCAGCCCTCCTCAGGATGAAGGCCCCAGTGATGACAATGTCTGGACCGAGATGATCTACCTGGCCCATCTGGGACCCCTGGTCAGTCTACCACTCCCTGCCTCACCCTGCCCTCAACAAATCCTCCACCTTCTGGCAACAACAACTCAGCCAACCCTTCATCCCCAAACCTGTGCCCAAAGGACTGGTCAATCAATAGTGTACCCCACAGTACATGGACCTGAGTTGTCCCCTCACACCCAAGACAATGAAGGTCCTGGTGAAACAGGGAGCGGGAACACCATGGGGGGGAGGGGATGGGAGGGGACCTGTCGGCCAGAGGACAAAGCACCCAATGGAGGTATCTAACCAAGAACCCATCTCCCAAGTCCTGCAAGCTTACCAAGTATCTCAGGACAGGATGGACCAGATCATAACCATGATAGGGGAAAGCCAGAGGTTGCAGATGGAATATCACTAGGAGGTCATGCAGCAGTGGCATGTTCACAATGCCACCAGGGACTCCATTGCAGGGGGGCTCATGGACCTCACCACCATAATGAATTCTTCCTCCACCCACCAGCAGGCCCCTTCCACAAGCCACATCACACTTGAACCTTCTACATCTGTGGCTGCCAGTGGAATGGAGGCCCTGCCAGAGGAGCCACAGGCCTCAAGCACCCCTCCCCCTGTAGCTGGAGAACCTCCCGCAATTGTGGACGTCCATCCAGACATCTGGCTGGAGCAGATGCCAAGACCAAAACCACTGCCAGTAAGTGACCTTCACCTGATAGCTCTCCCTTGTGTGCCACTGAGACACCTTGTTCATAGCCTAAACTCCATTTCCCATGACCCATGGACACAGGACCTCTGCTACCTACAGCTGTGCCACCTACGCTCAGGATTTCTTTTACCATGACCCCACTCATTAGCTGTTTGTCACTCAAGTCACAATAAACAACATTTATCACAGCCACTGCATAAGTGTATTTATTTGTACAGTAACAAAAGTATGTTTACCTATTTGTCAAAGTGGAATGGGGCACAATCCAACAGGCAGTGTAAAGGGCTGCAGAGGGAGGTATCCTCAGCACCAGACACAGTACAGCAGATATGTGCCAGGGCTGATGTAAGCGAGACACTAGTGTTGCCACACACCAGAGTAAATCTACACATCAACTCTGCAAAAAGACAAATACAGAGATCACCATGAGGATAGTAAGCGTGGTGACAGCTAAAGCACATATGTAGTCCATAGTGGACGTGCCCAGTGTAGCAGACAACTAAACAGGGCACAACAGATAACACCTCTACAGCACCAGTCACAGGAAATACATCACTGTACATGACACCTTTCATGTGTTAAAATCCACAATGTGCACAGGAACCAAAGGATACAGAACATGCATGCCACAATCAATAGGTATGAGTGTCAAAGATAAACAGTGCGCAGTCAGTAGCTGGAATGACATGAGACGAGGAGTATGCAAGACACATAGCACAATACTGGCCTGTCCATGAGAGATGTGATGCATTCCAGCTGCAGAGTGTACACATGTGAGAGAGAATATATTACATTGCCGCACCTTACATGCAGTCAGTCACCTCGGACAACACACACATGTGGAAATGAACACTTTACACCACTACTGAAATACCAAATCAGGAGGACCATAGATGAAAAACCTATGTTGAAATAATACACATGCAAATACACAGACAATATACCTGTATATTACTGGAAGTACTGATTGATCACTGACCTGGTCAGTGCACTGCTCTGCCTTCTGTGGCTCCACCTTATAAGTAGAGCCCCTTCCCTGGCTCCTCTGAAGTCATGACCCCTGTCAGGAGTTCGAGGTCCTCCTCCACCCACAGGCTTCTGCCTGCACCTCATCCCTGGTGTCTAGTGGGAGAGCTTTGCTTTCCTACTAGGCTACCTTCTGCCTCTCTCCTCCTTTTCTCTGCTTTGCCCTCTGTTCTGCTTCACTTCTGTCCCTTTGTGCTCCATTTGCTTTGCGCTTCACTTCTGTCCCTTTGTGCTCCTTTTGCTTCATGGTTTACTTTGTGCTACACTCTTACTCGTTTTCTCTCACTCCGCTCTCTCTCACTCTCGCTCTCCCCTCTCTTTTGCTCCCCCGCCGCTGCTGCCCCATCCCCCCTCCTCTCTCTCTCATGCAGCACTCCAGCCGCTGCTGCCCCATGGCCCGCCCCCTTTTTTGCAGCCACCCCCTTTTGCCTGCTGTTTTTCATGCCCGCTCACGCCTCCCGGCTGTCCTCTCCTCCCCCCACCTCCCTATTTAATGGTGGGCGCTGCGCGGCTGCGCCGCTGGCACCCCAAAGGCGTGCCACAGGCAAGCCCACCTGCACCCGTCAGTGCCTGGACAGCGTCCAACGCCAGAACCTCTGGCTCCCGTCGCCCCCACCGCTGCCACGCACGTCTTCACTACGACGCCACCACCCTCCACGCCCTCAACACTGGCCGCTCTTCTGCCTGCCTTCAAGCCTCCCCGCAGACCACCAGCGGAACCTTCTCCTGCCGGAACTGCACCTTCACCAGCCTCCACGCCAATGACCCACCCACCAAGGCAGGATGCAACCATGTCAGATGTATCCTCCTCAACACCCGCTCCGTCCACAAGCATGCAGTAGAGCTATGGAATCTACTCGACTAAGCCTCCCCAGATGTCGCCTTCCTGACCGAGACCTGGATGAACCCCTCCTCAGCGCCTGACATCGCCATAGCCATCCCAGACGGCTACAAGATCACCCGCAGACACCACTACAACAAACCTAGGGGAGTCATCGCCATCATCCACAAGAACACCCTCAGGATCACGCCCAGCACCAAAGACACACTCAGCACTGCGAACACCTGCACTTCCAGATCCACACTGACCCAAACACCACCCTCCAAGGGACCCTCGTCTACAGGCTCTCCGACAGCAGTTCAGCGGCTCCATCACCGACATCATCAGCACGCACGCTTTTGCATCCACTGACTACATACCCCTCTGGGACTTAAACTTCCACCTCGAGAACACCAACAACAACAACACTGCCACCCTGCTCGACAACCTCTCCAACCTCGGCCTCAAACAGCTCGTCACAACACCGACCCACTCTGCTGAACACACACTTGACCCTATTTTCTCTGCAGCAATCACGTCTCCTTCAGCCACACCACCGAACTCCACTGGACAGATCACCCCTGCATCCACTTCTCCTTCAAGAAACCCACAACACACCACCACCCATAACGGATCCCCCACCGCAGTTGGAACAAGGTCACCGAAGACCAACTTATCGCAACCCTCTCCCGGAACCCACCTATCGACACCACAGACACTGATGCAGCTGCCCGCAACTCCAGGCAATGGGTCAACACCTTTGCCAATAATCTCGCCCAAATCAAGAACCCCTCCAATGTCAGTATTCCCCATGGTGCCTCCTGCGTTATCTGTCTGCATCCCCAGGGATTAAGGTTAAATCATATCTCTGGTCTTGGTTAAACCTTCATGTTTTTAAGTAATCATAATGTGCTGTGTTACACAATTGGTTTTATCAATGCTTGTTTTACCAATGCTTGATTGCTAATGTGAGCAGGTGTAAACATGTGCTTTTAATTGGGTGTGGTGTAGACATGGGCTTCTAATTGGGTGTGGTGACTCATCCACATGTGGAAACTCAACTGCTTTACTGAATGGCTATAAATAGAGTGAAACATGCCTCCCTGCTTGGCTTTGTTTTGCTTCCTGATCTCAGCATCTGATTTGGCAGTGCAGCCCCTGCTGTCATCCTCGTATTCAGGACTTTTGAGGCAAATATTTTCTTTGTTCCTGTACCAGCTGACACCAGGCATTCCTCCAGAACTCCGGAAAAGACTGCAGCTAAGTGACTAGTATTCTCTAGGGAGTTTGTTCTTTGAGCGCCGCGCTTTCCTAGAACAGCTGGTGTATTTCAGACCTCGTATTTTGGCAGAGTGCTTATCTTAAAGAGACAATTGCATTTCTGAACATTCTACATTATTATTGTAGTTACTTGCCTAAATGTGCTTCAGGAAATCTGCTTGAGCTCAAGTACTACAAAAAGTGACAGTGCAATTTTAAAAGAGCATTTACGTGGCTATTCTTTCTCTAATAGCATAACTCTTGGATTTAAATTGTGTCATTCATGCCTGTGTTTCAGGTTTGAAGTATTCGATTTTGAAGGGTTTTTCACACACACACAGTGAAACCAAACCAAACTGTGCCACCCTTTTGGACAAAATGGCCACAGCACACAGAAAGTATAGTCCAATAGTAAGGCAGGGATAAGTATCCCTGGTAGTATGTTGCTGAGGTACAGAGTTGAATGGAGTCTCAAGTCCTGTTTAGAGCTGGTGTCTTTTATTTGTAGATACTAGACAACATTATGACATCAACGAGATACAGCCAACACGTGTTTCGTCACACCAGTGACTTTATCAAGGCTGCAAAATAATAATCAAAACAAAAGTTTTGGCATATAGAAGAATAAGGACTCGAGAGTGGGCTCGTAGGAGAGCAAGTGGAAATGACTCCAAAACTGTATATCAGTGACCAGTGAGCCAAATGTGAGCTCAGTGAGCTTAAAAGGTGAGTAGGTGAAGTTTGTTTAATTTAAAAAAACATGACAAACAGAATTTGTGGTAGGGACCCGAAATGCAAGGTATAAGACAGACAGTGAGTCACCGTGACAAAACGCTACGTAATCTAGAACCAATGTTAAATGTGGTGTAAGGCCAGAGTTTATGGTGGATATAAACCAGCTATGTTCTGGAATAAGTAAACAAAGACCGTGAAGTGAGGTGAGACAGACTCGAAAAACACATAAATACAAAGGGACTGAGACAGAGAGATCAGACAGGTAGAAGAGTCAGAACACAAAAACGGAATTTAGAAAGGTCAAACAAGGGTGGGTTGGTAAATAAACCCAAAGTAGAGGTAAAAAAAGGGGGGAAAGGGGGGGAAACAAAAGGAGGCCAGGTGTGTGGCTCATACCTGGGCCGTCCGGCCAGGATGGTACGTAACGGAGGTAAGTATTAAAGGGAGCCCCGTGATCAGTTGAGTGGGCTTTGGAGCGTCAGTAGTAACTGAGAAGAAAGGTAACAATAGTAAAGTAGCCAATAATATAGTGAAGAGGGGGAGTGGTATATAGACAATAGATGTAGAGATTAAAGAGAAAATAGGTGACAAATAATAACTAATAATACATACCTTCTAAAAGTAGACCTAACAATAGTGTGGCTGAGTAAGAAAATATGCAAGTGTGGAAAGGCAGGTAAGCAGACCCTGATAAGCCTGTGGTCGGAACCTAGCAGGTGAAAGATAAAAGTGAAAGGGAAAAGAAAACTGAGCTAATTTCTCATAAATGAGGAAAACATGTAAATCCAGTAATTTACTAAGTACGAGGCAAGCTACATGGAGTTATAAAAGTGAAAATGTTATTGAAGACAATTGAAAAGTTAAGTCCTATAAGGCGGCAAGGTCGCCACGTAGTGTACAATAGAGACCAGTAACTAAGAAGATACGATATTGGTAAGTCAGGTAATACGTGGTTATGTGATTTACTCAGTAACCCACGTTGAGGTGAACTAAAAGCAGTCCAGGGAGCTACGGAGACATCATGTCGGTAACAAGTAGAACGCCAAGCAGAAGCGCACTCTGATGTTGGTAGGTGAAAATAGACAGTCAAAAGAGCCCATGTGTAAGGGGCTGCGTTTTAGCGGCGCGGACATTGAATAAAGTCGAAAAAATGGCATGGCAAGAACTGGGATTAGATAATGCGGCAAGTTGTTAAAACGCGGTGTAAACTTAATTGGACAGCGCTTGGTTGCAAGCAAGCCAATAAGTAAGTATACATGAAGACAGTGGAGATAAAGCCGTGGTTGGTATTAAACGCTCGTCGACTAACACGCACGTGGTAAAAAGTAAAACACTAATAAGAACCAAAAGTCAGAAAACAATGGTAGAGTGAGGCGAGGGCCTACCTGAGAAGGCGAGGGGATGTGTAGCACCAAGTAGTCACGATGAGTATCAGTCGGTATAGACCTGTGCTCTCAGCTTAAGAAGAGCAACTAGGAGGAGCATGGAAATAAAAGAGGGACTTTAAAAGTGGGATGTGGAACAGTATGGCGGCCATCTTAAGTGTAGAAAAGTGAGGTCCGAGGACCTGAAAGTAGAAAATGACGAGAGAGGTCGATGTAACAGTGAGGCAGCGGTCACAATAAATGTTTGGAAGACAAGGAGTAAACGCCTAAGCAGCAATCACACTAAAAAAGTTGGAAGACAAGGAGTAAATGTCTAGGCATAACGTGCTAAGAAGGTAGAGAGAAAAATCGAAGGAAAATACAAAAAAGGGGGGGGGGAAAGGACAGGAATGAGAAAATGGAAATACGTGGGAAAAGAAACCCATAGGAAGAGAAGAGATACAGAAATAAAACGCGGTTGGTGTTTAGAACATGGTAATTGAAAGGTGAAAGAGAAAGAACAAACCCTAATTGGGTGCAGGCTGGGAAGCACTCTGAAGAAAAAGGTAGTCAGGTGTGTTGAGTAAATGATAGTTTCGTAGAATGAACCGAGGTGATAGAATGCAAGGGTAGTGGTATGAGTAAGAAGAATGGTAGGTAAAATCGGTGTCATATTGGTGAAAGGTCAATGAGTAGGTTAGGTTAGGGAATGTAATAATACATATACATAATAGGTGACGGTCAGGTACATTTGTACAAAATGTTAATACATAGAGTACTCTGTAGCAGAGCATAAAACGACCAAGGCCACGGGGCATAGTAAACAAATGGAACAAGTGGTTATATATAGGCATGGAGTAGATGTTGGAATACATGATCAAAAAACTGCATAATAGATACACGACAATGATACAGAGTATACCGTAAGATTTAGCCAAACAAAAGTCCGTTGGTTAAACGGCAGCGGAGCATAAAGAGACAGAGACCACGTCGCATAGTGATCAAATGCAGTAGGAGGTCGCATATAAGCATGGAGTAAGTGGTGAGAAACATGATCAAGAACGAAAATGTTGACACAAGATGTTAATAAAAAGTCATACGTGAGGGTTAAACAGTGTTGACCAGAAGGAGGCCCAATATGTAAAAAGCAGACAACGAGGGAGTAGGAGCTAACACTCATGTGAGAAAGTAATGTAATTCACGGTCTGTGTTTAGGCCTAGCTCAACTGTGCGAAGTTTTAAGATCCACTTGGCCTCGCATCTGCGCAGATCCCTTGTTCTGTCTCCCCATCTTGGTGAGTTGGAGACATGTGAAATGCCGTGGAATCTGATGTTTAAGAGGTCTTTCTCCCCGTGTAGGGTGTTGAAGTGTATAGCAAGGGGATAGTTGGTGTTGACATTTCTGATGGCTCTCACATGCTCCTGTATGCGTTCCTTGAGAGGGCGTATGGAGCTTCCAATGTAAATTTAAGCCACATACACAAATCAAGCAGTAAAAAGTGCACTTGGTGTTGCAATTTATGAAGGTTTTGATGTGGTGCGTGGTCCCGGTATTGTAGGAGAACGATATAGTTTTGTTAAGGGCCAATCGGCAGGATATACAGCAGCCACATTTATAGAAACCGTTGGGTTTCTCCGGAAGCCAGCCCACTGGGCGAGTAGGAGGGGAGGGACAGAGAAAACTGGGGCACAGAATATTCCTGAGCGTGCGACCTCTAGTGTGTACAATAGAGGGTGACATGCCAACTGAGTTCTTGAGACAAGAATCCAGCATTAGTAAGTGCCAATGTTTCTTGAGAATACGCAGTACTGTCTTGCTCGCAGGGCTGTATTGGGTGATAAAAGAGACCGGTCGCCTGTTAAGGGAACTCCTGTTAACAGGTTCTTTGGGGCTTTTGAGTAATAAAGTGTGTTGGTTCTTGTTAGAGATGCGTTTACTGGTATAGCCTCTAGCATGGAAACGCTCAGTAAGGTTCTTAAGTTCCTGCTTGAAAACTTCTGTGTCAGTGCAGTTGCGTCTAATCCTGACCATTTCCCCGTACGGAATGGCCCTGATTTGTGTAAGGGGATGGGCGCTTTGTGCATGCAGAATGGAATTGCAGGCCGTGGGTTTCCTGTAGAGTCTAGACATGATTTTATTGTTGGTGATGTACAGCAGCAAGTCCAAGAACTCGATTTGAGTAGTGTCCACTTTGTGAGTGAACACTAGGTTGAACTCATTAGTGTTAAGGTGTTCAATAAGTTGATTGAGGTCAGGAATGTTGCCAGTCCAGATAGCAAGAATATCATCAATGTATCTCCCCCAGTATAAGATATGTTCCGTGATGTGTGTCGGACAGTTGGACCACAGATGGTTTTTCTCAAATTGGCCCATGTACAGATTAGCATATGATGGAGAAAATTTAGCTCCCATGGCTACACCCTGACACTGTCGAAACCATCTACCATCATGTAGAAAAACATTATTCTCGAGCACTAACCGAGTAAGATCAAGAAGCATCAGTATGTGTTCGTAAAGTGTGGCGTCACGGGCACTGAGCGTCAGTTGGAGCATCTCTAGACCCTTTTCCAGGGGAATTGAGGTATAGAGAGAGCTAACATCAAGACAGACAAACATACATTCCTCCGTCCATTCAATATCCTCAAGTTGACACAGTAAGTCCCTAGTGTACTGTATGTACGAGGGTAAGTTGTGTACCAAGGGCTGTAGAAAAGAATCAATGTACTCAGAAATATGTTCCGTAGGGGAACCAATCCCCAAGATGATAGGTCTCCCAGGTGGAAAACCCCCCGTTTTGTTGACTTTGGGTAGAATGTAGATACAAGGAGCCCTAGGTGTCTCGGTGTACATAAACCTAAACTCTAAGTCCGTTAGGAGACAACGATTCTTCCAAGACGTTAGTTTCTTTTGGATGTGATTGGTAATGTCAGGAAGAGGGTTAGTCTGCAATGCAGAGTAGGCCAGTGTGTCACTGAGTTGTCTGTTGATTTCTGCAATGTAGTCGGTTCTATTCATAATGACAACGTTACCCCCTTTGTCCGCCTCCCTGATGACTATGTCTGTGCAGGTGGAGAGTTTGTGTAACGCTCGGAGTTCATTGGGGTTGAGATTTTTGTATGGTCTGTGGGTACAAGTGTTAGTCTTGTCCTCTAAGTTGTGTAGTTCTGTACTGACGGCTTTATAAAAGACATCAATGTGGTTGTCTGGTGGTAAGGTGGGTATAAATGTGGAGCTGGGTTTGAGCCCACTGTTAACATCTAGGTTAGGTGTAATGTCAAGTTGAGTTAGTAATTCGTCAAAGCTAGGTGGTGGTGACAGAGTGTTGTCAAGGGAGAGAATTGTTTGGAAGTCCTGTAGGTCTTTGATGGATTGGTTACAGGCAGGTAGTGGAGTGCGGGCAGTCAAGTCAATGTCTGGTTTGTTTTGGAAAAACTTTTTCAATTTGAGATTGCGCACGAACTTGAAAAGATCTATGTGTATGTTAGTGTAGTCAGGTTTAGAAGTAGGACAAAATCCAAGACCTTTTTGCAAGACATTTATTTTGTGTACAGATAGTTCCAAACTGGAAAGATTCATAACCTGTACAGTTTCCTCTGAGATAGTGAGGCTTTGTTCCATGGGGGGACCAGTCAGGTCCTTTGTATTTTTGCGGTCGAGCGAGTTGTCATTCCCTCCCTGTTGTTTGCTGTGGTGTTTCCTGCCCCCACTGCGGGTGGGTTTATGTTTGTGCCTGACCTGTTGTAATTCTGTCATAGGCCCTTTCTGTATCGGCCAAGTTCCTCCAAAAAAGAATTTAGCTGTTGGGTTATGTTTTGTTGATGTGTGTTGGTAGAGGACCCCTCCCCAGCTAAATCTGAGCAGTCACTGGAGAGATTAGAGATGTCAGATAAGCTACCTGCGATAGACCCCGCGGGAGTGGTGGCCCTAGTGGGTCTGGTACTAGTCTCTTTGTTGATCTGGTCAAACCTGCGTGCAAAAGTGTAAATCCTACCATTCTTGTAGTCGTTATCATCTCTGATGAGTTTGCGCATTTTCTTGTCCTTAATGTATAGTTGATACCCAGTGAGTACCTCTCTCATGATAGTGTAGTTTTTGTCAGTTGCTTCAGTGAGGTTGAGGTTCTTTATCTCTTCCTCCAGGGATGTAATATCCTGGGGCAGTTTGATACGTTTTCTATCAGCATGTTTGATAAGTATGCTAATCATGCTGAAAGAAGTGGAGGAGATAAGATGTTCCCATTCCCCAAGTAAGTCAGGGTCTAGATCTTCGAAGGATGGGAATATTATCACCCGCAGACCCCTAGGGACTTGTTTGAGTTCCAAGTAGCGTTTAAGAGTGGTGATGTCCCACCAACGGGCTAGTTCTTGTTTTCTAAGTCTTTCTAGTTTAATAAATTTTTGTCTCAGTCCTTCTTTGGAAGGTGTATGGTCTAAAATCCGTGGTGCTGACGGTTTCATAGAGAAAAGTTCTGCAGCTAAGGTGTCCCGGTTGTCATCAAATGAAGCCATGTTGTGAGGCTTAGAGCAAGAATATTCTTTCTGAACAGAAGATACACAAGTAATACAATAGTACAGTAAGACAGTAAGTGTTACTAGAGTGCGGTACACCCTATTCAGACAGAAAAAACTTTGAGCAGAGCACAATAGGGTAGTAAGGGTGAAAGGCACCGCACATCTAGGCAGTAAAACAATAATTTTAGACAAGCATCAAAGTAACAGAAGAGTCTGGTGCAACCTGGCCCAGTGCCTTACTAACTGTTTAAACCCAGAGTGGGCATTTGTTTTTCTTGGATAGTTTTTGTTCCTTTTGGTTTAACCCTATGCATACAGGAAAGTTATACGTGATATTATTAATGCTCTTGTTTGTCTGTCTTGTGCATGATAAGTGCAACCACAGTTCTAATTGTAGTGTGCAACAGTGAATCTCTGTGAAGCCAGCCCTAGTGTTGCAGGACTTATTATTATGGTACTCAGTTTGGGTTTTTGGTAATGCAGTGTTTGTAATTGTGCCAACAGTTATTATTATCCAAGAAAAGTGCTGGAGCATCCCGGTGTTCTTCTACCGCTCCCATACCAGAAAGAGAGATTCAGTTTCAAGGAAGTTGAGTGCACTAACTCTACTATCACTCTGTCAACAACGACCTGCCCCTCTGAAGATACAGGGTGCCTGGCTGGACCATCAAGACTTGGCAGTGCTTTGTCTCTTTCACCTCCACTCCCCCTTTCCTTTTGGGAAACCTGCTGGGGTTTCTGTGTCCACCAGGAAGTGTCGAGAGGTGTTCCAGGAGGTCGGGGGGGGGCATACCATCGCCCCTGCAGACATTCTAGTTTTCAGGTGAGTGGCCCCGTCTCGACATCCAACAGATGCACCACCAGAAAGGCCTTCTGGTTTACCGCTGACCTCCACGAATCTAAGCAATCCTGCCAAAGACTCGAAACAAAGTGGTGTCAAGATCAGACTCTGGACAACCACACAGCCTTCAAAAACACCATCTGCAGACACCACCAACTCATCCAGGCCACCAAGAGATCCGCCTTCAAAGACCGAATCAACAACAATGCACACAGCCACAAGGAACTCTTCAACGTCATGAAAGAACTCCCTAACCCCAGCTCCAACTACATCCCGCCATCCCAAGACCTCTGCGACTCCCTAGCCTCCCACTTCCACCACAAGATTGCAGACATCCACCGCAGCTTCAGCACCCAGACCCCCCAGCAACCACCAACACCACAGATTCACCCACAGCCAACCTCCTGCTCTCCTGGACCCCCGTCAACGACAACAACACCATTAAAATCATGAACACCATCCACTCCAGCTCTCCATCTGACCCCTGCCCTCACCACATCCTCAACAAAGCAAGTTCCATCATTGCACCCCAACTACGGAAGATTATCAACAGCTCCTTCGAGTCCGCCACCTTCCCGGAGAGCTGGAAACATGCTGAGATCAACGCCCTCCTCACAAAACACAAGGCAGACTCAAAGGACCTCAAGAACTTCAGGCTTATCTCCCTGCTCCCCTTCCCAGCAAAAGTGATCGAGAAGGCTGTCAACAGACAACTAACCCACTTCCTCAAGGAGAACTGCACCCTGGACCCTTCCCAATCCGAATTCCGCAGCAACCACAGTACCGAAACCGCCCTCATCACCGTCACCAATGATATCAGAACCATACTGGACAACGGCAAAACCGCGGCCCTCATCCTCCTGGACCTCTCGGTCACCTCCTTTCTCACCGGCAGAACCCAGAGAGACCGCCTCCCCCCATTCCACTTGGAGGCCACCGAAATCATCTGCGGCGTACCCCAGTGTTCGTCCCTCAGCCCGACCCTCTTCAACGTCTACATGGACCGCTCACTAACATCACCCAATCCCACAACCTCAACATTATCTCATATGCAGACGATACCCAGCTGATCCTCTCCCTCACCAAGTACTCCTCCAAGACCAACCTCCACAAAGGAAGGAAGGCCATCGCCGTATGGATGAAGAGCAGCTGCCTCAAACTCAATTCCGACAAGACTGAAGTCCTCATCTTTGGCTCCACCCCCTCCGCATGGGAAGACTCCTGGTGGCCTGCCACTCTCGGAGCCTCTTCGACTCCCACCGACTGCGCACGCAACCTAGGATTCATCTTGGACTCTTCATTATCCATGACCCAGCAAGTCAACGGCATCTCCGCCTCCTGCTTCAACACCCTCTGCGTGCTCCAAAAGATCTACAAATGATTACCCACCGAAACCAGAAGAACAGTCACCCAAGCCCTCATAAGCAGAAAACTGGACTACAGCAATGCCCTCTACACAGGAACCATGGGCAAACTCCAGAAGAGGCTGCAACACATCCAGAAAGCCTCCGCACGCCTCATCCTGGACATCCCCCGCACATCACAGACCACCTGAGAAAACTGCATTGGGTCCGAGTCAACAAGAGAATCACCTTCAAACTCCTCACCCACGCTCACAAAGCACTGCACAACACCGGACCAGAATACCTGAACAGACGGCTCTCCTTCTACACCCCGACCCGGCATCTCCGCTCCACCGACCTCGCCCGCGCAACTGTCCCACACATCCACAGAACTACAACCAATGGTAGATCATTCTCGCACCTCACCGCCAAAACGTGGAACACTCTTCTCACCCAATTGCGCCAGACCAAAGACCTCCTTACCATCAGGAAACTTCTCAAGGTCTGGCTGTTCGAGCAGTAGCAGTACCTTCCCTCCTTCCCTCCCCCCTCCTCAGCGCCTTGAGACCCTCATGGGTGAGTAGTGCACTTTACAAATTCCTGATTGATTGATGAGGTCAGCCCTTGACTCAACTCCACCTTCCTCATCTGCCTCCTCATCACTTTCCATTTCCTCATCACCAGCCATTGTCCAGCTGCCTCCTCTTCATCAGCTAGTAAGGGTATCTCACGCCGCAGGGCTAGATTGTGGAGCATGCAGCAGGCTACTATGATTTGGAATGCGTTTTGGGCAGTGTAGAGGAGGGCACCTCCTGAGACATATAGGGCCCTGAATCTGGTCTTCAGGAGGCCAAATGCCCTTTCTGTTACACGCCTCGTCCTGCTGTAGGCCTCATTGGAATGGTTTTCCCCTTCAGTGGCAAGGTACCTCACTGGTGTCAACAGCCAGGAAAGGTTAGGATAGCCAGAGTCACCTGTGTGCACAGAAGTAGGACCTGTTACAGGATGGGCACAGCCACAGGGGACATTGGGATGACATGTGCCATAACTGGGATATACAAACAAATTGTTACATACCTATGAGCCAAACCCTCTCCCTCTGTAGGCGTGTCGTCATGTGTGGGAAATTGCTGTTCCTCAGAATGTAGGAGTCATGCACGGATCCAGGAAACTTGGCTGTCACTTGAGAGATGAATTGGTCTGCCAGACACACCGCCTGAACATTGATGGAGTGGTAGTTTTTCCTATTACTGTACACCTGTTCATTGGCACTGGGTGGGACTAAGGGTATATGGGTCCATCTATGGCACCTATCACATAACGGATGTGTCCCACATCATAGAAGACTGCCTTCATATAAGCCAGATCTCCTCGCTGGGGGAACCTGATATAGCTGTCCACGTGTTTCAAAAAAGCACGCAGTACATCCTTCAACACAAGACTGAACATGGGGTGTTACATCCCTGCTGCCAAGCCCACTGTTATCTGAAAGGAGCCTGTGGCAAGAAAGTGTGGCACTGAAAGAACTGGAACTGTGGAAAGGATGGCATAGGGATTACGTATGGCAGGCAATAGATCTGGCTCCAACTGGGTACATAGTTGTCTGATGGTCTGAAGATTCAGACGATAGGTCTGAATTATGCACCTCTCCTCCAGGGTTGCAAGGTCCACTGGCGAACGGTACACTGGTGCATGTTTCATTCTCCTCAGAACAGGGTATCTAGGATAAAGAGGAGAAATGGCACAATGTGAAATGCACACTACACAACAGATCTAACTTGCACACACCAAACACCGCCCACAATGAGCACACTGCTGGCATGTACAACATTGTGTATGCTGAAGCAGCCTGGACTGCTCCCTTGATGCACATTGCTGCCCCTGAACAATAGTGTCTGACATACATCACATGTGTCAAGTGCCATATGTGGTACACTGATCTGTCCTGCACCAAGCCCGTATGTAGGCCTGCCATATACTTATATGTTGACACCGCCAATCAGCCGATGAGTGTCTGGACATGCTGGTCATCAGACACCCAGCCACATAGGGTCATTGTGTCATGCATCTGACACGTATGTGTCAAAACATGATGACGCCACTTGGGCCTACCCCGCTAACTGCGGTATAAGGTGTTTGGCACACTTATTTGACATAATATGTGCCTAAAATGGCAGCCGTCTGACCTGCAGCACTGGACAGATGGTGGTGACTTATTTCCCACCTGAGTATGTTGCCATGGCAGTAGGCAGTCACAACCACTGTGCAAATCTCATTGGGTAACATTGCTGCCCATGGGAGACTTGGGCCAATAGCGATCACCGCCGGCAGTGACAGTCCTGTATGCGGTAGCCGTGATCTCCCTTTTCTGCAGCCTAGCTCACTTCACTCCTGACACTCTAGCAAGCAAGACCTCCACTATGTGAGCTGCTGTGTACTGTCTCTGAGAGCCATCATGCCACATCCTGCAGGTGATAGGGCCCCCGCCTTCACCCTGGAAGAACTAGAGAGGATGGTGGGTGAGGTCCTACCCCTGTATGGACCTCTTTATGGGGCACCCGAGGAGCAGGTGAACCCAATGAGATAATCATGTTTGGTAGGGGTATATGTGAGGGTGAATGCCGTACTTGTGCCGGTCAGGGAGTGCATGCATGCAGAGGGCCTGGAGTGTAGGCGTGTGAACAGTGAGGATGGGTATGTGTGTGCATTTTGTGGGTCTCATGTTTATAGTCCATTGCTGTTCATATGGTGCCAGTCTACATAACTTTCTCCTGCTTTCTGTGTCACCCATGCAGGTCAACGCCCATCAAAAGAAGGGGATTTGGTGTGCCATCGTCAATCAAGTGCCCGCCCTGGGGGTCCATGCCTGGCTGAGCACCCATTGTCGCAATCAGTGGGATGACCTGAAACATTGGGCCCAGAAGACCGCAGAGGCCCAGCTTGAGATGTCCTCCAAATGAGGGAAGGGTGCCCGTCAGGCCCTGACCCCCCCAAATGGCCTGCATTCTAGTGGTGGCCTAACCTGAGGTGGATGGGTGTTTAAGGGCAGCACAGCAGCCACAAGGGGGTGAGTAGTGACTATATCCTGGGACTTTGCTGGCCATTATTGGGTTTGGGTGCCTAAGTGCTGCCAAAGAGGCATTGCAGTTAATGTGACATGTGCATCAACAATTGATAAATGAGCAATAGGTACCCTTGCTGAATATCTTTTGTAGCTGTGTCCCCATGCTCTACTCTCAGTGGATTTTCATCTCCCTGTCCCATACCTCTCAAATTCTGCAATGTGTAGGTGCACAAATGACATGGGCACATGTGTGACTCCATCCTGGCCCTATTATGGATACGTGTTTCAGTAGTACTCTAAGCATTGAGTATGACCAGTTCCAGCCATCTGCATCAGTGGCTCTAAGGTGTCAGTCCACTCCCATGTGTGTAGCCAAACTGTATGTGTGACTGTGGGACTCTCCTTCCATCCCTGGGACTATGTAGATCATGTATTTTAACCCCTTAGCTGCCGGGGCTTCCCCCCCCAGTGCTGAGCCCTTTTTTGGCTATTTGGGGTAGTTTGCGCTTAGGCTTTCATAACTTTTTGTCCACATAAGCTATCCACGCCAAATTTGCGTCCTTTTTTCCCAACACCCTAGAGATTCTAAAGGTACCCAGAGTTTGTTGGTTCCCCTGGAGGAGGCCAAAAAAATAGCCAAAATAAAAAATGTCCCTGAAAATGGCATCAACAAAGGGTTTGCGGTGCTAAAATCACCATCTTCCCAGCTTTCAGGAACAGGCAGACTTGAATCAGAAAAACACATTTTTCAACACACTTTTGGCATTTTACTGGGACATACCCCATTTTTACTATTTTTTGAGCTTTCAGCCTCCTTTCAGATAGTGACAGAAATGAATGTAAAACCAATGCTGGATCCCGGACAGCTAAAGCCTTTTACAAAGTAGACACAATTCTAAATTCAGCAAGAGGTCATTTGTGTATATTCTTCAAGGTTTCCCTACAGAAAGTAACAGCTAAAATAAAAATATGGTGAAATTGAGGTGAAAAAAGAGCCATTTCAGGCACTTTTTCTTCTATAACTTTTTCCAGCTATTGTAGATTTTTGAAAGCAAAATACTGTTATGTCTGCAAGACTCTTCTGGTTGCGGGGATTTATGGGCATGTAGGTTCATCAAGAACCCTAGGTACCCAGAGCCAATAAATGAGCTTCACCTTGCCATTGGTTTTTATTGTATACTGGGTATACAATGACAAAAATATAAAAATAGGTATCAAGGAAACCTTTACTTTTCCAAAATGGGCACAAGATAAGGTGTTGAGAAGCAGTGATTATTTGCACATCTCTGAATTCCGAGGTTCCCATACTAGCATGTGAATTAGAGGGCATTTCTCAAATAGACTTATTTTTTACACACTGTCTTACATTTGGAAGAAAAAAATGTAGAGAAAGACAAGGGGCAATAACACTTGTTCTGCTATTCTGTGTTCCCCCAAGTCTCCCGATAAAAATGGTACCTCACTTGTGTGAGTAGACCTACTGCCCGCGACAGGAAACACAACATGGACACATCACATTTTTACATTGAAATCTGACATGTTTTTTGGAAAGTGCTTAGCTGTGGTGTTTGGCCTCTAGCTCAGCCGGCACCTAGAGAAACCTACCAAACCTGTGCATTTTTGAAAACTAGACACCTAGAGAAATCCAGGAAGTGGTGACTTGTAGGGCTCTCACCTGATTCTGTTACCCAGAATCCTTTGCAAACCTAATAATTTTGCAAATAAAGCACTTTTCCCTCACATTTTGGTGCTGCAAAGTTCTGGAATCTGAGAGGAGCCACAAACTTCCTTCCACCCAGCATTCCCCGAAGTCTCCCAATAAAAATGGTACCTCGCTTGTGCGGATAAGCCTAGTGCCCACAACAGGAAATGCCCCAAAACACAACATGGACACATCACATTTTCCCAAAGAAAACAAACTTGTTTTTTGCAAAGTACCTAGCTGTGGTCTTTGGTCTTTAACTCAGCCGGCACCTAGGGAAACCTAGCAAACTTATACATTTTTTAAAACTAGACATCGAGGGGAATTCAGAATGGGGTGACTTGTGGGGCTCTCATCAGGTTCTGTTACCCAAAATCCTTTGCAAACCACAGAATTTGATAAAAGAAACACTTTTTCCTCACATTTTGGTGATGGAAAGTTCTGGAATCTGAGAGAAGCCACAAGTTTCCTTCCACCCAGCATTCCCCCATGTCTCCAAATAAAAATGGTACCTCACTTGTGTTGGTAGGCCTAGTGCCCGCGACAGGAAACGTTGCAAAACGCAACATGGACACATCAAATTTTTACATTGAAAAGTGATACGTTTTTTGACAAGTGCCTAGCTGTGGATTTTGGTCTCTAGCTCAGCCGATGCCTGGGAAAACCTACCAAACCTGTGCATTTTTAAAAACTAGACACCAAGGGGAACCCAGGATGGGGTAACTTGTGGTACTCTCACCAGGTTCTGTTACCCAGAATCCTTTGCAAACCTCAATATTTGGCAAAAGAAAACCTCTTTTTCCTCACATTTCCGTGACAGAAAGTTCTAGAATCTGAGAGGGGCCACAAATTTCACCTTCCACCCAGCATTCCCCCAAGTCTCCTGATAAAAATGGTACCTCACTTGTGTGGGTAGATCTAATGCCCGTGTCAGGAATAGTTCATACAACGGTCAATGTTGGTCCTTACATGAGGGCAACTGTTGACCCAGGGGTGATCCATTCCTGATGCAGGCAGGGGAAACACTCGGTGGTAGGAATTTTGTGGATCCCAGCATATTCCTGTAGTTTGTGTGACAGAAATGCAAGAAAAAACTGAGTTTTTATTCAACATTTGAGCTTTGCAGGGTATTCTGGGTAAGAAAACTTTGCGGAATCCATACAATTCACACCTCTGTGGACTCCCCTGGAAGTCTAGTTTCCAGAAATGTCTGGGTTTGGTAGGTTTCCCTATATGGCCGCTGAGCCCAGGGCCAAAAACGCAGGTGCCTGCCTTATAAAACCAGGTTGTTTTATGATAGATAATTTTGATGTCTCCACAATATGATTTAGGAAGTGTAATTTGGGGATGAACTAAATTGGAGAGATCCCAAGATAGCACTCTCTCAATGCTTGCCGCTGCATGCACCCGCTCTCTGGGTTGGGCTAACCCACTATTGTCCCGCTGCACAGACTGTGCTTGCGAAGGGACAGCGGGACTGTCCTCATCACCTTCCTTTTAATCACTGGAAGAGGAATTATCGAATGGGACTCCTCTGACTGAAAATTCACTCCTAGAGTCTGTGCCATTGTCCTATCTCTCAGATGCTGTCTCAGTATCTGCTGTCTCAGTCTCTGTCCTACGTCAGAGCTGTCCTCTGTAACCCGAGTTAGGGCTTGAGCAGCAGACATCCAATGAGATGCCATCTCTCCTACTGGCTGAACTATCCTACATAGGCAGTCACGAAATTGCTGGTCGGTGTGTGTGATACCTGCAACAGTAGAGGTCACCTTACCTTCACTTCTTCCCTCAATCAGCATGTTCTCTCAAGACACTCAAAAAAACAAAAAGACACATTATTACTTCACCTTGTCACATACCAATCGTCACAGTCTTTAGCACCTCTAGTGCCCAGTCCAACAATCATTATTGGTTCTCCCCCTCCCATTACCGCCTCCTTCGATTACCTCACAACCATTCAGCAAAAGTGCATTTCATCTCTCTATAGCTCCCCCCTGCACATACATTTCATTTGTATTATAGCGCAGGTAATGGCTGGCTTTACTTATCCACTCAGCTATTCACATATAATACAGTTTTGATCCTTGCAGTAGGCATATAAACCTTTTGTGCTACTTTATAGCATCAAAACTGCCACTAGACAAAAGTCAGATCCTTTTCTAGCAGAAACATAATCACAAGAGGTGCATGACTTTTTTAATTGCTGACTAAAAGCTACAGATGAAACGCGTCAGTTGAAGTATGTGCATTGCTTTCAAGACACAAATTTCAACTGCAAGAGAACTGGTGGCGGATACATATATATAGAGATCACTTTTATAAGTGGGTGTGGTTTTCCTGGGGGCTGATAGCAGCCCCCAGGGAAACCACACACGCGTTGACAAAAGTGATTGCTATATATATATATATATATATATACACACACATATATACATATGTATATATACATATGTATATTCATATCCATCTATAGATAAATCTAGCTGTATAGATAAACATATCTATATATAGATAGATATATCTCCATAGATATGTCTACATATAGATATATATAGATATATATATTTTTTTAACAGTTGTATGGTTTCCTTGGGGCCCATAGTGGCCCCCAGGGAAACCATACAGCTGTTAAAAAAATGATTGCCCCCACAGGGGGTCGCCCTGCTCACGGGCGACCCCCTGTCAATTTCATTTTGTTTGTTTTTTTCAATTTTTTCCCATTTTCACATCCCTCTGGGAGGCACGATCGGGCACTACCACGGCCCCCCAGGGGTAAACCTACCTTTGAAAAAGAAAATTGCCCCTGCGGGGTGGGCTGGCCCATTTTCTGAGGGGGCTGACCCCCCCCAAGTGAAATCCCTGGTGTCTAGTGGTGGTTTCCTGGCCAAGCACCACAAGACCCACCACCACCATGCACACAGACAACCCACACAGGCAAACACAACAACATCCACTCCCTGCACAGACTCACCCACCACTCTCTCCTTCACAGAAACTACACCTGACACTCCTGCAGGCAGCACATCATCGTTTGCAGATCCAGCCACCCGTCCCATCTTACCCACAGTCACCACAATTTCAGACTCTCAGACATCCACCCCAGTCACCACATCCACACTCACCACAACCATCAACATCCCCACATGCAGCACATGTATCATACTTGCAGACACCACACCAACAGACAGTCACCCATCTAGCATGGCATCTCACAGCACCTCCTCCCACCCTACCAAGACACCTAAATGCCCACACTTACCCACCCAACAGACACCTAGCACATACAAGCATTCCATGCACGCCTGCATCCAAGACAACCACAAGGACATATCTTAAGACCATTCTCTCTCCCTCCACTCCCAAAGCCTTTTCCTATGGTTGCCCATGTGTGCCTAAGAAACATTTCCTGTGTAAGTTTTCCCTGTTTCCTGCTCCTCTCCCACCCCGAGAGACCCCTGAGCCCTCTGTGGCCCTCCCCAACGCAGGCCCTTGACAAGAAGGCTAACTACCCAACAAGAACTTCAAAAAGTCGGATAAGATAAATCTTTTACAGCCTGAGATCATACTGCGGGAATATCACAAAGAACTTAAAAGAGTATGTAGTGAACTAAAGGTCCCAGATTCGCAAGAAGGGTGGCATTGTGTACAGTAATGAATTACTCCCTACATACTGCAAGAAGTAAAATAAAATGGAAGGACTCATCCCAATAAAGAATGAGGCATAAGACAATCAAATACTTCTCATGTCCTAGAGAGATATAAAGTAAACTGAATGAAGGTGAGAACTGCAACAAAGTTTATACGCAAACTACAGTTTCAAGAATCCCAACGAAGGGTGCCATCATGCACAGATATTGAGCATTCCCACAATCCTGTAGCAGTGAAATTGAATTAAACTACAAAATGTATTTCAGAATTGAATTGGGAACTTTTAGAATATGAATGCCAAGGTCACTTAAACAAATCCCTAGCAGTAAAATAAATAAATTGGACAAAGATGAATACATTGTTACATTGTTATAATACCAAGCAAACTACCTCAATTACTTTGGGCCACATTCATCTATGTTTTCTTTTGTTCCCACCATCATTCCAAACTGGGAGCAAGCAGAAGCAAACCAGCCTTGGTTCTGGTACAAACAGCAGACATGTCCACTTTGTATAGGAGCAAAATCAACCTCAGGCATGTTTCAGCTTTCTTGAGCCTCATCAGAAAGATACAATATGGACAACTGTCACAGAAAGCACTAAGTCAAATCTAAGTATAAAAATTGTAATTTCAATGTCACAGAGCAGTGCAGCCCAGTGGAGCCCAGCAGTGTGTGCACGAGAATTGAGCAACAATCCCCACTGCATGGCCTCGGGCTGGGGAGCTTGACTGAGGAGTGTTAGGCAGTCTGAGGTGCAGTGAGTTTATGGGCTCAGGCAGGGTTGAGCATGGTGTGGTACGGAAGCGGCCCAAGTCATAGCGGGTGTGGCTTGCATCCATCTCACACCCTGCCACCACTGGTCCCAGCTGCTTCTTTCTGTTTCCAGTCACACTTCCACTGTTACTTTGCAGAATCTGTGCCTCAATCTCTCCGTCTCAACTATAAACTTGTAGGACGGAGGAGGAAGAGGGGGCCCACGAAGGAAAGGTGCATAGGAAGGAGACCTAGGAAGGAGGCCTAGGAGTGGTGCATACTCTGCACTTCAGGGCAGGCAGATGCTGAATGTGTTGGAGCCTTTTTTGTATATATCACCCTCAACAGAGCCAGAGCTTGAACGGACTGAGTTGCAACATGGCTGGCGGTCAGAGTGTCCAGCAGAGAGAGAACCAACGAAGGTGGCCATCACAAGCTCCCCCGACTTGGGATAGCCACTAGCGGAGACTGAAGAGCATGCACAGAGCTCACAGAAGCAGCTAGGCCAGGTCCCAGTGCGGTTTGTGGCTTGCCTATGTTCTGCCTCCTCTCTTTTTATCCCCCCTCAATCATCTACCCCCTTGCCGGCCATGTAGGAAGCCTATGGAATATAGAGACACAGAGGTGGGACACCGAGGCCCAAGCAGCTGAGCAGAAGGAGCAGGTGAGCAGGGTGCTCAGAGACATGACGTCACACCTGGAGGCTTGTTCTGGCAAAGTCTGGCTGTGAGTTTGCTCCCCTGGTAGGCTGTGGGGAAGTCCAGCCGTTGTGGGGTACCATTGAGGGAGAAGGAGTTGGGAGATAAAAAGTCTGCTGCCCCCTTTGTGTCCAGAGGCTGATATACCTGGGTTGTTCGAAAAATTCACTGAGACACTGTATATCGTGGGATTCCTGCTGGCTGGTAGTCTTTCCGGGAAAAACCCCAGCTATGAGGTCCCTTTGTTATGGAAGCTTGTAACCTTTTTAACCTTTTTAACCTTTCTACCCTTGGATTGTTTTTTTGTTTTGGTCATCCTTCAACTTGTTATTATATCTCCAACTATGGGGATACATAAGGACATAACCAATACAACAGTACCATCATACAATTCTTCTCTGGGTGGTTTTCATTAAACATGGAGTTGGGGTAATCAATAAAGAACTAGAATTGGTCGAGCAATGACTGTCAGTTGCACCCAAATTCGCTGATCAGTCTAACTCTGTTTTGGTTAACCCTCCCACTCAAGACCTTTTTCTCTCAAATAGAAGTAAAGAGATATTGGTCTGCATAACCAATCCTGTTAGCTTGGTTCAGAAATGTCCAGCCGCATCTTCCTTGCCAAGGCTAACACAGGTCTTAAACTAACGCCAAATATTGCTTTCAATCATTTGACTCCACCAAGAGACAGCCAAAATCTGTCTGTGGACTCTACTGTCATCATTACTGTTGCAAACCTGGTAGGCCACAGAGGGGATGCTGAGACTCTCTTCCATTAGATCCCATTGATCAGTATAAAACACATTGTTTTAGACAAAACTCAGATGCAATAGGAAGTATCCCCAATCATGATTACAATAACAGGCACTACATTGACAATAATATACACATTATTTATTGGAATGTGACTAGACCTATGAATAAGCTACTTCTCCTGATTGGTGCACTTTAGTAATATCTGTTCAAATAAATTCCATACAATAAACCTGCGCCCTTGATGAAATCCACATCAAGAGATTCTCCTCTATGGTTACTGAAGCACCAACTTCAAGTTCTGGAAGGGCAAAAGAGAGGCTAGTTACTTTATTTTCAACATTACTTTTAGTAGACATCAACAAGACATATACAGGTTCTTTGAACTACCAATTTCTTCTCTTTTTCTTTCAGGAAAGATCATTATTTACTCATTAGTAACCTTTATAATAACATCTTTGACTTTACACAAAGTAAGGTAATTACCAAACTAGAGAAAGACCTGGCTTTATTTATCCCCACAAAGATGACCTATTAGATACTCCTTTGGGTTGCTGTCTTCAATATTCCCAGGTGCCCATTGCCACCCAAGGAAGTGTGTGGTATCACAGATGTTTTTGGGGTAGGCAAGTTACACTTCCTGCATAACACATATAGGGCCTCATTATGACCCTGGCGGGCGGCGGAGGCCGCCCGCCAGGATCCCGCCCTCCAAATTACCACGCCGCGGTCAAAAGACCGCGGCGGGTATTACGAGTTTTCCCCTGGGCTGGCGGGCGGTTCCAGTTAAACCGCCCGCCATCCCAGGGGAAAACGACCTTCCCACGAGGATGCCGGCTCGTAATCGAGCCGGCGGAGTGGGAAGGTGCGACGGGTGCTACTGCACCCGTCGCGTATTTCACTGTCTGCAAGGCAGACAGTGAAATACATTTTGGGGCCCTCTTACGGGGGCCCCTGCCATGCCCATGCCATTGGCATGGGCACGGCAGGGGCCCCCAGGGGCCCCGCGACCCCCTCTACCGCCATCCTGTTCATGGCGGCTTTCCCGCCATGAACTGGATGGCGGTAGGGGGGGTCAGAATCCTCATGGCTGCGGAGCGCGCTCCGCAGCCATGGAGGATTCCAATGAGCAGCGGAAAGTCAGCGGGAGACCGCTGACTTTCCGCTTCTGACCGCGGCTGAACCGCCGCGGTCAGAATGCTCATTGGAGCACCGCCAGCCTGTCGGCGGTGCTCCCGTGGTCGGTGGCCCTGGCGGCCACCGGCCGCCAGGGTCAGAATGACCCTCATAGTACCGCCTTGCAGAGCATTCTATTCAAATACACTTTAACACTATTGAAGATAAAAGTAATGTTAACGCTGGCCAATATTACCTGTTTAGAGAACCGGAGAAAAAACTACCATAGATCATATAATAACATCAACAAATGGTATTTTCAATTTGGTTAACCTCGGTTAACCTTGTGATCAAACCTAAATCTGTCAGCAATCATAATCCTCTGGCTCTCACTTTACACCTACAATTTAGTGAGCATACTTAACACTGGTGTAACAAGATCAAATGGGCCCCATCTTAAATGGGCTGGCTTTGAAGCTGGCTAGTTCACCAGACGATTAATAGATCACAACAAACAGGATTTTGAGTCCTGCTTATCTGGGTCAGCTAATCATAGTGCTATTCAAGTAGCCTTTAGAAATATCACTAGCTCTATTAATGTTATGTTATGTTATGAAAATGTATAGAGCGGATAGCTACCCGAAGGCCCCCCAGCGCCATACAGAAAAACCTTTGAATATACGGCTTTGGGACACAAACTAAAATAACCAAGTTTTTATTAGCCGCCGGAGCGACAGTTCATGGCTGGTTTGGCGTAGATTCAGTGGTAATGAATTCAACACTAAGTAATTCCCTACTAAGTAACTCCAGGCATAGTAAGTCCGGCCAGTTGGGCTGATTTGACCAGCCCTGCTCTTTAGCATTGAAAAAGCTTTGATTAGCCCTAAATGCTTCCCATGGTCATAAACCTCCGAAAATGGTACAAGGAGGCTTCGCCTGCCACGAAAAAGTGCTACAGGAGGACACTTGATCCAAGCTCAAAGGAGCTGTTGTAAAAAACAACTGAGTTTTATTCTTGCAGAATATGAACTCCCTTTATCTGAAAAACAACTCAGCACTCAAACCAGACTTCCTAGAGCAGTGGTCTTCAAACCTTTCAATGCCACGCCCTCCCCCAGTGGACAAAAAAAATCTTCGGGCCCCATTTCCTATTTTTTGCATTGACAAACATATTTAAACATTGCAGTTAAGTTCTGTTCCTGTTTTAAAATTGCTATCAAATACATGATGCCATAGTATTCTGGTCAGGTAGGCCTTACTAATGTTTAAAAGTATCCACAGTATGATTATTAGAAGTGATGGTGGGGGTTTGAAGAGTATTTGGAGTCCCTTCCCTTTTGACACCTTCTCCCAGCATGTACATTAACAACAAAACATGTTAGTGATGACCCATTACAGAGCTGCTTTCTGCTGTTCATTTTTTTTCAGCAGCCCTGTTATTAGCATAATGATTCTTTTGGCCAGAGCCTAGCACCCCCCAGGATCACTTGAGGCCCCCTTAAGGGGGCCAGCACCTCCAATTTGAAAGCCCCTGTGCTAGAGCCTATGCAAGTGCGGGTTGACCACTTTTCTAGTATTTTTAGTCCACAGACCAAATGAGACCATGTACCTAAGGATACAATGGATACGTGTCCAAATTTAGCAAGAGTCCACCAATGGAGATTACTTTAGATTAAGTTATATGGGCTATTGCAAAAAGCTCCAGTGGATAAGCCTCGGGACCAGATGGGAATCTAGTTGATATGTATAAACATCTGACAGACTTATGGCTTCCTATTCTGACTCTAGTTCTGAATGCAGCTGTATATGGTCATATCCTTCCCACTTGGGCAGAGTCATTGGAAATTCAGATCTTCAAAAGGAGTTCTAAAAGTAAACCTATGTGTTAATGCCCCATTTTTCTCTTGAATCCTTCTGCCATGTTATTGGGTAGGGTGATTATTGAGCCAAGGCCAACAGCATGCTCACAGCATCACAATATGGGTCCAAGAGGGGCATGGGGACAGTAGAACAGTGTGTATATTTGGATCTTCACATAGGGAAATACACAAGGGCTAAGATTGGTCATCTTCATTTATGATTTGTTGAATTTGGTAAATCACTCAATTCTGTGGCAAACTTTGTTTCTATTGGTGCACCCCCAGAAATATTGTCAGTACTTTCTCAGTTTTGCAGCAATTTATCAGCCAGGGTGCATTATGGGCATAATGGAGAGTGCTCACCACCATTTACATTTCGGAGAGGAGTCAGGCAGGGGAGCCCTTTCTGTTTGCCCTGTCTATAAACTTGATTGATAAATTGTGCAGGGTGTGTCTTCTGATTCATCACGAGTGATCCGTTGGTCAGATTCTGTCCTCCTCAATGCTGATGATACCATTCTGTTGTCAAAGACCACTAATGACTTGCAACGACTAACGGATTACTTTACAACATTCACGGAGGCCAGGGAACTTAAAAAATATATAAAGAAAACCTACATGATGATTTGTGGAGATGGGGCATGTAATTCACAAACCCATCACATCAATGGCACACTTACAGAAAGGGTCATGTCATTCTCTTATGTTGGCATTGTCTTTACCTCTAGCGGATCCTGGAGTAGGCATATTGAAAATAACAGGCTAAAGATACTGGGCCCGATTCACAAAGGTAAACTTAGACCAAAAGTCTAAGTTTGGACCTAAATTCTAACGTTACTAGTAGTAAAGTTAGACTTTTGGTCTAAGTTTAGAAGTCTAAACTTAGACCAGAAGTCTAACTTTACTACGAGTAAAATTAGACTTCGGGTCTAAACTTGGACTTTTGGTCTAAGTTTACCTTTGTTAATCGGGCCCAATATGCGCCTAGGTTTGCCTCCAAATTGGATTGTAAACCGATTCAGGAGATGGTCACAATCAATAGAGCCAAATGTGTATCCGCAGCTTCTTATGAAGCTGGGCTTTTGGTTCATGCAGAATTTGCGATTTTAGAAGCACACAATAATATATTTCTTCAGAATCTACTTGCCACGCCACAATCTACACCAACTTATCTTGTACAAAGGTATCTGGAAATGCAGCATTTGGAAGATCCACTAGCGGTGAAACCCATCCAGCTGTGGCACTCCATATGGACCAAAGAAGAGACCACGTTTGCAAAAGCAATTATAAGGGACTGTTTAAGATTAAATAATATGCTGAGAATGCAGAAAAGAGATGGGTCAGTTTAACGATCCCTCATTGTTAGTGGAACCAGGTAGCATTACGCATCTGAGCAAGAGGGAACTTAAACTTTTACTTAAAAATGAGGTTGATGCTAGACATGCCACTGACACTTTTGGGCCCTCAGTTAGTACTTTTTTGTAGCCCAAACTGAGGGCTTACAGAAATATCTTTTAACTACATCCAACATCGAACATCATTTTGTCCTGGCATGTTTCCATCTGGACATAGTTCATGTACTGGTGGCCTTCCCAAAGATAAAGCAATGGCCAAAGACAGTAGTAAAAGGCCCATGTGATGGAAGATCAACTCAAGGCACAATGCACTCAATTTTATGTTGTAGTTTCTATACTGAAATCAGGAAATGTTATCTAAAACCATTATTTTTAGATAAAATAGTAGGATCTACAATTAAGCTTTTAAGTATGCTTCATTGGAGTTCCTACTATTTTTGCTAAAAATAATGGAAACTTTTAACCATATGCATTAAAGCCCGTAAAAGTCATTTTACGAGATTACTCGATGGTTACAACTTTATAAAATGGCAATGATAGATTGGGGATATTCCCAATGCTTGTATTGATTGTTTCTGTTATCTATGTAATAACAGTCTTAAAAGACCCTAGCTAGAGGTTTTTGTTAGATAAAATTTAGAGATAAACCTGTATGATTTGCTTCTTCCTATTTATATGAGATTTATATATCACCCACTTGTTCTCCATCCTAATTGACTGGGTTATCCCGTAGATAAGTGCACTTTTATGTTTGGTTCCAACAGGATTAGCTTAAATGTATAAAACTACAACAGCACTTCATTTGACCTTGTTGAAACAACATCCTACCATCGTAGTTTGCTATCATTATGCACTTTTTCACGATTTGCTTTAAAAATGTATTATGTTGCATTTTGTGTTTTTTTTGCATGTCAGATGTAATGCTGCTGCAATTATTTAGGTGATGTATTATGGGTTTGCTATGCATACTTGTAGGGTTTTATCTTAAACCGAATAAAGATTTTGAATTGAATTCAACTAAATGTCATATTAAGGTTACCGAATGTGGTGGGTGAGCTTTACATCTTCATATGTCTTTTTCAGCATAGTGTTTGGGTAGGAACTCAACAACATAGTGCAAATTGAAAGTAGAAAATTGGCCTTTCTAGTCCAAATAAAATTATTTGCAAGTGATTTAGGGGCATATTTATACTCCGTTTGCGCCGAATTTGGGTCGTTTTTTTCGACACAAATTCGACGCAAAACTAACTCCATATTTATACTTTGGCGTTAGACGCGTCTAGCGCCAAAGTTCATGGAGTTAGCGTCATTTTTTTGCGTGAACACCTTCCTTGCGTTAATGATATGCAAGGTAGGCGTTCTCGTCTTAAAAAATGACTGCGATGCATATGCGTCGTATTTATACTCCCGCCAGGTGCAAAAATGACGCCCGGGAGTGGGCGGGACTAAAAAACCCGCATTTGCGCCGGATTTTAGCGCCTGGGTCAGGGCAGGCGTTAAGGGACCTGTGGGCTCACAATGAGCCCAGAGGTGCCCTCCCCTGCCCCCAGGGACACCCCCTGCCACCCTTGCCCACCCCAGGAGGACACCCAAGGATGGAGGGACCCACCCAAGGGACATTAAGGTAAGTCCAGGTAAGTTTTTTTTTTTTTTTTTTTGTGGCATAGGGGGGCCTGATTTGTGCCCCCCTACATGCCACTATGCCCAATGGCCATGCCCAGGGGACAGAAGTCCCCTGGGAATGGCCATTGGGCAAGGGGGCATGACTCCTGTCTTTGCTAAGACAGGAGTCATTTCAATGGGGGATGGGCGTCGTAAAAAAATGGCGCAAATCGGGTTGTGGCGATTTTTTTGCCTCAGCCTGACTTGCACCATTTCTGGACGCCCATACGCCATTTTCCCCCTACGCCGGCGCTGCCTGGTGTACGTCGTTTTTTTTAACGCACACCAGACAGCGCCGGCGGCTAACGCCGGCTAACGTCATTCAATAAATACGGCACCCGCATGGTGCTTCGGAATGGCGTTAGCCGGCGCAAATTTTTTTTACGCAAAACTGCGTTGGCGCAGTTTTGCGTCAAAAAGTATAAATATGGGCCTTAATCTGTTTCTAAACGCTCTAGGGCAAAAGCCACAGGTACCATTTCCTCAAATTCTTTTGGTTGTTTTTGTAACCTGAAGGGGGAAACGAGAAGTCACAATGCTAGCCTTCAGCATAGAAATATTGTGCTCCAGACTCAAGTCAGGTGCATTTTTTGGAGGTTCCCATAGATTTCAGGTATCAAAGGTGCTTGGTATTCTTCTTTTTGAGCAACTTGAGCACTGTCATCATTTCTTAATTTGAGCCCGTGGTTGCCGGTGGGGGCCACTGGCATATATTTTTTGGGAGCGACACTTTTCCTGTGCAGACATTTCCTGAGAGCAAGAGAGGGAAAAGGACACAAAAAGGAAAGATGGAGGAAGAGAAAAACAGAATATCTGTCCCTAAGAAAAAAACAGAAGCCTGTACGAGTGAGATTAAGGGACAGGGAGTGTCTGGTAGTGGATTGAGGAGGCCTTAGGTGAATTCAGGACTACGCACACTTTGTATTCTGCACACTGACATTTTATAGCACCAGCAGAGGTTTTTCAAATAAAGCACTGCCTTAAAGCACTGCCTGTTGATGGTGTCAGAAGGCTACTGCATTGCATTTTCTGACCCTCCATAGCCTCTAGATTAGTGAGGACACACTGCCCCAGAACGACAATCAAGAAGGAGGTGTTGTTGAGTGGAGACCAAGTTCTGCTACATAAAAATGCTGGGATACCAGTTGCATCAAAGACAGATCAAGACTTGCATTCCACCATTTTTGTAATACCATAGGTAACAGGGTTTTTTCTGGTTTTCATTCTCAAATACATGAATCAGTGAATTCTTCATGTACCATTACAGATGGAGGCTAAGCAAATAGAGTGATTTCACTGATGAGGCATCACAAGTGTTTATCATCTCTGGATCTATACGATGCCTATCTATGTGTACAAAATTCACTCCACAATGGAAGTATCTTCATTTCTTCCTGTGCAGCAGTCATTACTAGTTCATCTGTTACCTTTACAAATATTCACCTTAATATTGGATCAACTAGTAGGGTCGCTCCATACAGAAGTATTAGAAATTGGGTCTCTCGTTGGCGGAGGTATGCACCCTGTCCAAGTAGGGATCACAATCCTAGCCAGGGTAAGTCACAACACACAACCAAATGATCCTGTGCTCACCCTCTGGTAGATTGGCACATAGCCAGCAGGCTTAGCTTAGAAGGCCATGTGTAAAGTATTTGTGCAACAACTCATACAGTAACACTGTGAAAACTCCACAAAAATACACCACACATGTTTAGAAAAACAGATAATATTTATCTGAATAAATAAGATAAAAACGACAAAGATCCAATAAGCACAAGTTGAAATATTAATTTTCAAAGGTTCCAAAGAGTCTCAGTTCTTCAGAAACAATGGTTGTATCCTTGTAACACACAGTACCTGGGATGCGTCAAAATAACAATGCACAGGGCTGCAGAGGAGGAGATGCATTGAAAAATAAGGCACTGTGTTGGATTTTCCGGCGCAGCACAGACGATGCGTTGTTTCTTTCCACGCTGCAAAGTGATGCGTTGATTTCCAGAAGCGCAACTTTGGTTCCTCACTGCAATGCGGGGATATTTTGATGTCCACGGACGATGCGTTGAAAATCCTTGACAGGGTGGTAGAAGGAGCAGGCTCTATGGCCATCAGGTAGGTGATGCGGCCAATTTGTAGTCAGGAGGCAGGTGCTGTGTTGATTTCTGCAGGTGTTGCATCGATTTTCCGATGCACAAAGATTTCCTGAAGGAGTGAAGTCTTTGTTGTCCGTGAGACTTCAGAATCAGGAGGCAAGTTCAATCCAAACCCTTGGAGAGCACTTTAGGATAAAGGCAGAGCCAGGAGCACCAAGCAGCAGGGCAACAGGCAGGAAAGCAGTCCTTCAGCAAAGCAGTTCAGATGAGTACAGCTAGGCAGTCTCTCTGACAGAGTCCAGCTATAGGTCTAAAAGTGTCTGATTTGGTGGGGTCAGAGAACACGTTTATATACCCAAAAATGCCTTTGAAGTGGGGGAAACTTCAAAGTGGGTTTTTGAAGTGCACATGTTCCAATTTCAGCCCAATCCTCTCTGCCAGGATCCCTGTGGGGGGTTATCAGCCCTTTGTGTGAGGGCAGGCCACTGGCCTTTGAAGTGTAAGAGAGACCCCCTCCACCCTTCCTGCCCAGGGCGACCCATTGAATATGCAGACAAGTGCCGATTGACTTAGTGTCCTGTGTTTGTGGTTGTCTGGGTGGAATGCACAAGGGGAGCTGTCAGCCAGCACAGTCCAGATGTGGATTGGAGGCACGGCTTTATAGCACAGATAGCAGTAAGTGCAGTGGAATACCCACTTTCTAAAAGTGGTATTTCTAAAATAGTAATATTAAAACCACCTTCACCAGTAAACAGAATTTTCTATTATCATTCTGGCAATACTAAACATGATAGGGCTACTCCTTCCAGATCAGAATCTACCACTTAAAAGTATATGAGGGCGGTTCTAATGCTAGTCTATGAGAGGAGCAGGCCTCACAGCAGTGGCTTCTCACGTGGGTGGCACAATCAGCGCTGTAGGTCCACTAGTATCATTTATTGTACAGGCTCTGGGCACATGTAGTGCACTTTACTAGAGACTTACAGGTACATTAAGTATGCCAATTGGGTAGGAACCAATGTTACCATGTTTAGGGGAGAGAGCACACGACTTTAGCACTGGTCAGCAGTATAAAGTGCACCGAGTCCTACAACCAGCAAAATCAGGGTCAGAGAAATGGAGGGAGGCAGGCAAAAAAATGGGGGATGACACCCTAAGGCTGTCAGGTCTAACAAGAAGGAATAATAGTGCACTTGTAATTAGGGAGCTGCAACACATGTTCCTTGCCTTGAGATATGTGCAGAACTCTTGGAAGATAGTTTACTGATCAGTCTAGAAAACATTTATCTGTTCTAGTCCCAGTTGTTGGAATACACTGAGAAAGAGTTTCAGGTGTTTTTGTGAAAACTTAGGATTCTATCACTAAAGGCATGTGTATAGGCCTGATGGGAACCAAGTTAGCACTGGTTCAGACTTACTACTGGTCCAAGGTCACATGGCATCAACATTATTCTTGTTTTCAAAGGGCCAGGTATTACCTGTTGTCATTGGTCCAGCTTATCCTAAGAAGTTGACGTCCAGAGTCAGAGAATTACAACTAAATATTACCGAAGTTTGTGGTATAAGGTGAAATAGACATCTCGGGAGAGGGATAGACGTGGCTCCTCCTGTCTCTGTTTTACTCACAACTGATGCCTGTTTTTTTCCAGGAAATGTAGGCACATGGCTGCTGGGCAGACAAAGAGCCATGGCAATTCTCCAATTGGAAGTAGTTGAAGGCCATCAGGCAAAGACCTGTTAAATTTTGCCCTCTGGTTGATTGGTTGGCTGGTTATGGTCAGAATAAACAATACAGTAACCAACCACAGAATATCTCAATTATTATGTGGCACCATTTGGCAGATTAAATGTTCTATTATGCCAAAAGGCCAAATCAAAGGTGGATCAGTCATACTGTTGACTGCAGATTCTTAATGAGATTTGCTTTTGCGTTGTTTATTCATTAAACTCTCACGTGTTAGTATGACAAGAATTGTTGTTTAATGCTATTATTTGTTTTTTGTAATGAGCCGCCCAGACCATTTAGGCTGCATCTTTGACCCGTATATGGACCACCAAGCACCCCCTTGCCAGGCATGGCTAGAGGCTATAAAGGAAAGGGTGGTAGATCACACGTGGTCTTACGCCCATATCTAGACTCGAGGTGTATGTGTCATCCGTCGCTTTAGCACCTGACGTGTGCAAGCCAATGTGCCTCACACTGCCTCGTGGTGGGCCTTTATTATGATCCCACCAGATTTGGCAATGAGGGTGGACTCACTCCGCGTGCTTCCCAACCCAGATCCAAGCACCATCTGCCTTGTCGCAGCAAGTTGTCACTGCCCCAGAAGCTCTGCCTCCACCTTCACGAGCCCTGAGGCCCAGCTCTGCTTTGCACCATTCAAGGTGTCAGGCTGCAGCCTTCCAGAAGGCGAAGTCCTGCCCTTATCGCCAGCCGGTGCCGCCCATTGCCTCAAATTGCTGCCTGCATCCCAACAAGATGCTCAGCAGTGCACGAACCACTGGGGCATGCCATGCTGTGGTGCCAGAGAGAGCGATGCCCCTGCCCTATTTTCACACCAGTTTCCTCCCTGCCTGCGAAGCCCTCCCTGGCTTGGAGCAAGGAGGATTATCTCACAAACAAATCATACCACTGGACTACAGAAGAGTGCATGAAGTGAGGTGCGTCTCGTTAAAAAGGCCCTACATGTTGGGGGGGATTGTATTCTGCCCACAGTGTCACTTCACAGGATCTACAGACCGTTGGGGACAACCTTTATACTTTGCTCTGTCCACACTGTACTGGCAATGGACTCTATAAACTATTAAGATGCAGCATCTAGTCTAACCTTTGAGAGTGGGGTACATCACGACAGAGCCCCACCCATGTCTTATTGCTGCCCCAGAACACTACACCACCATGGCCGATAATGCAAATGCACCCCCTAGCCTCGGCACCAACAGATAAGGTGTCAACACCAGGACAGTGTGCGCTCTACGGGCATCTAGAATGCAAAAACCCAACACTCGCAAGATAATGTAATTTATGAATTGTGATGATATGTTATTGTTTAACCTTTTGCATTGCAGAATTCCATCCAAAAGATTCATTTTTAAGGTGCTTATAAATACTGTACATTTGCAATGTACTGTATTGCTGCAGACATTCAGAGTGTGTTAGGGTGTGGCCCCTTTCCAGGGCCTTCTAGAGACTTTCCCTGCAAACATGCCTGGGCGTGGTTCTAGGCTGGGCCAAGACTCTATAAAAGAGAGTCAGCCCAACTTCCAGTGCTCACTATTCAGAGGTCCCGGTGCAGAGCAGCAGCTTCTTCCTGAGCTCCTGTCCCGGCGGCCTATTTGGATTTTCCAGTCTTCTGCACTCATCTGTCATTGGTGATCACTGTTTCCAGGCGGTAAGACGGTGTTTGGACATTTCCCAACACCGTAATTGAGAATTTTCATATTCTTGATTTTAATTCTTAAATTAATAACAGATTACTTGTGCGCTGCCATTTTTTGACATTTGTATGGTGGTTTGCAAATATTCCATAAAGATTTGACTTCGTTATTACATTGTTGTTCATTGCGCGCTGATATTTCTTGACATTTACATGATGTTTTACGAGTTGGCAAGACGTGAAACTCGTTTCATGAGCATTTAACTTTGTTGTTCATTGCGCGCTACCTTTTCCTGACATTTACATGGTGGCATTCGAATCGTCGAAACGCGCGATTCACTTCTCGTGTGTAATTCCTGCTGTTCATTGTGCGCTACCATTTTCTGGCATTTACATGGTGGCATTCGAATTGGCAACACGCGCGATTCTTTCCTTGAGTGTTTTTTTTCATGTTATTCATTGTGCGCTACCATTTCTTTGCATTTGCTTGGTGGCATTTGAATCGACAAGAAGCGCAATTCTTTCCCTGAGTGCTTTTCATGTTGTTCATTGTGCGCTACCATTTATTGGCATTTGTATGGTGGCATTTGAATCAGCAAGACGCGCAATTCTTTCCTCGTGTATAAATAATGTAAATTACTGTGCGCTACTATTCTAAGACATTTTGTTGGTAGCATTTCAAGTTGACACGTTGCATGATTTATTCCTTGAATCTACCTTGTGTGATTTCATGGTGCACAATCCTTTATGCTGTTTAATACTCATATAAAAATCTGCAATGTGTGCAATTCACTTCCCAATGTTTTTTCTGAGATGAACACAACAATACCAGAGTTCTAGATGTAATGCTGTGTGTTCCTGATATGTATTCTTAAAAGGAGATTCATATGGTTGTTTAGAAATTGCTCAGAGTGTTTCCTGATTCTCATGCTAAAGAAAGTACTTGAATCTGAAAGTCCTATTTAACTTTTCCTGTTTCCTCCTCAGGTATTCGGTCATCTAAAGCCTAGTCAGTTTTAGGACTATTCTAGGGTTGTTCATGTTTTTCGGAAAAGACGAAGCCTAGAGTTGTAGCATGGTACTGATTTCATGAGATGTAATTTTGATGTTGTGTTTTAACCTTTTGCTTCCTACAGGTCTCCTTCCCAGCTGTTCCCGTCCTAATCCCCTTTTCCCCACTTGGACTCTCTTAGACTCTGTGATAAATCTAATCAGAGTATTGGAGCTGTCTTGTGGTGGAAGTGTTGGGAACGTGCACAGACCCCGAGGATCTGGTGACTCTGACATAAGGATCCCCGCCAACATGCACTAGTTGGAGTCATGCAGCCCTTCTGCAAGTTTGCTGATCAGCCACTGCCTCACCCCAATTGAGAATTTGGATGGAAAGACTAGACAACTACTTCATAGCAACAAGAGAAAAAGACAGAGTCATGAAGTGCTCACTGCTGCTTCATCATGTGGGGAAAAATAATTATAAACTGTTCAAACACCTTCCCAATACTGGTGCAGCAAATAATTATGATGCTGCAGTTCGAGCACTTAACGCGCACTTCGACTTGCAATGAAATCCAGACTTTGAAAGTTTCAAACTCTGCCAGGCCTGTCAGCAGGAAGGTGAATCCCTCGATACTTTCTATGAGCTACCTAGCATGTGCACGGCTGATGACCAGCCCAAGGAAATAAGGGTGGAAATAATTCAAGGTTGCCACAACAAAATGCCCAGAGGCCTCATCCTAAGGCAACCTAACATCAGCCTTGACGACATCCTCATCATGGCCAGGTCACATGATCTGTCAGTCTTTAGTGCCTCCAAGATAGACATGGCTGTCACTCAAGCACTAGAAAAGACCTCCACTGTAAAAGTGGAATGGGCTGGTGCAATTTACAGAAAAAGAAAGACCAACAAATCCAGAACACCGGCTCCTACCACATCCGGACCAGGATGAGGAAGAGGAGCAAGAGGGAGACTTGCCCCTATCAAAGCAGTGCATCACTTGTCACTAGGTGAACCCAAGCCCAAAGGAACCATCAGAAACCCGTAAACCTGCACTCGAAGATTCATAGTAAGAAGACTAAGAAGAAGTCTTCCTTATCTCATTCATGGACGAACTGAAGAAACACAGGAGGACGCAGGCCACATGCACAGTAGAGATTGCTGGATCAGAAGTAAAGGTGCTCATTGATGCAGGGGCATTTGTAAACATAATGGGTATCCGCAATACAGACGTCTCAAACCTAAACCTATGATCTCTCTGTCTTACACCAAGATATTCATATACAGCAGCCAGTACCCCCTTCCTCATAAAGGATGCATGACTGTATGCGTATAGTCCAACCACTTAGAGATTCAAATGACATTCAACTTGAACTATGGTTACCACCAATTGCTAATCTCGGAAGAGAGTAGTTATATCACAGCATTTTCACAACATGCCTTGGGCTACACCGGTACCCAGGACTAAACTTTGGCATCTCCTTGGCAGCTGAAGTTTCCATGATACCATAAAGGAGACACTCTTGGGGCTCCAAGAAATCATGATGACATCTTGATTTTTTTTGTGACAGCAGAAGAACACCACAAGCACATTTGCACAACTTTGAAATGCCTATGGGAGCATGGTGTTACTCTACACAAGGAAAGGTGTTCTTTTTTCCAAACGTCAACTGAATTCTTTGGGTATGTCTTCAACCAGAATTGCTTTTAGGTTGACCCCTGAAAATCACAAACCATCAAGCAAGCCCTGGCACTCACCATAGTAACCAAAGTTTGCAGCTTCCTGGCAGTGCCAATGTACTGTTGCAGGTTTATCCCCAATCTTGCAATGATTGCTGAGCTGCTAAGAGCTCTCACCAAGGCTGACTCCTGCTGGAGCTGGGGCCACATGGAGGAGGACGCCTTCCAGAATAAAAGCTGCTCTGCTAGACAAGACAACAATGGCATACTTTGACCAGAAAAAAAGGACTGAACTATTCATTGAGGCCAGCCCAGTAGGTCTCGGTATTTTGCTAACCTAAGAGGTTGAACCATGGAGTTGGCACCACTGGTGTTTGCCAGCAGAGCACTCACATCAACCAAAACTTAATATGCCCAAATCAAAAGAGAGGCCTCAGCCATCAAATGGGCCTCTGTGGGAGACCAGTCAAAGTAATCACCGACCACCAACCACTGGTGCCAATGTTTTGAGGCATGGCACCACACCCACCACCTTGGATCGATCGCTGGGATATTCAGCTCAAACATTATAACTTTAAAATCACCTATTGGCTAAGATTCCAAAACCCGGCAGACGTCCTCTTGCGCCATTCAGCCTACGACCCAGGAGATGACGATGAAGACACAAAGTCAATAGAAGAATACATCCACTTGGAGTTCCAAAGCGCATGCCCAAAACACTAAGCCGGAGAGAAATCGAAGAAGCCATGAAAAGTGATGCCTTTCTGGCTAAGGTGGCAGATGCCCTGCAGCAAGACTCATGGCGAAACTTTCTCTGTTATACCAAGCGGTAGCAATGGACAGACAGAGAAAATCTCACACAGATCTGGAGAATGAGGGACAAACTCAGTACCACTTCAAGTAGCCTCATATTGCGGGGTTGCCGGTTGGTGATTCTTGAGCCTGCAACAATGTGTAATTCTGCTAGACCATGGAGGGCATCAAGGCACAGTGAACGTAAAGTTACGCGTACGTGAAAAGGTGTGGTTCCTGAACCTTGAAACAATTGTTGACAATCTGGTGTGACAATGCCCTGCCTCTCAACACACCAGCTTCCAAGAAGCTCCAGCACCCATCATCACTGAGGATCCCTGTACAACTCCATGGTCCAAAGTAAGCATGGATTTCAAGAGCTTTCCCGATGGGCGAATCAACATTGGCCTTACAGATGGCTGTTTGAAATATCCTGTGGTAGACAACATTGGCTCAACAGCATTCACCAATGTGGTGCGAGTTCTGAAAAAGATCCTCACACTATTTAGCCTGCAAGAAGATATCAAAACAGACAATGAGCCCGCTTTCCATGGGGCAAAAGTCGAAGAACTTCTTCAGTTCCTAGTAATCTGACATTGCCACATCTACCCATAGTGGCTGCAGGTGAACAGAGAAGCTGAGTACTTCATGTGCACTCTCACTATATCTCAAGGATTGCCACCTTGGAAAGAGTCAACTCAGAAGACTGCAGGAATACCAGGAGATTCCGCACTGCGCCACACATCTAGCCCCATGGACTCTAATGCTCAAATGGCCCCAGAGAGATACCATCCCAATCCATTCCGAGGGGAATTCACCAACCTACAGCCCTGCTGAGGCACAGACTCGGCATATGAAAAATAACACACGTGTGAGCCTAAAGAGGTCAACAACCATATTGCACATGACACAAGTCGACAGAGTAATAATCAAAGACCAAAAACCAGGGTGGAAGTCCTGAACAACACAAAGATAACAGCCTGCAAAGGTCAAGAGATTGTTACCAGAAACATTTCATGGTTTCGAAAAGTAACAGCACCCATCTCTCAAGAACCTGAAGAAGGAGGATGTGACACGATAGACAATTTATCTATGGATGAAGGAAGTCATGGCACACCTGCAGGAGAGAACACCACAGAGCAGAGCTGTGAAGGAGAACACAGTGACCAAGACAGTTGCAATGAGTCGAGCATAGAAGGAACGCCTGACCGCACACTTCATCTCTGGTATGACCTAAGGTCAAACCCACAGCTGAGTCAACGACTGAACGACTTTGTAAGCTAAGTTCATGTACAAAGTTTAATGGCAAGTTGGAGAGGGATGTAATGAACCAACAGGACCATTTAGGTTACCTCATTAACCCAGATATGGAGCACCATGCATCCTCTGGCCACACATGGCCAGAAGCTAGAAATAAAAGGGTCATAGACTGCACATGGTCTAACACCCATACCTAGACACCAGGGGTATGTGCCATCCTTCACTGCACCGCCTGCCACATGCAAGCCAATATGCTTTGCATTGCCTTGCAGTGGGCTTTTATAGTGACTCCACCACATATTTCATGACCCAATAGAGGGATGCTTCTTTGGTATAGACTATTGAATGGAGTGAGGTACAGGCAATGCAGTGGTAATACATTGGGTGATCCTCAGTATGCTGAGTCTTCTGTACATTCAGCCACCCCACCTGCCCACCAGTTGAAAATTGTGTCATGTTCCATGGTATGTCAGGTTGTGGCTTCACTTCGTGATGTAGAAGAAGACGCAGAGCCAGGATTATAAACTAAAGAAAAAAAGGACTTATTGACAGAAGCCACGGGTATCCTTTAGAGTGTATTACTCACAGAGTAATGAATGGAGAGAGGAGTAGATGAGCAGACATGATTAGGATTACTCTATGCGACGTAACCATTCCTTTAAAAATCAGATCGCCTTTCTATTATTCATATTATTTTTTTTCAATAGAATCTAAACAGGCTTATTTTTGTGGTGCTCTAATTTGGACTTGCATATTCACTGGATTCCTGGCCATGATTTTTTCAGAAGTTACTTATAACAATTGATTAACTGATTGGGGGTCATAAAACCTAAATCATAATGCAAAGAACAATTACATTAGAAGCAAAGTAGTAAGATTTAAATACCTAAAACATTATTACATAATTTACCAATAAACCTAAGCCTAACACTAACTCTAAACTCTAGCCTTGAGGCTTTGTATAATCCTAGCACTGATCCAAAGCACATCACAAAGTCTAAAAGCCTATTGTTAATTTTGATAACAAACTGAATTCTAACACTTAGAGTTACATTTGTCCTGTGCCTTGACTCTCACACTAAAGCACACCATAAGATTTCAACCAGAGACTAATGCTAACATTTTGGGGTCATTATGACCCCGGCGGTCGGCGATAATATGGCGGTAAGTACTGCCAACAGGTTGGCGATACTTACAGCCATGTTTTGACATTGGCGGGTTGGCTGAAGCCAACCTGCCAATGTACTACTCTGACCACCACAGCAGCCGTCACTATTCCGCATGTAGGATTATGACCCCCCCTACCGCCATGGTTTCCCTGACTTTCTTAATGCCACGAAAACCATGGCGGTAGGCACTATCAGTGACGGGGAATTCCTTCCCTGTCACTGATAGGGTTCTTTCCCCCCTCTCCCTCCAGTTAGCTCCCACACCCCAGCTACCTCTCCAAAGCCACCCCTCGACCCCCCTACATTCAAGCCCCCTTCACACACACGCACACACACACCCATTCCCACATGCATGCACGCATGCATACATCCATTCACACACACATCCGCACACACTTTCAGACATACACGCAGACACGCATTCACATAACACAACATACGCGCTCTCACACCTCCATACATGCACACACGCATTCAACACGCAACACACACCCGCATCCATGCACACAAAAACATTCACACCCCCCCACACATACACAAAACCCCCCAACCCCACCCTATCGGAGACCCGACTTACCTGTATTCAGGGGGTCCTCCGGCAGGAGACGGGACAGGGCGCTGCTGCCACAAGCAACGAAGAGAAATAAAAATGTTTCTCCTCGTTGCGCATGCCCTGGGGAGGAGTACAGTTTTGACGCAACTGAGAATGCATCAAAACCCACAGGTGTTGTGTGGGAACACTCACTGCAAAACCCATAGAATGCCTCCCTGAAGCAGTGTAAGGCAACACAGTGACTTACGCTGCCTTGCCTTACACCATATCTACAAGGCCATGAAAAGCTACACAAAGAGGCTTTGCATGCCTTGTAGATATGGGCCTGCACTATGCGCCCCTGGTGCGTCACAAAAAGTGAAGCACGGACGGCGCACAAGGCTTGTAAATATGCCCCATAGTTTACTTCCAGAACTGAGGAGAAGCCAGAAGCATCACAAGGGTAACTCTCCCTTACTCACTACAAATTCTTTCAGAATCGCGCCGTCCGCAGTTATAAGGGTAGTAGGAAGTAGTTGGCATTTTTTGGCAGACCTCAGCCCCCTGGAGTGACCAAATCACAGCTATGGACAATGAGCTCTTCCGCGGCTTCACACAATTGCTCTCAACATGTGTGTTTGGAATAGATCTAAGGCTATGTCAAACACACGTACACTATTTTCAGGATAAAATCACCAGTATATACTCTGGGTTCACCACCCCATCGAATCTGCTCCCTATTTGCCAGGCCTCAGATCTTCTCTCTGAAGGAGTCTCCTTAACTACTTTCACCCCTCTCACTGATTTGATAACTGCCGATTTTTTGTCCAAAATTAAATCTGGCTCTCCCTTGGACCCTGCCCCTCCTTCTGTTCTTTTACGGGTATCGGATACTATTGTTCCTCCGCTTACAAAAATTCTGAACTATTCTCTATCTTCTGGTTCTCTCCCTCAGTCTTTTAAACATGCTGTTATTAAGCCTCTTCTGAAGAAACCCAAACTTGACCCTACCCTACCAGAAAACTACAGACCCATTGCCCTCCTTCCTATCGCCACCAAGATCCTGGAGAAGCATGTCAATTCTCAACTAACCTGCTATTTTGAGAGCCATGAGCTCCTACATCCCACCCAAATGGGCTTCAGAGCTTTGCATAGCACCGAATCAGCCCTTCTTACTGTAACTGAGTCGGCTCGTCAGCTCTTAGATCAGGGGACTCATGTGGCTATTATCTTGCTTGATCTGAGTGCAGCCTTCGACACGGTCGATCACGATCTTCTTTGCTGCAGACTTTCAGAAATAGGGGTAAGAGGATCTTCACTGTCCTGGCTCTCCTCTTTTCTCAAAGATAGATCCTTTCAAGTTCTGGACCGCACTTCTTTCTCTGATATTTTCCCATTGACCTGTGGAGTCCCCCAGGGCTCCTCTCTTAGTCCCACTCTTTTTAATGTTTATTTGTCCCCGTTAGCTAACGTGATCGCTCCTCACAATCTCTCATTGGTCACTTATGCAGACGACACTTAATTGGTGGTGTCCCTCTCCAGCTTTGGAGACTCGTCTGTGGATAACCTCTCTTGCTGCATGAGGGATATCACTAATTGGATGATCAAATCCAAACTTAAATTTAACGACGGGAAGTCGGAAGTTTTGGTCCTAGGTAATGGTTCCCCTGCCTCCCCTCTTTCATCATTTTCAGATACTTTTAACAACCTTCCCCCTCCCAAAACACAGGTTAAGAGTTTGGGCGTGTGGCTCGATCCTCGGCTTACCATGGACTCTCAAGCCAATAAAGTTTCTTCCACTTGTTTTGGCCTCCTACGTGCGTTCAGGAAGATTCTTACTCTTCTCCCTCCCACCGCCAGAAGAATTCTTATTCAAACTTTAATTCTTTCCCGGCTTGACTACGGGAATTCTTTGTTTCTTAGCTCTCCGCTTTACGTAATAAAGAAGCTACAGAGAGTGCAAAATGCAGCAACCAGGCTTCTTATTCAATTACCAAAATATTCTTCTGCTAAACTGGCTATTTCTACTCTCCACTGGCTCCCTATTAAGGAGCAGATTCATTTTAAATCACTCTGCATTGTTCACAGGGCCCTACATGGTAGGGGTCCAACTTTCTTAAGAAAACTGATTTTCTTATATATTCCATCCAGGAGCCTACGGTCTTCCTTTCTTAGGTATGTCCATATTTTTCGGTCCAAGAGAGCCTGGGGTAGTAATTCCTTCTCTAGTAAGGCCGCCCGTCTCTGGAATGCCCTTCCTTCGGAGCTCCGCCATGAATCCTCAGAGCGACTCTTCAGGAAAAAACTTTAAACTATTCTTTTTCGTAACTAACTAAATTCTTCCCTCCTGTACGTGATTTCTGCTGCTGTTAGCGCTGGGATGCCCTTGGGTAACTATGCGCTCTATAAATCCAAAAAAAACTACACTGATATGTATTTTTGTTGCTCTTTTCTACACAGGTGAAAGTACTAAGGAAGCATTGTGTTTCAAATACACAATTGTTTTCGGCTGCACTTGGGTGCAATTGAGGGTGCAAATCTAAGCATTCCCTAGTCCCCTAACGCCCTTATTGGAAAAGCATTTCAAGATGCTCAGGATGAAAAAATAAACAAGCAAGAGCAAAACCAATACATATGGCTGCTTTATATAGATGGTGCTGTCTCTTTACTTCATTGACTGTGAAGGTTGCTAGGTTCTTACTGGAGGGGGAGACCTTGTATGTGAGCCTTACACCAGGATGGGGAATTTTGCATGTTCATGAATTACACCAGAGAGAATTCAATCATGCTAGGAATGTTGACAATAAATCAATAATTAACTTTATTATGCATGTTAACATTCGCCCCATCATGCAGTAATCATTAATGTTAGCATCACTCTGTAGCTAGAATTACTGCCATTATACATGGCTGCAACAGAAGAAGTTTTATGGAACATATTTGATTCACTTTTTAAATATACATTCTTTTTTCTTTCAAACGACAAGAGAACACTATAGGATCATTCTAAAAAGCGATAATGTAAGGGCAGTGAAAAGGAGAAACGTATTATGTTCAATAAATTGGAGTGTGGTACAAGTTCTCCCCTAGGACCTGGACATCTCTTTGGGGCTGGGAGATAGTACAAAGAAAGAACTTGCACAGACCACCAAGGGGTCACTGTGGAAAAAGAACACTGCAAATAAAGCAAAAGAAGACAAGAGAAGAAGTAGGTCTTGCACTAGAACTGCTGGGTCTCTTAGGTAGAGGTGTGGTGAGAGCTGTGTTTTCCCCTGTGATGCTCTTGTCTCTGTTGTGTCTCTGTACCCGATGCAAGCACTAGTCCCCTGCTCACAAAGTGGAGTTTGTTGTGTTCCCATCTGGAGGAGACCTGCTGTCCAGGTTGAACTGCTTCTAATAGCATAGGACCAAGGCTGATTTTCATCTGGTTTGTCTCTGTTTAGAGTATGGTGTACACAAATCTTTGGATTGGGAATCTCAGGAGAAGAAAGAACATCGAGAATGACAGAGCTGCCTCCCTATCAAAGTATTAGATCAAAACTAATCTTAGGGTAAGTTTCGTGATGTGGTTAGAACCTGGATGTGTCACCTGGAATCGTGTGACATCGTATAGTGTGATGTCACAGTATTCCAGGTGACAGAAGGTGAAAAGCGACGGTTTGGTGCGGTGCCTGTGCCCCTCTTCTACGGTTACCGATATATGCTCTTTAATAAAATAAATATCCTCGTCATACAACGTATCCACGACTACTCATTTCATGTGGCGACGAGTGGAAGGAACCGAGAAGCTCAGGAGCGCAAATGAACACTGAATATTCAAAGCGATGGTGGAATGAAGAGAAGTTTTGAAAATCGAAATCTGGTGTTTCTGACGGCAAGTACGAGAAGTACGGCAAGTACAGTAACTGCTGTGGAGGTGTGGGGGGCACAGAGTTTTCACGTCTAGAAGGCAGTTACAAATCAGCTTGTTGGCTGCAGCGCGAGACAATTTGAACAGGTTTGAGACGCTTGTGCAGCAAATGTCGCGCGCATGATACACACGCGCAAATCTGTGTATTCTGGAGCTCGCGCAGCAAACATTTTAACAGGTTGTTGCGGGCAAGGTACACATGCATTAATCGTGTCAATTAAGGATTGATTAAGGATTAAAGTTAAAGTTATTTAAGCAAGCAGAAACTGCAATTCTCACCTTCGGCTTTCAACTGTTCTTCAAGCTCCGGTGTTACTGTTTTTTTTGTGCACTTCCTGTTACTAACTTATCAGCAAAATAGAAAAGGGACTCAAGATATTTGGCACTTTTCTTGTCAGCCATCTTACATTGGGAAGAATATATTTAAAAACAAAAGAAGGGAAAGAAGATCAAATTATTTTTAAACATTGTTTTTTAAAATACATTTTTGGAAGTATTTTTGTTTAGACATTTTCAACTGATTGGACAACGCAGAATATCCAACCACCTGCTCCTTTCTTGCAAGATCCCGGTGATCCTCCTTTGGAATGGAAACTGTGGTTACGATCCTTTACAGCTTTTCTAGGAGCTATCGACGGTCATAGATTCAGACCTGAAAGAAAAAAAAGTCTAATGTATTATTATTTAGGAGTTGAAGGACAAAATGTTTTTGATCATCTACCTGCGTATCAAATGGGCGAAGAAGAAGAGTTAGATGAATTTGACATGGCAATTGCACAGTTGGATAAACATTTTGTTAAAACCAAGAATATTGTAGTGCATAGATATACATTTTTTACCAGATGGCAAAATTCAAATGAAGTATTGATACTTTTATTACTGCATTGAAAGTATTAGCTGGAAAATGTGAATTTGAGAATTTTACATCTCAGTTGATTAGGGATCAATTGGTAGCAAGATGTTTTTCTATGACAATTCAGGAAAAATTACTTACGTGTAAAGATCCTTCTCTAGATAACGCTATTGATATTGCGAAAAGTATTGAGTGTTCTTTGGAAGATGCAAAACAGTTGGAATCTTCCTTAGCAAATACAACAATATCAGGTGCAGTAACAAATATTCAGAGTGTTGACAATAAGAAGTTTTATTGTTTGTAGAAAAAACAAGATGGTTTTACGACACCTAGAACTTTTTCTACAGTTAAATCTGGCCAGAAAACTTTCTGTTATAGATGTGGGGCTTCTTCTCATGTGTCTTCGTTCAAAAATTGTCCTGCAGTCGGCCAACAGTGTAGGAATTGCAACAAAACTGGTCATTTTTCACGAGTTTGCAGAGGTCCTCGGAAGAACAATGTCCGCTGCGTTCTTAATGATGATATTCAGATGGAACAACAAGACAAGAATGAGTTTGTATTGATGGTCAAAGAGTCTGGACATACAAGTAACAAGTTGATTGTGGATCCTGACATTCTTGTATCAATAGAAGGGGTGGCTATTAAGGTATTAGTAGACACGGGAGCTCGCATTACTATTGTGTCAAAAGATAATTATGATGAATTTTGGGGGGCAAAACCACTATGTAGTCCTGATGTTTCCACAGTTGCTTTTGAAGGGAGTAGAATTGACCTACTGGGTTATTTTTGTGCGTCACTAACCATTTATAATGAAACTATTCATGGGAAAGTCTATGTGGCTAAAAAGGGAATCAATGTTTTTAGGGTTGATTCACCAGGCTGAATTTAATCTAGTTATTAAACCAGGACAAGAAATACCTGTGTATATTGAAAAGAACAGATCAAGCCTTGTGAACACTATTGCAGAGGGGACAAGCATATGGCAACAGAAATTCAAAAGGTTATTTCAAAACAAACTTGGGAAGATAACTAATTTTACACATACTATCAAACTTAAACAAAATGCAGTTCCTGTCAAACATAGATTAAGGAATGTACCTTTCAGTATAAGGACAGAATTGTCAAACCTGTTACAAGATTTGTGTGAACAAGGTGTAATAGAGAAAGTCGAGGGCACTTTGTGGTTGTCTCCAATTGTTCTAACTAAGAAGAGTTCAGGGGACTTAAGAATGTGTGTCGACTTGAGAAGCTTGAATAAGGAAATTTGGGTAGACAATTTTCCTTTACCAAGGATTGAAGATTTGATCACAAAAGTTGGGGTGTCTAGCTGGTTTACAAAATTGGACTTAAAATCAGCTTACCATCAAGTAGAGCTTGATGCTTGTTTCAGACATTTGACGGCCTTTGTCACACCTGATGGCACATTTCAGTTCTGTAGGCTGCCTTTTGGTTTAGCTTCGGCAGCGGCAGTTTTTCAGAGACTTATGTCTAGCATGTTTAGTGATAATCCAAATGTTGTTGTTTTTCAGGATGATATTTTGTTTTTTTCGGACACCGAATTAGCACATGATAAAATTTTAGAAAATGTTTTAAGCACATTAGAAGATAGAGGGGTAACTTTAAGGGAAGAGAAGTGTGTGTTCAAGTCAAGGGAGGTTGTGTACCTGGGTCATATTTTATCTGAGCAAGGGATTAAACCAAAGCCGGGTTTAGTAGGAAGTATTTTAGAGGCGCCTCCTCCTGAAACTAAAGAACAGTTGTTGTCATTTTTAGGATTATGTGAATTTTATGCGAAATTTCTGAAAAATGTTGCCAATACCACTGAGTGTTTTAGAGCTCTGCTTAGGAAAAATTCGATTTTTGCTTGGTCAGATGAGTGCAACAAAGCATTTGAAAAAGTTAAACAAGACATTATTAAAGCACCAGTGTTGCGACCTTTTACAGAAGGTTTGCAAACTGTGGTTATGGTAGATGCTTGTGAATATGGTTTAGGTGCTGTCTTAACACAAATTTCGAGTGATGGTTTTGGAAGGACTATAGGGTTTGCATCGAGAACCCTACGTTTAGTGGAGCGCAAATACTCAGTGATAGAGAAAGAACTGTTGGCATGTGTGTGGAGTGTTGAGAAATTTAAACCATATTTGTGGGGCAGGCAATTTATCTTAAAAACAGATCATAGGCCTTTGGTAGACATATTATCAGGGAGAAAGATTAAACGTTCTACAGCTAGAATTGCTAGGTTATCTGCCAAACTATTAGAATAAAAATTTTCTGTTGCGTATATACCTGGTGGGAAAAACAGTAGGGCTGATTTTCTGTCTTGATTACCTATCAAAGAGGATGATGAAGAAGAGTGGGAAACAGAGATTGAAGAATGTTTTGTAGCTTACATTTCTGAAGGTTGTAAATCTTTAGATGAGGAAAGTTGGATTGAGGCAGTGAAGAAGGATGACTTTTTAAGTGAAGTGATGTGTTTGGTGAAGTCTGGATGGCCCAAAGACAAAAAACTTTCACCGGATCTTCAACCATTTTGGAAGGTGTCAGATGAATTATCTATTGAGGGTGACAAATTAGTGAGGAGTGATAAACGTATTCCTGCTTTCAGAGCTCTATAGATCATATGTGGTATACAAATAAGCTCTATAGATCATACACATTTTTTTTTTTTTTATGTCATGACATAATCTCGAAATTTTGCAGGTTTATATCCAACTCTCACACTTTTCCTCCCAAAATCCTCTCTAGTTTCAGCCGGAACATTGATCATTAATTGTTTTTTCGTGCCCTACATTTTCATGGTGGGGTCCAAAGCTATTCTAGTAGTACTCCACCAAGTACCATCTGACAATTTCACAGCATTCCTACGCAATTCTTGAATATACAGAGAATCCCTGAATTTTGACATACCTTTCCTAACCAACAAAGGATTCTTTACCCACACCCAATCTCCAACATGCAGTCCATCACTTTTGTCTTGTGACCCACACAATTTCCTTTGTCCTCTAGTATTCGAATTGGTCTCTGCTATATGCCAGATTCTTTTTACATCCGCCCCTTCATGAAATAATTTGACCATCCAGAACGGGCATAATTCAGTAGTAGCAACTCTACCCCTCATGAGCTCAAAAGGACTTTTCCCAGTGGCTACATGTGGTGTCGTGCGATAAGACCAAATCAGATCTTTAACACTCTGATTAACTGACATATTGCTTCTACATGCAGCTTGAACAGATGTTGTTGTTATTCATAGAATTATTTTAGTTTCATGCTTAATGTTTAGCCTATGTATTTAGTTTGGGTATAGCCTTCAAAGGGGGGAAGAAGTGTTTCAAAGGGGGGAAGAAGTGTGGTGATGTGGTTAGAACCTGGATGTGTCACCTGTAATCGTGTGACATCGTATAGTGTGATGTCACAGTATTCCAGGTGACAGATGGTGAGAAGCGACGGTTTGGTGCGTTGCCTGTGCCCCTCTTCTACGGTTACCGATATATGCTCTTTAATGAAATAAATATCCTCGTCATACAACGTATCCACGACTACTCATTTCAGTAAGTTTATTGTCTATATAGTTAAAAGAGACAATTAGATGTGAGTAAAGCACTGTACGTTTTATATAGAAAAGGGAGTAAAGATGTGTACTTGGTCACAGATTAAGCAGATTTAATTCTTCCGACTTTTCCATGTGTATAGGTATTACATCTAGGCCTGGATTCTGCAGTGCACATAGAAAGAGGAAAATGCCTCTGAGGATTGTTTTTGCATTCCTTCCTGCACAAAAACAATCCTGCTTGCAACACAGGCACCATTGTACTATGGCGCCTGCATTACGGTGTTCTCAACCCGAAAACAATGGGTAACAATGACAGCACCAGGGATAGCAAATGGTAAGACCAGCTACCTCCACAACCAGTAAATGTTCTCCAGCTGAAGCCTGCAATTTTACATATCTCAAGCATATCTAATGTAAGTTAGTTCTTAAGCTCTTATTCAGTGATGTTCTTGCTTCTTGTTATGTAGTGTCGCCCGAGGAATATGTGACAGAACAACTAGGTCCTAAACAACTATAGCCTAAACCACTACTGCTAAACAACTAAAAAGTCTCTACAACTAAGTACTAAACAACCACTGTCTAAACAACAATTGTGCCTGAATAACAATTGCCTGAACAACTAATATATATATGTATGTATTCTAAACAACTAATAAACCATAAAAACCAAAAAGAAGAACTTACCTTAAAATTAGTTGTTCAGGCAATTGTTATTCAGGCACAATTGTTGTTTAGACAGTAGTTGTTCAGTACTTAGTTATAGAAACTTTTTTGTTGTTTAGCAGTAGTGGTTCAGGCAAGTAGTGGTTTAGACCTAGTTGTTCAGGATGTTTCCCTCACCCGAGAGATTCAACATTTGCGCGAGGGATGAGGGAATTAGTTTCTTACTGTTTTGTATGTGATTCAGTAGATCTTGAAGATGAAGCATTCTTGAAATAGCAACAATGGATGGGCAACTAATGATCACATTTCTTGATGAACTGAGCAATTTCTGAGCAATGCATGAATCTGATATTCATGTGAGCAGGATCCTGCTGCATTCCTTATGGGAGAGGACCAAGACCTTCATGGTGGTTGTGACATCTGATTTGAGGAGATAGGGTTTGACCCTGCTCAGGTGATGAGTTTGAAACCATGCTATTCTATCTCTACACACAAGTTTGAAGGATAGGTTTAAATGAATCTAGAAGATAATCCATGTTATTGAAAGAATCATAGGCCTGGGCTTGTTTCCTGTTGTTGATGATGAAGATCATGATGTCTTGGTAGGATTTAATACTAGATAGAAACTTCAAATCTCTGTTTAAATAGTGGACAAACTGTTTCTGAAAAAGTATTTTTCTTTGCTTTTGGAGTCTTTTAGATACAGTTAGCATGGTATACATTTGAATTTTGATCTCATTGTTACTTGGAAGGACTCTGAGAGACTCTGGGCCGTATTTATAGGCCTTTGCGCCACAGGAGCATCACTTTTAGCACAGCTCCGTGTTTACAAGGTGGCGTTAACCCACTTTTTGTGGCTTAACGCCACCTTGTAAATACGACCCCTTCCCACAGAGCACAGTGTGTAGAAGGAGCGTGCAATGGGTGTTGCTGTGGGCGTGCCACAGTAACACCCACTGCATTTTGACGCTGCTGCAGATTTATGAAATCTCGTAAGCCTGAGGCAGCACCAAAATCTAATGTCAACCCCAGGGGTGGCATTAGCAGGGCTCAACGAGGAGGAATACTTTTATTCCTCCTCATTGTTTGCTTTTTCTATGTGTGCTGCATTCCTGCACATAAACAATCATTTCATAATGATGCTTTGGCACTTCTGTGTGTGCTGCATTCTGCCAAAGTGCCAAAGTGCCATTAGTGACTGTGTGCTGAAAGGGACACCTTCCCACATACTTAATACAGACATCCATGCACAATGGTGCAAGGATGCCTGCGTTGACGCTGGCAGCTAAATTTAGCACCAGCGCAGGGGGAAACGCAGGGGTGCACCATATTGCCTTAAATATAACACATCCCTGCATTTCTAAAGTGATGCAGCGCGGTGCGGTTCTGCCAATTTTGGCACAGCACCGCGCTGCACCACTTTTCTTTAAATCTGGCCCTCCATGTGTAGGAGGAAGATGACTGAGAGAAGATAGAATCTAGTTTTTACTGGCATATGAGCGAAATGGAATATGGTCATCTGGGCATAATGTGATCAATGAGATGGAGCGGAGAACAAATGAAGTACTGCAAATTGATAGGATGTTGATGTTGATGGGATCTTTGTGGCTGACAGTGTCAATGACAGCTGAGTGGTTAAGCAGGACAAGGATACAGAGGTCATGCGTATCTGGTATAATGTTGTTGTCTACAACTGTGATGCAGCAGGCTTGTGCTTCAACAAGTTCTGGATTACATTTCATATAAATGTAAGAGATGGGCTATGTTGAGAGGTCTGTGTGGTTAGATGTCAACTGTAATTGTTCTCATATTGTCCATATGGCTATAGATCAATACTTGCCTAGGCCATTGAGGGTGTTTAGTTTTACAAGTGGGGAGATTTGACCTGTATTGAGGGATACTAGGAAAATGTTTTGTGTGTCAGTTAGGCATTAAGTTTGTTGAGGAGAGGTGTGAGTGTTTCCTACTCATGGATCCAGAATTGGTGAAGATACAATGTCCTCTTTACACAAAATTGTTTTAGGGCTAGAGTAGAAGCTTATGAGATCAGCAAGCAAGAGAGTATTAAAGGTTGCTTATCTGGGAATATCACATAGAGTTATAGGATGGAAGGTAGGTGTTTGTTATTTGATCACCTCATTACTGAAGCAACCAATCCCACTGGTGTATCCAATATACTGGGGATCAAATACAATTGCCCAGTGGCATATGTAAATCAATCCCAATAATAAGTGCCTCGGTCCTCTTTGTCTTTGAGATCCTGATACAACAGTACCCCCCAACTTCTCAATACTTAATTATTTTTATTTTTCCCCATCACTACTTGCTGCCCTTCATTCCCTATACAAGCATTCAATTCTGCTACTTTTGAATGTGGTAAACAGCATTTTTACTGACTGAGCAAAGAGGTCTATGGCCAGCTTCCTGTTGGCCATAGAATGGATCATGACGACACCCACAGCATGACACATACCTTGGATGCAGCTTGACGACCTGACAATGCTCTCCTATACCCATCTGCAGATGCAAGAGAAAACCAACAATGTGGCAGCCACATCAACTCACCTTGGCCTTCAAGATCCACAGGGGAAAACAAAGATCTTGACAGCTAACATGGCCTGCATCACTGGAAGAGGTTGAAGCCTTCCGTTAATTGGGCAATGTCATAGACAAGCAGAATGGCCAGGGCTATCTTCATTCTAAAATCATTGTAAAATCGGTCCATCTGTATGGAGCAGAAACTTGGAGGACAATAGTGACCAACACCAAACAAAGTACCGATCTTCATCAACACCTGTATGAGGAAAATCCTCCAAATGTGCTGAACAAACCCCATCAGCAACAACGACCCACTGCAGCAGGCCTTACAACTCCTTGCTCATGAAGAAATCATAAAAAGACACTGAGCCTGGATAGGTCACACCCTCTGCATGCTTGAATCAAACACCAACAGGCAAGCTCTGACCTGGAACCCTCAAGGGAAAAGGAAAAGAGGAATGCCAAGAAACATTTGGTGCTGAGGTCCTGAAGTTGACTGCAAGGAGACGGGTTGCACCTGGAGTCAGATTGAAACAAAAGCCCAGGACAGAGATTGCTGGAGAGTATTGGTTGATGGCCTATACCCCTGGTAAATTAGTAGATATAAGTAAGTAAGTAAGTGTTAAGAGCTCTACCATATTGTTCTAATTCAAGCCTTTCTAGATCATTTTCTAGTGCCTCATTTCACACTGTATTGCAAGTAGTTTCCTCTCAACTTGCCTTTACACTTTTTTATCTCAGATGCCAAGTGATTACTTCCCCTCTCTCCTTTATTACTTGCAGCATTTTCTTGTGCTCTATGTGCTCATGTGAGTCCTTAAGATAATCCCAAATCCATACTCGGAACAAAGCGACATCAACTACATTGCAGATCCAACAACATTGTGTACACTTACCTAATGGGCCATTCTATTTTTGACCAATTGATACACACTTGATCACTTTTATCATACATGTGTATCACACATAAAAAATCACTGAGCAAGATTGTCACTAGCACCCTTTTTATTATATAATTTTAGTAAATAGATCAGCAATTGAGCTTTATTAGTTCTTGATATTCACTTACTATAATTACCCCAGGTCACTAGAGATTACCTTACCTATACCTTTAATAACTAAATCAGCAACAAAAAATATTTTATTATTTCAGCTAAACACCTTACAATAATGATCATAAAACAAAGTAGTCATTTAAAAGGCTGCTAACAGTGTTATTGTGCAATAAGGGCATTGCCGCTCTGATCTTATCTCGCCATGCAGATGGGATGCAGGATGCAATGGACAAAAAGATGGTGCCCTCTGCAGTCCAGTGGCAAAGAACCATAGCCTCAATGCAGTGTCTGGTGATATATTGCTTAAAAAGCAGGTCATATGTTGCTATTCTATCCTAGTTTTGTTCAAAGAAGCATGAAGGAGGTCGATGTTCCCAGCTCACCAAGGTCACAATAACAGATGTCCATACGTTCCTTGTTTGTAGACCACTACATTGTGAAGGTTAGCAGTAGTAAGCTTAAGAGCTTGAATTTCAGATAAAAGCTTCTTTGCACCTCTGGGTATATCTGAGTAGACTTTGAGATCTTAATATTCTTTCCTGTTACCTTCTCATATAGCTTCTTTGTTTCAGTTTCCATTAACTTGATTTTACTGTTTCAATGATTGTTTTATTGATTGTACTTGGGGCACACAGACAGTGTCACATGCTTTTTCTTTCAAAGCTCTTTTCATGCAGTTGAGGTATTCGATTTTCACAGAGCTCTACAAGGTCTGGAAGTCATGCTTTGATTTTTGGAATAGGGTTCAGCCAAAGTTTGATCCAGGATCACACTTTTTTAGCTGCTTTTCATGTGTGCTATTTATGCCCTTTGCCAGTCGCAGAGCTTCCATTGGAGAACCAGGACTAGACACAATAGGTTTCTTAGGAAGTGAGTTCAATCTTTCAAGCTGTGTTTTTTGTATGTTCACATATGTCAGCTCCATGCATGGCTGATGCTACAGTTTTCATTCTGTATACATTTAGTATTGGTTTTATTGAGGTGTCACCCATTCTATTCTTACAGCAACCCACAACTCCTACATTTTGATTTGTGGAGGACTCTTTTTACCTTTTGTTTGTGATCAACCCATATGCCTAAATATTCAAAGCTAGTGACGTGCTAGAAAAATATTCCAATGATGTTGAAAGTCCTTTTTAGTTAAATTTTGGTTCATGATCATGAACTTTGTCTTACTTGCATTGATCATCAGTTTTTAAAGTGACAATAACTTTCAAATCTTTTGGCAAGCTGTTTGTGTTAGGAATACTGCACTGCTTGCAAAAATGAGATCAAGTATTTTTTAGTTTCCTGGCTTCAGAGTGCCCAGATTTAGTTCAAGTAGGTAGCTGCCCACATCACTTATATACAAGTTGAATATAAGTTGAGATAGTGCACAGCCTTGTCGAACACCCACTTCAGGCAGGAAATCATTTCAGCATTTGCCCAATCTTCTACACTCCACACTGGACTTTGTATGCTGATGGAAGCATTTCAATGTGGTAAGAAGGTCAGCAGACACTCCTTGATGACTCAATGTAGACCAGGGAAGAGTTCAATTGACTGAGTCAAAAATTGTTTTGAGGTCTATAAAGTATATGTACATGGGAGATTTCTTTAGTTCGATGTGTATCACTCTTATCAGTTGAAGCATCATGGCTATTCTGCTGTGTCTATCCCTCTGACGTGAAGCACGTCTGGAAATTTTCCTTTTCGGTCCAGAGTTACAGTTTCTCAGGTAATAGTTTGCTGTATATTGTCCCTAGTCTACCAAGCAGCATTACTCATGTGCACATTGAGCAGCATCCTTCACGTAACTTCGTGGCATAGCAGTCCCATTCTTTAATGCAACTGCCCATTTCAAGAGTGAGTTTTTGGTGGCCCGTATAACCATTGCGCGAGTACTCCAAAGGGTTCAATGATGAATCAGCATAGGCATGATTCCATATCTGAGATAGTCCAATAAGTCCAATCGGTAAACATTAAGGGAGGGGGTTGTGGCTTACTCTTGATGCTTGATGCAAATGGATGCCTAGAGCCGGAGGTCTGGGCTTCAAAGAGCTTTCGTCCATGGCGTACATTTGCTAGGGGGCACTCCTTGGCTCACTTCGACATGCCTGAATGATGGACAGATTGGTATCTGAGATGCAGTAATCAGCATGCATGTGGAGTCATGCAGCAGCTCTTCCTCCTAGACTACTGGATCCTATGTGGAGGCCAGAGAAGAAACTAAGATGGCACCTGCGGAGCTTAGCTCCATTTGATGCTGCCTGGACTATTCTGCTATAAATAAGGCAGTATGAAAAACACGTTGCCTGCATCCTATTTGTTCTTCTCCCCCTACCGGCCTGCTTCACTGCTTTGAGACATTTATGAATATGGAGCTGGCTTGGAGATCAACTTCATGTTCAACATAAGTGAGGAGGGTGGCTTGCTTTTGTAAGTCTCATAACACGTGAGGAATACTCTTTGTTTGCTTATTTTTTCTTGACAAGCCTTACAGCCTTATGACTCTAAAATGCTTGCAGACTTGTGAATGTAGCCTCACCACCTTACACATGGTCAGTTTCAAAAGATGATGATCAGGACCCTGAAGCTCCTCTCCTGCTGCCTTTGTTAAGGTTATAACCTGCTTGCTTAAGTGACACCGCAGGATGCCTTATGCATGTTTTCTCAGTCTCATACACAGATTGATTTCAGGATTTTCAATGCAAATGCTCCCTCACTGACTTGTCTGCGATTGTTAGACTAAATATAGATACTTCAATCTAGGGTTGCTCTGCACAACCCACCTAACGACGCTGGGAATCAAGGATGGCCCCTCCTCTATGGCGGAGGAGTGTCACCCCCTGCTGAAAGCAGAACAATAAAGGGAAAATAAAAGTATTTTACTATCCCTTTATTTTTCTGCTTTCATAGGGTGGGTGGGGACAGCATTCTCCGCATCAACAAGTGGAGGAGGACTGGTGGTGCGCTTCTAAGTGCGCATGTCAGTTTTGCCGGCTGTCTAAGGCTAGCCAAACTGACATGCACACTTAGAACTCTCCACCTGACTGTGTTGTACAGCCAGGTGGAGATCAAGCGCAGTGTCCCACTCCCTCCCTGAGCGGCATTTCTGCCCGCTCTGGCCAGCCCTGGTGCTTCTTTCATGCTGTGTAACAGCATAAAAGAAGTGTCTTGATTGGGAGGGGAGGGAGGAAGAAAACGAGAGGTGGCTGGAGCTGCGAAACACGGAGGCGATAGCTAAGTTGTTTTTTATTGCCCCCCACACCCTCTGCTCCATGCGCTGTCCCCAACCCTCTGCTCAGCATGCTTCCCCCGTGCCCTCTATCTGTGCGCTACCCTCCTCATACCCTCAACACCAAAGGTGATAGTTCTTCATCAGCCCACTTGGTCTAACAGTGTTTTCAATCATGGCTGATACAAAGGAGAAAGACTTTATGGGGGAGACCAAAGGAATAAAAGAACTGTGGGAGCAAACATCAGGTCAAAAGCGCTCTACATCTGACCATCCCTTACCAGACTTCCCTATGAAGGGGAAACAAGAACGCTCTACCAGTATAGAGGCCCTACTACAGCGACTCAACTTACATGATTTGACCCAATTAACAAAAATGAACATGGTAAGTCTTCAAGTGAAAATGATGGGTCTGCAACAGGGTGTTGAGGCCCTGGTTACCTGCATGGAGGAGGTGGAATCAATCAGCAGAGTGGAGGATAACCAGAATTCACTGATGAAAAACTCAGATTGAATGGCATAAAAGGTAGTGGCCCGGGAGATGAAGATATGTGACTTGGAAGACAGAAATAGAAAGGGTAATTTAAGGGTTTTTGGCCTTCCAGAAAATACTAAAAGCTGCAATAAGTCATTTGTATCTTTCCTGGAATCCTGGCTCCTATGGCTACTCTAAATATCATTTAATAGGGACTTTGAAATTGAAAGAGCGCATAGAATCCTGACGAGAGCCACCTCTGCGTCATCAAATACAAGAGCCCTTATCTTCAGGCCCCTGAGATATCAACACACAGAGCTGAAGCTGCATTGCATGAGTTGGATAACAAGGCTATGCAAAATCCACAGTGGAATGAAGGAAAACAAATCCTAGCACTACTCACGGATCTTAGGTCATTAAACATCACCTTTATTGGCCCAGCAAGAATGAAGATCACACACAAGGGTTGTACATCTATCTATGATGAACCTACAGACTTAGAAACCTTTGTGAAGAAAATATTGGACTCATGTGTCTCATTAACCCATTTCCTCTACAGACCATCCTTTTACAGGTTTATTACATTATACTCTTAGGCTAGCTCTGGCCTTCCACAGATAACACCATACATTTCTTGTAGGTTGTTACTGGTCCTTATTGTCATCAGCCACATATTTATAGGTACCTTGTTTTTGCAACATTATGCTCTCATTTATTTTAGATTGTGATGGTTCTACAGGAGTCCACAAAGGACTGATTTTTCTTACTAGTCCTTATTGTCATCTGGTCCTGGTCCTTATATGTTAGTGGTCCTTATTGTTACTGGTCCTTATTGTCATCAGCCACATATGTATAGGTATCTTGTTTTTTGCAACACTATGCTCTCAGATAATCTAGATTGGGATTGTTCTACAGGGGCCCACAAAGTGCTGCTTTTTCTCTTGGTCCTATTAGTACTGTGTTTCACAGTTATACCTACTCTTAAGACTCATTATAATGTTATGTTTTACTGCATTTGTAAGGGGGGGAGATATATTTACCTTTCAGCTTGACTCCCTTCACAATTACCCATCTTACATTTGACTGTTATGTTTAATAGTGGTTGCTCCTGGATGGCCCCCTTCTTTTTTTGGAGGCACATTGTTTTTTGTTTGTTAACGTTTAGTGCTCACCTACCATTTCCAAATGTTTTGCCGCTCAAGCTTTGGTTCTCTTTTTGGGTTGATATCCTGTTGAGGCCTACATTTAGATGTTCTTAATAAACCAATTGAACTGGATAACATTACAAAGGCTATTACTGCCCTTAAAACTAAAAAAACGCCAGCATCACATGGGTATCCAGCTTTCTTTTATCAATGGTTCCAACATACGCTGCTACCCCCACTTGACTGATCTCGTTAATAAATTTGGATAATTGGGCAAAGTCTCTAGGTCAATTTCAGAAGCCCAAAGAGTTGTGATACATAAAGAAGATACATATCCATTGGAGATGAAAAACGTTCAGCCCACATCATTACTCAACACAGACTATAACATTTATACTAAACTACTAGTCTTAGACTGAGGAAAGAAGACCCTTCTTTTATGCAAATGGAACATTGGCTGCAGACAGTATTCAAACCTTCAGTCATGTGATAGAAAAAACTAAACAGGTTCCTTCTCTCACCTTGGCCATGGCCTTAGATGCAGGGAAGGCCTTTGACAAAGTCTCAAGGGTTTCCCTCAGGGCTTCTCCGGAAAAATGTAATCTAGGGGGCTGCTTTATACGTATAGCAATGGCGATCTACCACAAACCCTCAGCATGCATACAACATAACAGTCATTTATCGTATTAATTTGTCTTAGTGCAGGGTCCCAGACAAGGTTGCCCTCTATCTCTCCTCCTTTTTATGCTCTCAATAGAACCACATCTCCATTCTATCAGAGAAAACAATAATATAAAGGGTATACCCTTCAACAACGGCCCACAAAAACTGGTGTCTTATGCTAATGATGTCCTAATTTTTTCAGCACAGGCAGATGTGGCAGTCACTGAGGTCTCAACATAATTTCCAAATATACCTCGGTCTCAGAATACTCCTTCAACAAGGAAAAACAGAAATATTTCCCTTAAACACCAACCTTAGCTACTCATGCTAGCCTAAAATATGACAACCCTCTAGACTAAAATACCTAGGCATTGAGGGCCAGATTTACTCAAAAGTGGCACAGCACGGTGCTGCGCCAAAATTAGCAGAGCCGCGCTGCATCACTTTAGAAACACAGGAATGTGCCATATTGATTAGAATATGGAGCACCCCCACATTTCCCTTGCACTGGCGCTAAATTGAGCTGTCTAGCGCCAATACAACCATCCTTGCACCATCGTGCACGGATGTCTGCTTTGAGGGGTTTGATTGTTTATGTGTGGGAAGGTGTCCCTTCCTGCACATAAACAATTACTAATGGCAATTAGGCACTCCTGCGTGTGCTGTAGAATGCAGCACACACAGAAGTGCCAAAACGTCATTTTGAAATGATTGTTTATGTGCAGGAAGAGACACCTTCCCACACATAAACAAATATTTCTGGCATTTTGCTCTTTCAGTGTGCTGCAGAATGCATCACACATAGAAAAGCAAAAAACGAGGAGGAATAAGTGTTCCTCCTTGTTGCGCCCTGCTAGCGCCACTCCTGGGGTGGCGTTATATTTTGGGGCTGCCTCAAGTTTACGAAAACTCGTAAATCTGAGGTAGTGTCAAAATGTAATGGGTGTTCATGTGGCACGCCCACAGCAACTCCCATTGCACGTCCCTTCCACGCAAAGGGCTGCACGTGAAGGGGCCGTATTTTACAAGGTAGTGTTAAGCCACAAAAAGTGGCTTAACAACACCTTGTAAATACGGTGCAGGGCATAGTGACACCGGAGCGTCACAAAAGGTGACGCTCAGGTGGCGCTAGGAGCTCTTAAATATGCCCCTGAGTTTGCTGATATGATTGAAGGCACCACGCTACATATAGAAGATACTTCTCTAACTTAGATTTTTTTTTAAGTAATATGTGGTCTCCTAAGTTCAGTACTGCATAGTAATGGTTAAGATGGTGTTAGCCCTGTAAATTAACTTCTTAAGTATGTTCCCAGTTAATCTCTCTACCTACTTGTATAATTCTGTTACTAAGCTAATATCATCTTCCATCTAGAACAATAAGAGAGCAAAGCTCTTAATGCAGAAACCCCAAACAAATAAATGTATAGGTAGCCAGAGTCTTCCAAATTGTAGAAACTATCAAGTCACCTTTCTGGCCAGACAAACTACTTGGAATTATCCTACCCAACCTGCATGGGCAGACATTGAGATTATTATTAGTACCCTTACAATCAAACAACTCAAGGTCTCCTTTCATATGATTAAAGATTCAATACTGGTGATAAAAACTATAGATAGATGCTTCACTCATTAAAAAAAGGTTCAAAATTTGCCTTACTGTGGTTCAATAGCACCATCAAAATAGATCCGACCCTAAACTCCTGGAGGGAATGGGCTACTCTTGTTATACTGTACGTTAAAAATCTTGGTGTTTCTAGTAATTCCCTCTCCTTTGCTATACTGTCTGAAAGGTTCAGCCTGCAACTTTATGATTTTTGCAACTTCCTGAAAGTTCTGCATAAGTACAAGCACTCGCACCCTGTGGACTGCCTACACTTCTTTCCACTTTAGAAACTATCGTCGACATCTCATACCTCCTCCCAGATTTATCGAACCTTGCAATAGAACTCCAAACCTAACACTGCACAAACTCAACAGGTAGGGGAAGACTCCTGCTCTAAATACAACATTGAATCCATTTCTCCCACCTCTTGGTAGAAACTGTGGGACTCCCTCCTGCATCACAAATGATCTCCTTTAATCCTTCAGTGCAAATATTGGACTGCTCATAGATCTTTCTGGTCCCCTGCACAACTGTGTAACCACAGTTTATCAGAATCACAAGCTTGCTGGCATTGTGATAACCTCTCAGGTAAGCTTGATCGCAAAATTGCTCTTTTATTGCAAAATGTTAGCCATTTCTGGAGAGAAATCGGGGAGACCTTTAACAATATTTTCAAAATCAAACTCACCCTAAATCTCCTAATCGTGGCACTAGGAATCATGGCTTGTTCATATGTTCCACTATTAGGCTCACTAACGAAGTAGGACTACTTCCTGATTGTTATTTCACTTCTATTCGTGTAAATACCATCCTAACCATCTGGAAAAACTACAACATCTCTTACCATACATGGAGGGCCTGGGTATGTTTCACAAGAAACGTAGACAACACTTTAACTATTGTGATTTTAACAATAAATCTTCCCGCTTATTGTGGTCCAGGCTGGATTTGTACTTGAAAAAAGTTTCACCTCCTTGAATAATTCCTGCACACGGCTTACAAGCTTTGTTCGTCATTCTTTTATTGTTTCTTTTTTTGCACTCAACACATACTATTATCCAATTGCTCCTTCACCTTCTTCCCCTTCTCTCCTACATTCTTACCCCCCCTTTCTATTTTTTCTCTATGGGGCTCAACCACTATATTTGACCATCTTCTGTGTATACATTATTTTGGCTCTATCCAATTGTGTAGTGCTTATTTTTGTGTACGAATGCCTTGTTTCAGTTGCAAAAATTGTGAGCTGTACAATGCTTGTACATTTGTCACATGTCTAACACCTTCTGTATTTGCTGAACTTCGCCAATAAAATATTCTTAAATTAAAAAAGTAAACATTTAGCGCCTGATTTAGATTTTGGCGGACAGGTTACTCAGTCACAACAGTGACAGATGTCCCATCTGCCAAAATTTAAATCCCTTTATTTCCCATTGGATTTATATTTTGGTGTACAGGATATCCGTCTCCGTTGTGACAGATTAACATGTCTGCCAAAATCTAAATCAGGCCCTAGGTGAGCTAAGAAGATGATTGTGACACTCTCCAAGAAATTTTGGATCAATGGATGGAGACATGGTTACAGCTGTTGAATGGATAGCAGCTCAGCCCAGATCCTTTTGATCTTGTCCAAAAGTACCAATGCAGTTACGTAACATAACATAATACTTCCTTGTAAAGCACATGTTCACCCTGGAGGTGTCTTGGTGCTGAATAATAGATGTTTATGGTTATACGCTACCCAAGCCAATGGTATGTATTCACTGCATTACTCTTCAGTATGCTGCACATTATGAATGCTCTATCTAGATGCACCTGAACTGTAGATGCACTAGTAATTTACAGCAATGCTTGATGGTCCCTTGAGGGGTTGATCCTCAATGACAAAGATTCCTTTACCCTCATGGCTGCTTGCTAAAACATCTCTTTGCAGATCATAAGTGCTGTGCATTTTGCATCTGATGAGCCTTCACACTGAAGTGCTCGTTTTTAACCAGATAATCTCCTCCTCCTGTGGACCCTATTGTACTCTTATGTTATGCTGAAAAAGTGTTGGCATCAACCCATGCTTTGAAGTTTTGAGGAACTTCAGTGCAAGTAAATTCCCCGTGGACAGGAGCAACTATGTCTCCCAGCTAATACAATGAAACCTCTATGGGTCTGATACACCAGAATTATTTATAGTGCTTGATATTAGAGCCCTGGGCCTCACAGCTATGGTTAGTGCTGCAAGACTCATGGGTCCACTGCCTCCCATCCATTGTCTTGTGCTGCAAGGGCTAGGGCAGGAGATTCTCCTTCCCTGGGCCTCGCAGCATTGGTCCCCAGCCATCACTGTGAAAGCCATGTAGGGTGTACAATTTTCCATTATCACTTTTCAGGGCAATTTGTGTCTTTGGAGACGCATGCACATTAGGGGACTCATTGCATGTGGAGAGACATCAGGAGATGTTTGTTGGACAAGAGGTGAACTATGAGCCACATAGAAGATTTTTGGAGTTTCACTCTAAATCCCCCCTCTAAAGAAGGCCATTTTAAATGATAACTCCATTGGAGATTAAGTTTATTGAGTTTGATAACTCTTCCTAATATGTTTGAATTCTAATCCCTTTACCACCAGCTGGAATAATCCTTGACTGCTCGCTATTGCACATTTTGAGTGATAAATTTAGAATATGAACTCTGGCATAAAAAAAGAGTGAATTGGTCTTAAACTTTGAAACACCAGTGGTAAACATTAGTATCTACCAAGCAGGTTGTCCAGTAAGTACGCACTGTCACAGCACTTGGTGCAGTGGCTACTTTGTAGCTATGGAACTAAAATAATTGACATCTAATCTCAGGTTTATGGTGAAAATAAACATTGTGTTCTAAAGCTGGGCTTAAGTATAAACAATGCAACAACACATGTTACTGTGAAGCGGACGGCACTTTTCAAAGGTTGACTGTTCACCTTTCAGTTCAATAGTACTGTATTTGGGTGTTAAACTATTACTAATAAGCGGAAACCTTGGTCCAGGCAGGGTGAACATGTGTAAAAATGACAAAATAGTGAAATGAAAATATGCCACATTATGCTGTATACATTTAATTTTCTTGCTGCATAATTTGATAAACCCTGCAGCATAATTTGGTTCACCTTTGCTGCATAATCCCAGTGGCCCTGGGAATATGTCCTTGTATAACATAACTGGTGCTCATGTAAAGCACTCCAATAATTTCACACAATAAAAAACTGCAAAAAAATGTTTTTAAGAATTGGGTTTCACTAACTCATTTAAGGCTGCCTGCTTTTTAATAGCTGAAGGTACTCCTGAACCTGCATGGTGCAGGACCCCTCCTGTGCTGTAACACCTCCTTGCTTGCCACTGACAAGCATCTCTTTCACAGCTCATAAAGGGCTGAAATCGGTAGCCTTGCCTGCCCTTTGAAAAAGTTAAAATTGCAGAGGGCACCAAAATGCAGGACTTATGGGCATCATGTGGTGCCTTTGAGTGGGCAGCAGATAGGATTAAGAATTACCGGCCAAACCTGCTACATGCATATGAAGCCTGGCAGCTATGGTGTTGGGTTGCAAGGCCCAGGGGAAAAGGGTCCCCTTCCCTGGGCCTTGCAGCCATGGTCCAGTGCTGGGAGGCCCAGGGGAGATGGGTCCCTTCCCCTATTCCTTGCAGTGTTCTGCATGCATGGGAGGCCCAGGAGAGAGATGTGCCCCTCCCCTGGGCCTCGCAGTGCTGCACCATAAGTGCGAGGCCCAGGTCAGGAGAGACATTGGTGCAAGCCCCCCCCCCCCATGTTGGTGGGCTGGACCATGTGCAGCTGCTCGTGCCTAGTGCCGGCCCTGCACATGATTACCTTTCATTATATGCTTTGCATTTAGTCCAAGAGGAAATCATTACAACAAAAGAAATACCTTGTTTTGAAACTGGTCACAAAGACCGTTTCTGGGTGTCATTCCCTATCAGCACATGGAAAACTGAGAATCTAATGGAAAATGTGAACAGATACTGTAACTGAATTTTCCAGGCAATGTTTGTACCTGATTTTTATCCATTTCTCTGAATGAGAGAATCAGTCAAAATTCTGTAAATAAATAAGCAATTAAATATGCATGAAGTTGCCTGATGAGTGTAACTATGGCACAAAAGAGGGAACCTATGTAGAAGAAATGGGATTTCTGGCAACAAACTCTTATGACTATGTGAAGCTTCTAAGCTAACGCACTACCCTACGTCAACAACTGGAGTGCAACCCTGTATGCTAGATCATACATGATTTTTGTGACAATAAATAAGCTTTTATTAGAAGGCTGGAATGGTAGCTCAGTTGAAGACAATGAAGTTGCTGATGGTTTGTATTAGCGGGCAATGCCGCTCGGATTCAACATTTCACTGTTTCCTTTCCTCTCTTAATTGAAATAAATACTTGAACTAATCTGATAGCATTTTAGCTCTCTTGTCACAAGCTATCCCTGTCAAAGTGTGCACTCCCCTTATTATACAGTATATAACAGTATGCAACATCCCCATTTGAACTGGTTCAAGATACAAAGTGAAAGCGGTAAGGCCCATATTTAAGAAAAATGAGGCACAACTGCGCTAGCGCAGTTGTGCCTCATTTTTGTTAAGGCGAGCTAATGCCATTCCCCATTCCTATCCATGTGCCATATTTAGGACATGACGCACAATGGCTCTAAAGAATGGCTAGCATCACAAAAAAAGACACTAGCTGGTGATGGATGGCATTAGAGAAAATGGCACTATTGTGTCAAAAATGATGGTAGGCTGATTAGCGGCAAAATATTGGCCGCTAGTGAGCCTAGTGTCATTTTTTGATGCACAAGCAGTGAAAAATGACTCCTGTCTAAGTATAGACAGGAGTCATTGCCACAACCGCAATGCCCACCACTGGGGACCAGTGTCCCCAAGACAACCCCAACAGACCCAGTGCCAGACATTGGGCCCCATGTAAGGAGCCCCCAGTGGCACACAACACTTAGGCACGTAAACTTACCTGCAACTTACCTGGGATCGGCTCCCTCCTCCTGTAGTGTCCTTGTGGTGAAGGTGGTGGTGATGCTGGGGGTTGGGGTGGGCATCATTGTGCCCATTCCATGGTGTTTCCCCATGGAAATGGGCCTACCAGCACATTAACGGCTGGTCTGACCAGGCATTAAATAATGACAGTAATCAGGATTAGTGCCATTATTTAGGTCCACCTCCTAGGTGCGCGTCCTTTCAGCGTCAGGAGTTAAATATAGCGCCAGGGGGCTAGCATTAATTTTAGAAAGGGAAAGCCTACCTTTCATCTCATTTTCGCAATGAGACGCAAGGTTTGTTAGTGCTTCCTGAACATGGCGCTAACTCCAATATTTTGACGCTAGATGATTCTGCCATCAAAATATAAATATAGAGTTAAGATAGCACTGCTTTAGCATAAAAAAAAATGATGCTAAGGCGATGATAACTTTCCTTAAATATGGGTTCAAGTGCTTCTAGTTTGAACTTCAAAGGTTAAGCACACTCTGCTAAATAGTTCAACAAGGTAAGTAATCAAGCAAAGTTATACTTAGAGCTCAATGAGAATTTATTTAATATGTTTTGATGGACAAAGAAGTGGTCAGACAAGGTTATGGCTTTTTACTGGGCTCACGGCCACTGCTGTTTTCTCAACTCATATGCGATGGATACTCATAGTAAAGGAATGGGTTCCATTGTGTTACTTTGTATCAAGGTGGTGTTCCATGGGTGGGGCATTGACGTTCATATACAACCTCCCATGTGCAGGACCCATCCTGTGCTGTCACACCTCCCTGCTTGCCACTGACAAGCATCAGATAGTGACTCAAATCCCTATCTACTAAGAATTGTAGACAAGGATTTGCACCACAATTCTTCTACTTGAGGAAAAAATGTTTGAATTTCCCCGTTTTTTAAACTTTGCATGTGTGCTGCATTGTACAGCACATACACAAAATGGTAAATGCCTAAAAGCATAGTTTATTTTACTAGAAGGGACCCCTTCCAGCACAAAACCTCTGCTTCCCTCAAAGCTAAGGGTGTCTACATTGGTGTGTGGCAGGCAAAAGTGCGCCCGCGCAGGGAGAGAGAAGAATACCACCACATCTTAGTAGGTACGACGCTGCTTGGCTCTCTATTGCACACAGCAGCACAGCAACTTTACTCACTGCCATGAATTCTATGTAAATCTGTGCCTAAGTGTGGTTGGCTGAAAAATTAGGCCTGGCTAAATGTCACTCTCATGACTTTGGGTCGGTTGCCAGTAACGTGAATGGCCTAGCACAGCTTGCCATGGCCAAGTGCCATTTCATTATTCTAAAGTACTTGTTTTTCCATTGTCATTCCAGCCTATTCTCGAAAATTGCACTCTGACACTAGACGTGCGTGTTATCCATGTGTTATTTTGTACTGCTGTGCGGTGACGCAGGACACATTGATTTCTACTGTGTGGCTTTTGTACAGGGTTTAAACAAATACACGAAGCAGCAACCATACACGTATAGCTCCCTAAATCTGATTCAAGATTGTCAACAGTAGATTAAACTGACGTTCACTAAAGCTCACTTGTGTGTAACTCACAAACCTTGATAACTGGTTAAGTCACGGTGCACAGACAAACGGCAGTGGAATACAAATAAACCTCCCATTTCTACAGAGCTATTGTGGGTAATACGTATAGAGGAAAATGTGCTTCCCTGTCTCTACTGATTTCCAAAAACGTGAAAAATTAGAAATTCTGTATTTTTGAGTATTTCTCGTCCTTCATGATGCCATTCACGACTGCCAGGTTAATAAATGCATAATGACAGCACAATTTTACTGTGACCCGTATCTTAAACATTAACCAGCTTATGTGAGTTACTTGCAAAAGACACAAGATTTTATAATGAAGACGAAATGGCTGTGGACATGAGCTACTACGATTACTTCATTTTCTCACCAACCAGAACATCCATATTACCGTTTATCAATATGTATTTTTGGTTGGTGCAAAAAATAGCAAAAGCGAAGAAAAGTTAAAAAAAATGTCTAAAATCTGACTGCAAAGCCAAAATAAACCATAAAGCCAGAAGCACAAAATAAAAACAAGGTGAGTGAGCTTGAAGTTTACTCACATTTGCATTTTTTTAACAGTCTGCTTATCGTTTTTAATAGTACTGCGTTTATTCACGATGTGGTGGCGCGTATTCATTTTGCCCAAGCAGTCCAGAGAAAGGGGGATTCCCGCTTGAAATGCTTGTAGTGCTTGCTTCGCCTTATCGCTGCCTGGACGAGAAGCGCCGATTACAATGCAGGACGCATCAGAGCTAACAACTCCTGTCATGCATTTGCGCAGTTTGGACGTGAGGTAATGCAATAGCGAAGACGCAGAAGCACGACACTGGTCCGAACCTTCCCATCAGCAGCCCTGGCCCCTGTGATTCTCACACTCTGCTACAGACCGGCTACAACATGGCGATGTTGCCTTCTACACAGCGAGAGCCTTGAAAAACAGCAAGCAGAACAGAAAATTATATCCTTGACTCCTGTGTTTTGACAGGTTCGGAAAATATTACAAATTGATGATAGCAAGTTTTCTAAGCAGCACAAATGTTTCACTAATTAGTTACTAATCTCGCCCCTGAAATATAAAGTTTGAAATATATTTTTTGCTTTAGACAAGCAAGGACAATTGCACTCAACATGAGACCTTTTATTTTTTCTTTAATATACCGCAAACCAAATTAGCAGTTTTTTTCCAACAGGGAATAAAATGTTCAAAACACCATACTGCGAAAGCAGATGGTGGAACTGTTTGCAATGGTGTGTTTCTATCTGCAATTGTTCTGTGTAAGAAATTGGAGTATTAGTTGAGGGGGGTGAGCCCCCGAAATCTTGTCACAGTGAATCACAAAAGTCACAAATTAAATCAGTGCTTGACTGTCTGGTAGCATGACACTAATGCAGTCAGGCTTAACTTAGAGACAATGTGTAAAATACTTATACACTACTCAAACAGTAAAAAAGTGAAAACAACACACAAAAAATCCCAAACCGAGTTAGAAAAATAGAATACATTGTAATAAATAAAATGAAACCAAAACAACAAAAATCCAATCAGCAGAATAAAAGTTATGTTTTTTTATTTTTTTTTAAGGTTCAAAACAGTGCCAAAGAGCGCAAAGCACCAACCGTGGTCATCGAGTTGCACTAGATTGGGACAAAGTCAATAAGACTAACCGTGATGGAGCACAAGTAGAATACTGGCGGTTTACACTGCCATGGAAAGGCTGGTAGAATAGGGGAGTCAGAGGTCCCCCGGGGGGCCTTGCACTGCCCATGCACTTGGCACAGGCAGTGCAGGGGCCCCCATGCACAGCCCTGTTGTGCATTCCACTGCCCGAATTACGGGCAGTGGAATGCGCGACAGGGGCTGCTGCACCCTCCTCACTGCCATATTGCAGCCGGTTCGATTACGAGCCGGCTGCAATATAACTGCTCTGTTCCCTGCTGGCGGGGTTTAGCCCGTAATGTCGGTGTAGATATGAGTTTGGTGGGCAGCATCCACCACCCACCAAACTCATAATTAGGCCCTTAGTATTAGACCTGACATCCTGCATATTGTATTTCCCCAAACTTTTTTTCCTTCACTCCTCCTGCCCACTGAAATAGTTTTTGTTGACTTTAGGACTCTGAGCATTTTACTGATGCTAACCAGTGCTAAAATGCTTGTGCTCTCTCCCTCAAACATGATCAAATTGGACTACACCTGATAGCCACATTTAGTGGCATATTTATACTTTTTGATAAAAAACTGCGCTAATGCAGTTTTGCGTCAAATTCCTTAACGCCTGTTACCACCATTCCATAGCAGCAGCCGTGCGCCACATCTATGGATTGACGCACTCTGGTACTAAGGAATGGCCAGTGTCAAAAAGAAAGACGCTAGCTGGGGGGGGATGGAGGTAGGGACAAAGGCACTAGTGGGTTGAAATGACGCTAGGCTGGGTAGCGGCAATAACTATTCCGCTAACCAGCCTAGCGTAATTTTCTGACGCACTAGCTCCCAAATATGCCTTCTGTCTCAGTAAAGACAGGAGTCATGCTCACCACCCCAATGGCCAGCAGAGGGGACCAATGTCTCCTGGGCAAGGCCATAAGACCCAGTGCCAGACAGGGTGCCCCATGTACACCAAAAAAACAAAATACCAATACTTACCCAGGATGGAGTCCCCCTTCCTGTGATGTCCCTCTGGTGTGGTTGTTGCTGGGGCTTTGTGTGGGCATCTGTGGACCCATTCCATGGTGTATGTCCATGAAAATGGCTCCAGAGGTACCCTAACGCCTGGTCTGACCCACACATTAAATAATGGTGCAAAGCAGGCTTGGCGCAATTATTTGAGTCAGTCTCCTCCGTGCACCTCGTTTCTGCACCTGAGGATAGATGTGGCGCTTAGGGGTTAGCGCCATGTTGTGGACGGGAACACCTACCTTGCATCTAGTTAGTGCAAGGTATTTGTCGCATCCACAACATGACGCTAACTCCAATATTTTGATGCTAGACAGGTCTAGCATCAAAATATAAATATGGAGTTAGGTCAGCAATGTTTTAGCAGCAAAATAAACAATGCTAAAATGACGCAATCCAAGTATGAAAATACCCCCTAATTTACTTGTAAGTCCCTAGCAAATGGTAATACCTGTACCCAGGTCCTATAAATTAGAAGCTACTAGTCAGCCTGCAGCACTTGTTTTGCCGCCCACTCAAGTAGCACTTTAAAACATGTCTCAGGCCTTCCACTGCAGCCTGTAGCGCAGGTTTTAATTGCCAGTTTCAACCTGGTAAAATAAATCGTTTGCCGTGCCTAACCTTCCTTTTCAATACTTATAAGTAACCCCTAAGGAAGGCCCTAAAGGCTCATAGAGCAGGGCGCATTGTTTTTAAGGCGGTAGGACATGGGTACTTAAGATTTACGTGTCCTGGCATTGAGCAATTTCTGAAGGCGTTTTCATTCCTGCAAGGCCTACCTTCCCCTTGACTAACACTGGGTTATCTTATTACATTTAATAGGTGCTAACTTAGGATTGTGAGCAGATAGAGATGTGATTTCTACTCTCAAATGAATTGTAATTTAAAATCCTCTTTAATGGTAGTCAGATTTGTTCTAGTCCCAACAATCTGTCTTGTGCCACATGGCAGTGAATAGCTCAGCTGTTGGGGTTTGTGTATCACTACCAGACAGTGACACAAAGGGGGCTTAGGTGGGGACAGAATGGGCCATCCTGGCAGGATGACTGGGGAGGGGCTGTACCCAGTCCCGCTTACACTTCAAAGGGCTTTGCCTCCTAAATACACAAAGGAACCTGACACCAAGACTGCTGGGGTTTTTGTCATCTCTGACAATTTGAAGCCTTGACAGGGGAAAAGGAAGAACTTTACAGACCTAGTTGTGGGGGTATGACATGCGTCCACCCATACAAAGGTGGCACCAGGTATAAATATCGGACTTCCAGAGCCACTCATCAAAACACTCCTGGAACTGTGAAAGATTCAGAAGAAGGAGTGCCCTGCTGCTAGTGGACTACCTTGTTCCTTGAAAGACTGCTTTGGTGTCTACATTCCAGGCTAACTAAAGTGACTGTAAGGGTCTGTTGACTGATCTCCTGCGTTAGACTTTTCATCCTTAGGGTGGTCTGCCTTAACTTTTTGCCTCTGTTCCCCAGGTTGTTTATGTGTGCTGGACTCTGATTTTGCTGTTTTTGTTACTCTGGGCACTTTACCGCTGCTAACCAGTGCTAAAGTGCAAGAGCTCCTTTCCAAAATGTGTATGTAATTGGCTTATCCATGATTGGCATATCTGGTTTACTAGTAAGTCCCTAGTAAAGTGCACTAGAGGTGCCAGGGCCTGTAAATCAAAAGCTACTAGTGGGCCTACAGCACTGGTTGTGCCATCCACATGAGTAGCTCTGTAATCTTGTCTCAGACCTGCCACTGCAGTGTCTGTGTGTGCAGTTTTAACTGTAAATTCGACTTGGGAAGAGTTCCCACTTGCCAGGCCCAAACCTTCCCTTTACTTACATGGAAGACACCCCTAAGGTAGGCCCTAGGTAGCCTCAAGGACAGGGTGCAGTGTATGGTTAAGGTAGGACATATAGGAATGTGTTTTATATGTCCTGACAGTGAAATATTGCTGAATTTGTTTTTCACTGTTGCAAGGCCTGTCCCTCTCATAGGTTAACATGGGGGCTACCTTTAAATCTGACTAAAGTGTAGATTCCCTTTAGAAGCGGATGGACATGTGAAGTTTGGGGTCTCTGAGCTCACAATTTAAAAATACATCTTTTAGTAAAGTTGCTTTTAAGACTGTGTATTTGAAAATGCCACTTTTAGAAAGTGAGCATTTTCCTGCATATACCATTTCTGTGAATCTGCCTGTTTGTGGATTCCCTGTCTGGGTCAGTTTGACAGTTGGGCTGTGTCACCGGATCTGTCAGTGACGACACAAAGGCCGTAGAATAGGGGTTCATGTAAGGTTTATTAATTTTGTTGCTTCTGGCGTGACATGTACATTACATGAGGTCTACTGTTCACTCTTCGTCTGTCCTTCGCTGGATTTCATGTCTCTTCTCCTTTTCTCTGTCTTCCAGGGCTTCCAGGAGGTGCATGTCGGGAAGAACAAGATAAAGTATTGGTAAGTTCCTTTCCTTTTTTAAAATTTTTATTCTTTGTTTTCCTACTTCCTCTTTTGTGGTCTCTGTGGGATGTAACCATTTTCCCCCAGCATGGTGTACACGATAACACAAAGTGTGTGGATCCTCCTGGTGTATCCACTTAGTCTGTCTAAACTTAGCCCTGTAACTTTCTTTATCCAGTCCTATACGCTCAAGGATTGCCTTCTTGATTTCAGTGTAGGGGGTAATCCCTCCGGGATTTACCACTTGATAGGCGGCTTGCAGGTGACTAGTTAATAAGGGAGCTATGTATTTTCCCCATTTATCCTCAGGCCAATTGGCAGTGCTTGCTACTCTCTCGAAATTCGTACAAAACGAATCAGGGTCCTCCTGTTCTTGGTACTTCTGAAGGACACTGCTAGGCACGTTGGGATGCACTTTGGTGTGCGCAATGGTGTCGGTCAATTTTCCCAAGGCAGTCTCATGGACCAATTGGTTGTTGGCCATGATGGTGGCCTGGCTTTTTAACGCTGTTTGTAGTGCTTCTCGCTCTTCCTTGGCTTCCTTGAGTTGTTGTTCCCAGACCAGTTGTAAGTGACGCTGGCCCTCGCCCAATTCGGCTATCATGTCCGCCAGCGTGGGCTTCTCCTCCATGGCATCGGGTTTCGTATGACAAAATCCCACTTCTGACACCACTTGTCACCGGATCTGTCAGTGACGACACGAAGGCCGTAGAATAGGAGTTCAGGTAAGTTTTATTTATTTTGTTGCTTCTGGCGTGACATGTACATTACATGAGGTCTACTGTTTACCCTTCGTCTGTCCTTCACTGGATTTCAAGTCTCTTCTCCTTTTCTCTGTCTTCCAGGGCTCCCAGGAGGCGCATGTGGGGAAGAACAACATAAAGTATTGGCAAGTTCCTTTCCTTTTTTTTTTATTCTTTGTTTTCCTACTCTTTTCCTACTTCCTGTCTTAGTTATCTGGAGAGGATTGTTTTACTTGTGCTCTACTACTTTCCTGTTTTCTGTCACATGTGTACTTCTAATCTGAAGATCGTTGCTGTCACCTGGATAGTCTTTTCTCTTTTTATTCCAACTTCCTTTTGTCCTGTTTTCTTTCCTTTTCTTGGCCTTCTTTTGGATTTTTCTTTTTCTGTACCCTTTCACCTCTTGGCTCTCTCTCTCTCTTGGTCTCTGTCTTTCTTTCTTACTGTGGCCTTATTACTCTCATGCGCTTATTTCCTATAGGTTGCATCTCCTTTCTCCTCTCCTGTTGTTTCTCGTTTCTTTTAGGGTTACCCTTGTATTTTCTTCTACTCCCCCCTCCCGCTTTTCCCTTCCCGCTCCCCTTCTTAACATTGTCCCGCTCCTCCTCCCAGCCACCCCCCCTATGGATGCACCTGGCGGTGCCACACTTCTCCAGAAGCGTGGCGGGAGTCTTCGCGATGCGCCTCCTGCGCCGCTGTCAATACTCCAGATACGTCCTCGCCTTCCGTTGTCTCTGGGTTCTGGACCGGTGGCCTCTTCTGCTGTCCATTGTTGCGCTCCCACACTCCGGCGTCTTCCGCGTTCCCGTCCGCTGTCCGTCGTTCTTCCTGGTCGGCGTTCTCCGGCCCTCGAGTGGCTCGCCACATTCGTTTTAATCCCGGAACCCAAAAGGGATTGGTCTCTTCTTCCTTCCGTTCCGGGTCACACGCAGCAGTTTCAGCACATGCCGCCTTCACGCACGGGTCGGACAGCGCCGGCCCGTCACAGACACTCCCCCTAGCGAGCGACTGATAGAGGCACTCTGAATCTGGGTACCGAGACAGGTAATCGTCATTCGTCATGAGGGCACCAGGGGAATGACGAATCTGGAAGGAAAAAGGCTGGAGTGAGATAAACCACCAGAGCACTCGGGCGTTGGTGTCTTTGTGTTGGGCAAGACAGGTTAAGGGAGCATGGTCAGTCAACAGTGTGAATGTTCTTCACACAAAATAGTATTGTAAGGAGTCCACCGCCCATCTGATAGCTAAGCACTCTTTTTCCAGAGTGGGGTAGTGTTGTTCACGAGGAAGGAGTTTACGACTAATGTACACAACGGGATGCAAAGCCCCATTCTCTTTTTCTTGTGACAGCACCGCCCCCAGTCCTACATTCGAGGCATCAGTCTGTACCACAAAGGGTTTGGTGAAGTCGGGACAACATAGGATCGGTCCGGACGTCAGATAATGTTTCAAAGTCCCAAAACTCTTTACTTCAGCCGCAGAGAGGGTCGGCCACTTATAAGGACATGTGTTCCTCAATAAATCCGTAAGGGGCCCTGCTATAGTGGAAAATTGGGGAATTACTCTACGACAATAACCTACAGGGCCCAAAAAGGCCCACACTTCTTTCTTTGTATGAGGATAGGGTATTTGGGTGATTGCTTGGATTTTTTCTATCTGCGGTTTTACTTGTACCTCTCCTAGTACATAACCCAGGTACTTAATTACGGTGTGGTCTAGTTTATATTTTTCGGGATTAGCTGTGAGATTAGCTTCCCTCAGGGTCTGTAATATGTGTCATAGGTGTTCAAAATGTTCGTCCCAAGTGGTGCTATAGACCACTATATCATCTAGATATGCGGCCGCATACTGGTGATGTGGTCGGAGTATCTTATCAATCAGCCGCTGGAACGTAACAGGAGCTCCATGGAGCCCAAACGGAAGAACCGTGAAATGATAGAGGCCAGAGGGTGTAGCAAACCCGTTTTTGTTCCTTATCTTTGGGCCGTAACAGATTCTGCCAATACCCCTTCGTTAAGTCCAAGGTGGACATGTATCGGGCTTGGCCTAATCAATCGAGGAGTTTGTCTATGCGTGGCATTGGGTAAGAGTCAAACTGTGACAATGCGTTGACTCATCTGAAATCGACACATAATCGGGTGCTCCCATCTGGTTTAGGTACCAGTACTACCGGGGAACACCAAGGGCTGGTACATGGTTCAATTATACTCGCTTTTAACATAGCTTCGACTTCTTGTTTTATGACCTGTTTTTTTGCCTCAAGGATGCGATGTGGTCGTTGTCGGGATACTGTGTTAGTAGTGGTGTGAATGGAGTGTTGTACTAAGGGGGTCCGTCCTGGCGTTTTTGAAAAGACGTCCAGATTATCACTGACAAGGGTTTTAATCTGGGTAAATTTGGAATCAGAGAGGGCAGTATTTACCTGAGGGTTAGGACTGTTAGTCCTTACACTAGTTGGGAGGGGGTGGAGGGGTATGTCTTCTTCAGGTTCTTTTGCAATGTATAACGTGGGGTGTTCACCTGTTGATTCACACCATTTCTTCAGAGAATTAATATGGTAAATTTGTTCCCGGCTGGTACCTGGGGGTATCGCGAGGTGAGGTTGATTTGTTCTATCACTTCGTAGGGTCCTTGCCATCGGGCAAGTAATTTGTTTTCACAAGTCGGCAACAATACCAAGGCTTTGTCCTCCACCCTCAGACTACGGAAGGAGCTTTTGCAGTCATATACAGTTTTCTGTTTGTTTTGGGCCTCTCTTAAAGCGGTGTGGGCTTCCTCCCATACCGTATGTAGGTTTTCCCTCAACTCTCTGGTGTATGTAAGTATGTCTTTGACCTCATCCTCCGATTCCTCCCATTGTTCTGCCAGAATTTCTAAAAGTCTACAGGGCTGTCTCCCAAACAGCAACTCAAAAGGGCTATGTCCTGTGGATGCCTGGACATGTGTGCGCATGGCATAAAGAACCAATGGTAGCTTCTTTTCCCAGTCTTTGCCTGCCTCTGAAATTATTTTTCGGAGTAGTGTTTTGATAGTCTTATTATACCGTTCCACTAAACCGTCTGTTTGAGGATGGTATACCGAGGTTCTTATCTGTTTGACCCCTAGGGAGTGGCTTATTTCGGCCATAAGACGCAACATAAATGGTGTCCCCTGGTCTGTAAGTATCTCCTTTGGAAAACCTACACGAGAGAAAAACTCTATCATGGCCTGGGATATGGTTTTTGTATGCATACTGGAGATGGGTATAGCATCGGGATACCGGGTCGCGTAGTCGACCAGGACTAGGAGGTACTGGCGTCCTTTTACTGACGGAGTTAAGGGTCCTACAATATCTAGCCCAACCCGAGAAAAACAGGTTTCAATAATTGGGAGGGGTTGTAGAGGAGCCGGTCCATGAGGGGATGGATTAATGAGTTGACACTTCGGGCATTCATGACAGTGTCTCCTAATGTCCCCATATACCCCCGGCCAATAAAACCGCTGTAATATCGCTACCTCAGTCTTTTCTCTCCCCATATGTCCCTCTCCATTATCCCCATGTGCTAAATGTAGGACCTGTTGTCGGTGTGTTTGGGGAACTACTAGTTGAGAGTCTCTTCCTGCTGTGTTGGGTATACTTCTGTACAGTAAGTCATTTTCTATGGTGAAGGTAGGACCTACCGCTCGTCCGTCTGGGTGGAGGGCCTGCTGCCAGGCGTTTTTCAGAGTGGGGTCCTCTCATTGGGCTTGTCTAAAAGTCCCTGTGATTGTTCGAACCGTGGCGGTCTGTGGTACGGTTTCTGGGTTTTCAGGAGGTAGGTAGTCTCTGTATTCCTGCCGTTGTTCCCTCTTTTCTTTCCGGCTGAGTTTCTCTCTCAGGGGTCTTGCTTCTATCTCGGTTGTTCCAAAGGGTGCTTCATCCCACCAGGTGTGGGATATATTTTCTTGGCAGGCCCTTTCTAAAAGAGGGGTGAAGTTCTCGTAGTCAGTACCGAGGATTAGATCCTCCCCTAGGTTTGTGATCATCCCTACAGTAATTGTTTTTTCAACCCCTCTCCAATTGAGAAGGACCATAGCCACCGGATACAGCCGTTAGTCTCCATGGACACATGTGATCAGGACCTTAGTTTGAGGAGTCCGGTGTTCGGGTGTCACCAGGTCCTGTCTAACTACGCTTTGGCTACACCATGAATCTACTAGAGCTTTTCTTTCTCTGCCATTAAGATTGACAGTTATAGTATATTTTTTTATTTTTATTGCCAGACCATAGCACTCGTCCTTTCATCATTCCGATCTCCATGGGCTCCTCCGTCTCCTTCGTTAAGGGGCAGTTAGGAGCGATGTGTCCCCATTCTGAACAGTGGAAAGACTGGGGTCCAGTCGTGGGATGGCTTAGAGCAGAAGACGAGGTAGGCAGTGCCCGGTCCGAGCCGTGCAGCGTCATGGGTCATGGATGTATGGGTTTCCCTGGCCCTGAACGAGGGTTGGTGTTGGACGTTGGTTTGGAGGGGACACTGCGGAAATCCGGGGCCTGATGGAAGGCACAAGTGAGGTCTATTGCGGTGTGGTTGGTTAGACCAAGGTGTTGCCGGACCCAATTGCGAGTGCAGGGAGGAAGGGCTTCCAAGTACTGTTCGAGTATGATAGCATTGAACATCTCCTCTTTTGTGGTCTCTGTGGGATGTAACCATTTTCCCCCAGCATGGTGTACACGATAACACAAAGTGTGTGGATCCTCCTGGTGTATCCACTTAGTCTGTCTAAACTTAGCCCTGTAACTTTCTTTATCCAGTCCTATACGCTCAAGGATTGCCTTCTTGATTTCAGTGTAGGGGGTAATCCCTCCGGGATTTACCACTTGATAGGCGGCTTGCAGGTGACTAGTTAATAAGGGAGCTATGTATTTTCCCCATTTATCCTCAGGCCAATTGGCAGTGCTTGCTACTCTCTCGAAATTCGTACAAAACGAATCAGGGTCCTCCTGTTCTTGGTACTTCTGAAGGACACTGCTAGGCACGTTGGGATGCACTTTGGTGTGCGCAATGGTGTCGGTCAATTTTCCCAAGGCAGTCTCATGGACCAATTGGTTATTGGCCATGATGGTGGCCTGGCTTTTTAGCGCTGTTTGTAGTGCTTCTCGCTCTTCCTTGGCTTCCTTGAGTTGTTGTTCCCAGACCAGTTGTAAGTGACGCTGGCCCTCGCCCAATTCGGCTATCATGTCCGCCAGCGTGGGCTTCTCCTCCATGGCATCGGGTTTCGTATGACAAAAATCCCACTTCTGACACCACTTGTCACCGGATCTGTCAGTGACGACACGAAGGCCGTAGAATAGGAGTTCAGGTAAGTTTTATTTATTTTGTTGCTTCTGGCGTGACATGTACATTACATGAGGTCTACTGTTTACCCTTCGTCTGTCCTTCGCTGGATTTCAAGTCTCTTCTCCTTTTCTCTGTCTTCCAGGGCTCCAAGGAGGCGCATGTGGGGAAGAACACCATAAAGTATTGGCAAGTTCCTTTCCTTTTTTTTTTTATTCTTTGTTTTCCTACTCTTTTCCTACTTCCTGTCTTAGTTATCTGGAGAGGATTTTTTTACTTGTGCTCTACTACTTTCCTGTTTTCTGTCACATGTGTACTTCTAATCTGAAGATCGTTGCTGTCACCTGGATAGTCTTTTCTCTTTTTATTTCAACTTCCTGTTGCCCTGTTTTCTTTCCTTTTCTTGGCCTTCTTTTGGGTTTTTCTGTACCCTTTCACCTCTTGGCTCTCTCTCTCTCTTGGTCTCTGTCTTTCTTTCTTACTGTGGCCTTATTACTCTCATGCGCTTATTTCCTATAGGTTGCTTCTCCTTTCTCCTCTCCTGTTGCTTCTCGTTTCTTTTAGGGATACCCTTGCATTTTCTCCTACTCCCCCCTCCCGCTATTCCCTTCCCGCTCCCCTTCTTAACATTGTCCCGCTCCTCCTCCCAGCCACCACCCCATGGACGCACCTGGCGGTACCACGCTTTTCCAGAAGCGTGGCAGGAGTCTTTGTGATGCGCCTCCTGCGCTGCTGTTAATACTCCAGACAGGTCCTCGCCTTCCTTTGCCTCTGGGTTCTGGACCAGTGGCCTCTTCTGCCGTCCGTCATTGCACTCCTGCACTCCGGCATCTTCCACGTTCCCGTCCGCTGTCCATCATTCTTCCTGGTCGGCGTTCTCCAGGCCTCGAGTGGCTCGCCACACTCCTTTTAATCCCGGAACCCAAAAGGGATTGGTCTCTTCTTCCTTCCATTCCGGGTCACACGCGGCAGTGTCAGCACATGCCGCCTTCACGGACGAGTCGGGCAGCGCCGGCCCATCACAGGCTGGTTGCAACTCACACTAGACAGTGACATAAAAGGACCTGAGGTGTAGTCTGCATTTCCTGATGAGCCATCTGTGCTAGGAGGGAGGGGAGGAGTGGTCACTTACACCTGAAAGGGCTGTGCCTGTCCTCACACAATGCAGTCTCCCACCCCCTGGTGAGTGTCTGGGACCTGGCCTGGGCTAAGCAGGATTTCACATTCAAAAGAGACTTTACTTTGAAGTAGGCCTACTTCAAAGGAGAAATTGGGTATAAGAAGGGCACCCAAAAACACAGACTTTAGATCACTTCTGGACATCAAGAGGTACCTCTGCCTGAAGAAGCTGAAGAGCTGAGGAGAAATGCTGCCCTGCCTGTGACTATGCTTCGTGGAGCTATCCTGCAGTTGCTGCTTCTGCCTGAGTAAGAGGGCAAAGGCTGGACTTTGTGTGCCCTCCATCTTGTGAAGAAATCTCCAAGGGTTTGATTTAGAGCTTGCCTCCTATTGTTTGAAGTCTCAGGGTCAGCAAAGACTTCTCTCTGCCAGCACCTGGAGTCTCTGGAGAGACTCCTGCTCCACTCCCTGGGCCCTTGAAAGGAAAGCTGGTGGAAATCCAAGGAAATCGACTTCGGACGACTTCGGACCGACGCTGCTGCTGAATTCGGTGACGCCGCCTGCAACCAACTCTGATCTTCACTGGAACGCGACGACCTTCGCAGGCCTGATGCCGCTGCAGCCCCACTGAAGTCCGTCACTCCTTGGAAGTCGCCGCACCACGTCATGACCGATGCCGCTCAAAGTGCGCAGATTCAGCGTTTCGCACAGACGCCGCGATCCCCGACTTCGCGCATCGACTTGTTTTCACTCTTCACCAAAGGTACTGTACTTGGGGGTCTACGCAACTCTGTGTCTGGCGCCGCTGGTGTCGGCTTGTTGGGAACGACTTAGTCACGATGCCGTGTTGACTCCACATCAAAGCATTTTGTGTTTCTAAGTGCTATTTTTGAGTTTAATCTTTAGAAATTCATAACTTGACTTGTGTATGTCGGATTTTTGTCGTTTTGGTCTTGTTTTGTATAGATAAATATTTCCTATTTTTCTGAACTGGTGTTGTGTCATTTTGTAGTGTTTTCATTAAGTTACTGTGTGTGTTGGTACAAATAATTTACACCTAGCACTCTGAAGTTAAGCCTATTCTTCTGCCAAGCTACCAATGGGGTAAGCAGGAGTTAGCTGAGGGTGATTCTCTTTTACCCTGACTAGAGTGAGTGTCCTTGCTTGAACAGGGGGTAACCTGACTGTCAACCAAAGACCCCATTTCTCACATCCTGTATGGGCTACAGGGACTCAACAAGCTTCAGAGGCCTCCCTGCAACTGCCCAGCTCACCTTCTGCAACTGGAAATGACAACTGGACCTGACTGGACCTGTAACTGGAGCTGCCTGAGCCCTGTTTCGGGCCCTGCTGCAGAGAGGCCTGGTCCCCAAAAGATGATTCCACAGGACCTGGACTCTTTTCAGTCATCAGTGAGAGCTCCTCCTAAGGAAAAATGTGAAAATCTTGAAGTTTAGGGTCCCCACAACTTCAACCATGCTTTCACGCTAAAACTCTGCCACTCAATGCAAAGCTCTGGCGAACCTGGGTCTTTGCACAGAGAGCAACTGCCAGAGATGGCCAACAATGCGAGAGGTGTACTTCTCGCTACAGCAACAACAGCCCATGGTGACCGCTAATGGAAAGCTACAGCAATGACCATCTGCAACACTTGGCTGTCTCTTTGTGCTATAGTGAAGATCGTCCACAATGCCCAACCTGCTCTTTGCGCTACAGCAACAACCATTCTTGACACTCAGCCTCCTCCTCGTGGCCTAGTCCAACATAAACAGAATTCTTTGTGCCTGACTTGAGAAGATAACCTTGCCACTGGACTGACCTAGTCCTTGTATATGACCCACACTCCTCAACAGTTAGTTTGAACTTGTAACTTTACCCCAGTCTAGCACAACCAAATGACCTTGAGTGGAACTGTTTAGGCACTATTTCACTAAAACTTTACAATGTAATATTTCCTGTTATATTGGATGGATTATTGTTGTTCTGGTATCATTTTGTTTATTATTTTGTGTTCTTGTTTCTAAAATGGATTTTTTTTTTATGTGCTGTATTTTCACTTTATTACTGTTTTTGTGATACATAAATACCTTACACCTTGCCTGTATGTTAAGCATCACTACTTTTGTGCCAAGCACGACGAGGACACCTCTGAAGACTCTGTACCACTCTGATCAGAGTTCATCTCCAGAAAGCAAGTATATATCCTCAGGCACAGATCATCCCTCTAGCCTTCCTAATTCTGGGATGATCTCTCTGACACAAATAACTATCAGGAGTCAACCCTCCAGCTAATTCTGTAGCTGTTACAAACCCACCGGGCTGAGGCTCAGCAACATGACTTGCAAGTTAAAGTGGATAATGTAGTCATTAAGCAGTCCCTTGCAGAGGTTAATAGTAAAGTGTGTATCATGTCTGCAGATATGGTGGACCTACGACAGTGGGCGGCGGATGCAGAGGAGGTGGGTTCCTCAGCTGTTCAATCTATCACGTAGCATGATAAGCACCTGGCTGTTAAACAGTCTAAGATGGAAGATCTGGAAAATCATCAAGTAAGGAATAGCTTGCAGGTGTTTGGGATACTGGAAGGTATGGAGGGGGTGACCCCTTCAGTGTAATGTGCAGCTGTTTGGGATCTTGAAGAGTCTCTTGCTGAAGAGTTGGACATGGGTTCTCAGGTTCAACAGGCACATTGATTGCCGATTAGTCAGAACAAAAATAGAATATCTCCCCAATCACGCCTGGAGTACCCTAGCCCCATACAAATGTTCATTGGGAATTTATTTCTGAGGCAGGCAGTCCCAATAAAAGCCTGTCCTGCAGTGCCAGTTACAGTGGACAGCTTGAAGATCTTTGCTCGATCAGATCTCTGTAGTGCGACTATGGACAAACAATGGAGGATGCGTCAACTGATCGATCCTTTCAAGGCCGTCGGAGCTCAGGACTTACAGGAGCCAGCAGGACTTAAAATTATTCAAAATGGGCAGACTCAGATGCGTTTCTGAGAGCAGGAAGCAATGATGGCTCTAAGTAATTTTAAAGCAGCAGAGAAGTGACTATGCTAATCTATTGTGTTTGTTTCTTTGGTCTGGATACAGGTTAGACAGGCAAACACTTATTTTTCATATTTCCTTTTGAGCGTATTTTCCTCTGGATAGCTCTGTTGGTCAGGAGGCGTTGGGGGCAGGGGATGGCTGGCTCCTTCGGCTGTTCAGCCATCAACAGCATGAGGGAGGGGAAGATTCCCCTTGCTAGAAACAGGGAGAGGGTTCGGGGGCAGTTGAGAAAGGGGGGTTGGGGAGGGAGTTGGGTTTATCATCAAAATCTGCAGGAAAAACTTGGGCACATGGTAGGTTAGGCAGTTAAAGGGACAAAGGTCGTCTGAATAATCAGCAGTGATGGAATGAGGAGAAGCGATGGAAGGTGTACATGCTTATTGGGTGGTTGGACAAGGGGAGTGTTGCTGGCGCTTTTGGCTAGTTTCCAATGGCAAGACTAAAGGCAATGTGCTGGGACGTATCTGGGTTGAACTAGCTAAATAAACAACGACTGGGACGTGAAGAAATTAGAATGTTTGGACGGCTTATAACTGAGGCGCACCTGGCCTACAAAGATCACCATGTACTTATACATCTTGGATATACAGTGATTACTACCTCATCACAGACAGTATTCCTAGGGGGAGTAGCTATTTTGACAGCTATGAATCTAGAACATAAGGTTTTGAGGACAGCCTCAGACCTTAGAAGTCGATGAGCAATGGCCAGCTTACAATTTTTAGCTTGAAATTTGTGATCTATGCTAATTGCAGGCCAAATGTTGATGACCCGGGGATGGTTAACACACTTTTTATGGAGTTACTGGAGTGGCCTGGGGAAAATTTTATAATGGGAGATTTTAATTGTGTGATGGACTATGCTTTAGATTCTATGAACCACTCTGCATTTCAGTGTATGGTGAAAATGCAGGCAGCTATTTTTGACGTGGTTCGGCTACATGGGCTCACAAATGTTTGGTGGGATTTTGTTCCCCACAGAGCCTGGTTATACCTTCTACTCCTCATCACATAGGCATTAATCTAGGATCTATATAATCTTCATCAATAAGGGGCACCCGGGGGACGTGGATATTAAGATATGCCCTAAGGTTTCACTCTGTCATAACCCTATTTTACTTGTTGTTAACTTGTCTGGGGAAATGGCACAATTGCATCCATTATCATTCCCAAGATACTTGCTGGCTAATCCTGTTTTTTGTCAGGTGGGGTCCAACTCTCTGAAGGAGTTTTTCATAATAAATGTGGGCACCACCTCTCCCTTAGTGGTTTGGAACTCAATAAAGGCCTATATCAGTGGAATTACGCACAGTACATTTACAAGTTGAACCAGGTCAAGCAAGATTGGGACAATCAGGTGCCCTGGAAATACGGCTTTTGGAAATAGCACCCTCAACAGCTATTATGCCAATCCTTATTGGGCCAATGTCTTAAAGGCAAGGTGGCGGTCATTTATTCTAAAAACAAAGCAGTGCAATATGAGTATGTGGAGCAAGTACTCCCCATATATTGGCCCATGAGATCTCAGGTAAAAGGGCTGGCAGCTTGACTGAGCATGTCGTAGGCTGCCATGTATCTGTCCACACTCTCCCTCAATCTATTGCTACACAATTCTCAATATTTTATACGCATTTATACAGTCAACCCCAGACTTCGTGCGCACAAGGGCTCAGGGCTTATATAAAGCACAGTGGGTTACTGAATCTGTAGGGATGCCACGTCTGTGGCATCCCTACAGACAAATATTACTGGATGGGAATTAGAAGAGGCCTTTGCTGCATTCCCTTCTGGGAAGGCGGCATGAGTGGATTCTATCCCATAGGAATTTTATAGTCTTTAAAAGCATTCTATTATCACCCCCTTCTCTGTATCGTACGGTTTATTGATGAAGTTGGCAAGGTTCAGGACTCCGATAAAAAGAGTAAGATCATGGTTGTTCTTAAAAAGTGTCAAACCAAAAGAAAAGAGGGACTCGTATCACCCCATATCGCTTATTGACGCTGATGCCAAGACTTATTTATGGTGTTTGAATTTGCAGTTGTCTGTCTCTAGGTGCACAGCATCCTGAAGCTATTGCAAATTGTATTGCTTTGTCTGTGTGTTTGATGCAATGTACATGTTAAATGTGAATGTGTCGTTCTTTGATCCGGATTCAATGCAATTTGTTCCATTTTATTCTCTTCGCTAAAGTGAACACTTCCTTTGGGGGGCTTGTTACATGTCAGCGGGTTGCTAATCACAGACATTGGTCTTCTGTTTTGGCAAGGAATTTGTGATCTCCAAGCTTTTTCCTGTTTGTCTAAGGTAAAGTCTTCTCTCAGAGAGAAGGTTAATATCCAAGGCCAAGGAAAATCTGTGTTACTCCAGAATGCTCATAATGGCCAAATTAAACCACAATGATCAACATTATTGCTACTGAAAATAATTTATTACGAAGTTTGATAAAAATATATGTGTTGGTTACATTCTCTTTTTAGAAAGTTAGAAAACAAAAAAATGGCACCTAGTGGCTAAAAGTAAATTCATTCTGCACAAAATTCTTCCTAGCACATATCCAGGATGCCGTTTTGTAACCTAATTATGAAGTCTAACAGAGCCCAGTAGATGCCCAATTACAAAAAGTTTACATTCTCGCAGGGTTAAATAAGCCACAATGGTACTGCCTAGCAATCAAACAATCAACATTTGACAGTATTGCTCTGTGCAGGGGAGAAAGGAAGACCAAAGATGCGTAGGGCTAATAATAGGACCATAACAACTAACGTTTTCTTAGCGCTGAGACACCTCCACAACAAACGTCTGAACTTGGTCTATAACCATGCAGAATGATCACAGTTCAAAAACCTTCGGATAGAAATCCCCAGAAGGTCCTACTGAAATATAAAAGGAAAATATTTGGCTGCACTAGCATGGCATCGAAAAAAATACATGGATTGAGGTAACAGATGTGGAACCTTTCCAAAACATTGTTGTGGGGAATTTTGAAAGCATCTCATATCAATTACTTGCATCTTTGTAGGTTCAGATAAATTGATGTCACCTGTTTGGGATTTTCCAGTCACACAATACTCCACACCTTAACACTACCTTCCGGTTGGACTTCCAAATGTGCCACTTTAAACAAGGACCATTCCTTCATCGTGCAATGCAGCATTTACCTAAAAAGGCAAAGAAAACTCTAAAGCCGAGCAAGTCGTGCACAATGTGATTTTTCAAATGAAAGCCTCTAAATGCGGCTTTTTTTCTCTCTATCGAGTAGATCTAAGCTTAGCCAGCAATGTGCCGTGGCCCTCGGGTCAGGTCGCTGCAACTCAAAACCCTTTCAGACTCCGGTGTAATGTGAAACATGTCGAGAGCGGACCTCTAAGTCCAGGCGAGAAAAAAGGAGATAAAAGCTGAGTCGGTTGATGTTCAGTTTGTCGAGGTTTGTATTTGAAGATGAGAGATGTGCCGGCAGGCTGTCTGTCATGTCTAATTTGTTAAAAAATATTTCTCGGAGTGTGCAAACTTGGTTCACTCTTGGATTACCAGCAACAGTCTCTGGAAAACAATGAGTTGGAACACTTGCCGCCTTTATTTAAGTTTGCCGGGACATTGGTTTGATAATAAGAGTATAATTTAGCTTAGGCTGTATTTCAGTTCGTGAGTCAAAACGCTGACAGCGGTCTTTGCATTTTTCAGTTGTAAATTGGGCAGTGCTTCATTTTAGCACAATATTGCTTCGTATGCGGGTCTGAAAAGATTACCACATAAATATGTCTTAAAATGCAACATGGTGCTAATCACTGATACATTGAAATATCCTGAAAGGATTTTATCACTGACAAAATCAAATAATGTTAATTTGTTTCGGTCTATAAGGATGAGCCATGTCAAATGAGCACTGGAAGTGCTTGTATAAGGCATGGTCTCTGTCACAGGTTTGGCCTGTGGGGTGTCCTCATAGTTGAAGAACTGAAGCAGCACCGTAAATTGTTGTTTCTCAAGGGAACTTTAAGGTAAAGTGCTGTTTTAGCAGGTAATATAGCAGTATCTGTTGATATCTACAAAGTAATATATAACAGCATACAGCACAATATAACAACCATAACACAACAGAAACAGTGCAATAATGCAACACAAAAAAAAACACAACACCTCAAACCCACAACAAAAGTCAGTACAGCAAAAAACAGCACCCATCAAAAAAACAGCAACACAAAATGAAAGACGACATAAAAACACAATGCACCCATATAACTGAAAAACAAAACAACATGATATCTATGTAAAAGAACACAGCAACACAGTAAATGTACTAACATAATATACCACAACACAATATTACCATACTTACAAAAGCACAACAGTGTGCCACAAAGCAACACAACAAAACAAAAGTGAAGCATGACATATTTAGGCCTATGGGACTCTGTGGGTTGTCTCTATGAAACAATTAGTGAATTCATCCAGTCCCAAACAAGTCCCCAGACTGTCCAGAAACTCTTGAATATCTTAATAACTGTTAAATGTACTTCTTCATGACTCATGTTATTTTTCATTTTGAAGATCCATTATTCAGATGTTGGGGGCAAGGGGCTCCAATCTCCATTTCTGTGTAATGATCAATCATGTCACTAAAAGGCCAATAATATTACATTTCCTATATTTATATTTAGTAGAAATTTCAACACCTCCTTCGGAGGGCTACTCCTGGGTTAACACTGGGAGGCAATGGTAATCTGCATTCATAGCTTCCCATATCATGTGTGTTATTTCCATTTCTAAGTCCTCCGACCACTGATCACGGATCTCATCATGGGTCAGAGTTATGGTTTCCAATAATAGAAAACATGCTAAGCCACTGTAGCCTCTGTCATGACAGCGGCGAAGTATGACATCAAACAAGCTAGTGAAATTCTACCTCTAGTTGAAGAAATACGATTGAATCTGTAGATATTTGCAACTCATATGCCTATCTCTCTCGAAGTTTTATGGATATGAGTAAAATCTTCTGGAAAAGTGTGATTTTTGGAATCTGTCTAGATACACTTTTTTCCATTTTATCTTTCTGTTACATTGACAACAATTAAAATGTAACTGCAGGTGTAAATGTGTATGTACCTTCTTTGTCAAATAAAAAAAGCCAAACCACAACACCAAAACACTACAACCTAACACAACGCAAACACAAACTGGTTCAGTTATGTTGTTTTGTGTTGATATATTATTGTGCTGCTTTTGTGTTGTATTGGTATCCTGTGTTGTATTTTATGGTTGCTGTCCTGCTGAGTTGTATTTTTGTGTTGTCATTGTTTTGCCGTTGAGCTGTTATCTTGTTGCATTTTTTGGTGTCCTATTCTGCATATTTGTTGTTGAATTATTGTTGCATTGGTGTGTGGTTGGATTGTATAATTGCTTTTATGGTGGTATATTATTGTAATGTGCTGCACAGCGTTGTTATACCTCAACCGCAGCCTGCCTGCTCAAATATGCACATATATTCTTGTCACACAGTACCACTTTCAGAAATTATTTTTCTTACGGCCTGATTTTGAGTTCGGTGACAGGTTTATACCATCACACCTTAATCTGGTGGTCAAAGGTGTTTCCACCAACTCTGACCATTAAGTGCATGTAATAATGTCAACTAAGCATATTTCATGATCACCCCACTCCCCCAATGTTTTGGCACAGAACAGATTATTTCCTTACATTGATGCTTCTTCACTCATTTATTAGATGTTTTACATAGCTTAGACAAGATCCAATGCATGTCAGAGTACTTTACATCAGAGCAGTTTCAAGCTAATAATAAAAAAATAATACAGTAAACACATACATAATATTGTGAAAAATTACATAGAATATGGTCAAACAATTAACCAATACAATATTCATACAACAGAATGGATAAATTGTCGGTTTCTCATGTATTTCTTAAATACATGGCAGGATGAAATAATCCTAATGTCTGGTGGGATGGAGTTTGATAACTTGGCCGCACATCCAGAGATTAATTGCTTTTGAGTTTTTGTCTTCTTAAATCCAGGGGTTTTAAGTGCTCCTCTGAAAATGGTGTTGACTGCCCACAGTGGAGCCTTGTTCCTGGTCCTGCACTCTGTTGCATATTTCCACAGACTTGTCAATAAATAGTAGACAGAAATAATAGACACCCTGTTAGAGACTCTCACATTTTTTAACTTGAAGGAAAGGTTAACTAAGGTTGCTTTCAACATGCTGCTGAAACCCTTTCTGTACTGTTCCAAGATCTCTATCAAACAAGTGGATCTATTCTAAGCTTGCTTCATTTTGAAGTGACAATTATTTAGTAGCAATGGACGTTTCACATTTCGAGTTATGTAGACATGACATCGAAAATACCACAGGGAGCATAGGTGTGTCATTGAGTTTAATTATCCTTCAGTAAAGCTGAGGTTTTGTCGCCCTCTCACTTTGTCTGTGAAAGTGATCATAAACCACTACAAATTGCAGAGAATACATTTGTGTCTGACTTCCTTGAATCTGTCAATGGTAACAGACAATAGTAAATTGCACAGAGATCGATATAAACAACAAATTACACCACATCATGTCTTAATTGTTTTTGGCATCAGTATTTCATTAAGCAAAATGGAGTGAGATAGTAAACTGCAAACTACAAGAAGTTAAATATTTAGGACGTTTTTCACAGTTTGGTGGACAGAATACATGGCGAAACTCAGGTGGCGATTTATAGGCTGTGCCATAGCCTGTAGTGCAATGGTGATATTGTAGGTGGAATATCCACTGCATTTGAGATGGAGTAGCCTGTCGACTAAACTTTAAATAAGGCTTTTAGTCTCCATCAACAACCAGGACTTTAGCTAAGAAAAAAAAGGTGAACATCATAAACAGACATATTCGCTAATATTTCTGGATTTCCCATGGGGCGCTATTCACCTTCTATTTAGGAAACAAAGTTGCATAACATAGGCACTGGAGGTAGGGGTTCTGGGGATGCTGCTTTGCCCCCAAAAGGACCATGGTGAAGTTCAGAAAGTGAGCAAGTTAGAGGATTTTACGAAGTTAATTGTCTGACAGTCATGCTGGGGTACAGGGAGTGTGAAATGAAAAACTGCAGGATGACAGTTTTTTCTCTAACACACAATATTTGAATACCTGTAAGATAACTATAAATATTGCAAAATATATCAGCAGTTAGAAAAGCACAAACAAAGCGCATTTTTTTTTAATTCTGTTGTGTGATGGAGATAAAGATTTTTACAGGACAAAAATAAATTAAGGCACTTTACTTGGTGTTGTGCAAATTATAAATATTTGCAGAAAAAAACTGATTTCCACATATTTTCGTTTGTGCACCATATATTTATATTAGTAAAACTGCATGTCAGTGCAAAGTTTGCTGTCATTTCAATAAACATTGTGCTGTCTGTAAATTCTATGTGTTACCTCACCATGCTTTAGTCGTCTGCAACAGTGTGCTCCTAAATGCACCACTGGAAACCTACCACATGCTCTCCTGTTAAATAGGCTTGGCCCATTTGCTATAATTGTTCTTTGAGTAATGCATGCATTTTTCACAATCCCTATGACTTTGGTGATGTAACATTGGTGTCACATTGATTGTTCCAGCACCACTGGTTGTATACTGCCCTTCTGTGACCAGTACCTTTTTAAAATGAGTACACATTGCATCCTCCCTACATCATTGTATATGTACTTAGGCTGTATGGATATACAAACTACATACAAAAGACACAAATAAACATTTAAATACATTTAAATACATTTTTCTCTAGATGCTGCAAAAAACCTGGAAGTATAAAACAATGCAACTGAGGTGCACCTGAAATGCAAAGCCCATCTACTTTGGCAACAACTGCCTATGCTATGATTTTGCAGGACAGCACAATACAGGTTCAGAATGTAGGCAGGTGTGATGTCTAGAATTAATCTGGAGTGTCAAATTCTGAAATTCTGAAATTCTGAAATGCAATACCAATGAGGCACAGCTCATTAATTTTAAACATATATTTTACTGTTAAAAGTTATGCAACCTAGGCTGCTTTGAATTCATTTGGGGTTAGATGTAGTCCTAATGATATCATTGTGCTTAGAGATGCTAAAAATCACTATGGCGAGAAAGGTAAAATAAGGCAGAGAAAAAAGTGATTTGTTATTTTTATTTGTTTGTAGTTTCCTGTAGCATGAACTAGAATGCTGTTAGGCAAAAGTGCTTAGTAACAGCCTTAACAGCCAGGAAAAGGTCCAAATGAAGGGTGAAATACAATTGTTAATACACTGAAAAAGAGAGAGGTCCTTAAGAGACAGTAAGGGATATATTTAAGAGCCCTTAGTGCTGCCATAGCCTAGTTTTGTTTATGCTAAGGATGCGCTAACGTGGCTTTTTCCACAAGCCATATTTGTAAAGTGGTGTAATGCATGCATTGCGCCACTTTGTAAACCCTTGTGCCACATTATGCCTGCACAAGGCATAATCTATGCAAGGAGTGCGTTCTGCCACTAGGAGGCCTGCAAAAATGGCACAGTGAAATTTGACAGATTTCACTGCACCATTTTTGGCAGCATGTTTTAGACCTGCTCAGAGCAGGCGTTACAATGATGCTCCCATGCTCTCCTTGCACTGTTCTAGACTAGTGTCAACATTTTTGACCCTATTGTGCTTATGACCGCCAGGGTACACCGTATTATAAATACGGCACAACCATGGTGTCGTTAGGTGCTGGTATGGGGGCCCAGAAAAAGTGGTGCATCATCTCTGATGCACCACGTTTTCTTAAGTATGAGCTTAAATGTAGGAGAGGGGCAATATCAAGCCCAAAGACAACGGCATTGAGAAACGAAGTCAAATTAAGTAATCCCCACACTAGTTACGACCTCAAAATCCTTTTTACGTACATTCACTAGGTTCCACATCTTTGCAATATATCAAGATACAGCATTAATTCAACAGGTTTTTTTGTACCTGGGATCCATCGCAGCGATACTACCTTCCTGCACAGACTAACTTCCAGATGGAGTGAAATTGGAATTTTAGCCCAGGGATTTGTGAGCCAGGCAGGAGATGTTCAATAAAACTATGGCTTAAAAGGGAACAATAAGGCACTAAGGGCCAGATGTAGCAAAGGGTTTTTCCCATTCTATGTCAATGGGAAAATGTGTTCGTACATATGGCCCTAAATTTTACCTTAGTGGGACATCCAAATTGGGATTTTCACTCTCAAAAATACCACTGCTGTCTGTACATCCAGGATGTTGAAATACCAGGCCTTAAAATTGTGAACTCATAAATTGTGAGTAACGATGATAATCGACATTCCTCTTCCAGTTCCTGTATGCTGTGACCATTACTTACCTGTTTTTACTCACACATTTAATTTGCGTATAAGAGGTAACATTTCAAGGTGACACCATCATGGGAACCACAGTTTCCCTCTGAATCATGTCATTCCCATTCCTTCAGGTAGCTTATGTTGGAAGTTAAAGTGGGAATTATTTGCCCTAGGAATTATTGCAGACAAAGGCAGATCAGGTCTGTGGAATGAGATTGGATGGTTGAATCAGAGTACCAAAGGTGAAATGCAGTGCTTGAAATGGAAAAATAGAAGTGCTGGTACTGTGTACGTGAGTACCTGCTTGTTTCTGAGAAGTGCCGGTACTCTCCAATTAAAAGTATTGCGTTTTTCTTGAGGAGCGCAGGTACTCTACCTATCAAAATAAAACAATGCCGGTACTCAGTACGGACAGTACCGCCCCATTTAAAGCACTGGATGGATTAAAACCCATACAGTTGGCTGGATGGCTGGATGGAAGGAACAGAACTTCATAAAAGTGTGTTAATGGGTCACTCCCATGATCTAGTCTGGCTAGAAGAACGAAGGCCTATCTGTGCCCTTAAAATCAGATTATGGAATTGCGCTTATTTCATTTATTTAATTTTGTAAGAGTCTTTTAACCAACACGTTACCTTTTCATAACTTCAGAGTGCTGAAAAAGATAACAATTTACAGTAATGGAGAGAAAGGAGAGTTTAGAGTCCAAATAAATGAGGATTTTATTTGATTGATTTTATTGTGTCAGCTTATATGCATGAGCCATACCATATGCAAATAATAAAATTCTCATTCTAAAGCATTAATACGATAATAATGAGTATAAACAGTAAATTGGCATCATTCAGAAGTATAAAGGCAACAAAGCAACTTAGTGTTTATTTGAGCCAGTGTTTTCCAGTGCTTGGCACCCGCACGCGGTACTTATGACAGCTGCCACAGGCAATTTAGAGATGAACAGAACAGCAGTTGTTTATTAATTCAAAATACATTAAAACCTAAATTATACCTGCCGCATAAGCCATTCTTATTGCTTTTGAGAGCTGTCTGAACTGTCACACCTGTAGCACTGCTATGGTTAGAAATCATGCAGGTACTGTAATTTGCAGCACGGGCAATGGGTAACGCAAGCTGCAATGCCCTCCTGACGAGGGCCCTGGGACTTCTTTTTTTACAAGTTAAGCACTGAATTTAGGAAAATTACAAACTCTTACTGGAAGGCTAAATAGTGTCAAATAAAACTAACAAAGTGCTCAGTGCAAGTAAGGCATGAATCATATACGCTTTTCGGCGTCACTGCTGCAACAACATAGGAGATTTCCAAATTCTTGCCCAAGGCGAAGGAAGAACATTCTGGATATGGTAAATACTGCTCTTGTTCCAGTCACCAGAGGCCCTTGGTTGCATAGCTTGATCATTAATTTGGAAGTTGCACAAATTATGTAGCGGGAAGTTCAGAAAGCAGCATATTTGCAACTTTATAGACCTCATCGGCTGTGAATCGATGTTCAGTGATCCGCTACTCTTCTTGGATGATTAGAAGTGTCTCGCAAAGGCAACCTACACAAGCTAGATACCTACACAGTGTGATGATACTACTCTTCCTAGGTAACAAAATTGTCTCATAAGTGCCAATTGTGTACGCTCTATAAGGGAGGCGATACAATTTAAGGGTTTCCCAGTGAACCCGAGTTAAGTGCTGTATGCACGAGATTACTGCAAGAGATTACAGGTTAAGTACGGTGCATATTCGATTTAAAGATGGAGCAGTTCAGACTTGATGTGGCAACATTGAGTTGCTAACAATTAACCTACTCCTAGGATTCAGGCATTATGCTGTCTACCTCAAGTCCACATAACCTTCTGTGCTGCATAAAGGTAAGAAGCCACTGGGTGAAAATAGAGTCAATATCAATTCATAAACATAAGTGCATGGCAGTGTTACAATGTGGTGAAGTAATAGTGGGGCTTATTTATGAGAGGCTTGCACTGCCAGATCCTCATGCTTTGTGGCGTTCTGGCAATGTAAACCTGTCAACCATATCTATGGGGCCACGCAAAGCCATTTTATGGGCGTTACAGTGAGTTTTCCCATGCAGCACCAATGAATTTTGATGCATCGCCAGATTTATTTAATCACATAAACCCGGGGAAGCACCAAAACCTTGCGCCTCCCGAGGTGAGGTTTAACAAGGATAAATCTTTTTATTTCTCCTTGTTATTTTCTTTTTTCCATGTGTGCTGCATTCTGCAGCACATGTAGAAAGAGGAAAACACGTCTCTGGATTTTTTTGTGCAGGAAGGTGCCCCCTCCTGCACAAAAACAATCCTGCATGCAATGCAGGCACCCTTGCACCATGATGCAAGGGTGCCTGCATTGGCTCTAGGCTGCCATAACAGCACCAGTGCAGGGGGAATGGACAGAAATGCACCTTATTGCATAAATATGGCACATTCCTGCCCTTTCACTTTGGCAAAGAGCAGCATGCAAGATGACATGCGGTGCTGCTCTAAGCTAAAACCCCATAAATAAGGGCCATAGTCCTTGCTGGCAGAGAAAAAGAGCATAGCAGCATTAGCAGTAAATGAGGGAGTGTCCATGTCTGACATTCTCTGAATTTGACCCCTGTTCATTCTGACTGCCTGGTTCTATAGACTGTCAACATATTTCTTAGAGAAATCAGCATAGGTGATGTTTATGTAATCCAATCGTGCAATGACAAGGGTTCTTTTCAATTCAACGCAATGGTCAGTTTGGAATAGCAGACGGATCTTATGTTGTAGTGAGAGCTAAAAGGGTGAGGTCCTTGAACACTATGTTGACTTGAGGACAAACAAAAGCTCAGAGTGAAAAAGTATCCCTAGGTTTCTAGCTTTGTAGCAGTTCAATGTAGAGTTCTTAGTCCAAGGCGGCAGTCAAAGAGTAAAGATGAGTTTGGCTTCTCACATGACCTGGATCTTAGTATTGGTGTATTCTATCAGAGGAAGTATTATTTTATGTGGTGGAGCACATCGTCCAAACACAAGATGATGTTGGAGGGATAATTTAGTCTGACACACACCCTAAGGGATTATTTAGGGCGTGACACATGCCCTAATCAAGAGCCAACTTGACTAGGGCAACGCCCTCTATGCCGGAACCTCCAAGAAGGACCTGAGCAAGCTGCAACAAATTCTGAATGCCACCACCAGACTCATCCTGAACATCCCCCGCTGAGAACACACCACAGAACACCTGAAAGACCTCCACTGGCTCACCATCAAGAAGAGGATCAACTTCAAACTCCTTACACACGTCTACAGAGCCCTCCCAACATCGGACCCAACTATCTCAACCACTGCATCACCTCTCCGCTCCTCCCAGCAGTCGCTCACCAACGTACACCGCATGAAGAAGTCCTCAGCTGGAGGATAATCTTTTACCTACCTGGCAGCAAAAGGTTGGAACACCTTACCTCTTCACCTCAGACAGTCCCCATTGCTACCTCAACTCAGGAAAGACCTTAAGACTTGGCTCTTTGATTGAACTCCGAGGACATGCCCATCAGTGCCTTGTGACACTATGGGTAAGTAGCACGCTCTAAAAATATTTGATTGACTGATTGTTGTGTAGCCTATGCAGATTTTCATGCCATTCATGTATATTTGGAAATTCAGTTTGTACTGTTGTGTAGATATTAAAGGTCACACAGGAGAAAGCTGATCTTTGACGACCGTTGTGAGTCACTGTTATTGTTAAGACTATTTTTTTGGGTATGTTTGGTAAAAAACAGATATGTGTCAAGACAGAACAGGCCCAGATTATGCCAGCCTAGTGTGTTAGCCTTTTATACAGTATTTTGTGATTGTACAGTATTTTGTGATTGAAAGTGTTGTAGGTCACAGAGAGAGCAAGGAGTAGAAGAACTGTCTTCTTATCTTCAGCTGTGGAAAAGAAGGTCTCTACTCCTATATTGGCGAGGACTGTTTCAGTGCCTTTGAAGGTTCTACATTCACAATTATGGTCGTGGAGAGTTCAAACTGCCACATTTCCCTTTTCACATCATTGCTGGTAAAGGGGAAGTTGGAGACAGGCTGGCAATTTGGCAGTGTCTTTGGATCTGTAGACAATTTTTTAGGATGCATGCCAAAATGATGTGCTTTAGGGGATGGACACAACTCCAGATCACAAAAACTTGTAGTCGCTATTTTATTTAAAAAAAATAATATATATATATATATATATATATATATATATATATATATGTAGGTTAAAGGGAGATTAAAGTTAGGTGAAAATGTCAGTTAAAATACAAACAAACCCATTTCAATTTGTTAATTATACTTATCTCACGTAACTGTAACTTGCGCACTAAGGTAAATATGATATTCCTTTAATCTTTGTTTTTCTTACCAAATTTCTGAGTTTTTTTTTAACATAAAGTAAGATGTTGATCCCTATTAGATCTCTCAGCCTTCGGGTAGTCTTATCCCAACTATTTTGCTTGTTTCGTTCCCTTTTGGTTGAAATTAATTTTTGTTGCCCTTCGAAAACTGTGCACATTAGCACTGCTGAGCAGTGCCTCACTCCCCTAAACATGGTAAAACTGGCTTACACCTAGTTAGCCCATTTAATTTACTTACAGGTCCCTTGTAGAGTGTTATACCATATACGCAGGACCTGTAAATTAAACGCTATTAGTGGGCATGCAGCCCTTATCATGCCATCCACTTAAGTAGCCCTTTAAAACATGTTCCAAGCCTGCAGTTACCACCTGAATACAGTTTTAAACTGCCTATCAGACTCAGTAATATGCTCCCTTGCAAACCCTCACTCAACTTTTTTTTAACGTATCAGTCAGCACTAAGAAGGCCATAGGTAGCCCATAAAACATGGTGCATTAAAATTGAAAGCGTGGACATGTACCTTTCTGTTTTACATGTCTTTTTAGTGAAAAACTCCTAAATTAATTTTTCACTGCTGTGAGGCCTACCTGTCCAATAGGATAACATTGGGTTGCCTTATTACATTTAATAAGTGCTAACATTTGATTGGGAACATATAGGCATTTCATGTTTGGTATCTATGTAATTGTATTTTACACCTTCTGTTTAATGGTATTGTCAGATTTTAAACTACGATTTTGAAAATGACACTATAGAAAATTGACATTTTCCTGCCCTTTCCGTTTGATGCCTGCAGCCTGCTTATGTCAGATGGCTAGATGTAGTTGTCAGTTAAATTTGTAAATTCCTCCAAGCCAGTCACAAAGGGACTGGGTGTGCTTAAATGGGCCATCAGCTGGCAGGATGAAGGGTGGAGCTAGGCACAGTCCCACCTACAACTGAAACTGTAATGAGCCTTCACACAAAGGGCTTGTCACCACTACATTGTCCCTGCAGCCAGCCTGGAGCCAGCGCAGGAGAGTCACAAAGTTCCAAGCACTTCAAAGAGAAATCTCTAGAAACCTCTCCTGCTTCAAAGGAGGCACCTAGTATATATAAAACTAGGGCGCTCAGGCCTACTCTTCAGTTCACTTTATGGACCTGCGGAATGACTCTCAGAGGACTGCCTGTTGCCGTGGCCTTCTGTGTCCTCCACAAGACTGCCTTGTTTCACCTGGAAGGACTGCTTTTCTGCCTGAATCCTGCCTTAAATGCTCAGAGGCCTGCTATGCTTCTTAAGCCTTGCTTCTTCATCTGAACCCAGGACTACCAGAGCAACTCCAAGGGTTAGTTTGCTATCCTCCTGTTCAAAGCCACAGGGACATAACAGGCTTCCACTATCTTGAACTCACACTTGGACCCAGCCTGAGTGAGTCTTAACCCCCCAAGCTGGTCCCCTCAAATCCTACACCCATGCCAAGGTAGCCAAAATACAAAACGTGGGGCTTGGGAAATTTTTAAAGAGAGTAGACCGGATCCAACCTTCTTGTCTATCTACCCAAAATGCATCGGCATTTGGACTAACTTTGCAGCAGTTTCCTCTACGTTCTTCTGTGCAGCAGCAAATTATGTTTAGCAGTCTTTCATCAAAGGGGCTTCCCACCTCCTGGAACTCTCATCCGCTACAGCCTCGTACCTTTCCCCACTGGAGATTTATGACTTCCAAAAAAGTGACTAAGACCAAACATAGAAATCTTCACTCTTGCTTCATCCATCGGCTACTCAACAACAACGTTCAGTCATTGAAATCCACCAGCAGCCTTGAACTGTGAAAGTTTATCTTCTCCGAACAGAACAGAAGTCTGAAGGGAAGCACCTACCGGCCCCAATCCACTTCTTGTATTCGACCCACACTCCATTGCAGTTGGCCATATTTTTTTACTTTGACCCAGTCTCATGCGACTAGGGGGCATATTTAAGAAAAATGGTGCTACACAAGGTGAGGGTGCAGTACCAGATGGGGCGGAGGGGCGGCAAGACTGCTCCCATCTTTGCCAGTGTGGACTAATGCATTACCCAAGGCCCAGGATCGAGGTTGGCATGCGGCTGTCTGGTGGCCCCGGGGTGCCTGGCTACCCCATGGTTGCAGGCCTGGTCTGCGACAGGCTGCTGTAGTACTGATCTCCGCAGAGGCATATCTGCTTATTGAACGAACTCCAGAGCAGAGGCTTCCTTTTCACCACTGGTGATATGCGTGCATGCTGAGACCCCGTATGAAGTACTGATTGAGTACTTGTCCTGCTGGATGCCTGGGGCTGCGTGGCCGTACTGGTGCTGCAATCCACTGGTGTTGTGTGTGGCGCGGGGCCTCCCTTGACTCCATGCAAAGGGCCTTTTAAATCAGCCACTGACCTTATCGCTGAATTGCCTGCCAACCGCACTCCGGTGGGCTCTCTCCCCTCCTGCCAATGATGGGTTGTGGTGATCCTAAACAATAGAAACTACCATTTGTAAAACATAAGCAGACACCTGAACAGGAGACACCATTATCGTTGGAGATGGGAGCTACTGGGGGCGTTAAAATGGACCAGTCTGTGACTGCCTCCACCATCATGACCAAGCTCTGTGTGGCTTTCAAGGCTATTGACGCCTGATTTGACGCCATTGCTGATCCCCTTGATCATGTGGGGGAATGCCTAGACAGGCAGGATACTCGGCTGGAGCACGCAAAGGACCAGATATAACAAGTTAAAGACCCCACCACCAAAATCGAAAAGAGGCTAGAAAAATTGGATTCACACCTAAATACTGTTGCCATTAAGAATGAGGACCTTGAAGCAAGAAGACGGCACAATAGTATACGCATAATGGGTGTAGCTGAGACGACAGCCACAGGCTACATGGACCTCTTCATCGAGGGCCTAGTCACAGAGTTGTCTGAACACAGTAATTTCAGTTCCACTTTTGTGGTGGATCACTCTCAAAGGTCCCTTGCCCCTCATCCAGTACCTGGAGATTTGTTGTGGCCAATCATTGCATGCCTCTTGAGTTATAGGGAGCACAACACTAATCTTAGGCTTGTAGTATCAGGGCGCAACGATTTCTATCTATCCCAGCTTCTCTGTGGCGGTGCAGGAGGCCAGGCTAAAATTCCAAGATGCGAAGAATGCCCTCCGCAGGCTAGGATTCAGATACGGCGTGGTCTACCCTGCCAAGCTTCGAGTGGACGTTCATGACAGGCCACAAATATTTGGCAAACATATACGGAGGTGATAGAATTCTGCAAAATGCACTCCAAAGACATACCACCAATTACTCGTTCCTCACCGAGACATTGCTGCCATGCACCCAGGGGGCATCCAGTGTGGGCTTGTTCCCCACAAACTAGCCCGTGGTGTCTATGAGGGTTGAGCTATTTGAATTTTTTTTCGGTGCCTCAGGATCTTCTATCTGGATGATAACGTCTGCACCAGTCCTTGGATTTGTCCGAATTGCTTAGTAAAGAGATACACCTCATTTCTATACCACTTGCTTGAGTGTTCTCTTCCGCAATGGGGGCTTCCCACCGTTGTGTTGCCACCCCTCCACGGCTGGCACCACACCACACCGAGTAGAGGTTTTGTTATGTTTCTGTTGTGAGTTTAGGGTTTCACCGGGCATCTTCTTGTTGGGTGTAGGTAGGGGGTGGGGTGGGGAAAGTTCGCAGACAGCATGATTTATCATTGTTTGATTTATTTTGGTTATGTTCATCCCTCCAAGACATATATGTCAGGTTCCTTTGTGCACAGATGACTGAATCTACCTACAGACAGATGTTAATTTTGGAAGTAACCTTTATTTCTTGGACTATCAGGGGCCTTAACAATCCCCGAAAAGGGAAGCAGACCTTGCAATATTAAACTAGACGCGGAGCACAGCTGGTGTTTCTGCAGGAGACTCACCTCTGGTGATCACTTTGTTTTAAAAGCCTGGCAAAGATTCCAGATTATGTGGCTCATACTGACCACTATCTCTATTGAATTTTGACAATAAAATCCTGGCTAAACTGTTGGCCAATCGCCTTCCAAATTATTTAATCTGCCCTATCTGGTTTTGTCCCACACCGATCCACATCACTTAACCTGTGCAGAGTTTCTCAACCTTTCATCGGATGTCCCCTACGGTCCCAGTAAAGGGACTAGAAACCCCTGCTTTTCATTATTGCCATGCACCCACTTATACGATACTTACATTTACATAGGGGCCTGCCTTTCCGATCCAGCCCATTGCTAATCTCCCTCTATGCAGGTAATATTCTACTGTTCCTTAGACACCCTCCTGATAATCTGGCCCTGGTACTATGGGAGATTTACCAATTTGGTGGTTTTTCCAGGTTGCATATCAACTGGAATAAATCAGACCTGTTTCCTCTCATGGATTGGCTACTCCTGTGGACTGCGAGTTCCCCCTCTTCTGGTGTAGTGACCACATTAAATATCTGGGTACATACATCAATCGCAAAAGTGAGCAGATAATCAGACTAAATTACGTACTCACCATTGATAAGATGAACATGCAGATCGACCAGTGGATACGTCTCCTCCGTCCATGGCAGGACGTATTGCCATTCTCAAGATTGTGGTACTACCACGTTTTTTATACTTATTTCAGAATATCCCAATCCCTTTGACTAATTCATTCTTAGCAACACTCAGGAGCTCATTGTTGCACCTGGTATGAGAGGGGAAATGCCCCCAAATCCATTTAGAGATACTGACACTCCCTGTGAGAAAACAGGGCTGATTGCAGAGGCCCCCTAACTTTTTGCCCCCATTTTCCACTTTTTGCTGTTGTTTTCCTGACTCTGATGGTGCCCTGGGTACTGCTATCCAGTCCCAGGGCCTGTGCTCTGTGTAAAATGGATATGCAAATTAGGCTAATTATAATTGGCTAAGTTAACCTACCTATAAGTCCCTAGTATATGGTAGCGCATGTAGGTTTAGGGACCACAGCATAGGTAGTGCACCAGTAGGTGCACTGCTGAGGTGCCCTGTGCCATTGTAAAGGCAGGCCTGCCTTGCTGGCTGCTTTTAAATTAAAGTTATATGCAAATTCGACTTTGGAATTAAAAGTATTTCCAAAGTCTTAAACTACCTTATTTGTACATATAAGTTACCCCTAAGGTGTGCCCTATGTGCCCCTAGGGCTGGGTGCCATGTAACTATAAGCAGGGACCTTATAAAAATAGTTTTATAAGCCCTGGTGAGGTAAAAACAGACAAATTTGTTTTTCCCTCATAGTAGTAAATGGCCTTCATAGGCTAGAATGGGGAGACTTTATTTTAATTTTTAAAGTCTCCTTAAATGATGCATACCAAGAGTTTGGTATCAAATTAATTTTTGTAATAAATCCCACAACTTCCAGTTGTGGGATTTAATCTAACTTGTTCAGGAAAAGAGTTTTAAACTTTACCTGAAAAGTTGCCAATTTCAGCCCTGCATTGTTTTTGCTGCTGTGCTCTGATTGGCCAGCCTTTAGCAGCCTAGCCAGGCTACCTTGATGAGATGTGAAGTGGCCTGGCTTCACACAAAGGAATGTGCCCGTGGGAGGGAATCTCCCCTCAGCAGATGGTGAGGCAGGAAGGGGGATGGCTGCCAAACTAGACTTCAGAGGCAGAGAAGGACATTTGGAGCAACCAGCAACACCCCCACATCCTACAACCCCAGACAACTAGGTGCCCCCTTGATTAGATTAGGAGAGGGCAGGAGAGGGGTGTGTTTATGTTTTTTAGCCACACCAGTGGGTGGGCTCAGCCAGATGTAACCTCCTAAAATCAGATTCAGCCATGATGGATTTTTGGAGAATGTTGCCTCCTGGGATTGATTTTTGCTACACTTCCCAGGAAGTGGTCATCACAGGGGGAAGGACCCTGCACCTGATTGGAGAACCAGGACCCCCCTACTTTTCACCCAGGAGCAAGGATAAAACTGGCAGACCTGCATCCACACCTCAGTTCCCTACCACATCCAACAAGGAAGAACCAAAGGAGAAGAAGGACTGCCCTGCTGGACCCCTGGCCTGCACCGGGAACCTGCACTCAGAAGGACTGTACCAGCTGCACACTTGGGCTTCACCTCAAGAGGTACTTTGCCTGGCTTCAACTGGTTCAAGGAGGGACTCCCTGTTTGCTACAGGTGAAGAAATTGCTAACCAGAGTCCCCTGCACCAACTCCTGAAGAAAGCGACCAGCTGACCACTGTCCAGTGGCCGAAAAGGAGTTTGCCCCAGGTGCATTCTGGGAGTTGTAGTCCGCACCCCCCAAGGACATCTCAGAACTTCTGAACTCTTGTGGTGAGCTGTGGACCCCAAAAGAACCTTAAAAGGACATCTGGGAGAAGCCCCAGAAGTTTGGAGAAGTTTGGACAACTTTTGAAAAAAAGCTCCATAGAGGGACCGACCCGCCGCAGCAACTCTAGCCGGCTTGCCTCAACCGCGACCCGGCCTGATTTGCTGGTTCGTCCCAGTAAAGAAAATCTCAGAAAACGAGACTAAGTCCGAAGGTAAAAATCTCCACCAAGGATTCCAGCATCGCGTATCCGGAGAAGGGCTCCAGGAGGTCGGGTTGGACAGGCAGGTTCGTCCCGCTGAAGAAAATCATCGAAAAAACCACTGCGCGGTAAAGCCGCGGTCAGAAAGCCGGGTCCGGCGGTTTCCCGACGGATTTCCTCCAGCTGGGCGAATCCGCCATGGCGGCGCTGCAAGCAACGCCGCCATGGGGATTCTGACCCCCTTCCCGCCACCCTGTTTCTGCCGGTTTTTACCGCCAGGAACAGGATGGAGGGAATGGGGGTCCTGGGGCCCCTGGGGGCCCCTGCACTGCCCATGCCAATGGCATGGGCAGTGCAGGGGCCCCCTAACAGGGCCCCAGCCTGCTTTTCACTGTCTGCCTAGCAGACAGTGAAAAGCGCGACGGGTGCAACTGCACCCGTCGCACACCTGCAACACCGCCGGCTCCATTCGGAGCCGGCTTCAGTGTTGCAGGCCTCTTTCCCGCTGGGCCGGCGGTCGCTATATTGGCTAGCGCCTGCCGGCCCAGCGGGAAAGTCAGAATGGCCCCAGCGGTCTTTCGACCCCCTAAGTGTGAAGGTAAACTTTTAACCGAGGCCTCCCGCAGCCTGTAGCCGAGCAGGGCTCCATCGCGGTCGGCCTTAAACTTTGACTTTGCCCCGGTCGAGGTGCAACCAGATGACCCGATTGGCGCTTTTTGTTTCTGGGTGCTAAAAAAAACCAAAATTCTTTAAAAATTCATATCTCCGGTTCCCCATATCCGATTTTATTCATTTTTGTGCCATTTTAAAGATAAAAATATAATCTATTTTTATAAATTGGTTTTGGATTTTTACACTGTTTCCTGTGTTTTATTTAATTACTGTTTTGTGATATTTGAATGCTTTACACTCTGGGGGTCATTCCGACCTGGCGGTCAAAGACCGCCAGGGCCTCGAATGACGGAAGCACCGCCAACAGGCTGGCGGTGCTTCCTTGCCCATTCTGACCGTGGCGGTAAAGCCGCGGTCAGAAAACCGGGGCCGGCGGTTTCCCACCGGTTTACCCCCGGCTGGGCGAATCCGCCATGGCGGCGCTGCAAGCACCGCCGCCATGGGGATTCTGACCTCCTTACCGCCAGCCTGTTGCTGGCGGTTGTCACCGCCAGGAAGAGGCTGGCGGTAACGGGTGTCGAGGGGCCCCTGGGGGCCCCTGCACTGCCCATGCCACTGGCATGGGCAGTGCAGGGGCCCCCTAACAGGGCCCCAGCATGCTTTTCACTGTCTGCCTAGCAGACAGTGAAAAGCGCGACGGGTGCAACTGCACCCGTCGCACGCCTGCAACACCGCCGGCTCCATTCGGAGCCGGCTTCAGTGTTGCAGGCTTCCTTCCCGCTGGGCGCTACCTTGGGTAGCGCCCACCGGCCCAGCGGGAAAGCTGGAATGGCACCAGCGGTCTTTTGACCGCGGTGCGGCCAAATGGCGGTTCCCGCCAGGCGGGCGGCAACCGCCGCCCGCCGGGGTCAGAATGACCCCCTCTGTCTCCTAAGTTAAGCCTTGATGCTCGTTGCCAAGCTACCAAGGGTTGAGCTGGGTTTAATTTACTGAGACCTAACTTGACCTTAGTGGAGGTTAGTGGCCTATTGCTAAGTGTAGGTACCTACCTGCCCTTACCAATAACCCATTTTCCAACACTCCCGAATGAGAGCAGGGGATTTGGGGTTCCTCATTTTCAGCTTTAATATCTGGCTGTGTAATGCCACTATGTATATATTGGTACCATACGGGTGCCCACCTGCCATACCTCATACCAGAGAGGGATTCCAAACCCCGCCATGGACACTTCTCCCACCTGGAATACCTGTGGACCCAAAAGACATACAGATGCTTACTACAACTGGCTGGGCCTGGCGTACGTTTGCACACCTCCTGGCATGAGGCCTCCTATACTCCCTGGCAATCCCATTGGGAGATAAACTTTGGCTCCCGCTTGCGCAGGAGGAGTTGGTTAAATGCACCCTTTCCTCTTTAAATCTTCATACCGGGGGGGACCTTTTTCGTGACGGCCATCATTTTTTCATGGAGCAGGATGCCCAATTCACCTCAGCCACACACATGGATAATTTTGTATTGCACCGTCTTCAGAGTGCACTGTGTGCACTCTTACCCATTGGCATCAGATGACTTCACACTCCCCACATTGATCATTACAGCTAAAATGGGAATTGTCATAAATATCCAAACTATATTGCAAATGTCTCAGCCGCCTTCCAATTCATGATCAAAAAGTGCAGAGGGCCTGAGAGGAGGAGCAGAAATATCCTCTGTTGAGTAAGGTGTAGTAAGGATGTTGAGCCTAAACATGCACAGTATCCCTCAAAATAAAACATTATGGCCCTCATTTTAACCTCGGCAAGGTTCCTCCGGCCCAAAGACCACCAGTGGTGGCGGTTTTCCGCCAACTATATCATGAATGCTGGCAGCCCTTTGCCCTTTTTCGGATGGAGAACCGCCAGCAGCCATTCTGGTGGTCGGTGGTGAAGTGGAGGCTGCTCCACCGTCACCGCCACATCGTCAGAACACCGCCCACCAAAAAACGTCCCAGTATTCGGCGTGGAGGTGTTCTGGTGATGGGGTGCTGGCGGCAGAGCAGCCCCCATGGATCCTGTTCCCTCCCGGAGGATCACCGGAACTGGTAAGGTGATCATCCATTAGGGGTGGGGGTGTGTTGTGTGGTATGTGCGTGCATGGGGGTGTGCGTGTGAGTGTGTAGAGGGGGGGGTGTGAGTGCGTGTTTGCATGCGGGGGTGTAATGTGTGTATGTGAATTGTGATGTGTATGTATGTGTACATGTGTGCATGTATGCGTGCATGGGGGTGTGCGTGTATGTGTGTGAATGGTGTGAGCGTGCATGTAGTGGTGTGTGGGGGTGTGTGTGTGGGGGTTTCTGGGGGTGTGGGGGGGCAGGGGGCTGGGGTGGGAAGGGGGTCCTACTACCTTTGGAGGATGGTAGGGGGGTTGTGGGTGTTGGGGAAGGACTCAGGGGAGGGGGAGGCCCCAATCAGTGCCAGGGAATGAATACCTTGGCACTGATAGTGCCTACCGCCATGTATTTCGTGGTGGTACAAAACCCCACGAAATCCATGGCGGTATGCGGGGTCCTGATACCGCCGGCGGTCTAATGACGACTGTTGGGCTGGAGACCGAGGTCTCCAGCCGAGCAGTCCTTACCACCCTGGCAGTCGGTGTGTGAAAGTGGCGGTTTTGCATGGCGGTAACCGCCATGCTCAAAATCCCATTTTTTTCCCGCCGGCCTGTTGCCGTTATTTCGTTCGCTTTAGCACCGACCGCCAGGGTTGTAATGAGGGCCTATATATTTCTCCATAAAGCTTATATCAAACCTTTCCCTATTGCCAAACTAGATCTGGTGCACTCCTCTGCTTGCCCCAAATGTAATTCACCTACTGCAGATTTTGGCCATATGGCTTGGACATGTGACAGTATAGTGGCATTCTGGGGTGACGTATCTGCTGGGCTAACATTGATGCTGGGTGCGACTATCACTCCTGAACCCCTGGTGGCATTATTGGACCATGTTGAGGGCACTACTAAATGTCTAAGGCAATTTGCAGCTATTGCACTGCTGAAAGTCTGGCGAGAGATAGCATTGCATTGGGGTTCCAAAGTTGCACCTACAGTGAAAGCCTGGCTTCAGAGCCTCATATATTGTGACACAACAGCGAGTTATATGCATCCCTCCAACCTCCCCACATCCCACCCAGAAAGACATTTCGCAGCCGTTAAGAGACCTCCTTTTGACCCTGGACGACCCAGAGCTAGATGGTACCCATTGAGATATTCCCCTCGGAGCCTCTGACTCTGAACCAGATGTCCCTTGTTCTCAATAATCAAATGCTTCCTTATACTGATAATGTATGCCACCATCTGCATTTACTGTACTCAAATATTACCACTCCAGTTATTTATGCATTAGATCACTATGCAAATGCACAAATGTTTTTTGTAATGTTCCATGACCCTCCCACACGTCGGGAGTGAATAAAGGTCTTTGTATGGGTTAAACAAATTTGTGGATGAAAATTAATGAAAAGAAAAAAAAAACTTTGACACCCAAATCATGGCTGAGCTACTGAATCTCTGCAACAAGGTGTCAAGGGCAGGCAAGAGGACTACCAAACTAGGGGGCCAATGTATGTTGGCCTTCGGTGGTCACAAATGGTGAAAATCGCTGTCTGCGACCGCAAAATAGGCAGGTACGATGTACCATTCCTATTTTGTGAGTTGGTCACAATTACCGACTCGCAAAATGGGGATTTGAGACTCGCAATTAGGAAGGGGCGTCCAGGGTCGCAGTGGGATGTATGATTGTTTTGTGACCGCAATTGCAGTCGCAAATCAACCGCAGTTACCCCCAATTTCAAATTGGTGGTAACCCAATCCTTTGTGAGTTATGCAAAAATATTTTTTCATTTTTTGTTCAGGAAAATGGGCTGCATTTTAAAAAAAATGCTTTATTTAAAAGCAGTCACAGACATGGTGGTCTTCGGTCCCCAGCAGGCCCCCATCCCTTTGATTTCAGCCAATCCCAATGGGGTCACAAATTGCAACCTTCCTCATGGATATTAATAAGGTACGTAATCTGTGACCCCCATTGGGAATTGCAAACAGTGTGAGGTACACTGTTGTACATTAGATTTTGCGACTTGCAATTTGCGACCCGCAAATGGGCCACAAATTGCTAGTCGAAAAACTCTGGGTCGTACATCTGGCCCTTAATCTCCAGGTAGCCCTCATAGACTTTGAGGACGTTCAGGGATGGCAGACCACCCCAGCAGAGGATGATGAGGGGGGGAGCACTCTCAGAGACCAATCAGGAGATTGAGGACCCTGCTTTGGGTCCTGAGATGCAGGGAGGGCCCAACTCAACTCCAGTGAATACCCACAATGCCTGGGATGGGGCAGTGAGCAGTGTGTCTGCCAGAGGTCTGTCCCCAACGGAGCTGGATAACAGTAAGGTGGCGGGGGAACTCAAACGTCAGCTGGCCAAGATGAAGCTGGAAGCAGATGAGAGGAAGGCTGAGGTTGAGAAAGCCATGGCAAGGGAGACATTGGCCATGCAAGAAAGAGGAATGGCCTATGAGCTTAATATGAGGGAGCTGGACTTAGGAGCCAAGAAAGCAAAGTCCAGCAACATTAGTGGCAGCATACCTTCAGTGTTTACTGGAGATGTGGTGCTCAATTATGTAGTAGGAGATTATATGGACAAGTGATTTTCTGCATATGTGGTACCTCTCAGGGTACACAAGTTTCTAGAAGATTATAAGGAGGGTAGGTTATGGAGTGCATGTCCACAGTGGGGAAGAACATGCTTCACACACTTGAGGCATAATGACCGGACAAAATATGCCCCCATGAAAGCCACACTTATTGCTAAATTTGGCTGCCCCCTGAGAAATAGTGTCAGAGGTTGAGGGGCAGCCACAAACTCCCAAACCAGTCTTGGGTGGATCTCTTAGATTACTCTGGCAAGGCATTGAACTGCTAATGGAGGGGCAGCAAAGTAAATGATTATACTGGGCTGTACAACCTGATTTAGAGGGAGCACATGTTCATTACAGAGCTGTGCCTTCTCCTAGTGGATAGCAGTTTTTCTGACCCCAGGAAGCTTGTTGAAGAAGCAGGTCTCTAGGTCAGCACCAGAGTGTCCAAGAAGGCATCTGACAGTGCAGGGGGAACTTCCAAAAGGGTGATCAGAGGGGGGAGATTAAAAAAAAACAAGCATTTGCATTGCAATAGGTCTCACATTTGTGAGACTTAGAGCTATTGGTGTTGTAAATGACAATGTCTTTTACCTATGTGTTTTGGTTTGGAGTATAGTGAATGTATGTACAGAGACACAGCTGCAGTACTGCCTAGAGGATTTAGAATGGAGGAGTTACTGACGGGACCAGAGAAGCAGCTAGCAGCACTGCCTGGAGGACATAGAATGGGGGAGTTACTGACAGGACGAGAGAAGCTGCTAGCAGCGCTGTCTGGAGAACTTAGAATGAGGAATTACCCATGGGACCAGAGAGGCAGCTAGCAGCACTGCCTAGAGGACTTAGAATGAGGAATTACTGATGGGACAAGAGAAGCAGCTAGCAGCACTGTCTAGAGAACTTAGAATGAGGAATTACTTACGGTACTAGAGAAGCAGCTAGAAGCACTTCCAAGAGGACTAAGAATGAGGAATTACAACTGGGATCAGAGAAGAAGCAGCAGCACTGTCTAGAGGACTTAGAATGAGGAATTACCACTGGGACCAGAGAAGTAGCTGCAGCATTGTCTACAAGACTAAGAATGAGGAATTACCACTGGGACCAGAGAAGCAGCTAGTGGCACTGTCTAGAGGACTTAAAATGAGGAATTATGACTGGGACCAGAGAAGCAGCTAGCAGCACTTCTTAGAGAACTAAGAATGAGGAATTACCTCTGGGACCAGAAAAGTAGCTGTATCACTGTCTAGAGGACTTAGAATGAGGAATTACCACTGGGACCAGAGAAGCAGCTGCAGCATTGTCTAAAGGACTAAGAATGAGGAATTGCCACTGAAACCAGCGAAGCAGCTAGCAGCACTGTTTAGAGGACTAAGAATGAGGAATTACCACTGGGACCAGAGAAGCATCAATGTCCAGAGAACTTACAATGAGGAATTACCTATGGGAGCAGAGAAGCAGCATGCAGCATTGTCTAGAGACCTTAAAATTAGGAATGACCAATTAGATCGGAGAAGGAGCTAGCAGCATTTTCTAGAGGACTCCTAATGAGGAATTACCACCAGAAACAGAGAAGCAGCTAGCAGCACTGCCTAGAGGACTTGGAATGCAAAATTACCAATAGGACCAGAAAAGCAGCTAGCAGCACTGTCTAGAGGACTTAGACTGAGGAATTGCAGTTGGGACTAGATAAGCATCTTGCAGCATTATCTAGAGGACTTAGAATGGGGAATTACCAACGGGACCTGAAAAGCAGCTAGCACCACTTCCTAGAGCACTGAGAATGATGAATTACAATTGTGACTAGAGAAGCAGCTTGCAGCATTGTCTAGAGGACTTAGAATGGGGAATTAGCAACGGGACCCGAGAATCAGCTAGCACCACTTCCTAGAGCACTGAGAGGAGAACTAGAGAAGAATCTTGCAGGATTGTCTAGAGCACTGAGTGGTGAATTACCACTTGGACCAGAGAAGCAGCTGCAGCACTGTTTAAAGGACTTAGAAAGAGTAACTGCCGCTCGACCAGAGAAGCAGCTGCAACACTGTCTACAGGACTAAGAATTAGGAATTATCACTGGCACCAGAGAAGCAGCTAGCAGCACTGTCTAGAGGACTTAGAATGAGGAATTACTGACGGGATCAGAGAAGCAGCTTGCAGCATTGTCTAGATGAATTAGAATGAGGAATTACTGATGGGGCCAGAGAAGCAGCTGCAACACTGTCTACAGAATGAAGAATGAGAAATTTCCACTGGGACCAGAGAAACAGCTAGCAGCACTTCCTACAGGACTAAGAATGAGAAATGTTCACTGGTACCAGAGAAGCAACTAGCAGCACTGCCTAGATGACTTAGAATGAAAAATTACCGATGAGACCGGAGAAGCATCCTGCAGCACTGTCTAGAGGACTTAGAATGAGGAATTACCAACAGGACCAGAAAAGCAGCCAGCAGCACTTCCTAGAGGACTAAGGATGAGGAATTACTACTGGGACCAGAGAAGCAGCTGCAGCACTGCCTAAGGGACTTGGAATGAGGAATTACCACTGCGACCAGAGAAGCAGCTAGCAGCTCTCAAGCAGAGGCACAAGAACAAACAAAACCTGAAACCATTGGTGCCTTTCTAAACATAGTATGTTCACTGGTGTGGTGTGAACACATTCCTATTGACAACCTAAAGAACACTAAGGCTGCAATGCCCAGACGGGAGGAGGTGCCATCATATGCTGTAACAGGAGGAAGCATGAATGCGTATGAACGTAGTATGATGGCCAACAAAAATATTCTCAGTGAAATTGCCTGGGAGGGAACTAAGCACACAAAGGAGGGACATTTAGAAAAATTAACCAATAAAAAGGAAGCGTTTAAGACAAGCACAACAAAGAAGGAATGGCAATATTGGGCGTGGTTAAAGCCCATAGACTGAGCATGTCTTGCAGACAGTGCATGCACACCGCCTAATCCTGTTATGCGGTCCTTCGCCAAAGGGGTATCAAGCCTCCTGGAACTCTAGTTGGATATAACCTCAAGCCTCGTCCCACTGGAGGTTTTCGTCTTTCAAAAAAGTGACTGAGTTCGAATGTAGAAAAGTTCACAGCTACTTCGTTCAGCAGCTCCCCGTCAATGATGCTCCCTCCTCGGACACCAACTGCAGCCTTGTCCCGCTAAACTTTATCTTCTCAGAACTTTTTCTTTAAAATTTCTTCTAAATCTGAAGGTAAGCGCCGGCCAAGCCCAATCATCTTCTTATAGCTGACCAGCACTTGACCTTTGAGGAAATTCGATTTTTAATACGATCGTATCGACCCGCCATTTTGTGGCCCGCCGCCATTTTATGTTGCCTTCACTCAGGCAGCACAGCGAACGAAGTCCATTCTGCCTTTTCTGCTTATTCTGCAACATGGTGTTCAAAACAGCCTTTTGCCTCTATCTTTACAAGACTGGTATTAAGGTCTGACCGAGTACACTAATCCCTGTCTGGTTTTCTAATCCTTGTTTCAACTATCTGTAGGCTCACACTATTCTCCGCCGATCTTATCTTATCGTCTGGCCTTCGCTGTCCTTTGCTAGTATTCTCTCATTTCACAACTGTCCTCCAAACGCACACAAACTTATCGCACCACATGCAACTTCGTTGTGGATCGGTTAATGAATTAGTTCAAGGGAGGGGTGACAAACACAGCTGGAGGGGAGGCAACCTTAAGTCACTTGATACTTTGTTCTGTCTTGTTTTCCGACATTTCTATTGACTCTGTTCTATCTTTACATCATTCTTACTGGCTCCTTTCTATGTGTTCTGGGAGTGTATGTAGTTAATAAATGTTTTTATACGGTATATAAGATTGTGCGCCACAAAGTAAAGTGGCAGTCTCCTGAGAACATACCTTGTGTACTTCTTGGACAACTGTACTAGCTGCAGCTAATAAAATCTGATCTTTTACGCCTGACAGAGTGTCCCGTGTCTCTGTTAGTTGAGGCAGGTGAATCCAAGGAGATTTTAGGCGTACCCTGCGCCGCCAGGCCCAAAAGGTTCTGGTTCTTCAACTGGCGCCCAACGTGGGGCGGCTTCAGCGGTACCGGTTCTGCCTGAAGGTCGTGAGGAACCCCGCAAGAAAATTCTGGAGGAATCGCGAGCCACGTCAAGCGACCCCTGTATGTCGAAGTGGTCCGAAGGTCTTTTTCAGCGCGGTTACTCCTTCCTGACGGCTACTGACGACTGCTGCCCTGACTGCCGCCCTGCCTTGGCCCTTTCTTTGATGATGTATGGTAAAGCGAGACGATAGACGGGCCTCTGTTGGTGTAAGAAGACATCCTTAGTTAAGTATTTGGTGGGTCGCGCCCACAAATTTTGGTCTTTGTTTTGTCCTTAGGTTCTTAGATTTGGCCATTGCAGTGGCCAAAGCCGAGGGGTAAGTGCATTTGTGCTGTGTAAACTGAAAGTTTTACCCCCTTGATGTTTGTGAACAGCCAGTAAAAATCGTGAGATGTCTGGTCTGACTAAGTTTGGAAAACTTTGTTGCTTTGGTTGTAATAGGGACTCCCAGCTTGAGGACTCCTGTCCGATTCCTTCGGTTGGAACTCCCACATATGAGCTCTATTCTAAACATGGTGTTGGTCCTATTGCCTTTAATAAGACATGGACCCGATATACAAAGAAAGATGGTGTTTTAAAATGGCCAGAAAATGGTAGTTTCGAAACTGATGTGCTAGATAATTTAGAAGCAACGTTATTTAAAATAAAAGCCCGGCCGGCAATGTTTGACTCTTTTCGCCTTTGGCGTAAGGAAGCCAAACAGAGAGAAATTAAACAAGCGAAACGAGATAGGAAAACACAGGGAATGACGATTATACAGGCTGCTCAGCAATTCAAAGATGATGAAATAGATAATGCAATGGAAATTTCAGACAGACAGCATCGAATGGCAATAGATAAATGCTATCCGACGTTGCCTATCTCTTCCCTTGATAAGAGAAAAGATTTTGAGGAAGATTCCTTAATGTCCCACTTATTGAAATTGCCTCCGCCCTATGTACAAGGTGCTAATGCACCCCCGATGTTACAGCCTGTTCAGCCGCCAGTTGTGCTTCTGCCTGCTCCAGCTTTTCCACATTTGCCTCCTCAAGTATTGCCTATGCCAGCTTTGCCTTTAACTCCTTTGCCTTCTGCTCCTTTGGCAATTCCTAATGCTCCTTTAGTTAATTCACCTAATACCTTGTCCCCTATCCTTATGTCAAATTCTCCATCTACGCGTAAGCGATTTACCGATACTGTCTCTGATCTCTTATCACCTTTCTTTGAAGCTTTAAACGTGTCTCCAGCTTTTTCTCGAAGACAGTCTCGTAGTCAATTCCCAGACTCCGAAGAGCGAGAAAAATTGGACTCACTTGCTTGTAGATGGATCAAGAAGGGTCCCCAATATAGTACGTCTGATATTTTGTCCACCTTTCTGCAATGGAATGCACCTACGCAGAGATATGTTTTTAAAGTTATGTGCGATACTCTCGCTAAAGAATGGGAGGATATGAATTTGGGTTCGGTCCCACAGGATCTGTTAGATGTTCAGGATGACTTTGACAAAGGACTTATTGTGGGTCCTAAGGTTGAAAACGCTGTCAGAACACTTATTTCTTTCAGATCCCTATTGTTCTCACAGACTTTTCCTGATTCTGATCCTTCAGTTAGGACAGCACTGAAAAACTATCCCATGAGAGAGGTTTCTCCAATATGGAAGGAAGAAGTTGCAGCAGCAGGTGCTAATCCAGCTATTCCTGCGCATTTTCAGCGCATATGGATACATGTCCCTTGGAAAAGGTCTGAAGTTTTAGCACTTAAACAGTCACTACCAGATCCACGCAAAAATCCTGCTGGTTACTATAAAGAGTTGTCGCAAACAGTTGATGCATGTACTATGAATCGAGCAGACATTGACATGTTGATGGGAAATGTAGTTCCACAGACAATATGGGCTAAAATTCGTAGAGAAGATCACGCTCAAGAATTAGGCGGCGATTGGAACGCTATTATTGCCGCAGATAGAGGTCAAGTAGGTGGTGCAAAGCCCGACGCTTTGATCTCAGAACTCCCTGGTAGGATTATTACATTAATGAAAACAATGATGCCTGCTTTGAGAGTTAATTGGGATAAGCTAGCAGCATGTAAACAAAAGAAAGATGAAAGTGTTTCCGATTTCTTTACCCGATTCGAGGAGACATTCATTGATCACAGTGGTCAAGATATGGCTACAGAAGGGGGACAGCGATTATTTGTGGATAAGTTCGTATATAACTTGCTTCCTGAACTATCACACAAGCTAAAAGACTCCGAGAGTTCATGGGCAGTTTCTTCTTCCGCCCAGATATTGGCTACTGCACAATATTATGAAAATAGAGACAAAGAAGAAAGGGAAAAACAAGAGAAAAAGACGAAAGAATTAAAAACTAAAGTTCTCTTGCAACAGGCTTATCCTCCTCGTTATGTTCAGCCTCAGTTTCAACAGCCTCCGCAGTTTCAGAGGTTGTATCAAAAGCCTGAACCATTCATTCCAAGACCTTTGCTAGGTCCCAATCAATGTGCTTATTGTAGGGAGGAAGGTCATTTTAAGAACAGTTGTCCGGCATTGTTGCAGCGTAATGGAGCAACATCTGCTTCACGAGGTCGTGGTGGTCTTCAGTCAGCAAATAGAGGTAGAGGTCGAGGTGTGTTAACCCAAGGGCAGCGTTCTTTTGTTCCTCCAAATTCCGGAAATTACTTTGATCAGCAAAATGTTAGGTCTACACAGTATTACAGTGAGGATCAGTATATTGAAGGAGGGAATGAAAGTCTTCATTTTGAATTGGACAGCCATGGACAAAGTAAGGGGGTTACGTCAATTCCAGTGGATCAGAATGGACCTTATGTTAATGTCACTACAATGGGTGTTTCAGAGCCATTTCTTTTAGATACTGGTGCCATGAGAAGCTCTATCATTCATTCTAAACTCCCTGGCGCACCTTTGTCTGGCTTAACGAATGTATCTGTAGGATTTTCTGGCGCCCCTGTTCGCAATCCAGTTTCTTGCCCTTTGCCTGTTTCAATAGGCCCTTATGATTTAGAAGCTCCGCTTCTTCTGACGAATGGTTGTGGTGAAAATCTGCTGGGTTTAGATCTATTAAAAAGAATGCATGCTACGATATATTGTTCACCTTCTGGTGTATACCTCACCCTAGGACAGAAAATGACTAGTCCAATGTACTTATCAAAAGATCAATTCCCACCTGAATTGCTTTCTCTTCCCGAAACGCTTTGGGCTACGGGTCCGAATGACGTTGGTTGTCTTGAGATCCCACCTTATGTTGTTACTCTTAAGCCCAATGCTGAAATGCCACGTATTCCGCAATACAGAATCTCTACTGAAGGTGAGAAAGCACTTCTGGAAATTGTCCATGATTTGATTCAGAAGGGTGTGGTTGAGGAAACGAGAGGAAATACATGTAACAGTCCTGTTCTTCCGGTTCTTAAACGCACTGATCCTTCTCAGCCTCCTGTTTATCGTTTTGTAATTGATCTTCGGGAGGTAAACAAGATTGTCGTACCGCAGTTTCCTGTAGTCCCAGATATCACTGCTCTGTTGACGATGATACCTTCTACAGCGACTTGGTTTTCAGTTATCGATTTAAAGAATGCTTTCTTTAGTATTCCCATCGCCGAAGAGAGTAGAGATATTTTTGGTTTTTCCCTCGGAGGCCGAAGCTTCCGGTTTAAACGCGCACCTCAAGGTTATTGTGAAAGTCCCTCTGTTTACAGTCAAGCTCTAAAATGTCATCTTGATGCCTTTTCCTTACCGTCCAGTGCCGCTCTCATTCAGTACATGGATGACTTATTAGTTGCAGCTGATTCAGAGGAGATTTGCAAAAACGTGACCGTTGCACTGTTGCGTCATTTGTTTGATCTAAATCACAAGGTTTCTCCTTCTAAATTGCAATATGTTTGTCGCGAGGTGACTTATTTGGGTCATCTCTTGTCAAAGGAGGGACGACGATTGACCCCCGAACGAATTCAGGCAATTGCACAAATGTCAGTGCCATCCACACAAAGAGAGGTACGTGCCTTTTTGGGCATTACTTCTTATTGTAGACAGTGGATTCCGAGTTTCTCTTTATTGGCTAAACCGCTGTTGGCGCTAACTTTAAAAGATACGCCTCAGCCTCTTCCGTGGACAGACGAGTGTCAGAAGAGTTTTACTGATTTGCGTATTGCTTTGTGTTCTGCTCCTGTATTGGGTACTCCTGATTACAGTAAGCCCTTTACGCTCTATGTCCACGAAAGAGAGGGTTTTGCATTGTCAGTCTTAACGCAGCGTTTTGGAGATCAACAGCGACCATGCGCATATTTCTCAGCTACGTTAGATCCAGTAGCTAAAGCCTTGCCTAGTTGTCTTAAGGCGACAGCGGCAGCAGCAATTTCTATTCGACAGTCTGCTGGAGTAGTGCTAGATAATACTCTCATTGTTATGGTACCACATGCAGTGGATATTTTACTAAATAGGACAAAAACGCAGCATCTTACGAGTGCTCGGTTGTCCGGATATGAGCTGACGCTTTTGGCTAGTCACATACACATCAAACGATGTAATACCCTGAATCCAGCTACTTTGTTGCCTCTTCCAGAAGAGAGAGATGTCTCTGAACAGCATGATTGTTTTCTCCGTACTGAAGAAGAGACTAAGGGTAGAATTGACCTAAAAGACACGCCATTGGTGAATCCAGATGGAACACTATGGGTAGATGGTTCTTGTTTCAAGCTCCCGAATGGAGATACAGTTTCAGCCTACGCTATTACTACTTTGCATACGATTGTGGAGACAGCACGCATTAGACATAATTCAGCTCAGGCAGCTGAATTGATAGCCTTAACTAGAGCGTGTGTGTTATCCGAAGGAAAAAGAGTAAACGTGTACACTGATAGCCAATACGCTTTTGGTGTAGCGTTTAACTTTGGGCGCTTATGGAAGGAAAGAGGATTCTTTACTTCCCATGGTACTAAGATACAACATGGTCAATTAGTGACTGAACTTCTTGAGTCACTTACAATGCCTACTCAGATAGCGATCGTGAAGTGTAGTGCACACAAAAAGATTGTGGACGATGTTGGTCGAGGAAATGCATTTGCAGATGAGGTAGCGAAAAAGACAGCCAGAGACAACACAAGTCGAATGTATGTTGCAGGTCCCGCAAACTGCGTAAGAGAAAAGGGAATGTGTGAAGATACAGTAGAGAGTGTGAAATCAATTCAAGGAGAGGCTACGGAGAATGAGTTGAGAAAGTGGAAGGAAAGTACAGGAATGTTAGATGAGATGGGATGTTGGGTTGAATTATCAGAACATCAACGTTGGCTGTTACCAGATGCTTATGTACTACCTGTAGTTACTATGGCACATGGTCCAGCTCACCTAAGTGCAAAAGGAATATGTAAACTTCTGGCTCCAGTGTGGCAAAATGAGGGGATCCCAAAGTGTGCAAATAATGTAGTAAAACATTGTATTGTTTGCTTGATGTACAATCCGGGAAAGGGAACCCCAACTCCAGCAGGTCATTTTGCTCCTCCAACATATCCATTTGAGGTGTTGCAGATCGATTATATTCACATGGAACGATGCAACAACCTCAAATATGTTCTGGTGGTAGTATGTGCTTTTTCTAGATGGGTAGAAGCCTACCCTCTGAAGGACAATACTGCTTTATCAACTGCCAAAATACTTTTGAAAGAATTCTTCCCTAGGTTTGGTTTGCCGCGCATTGTCTGGAGTGACAATGGGAGCGAATTTGTGGGTCAAGTCATGCAAAAAGTTTGTGCAGGTCTTGGCATAAAACAGAAGTTCCACGCGGCGAATCACCCACAGTCGGCTGGTTTAGTAGAATGCTACAATGGAACCTTGAAGCTTAAAATTGCTAAGGTGCAAGCTAGCACAGGACTTAATTGGCCTGATGCTTTACCATTGGCTCTTCTGTCCACCAGAACAGCAGTACACTCTCGTTTGGGGCTTAGCCCTTACGAAGTGATATTTGGTCGCCCAGCTAATGTATGGGGAGTTCCTCGCCCTAAGAAATACTCAGACTTGCCATACCCGATGTTGATTGACTACTTGCATGACCTTACAACTAAATTGCGTGTTCTTCATCAACAGGTTCAGAGTGCTCTACCAGAGGCTTCCACAGACCCAGGTCATTCCATCCGACCAGGTGACTGGGTCTGCACGAAAAATTTCCAACGACAAAGAAATTTGGAGCCCCGATGGAGAGAGCCACGCCTGGTTCTTTTGACGACAAGAACAGCAGTTAAAGTCGAAGGAAAGAAAAACTGGGTGCATGCCGTGCACTGCAAGAAAGTGCCTTTGCCCTTGCCTTTCGATCAGTGGGTCCGTAGAGGCATCAGTGACTCTGAAAGTGAGAAAGTTCCGCAATTTGTACCATTCAGTGATGCGCGTCTAATTGGAACACTTTCTGAGAAAGAGGACGACGACATCCTTCAAGAAGCAATACCATCGCATCGTCGCTTGAACACGACAAATCCAGGAACATTGTTTCAAAACCAGACTGCCTCTGGACAGGAACGCTATAATTTGAGACCAAGACCAAAGAACTTGTAACTTTCTCTCCTATGTAGTACTCTATCCCGGTTGCAGGGTCACGGTAGGAGTCTTAGTCACGACCTGAGTAAGTGGCAATAGGCCTGCAGGACCTCACAGTGTCATAGGACGGTAGATAATCGTGACTACAGTGATTGAGGAAGATTGCCGTGAGCATCCACTTAAAAAGATGGAGGCTACATTAGATAAAAGAGAAAGTAAAAATGTAAAGAATAATTGTAAAGAAATATGTAGTCGTTGTAGTATTGCTCTATGCGTCATTATATTGTCGTGTATTCTTTTGGCATCTGTAAACTGGATCATTATTACTCTGCAGCAAAAAGTTGTCTCTTCTCCTACCTCTACATCTTCTTCTACTATCTCTCCGCACCTATTCCACACTCTTCCCCAGCATGAACTCATCAGAAGAACTGAATACTTTAACAATTCCTTCGTCCAGTTGTTACATCAACATCAGTTAGTGATCAATACAACTGACTGTTGGGTGTGTGGACTCATACCACATACGGTAGAAAAAGGAATGCCATATTTAGTTCTTCCATTCTCCTATGAAGGTTCCGCTTGGGCTTATTTTGTCATTTTCAATAATGCATATCAAAGTAAAATTAAACAACCTGTCAGTTCACATAGTGTTGGTTCAGATTTCAGTCATAGTTTATTGATAAAGGGAATGGTAGCTATGGCTAAAATCATGGAAAAAAGTGAAGCTTCCATAGATGAAAGAAAAGCATATACCAATTGGAACATAACTAATTACATTTCCAGCCTCAATGATAAGATTGAGCAAGGAAAATCTCCTCCGATACGGGTCATACCCCAACAAGGAAATTTCTGTCTGCAAATAAATGGTAGAACTCCAAACACCGGACAAAGAGAAAGTTTATGTTCCCATACATATGTTTATTCAGCCCTGAATTCACCGCCGTTAGTACCATCTCAAGGTACATACTTCGTTTGCCACGATAGGGCTTATACATGGTTGCCAGCTGATTTTTCTGGTACTTGTTATATAGCCTTTCTTCTTCCCCCTACATACACCGCTCCTGCGAACCATCATAAAAATAGATATGGCAGAGGGATTGTGGATTCGAAAGACACAGCAGGACAAGAGGGAGGAGATTTCCTCAAAGGATTTCTTCCCTTCTGGGGTCCAATGGCCAACAGCAGAAATATAAGGCAATTGGTTCGTGTCGTAGAAACCACCATAGACATCACTGTAGGAGCTTTAAGTAACATTACAGCTGAACTACAGGCTGATCGTCTTATGACCTTGCAGAACCGTGTTGCCTTAGACTTTGTTCTTGCGGATCGTGGTGGAGTATGCAAATTGATCGGATCAAGTTGCTGTATTTTCATACCTAATGACGCTCCGACAGTATACCAAGCTATCTCTAAGTTACACATAATCTCCGAGTCGATTCATCAGGACGAAGGAGATTGGTCCTTTTCAGAGTGGTTTTGGGGATTACTGTCCAAATGGGGTTGGAAGGTATTGACATTCTTTGGAGTAATTTTAGCTTTTATATTCTCTTGTTGTCTTTGTATGCACTGCGGTCCTGCCGTCTGCAACCTATGTGCTACTGCATGTATTCCCAAACCCAAGTCACAAAGAGCAGAGAATATCAAAATGATGGTACAGCAACAGCTTGATGACCTCATGGCCATAGACATCGACTCAGATTAACATGAGTTTGTGTATCTTGCCTGAGTTCTGGCAAAAGGAGGGTCTGAGGAAATTCGATTTTTAATACGATCGTATCGACCCGCCATTTTGTGGCCCGCCGCCATTTTATGTTGCCTTCACTCAGGCAGCACAGCGAACGAAGTCCATTCTGCCTTTTCTGCTTATTCTGCAACATGGTGTTCAAAACAGCCTTTTGCCTCTATCTTTACAAGACTGGTATTAAGGTCTGACCGAGTACACTAATCCCTGTCTGGTTTTCTAATCCTTGTTTCAACTATCTGTAGGCTCACACTATTCTCCGCCGATCTTATCTTATCGTCTGGCCTTCGCTGTCCTTTGCTAGTATTCTCTCATTTCACAACTGTCCTCCAAACGCACACAAACTTATCGCACCACATGCAACTTCGTTGTGGATCGGTTAATGAATTAGTTCAAGGGAGGGGTGACAAACACAGCTGGAGGGGAGGCAACCTTAAGTCACTTGATACTTTGTTCTGTCTTGTTTTCTGACATTTCTATTGACTCTGTTCTATCTTTACATCATTCTTACTGGCTCCTTTCTATGTGTTCTGGGAGTGTATGTAGTTAATAAATGTTTTTATACGGTATATAAGATTGTGCGCCACAAAGTAAAGTGGCAGTCTCCTGAGAACATACCTTGTGTACTTCTTGGACAACTGTACTAGCTGCAGCTAATAAAATCTGATCTTTTACGCCTGACAGAGTGTCCCGTGTTTCTGTTAGTTGAGGCAGGTGAATCCAAGGAGATTTTAGGCGTACCCTGCGCCGCCAGGCCCAAAAGGTTCTGGTTCTTCACCTTGGTTGGCCATATTTTCAGATTTTGCCCCAGTCTTGCACTACTAGATGTCCATGATTGGCACTTTGATCTTTTAGTATATAAGGAAGAGTAGCTCTAGCAGGATAAATAAATACAAATTGTACAAAAATAATGTATTACTTGTTATCGGTAAAAGAAGTTTCCATCTATTGCTTAGACCCTTTACCATGCATGAATATTTGTTTATATTAACCATGGCATCATTGTAATGTAGAAAGAGGCAACTATCCTAAACAAAAAATATTTACTTTTTTTCTGGATTTTAGGCATAGAAATTGAAAATAAAGTACAAAAAGATATTTATTCAATCAAAGCGATTTCACATTAAAATACTATTATACAATCACATATATTATTATTATATATATATATATATATATATATATATATATATATATATAGAGAGAGAGAGAGAGAGCACAATACTTGCTAAATATAAAGTATTAAAAATAAAATCCATTATTTGGGGGTTGTGTATCGTCACCAGATAGGTCACCTAGAATGGTGGAAGTAGAAACAGCTCTTAGAGTAAGCTATCAATTTTCTCCAAAAAGTTGAAGCAATGGTCTTATGATCTTTGGTAGAGTAGTAACTTTGTTTTGTAAGTCTTGTGGGGTAAACTTCTGTAGTTGGTAGTCGACGCGTTTTGGTCTTGTAATTCTAGGCCTATTCAGGATTGGGCAAGGGTATGTACCAATGCTTGAAAAGGTAAATTAGAATGGACCAGTTAAACAGGTCATACTGTCCCATGTCTTACTTTGGTATTAATGTCTGTGTTGTACATAGAAGAAAAAGTGAATAAATGCAGCACACATACATAAATGTAATGTGCAGTGTCATGCAGAAATTTCAAAAGTTACCTGCAATTTAAAAATTAATTAATTAAATTAGTAAAAACTGGGATACAGTAAGGTAGGCAATATGCTTGCTCATGGCCCCACAAATGGGTGTTATTGGGTTGGAGCACCAGGGAGTGCCAAGGTTGTGGAATGCAAAAGAGCCTTTGGAAAAGTTTATATAAATATGGAGTGACAAAGCCAATACATCCTCATGTGCCTGAAGAAACGTTTGACTGTGCAAAGGCTAATAGCCACGCTGACCATCTGCTAGAATAACTGTGGTGTATCCACATGGGTGATCTGAGGAGCGTATGGTACCACAAGACACTTGTAGTAGCTCACTAAGGTGAATCACTGACTACAAGTAGAAAGTGCACACAGTCAAAATACTATCAGGTATACTACAAAAATGCTAAGGAAGCCAACAGTTTTATACTGTGAAGATTACTTAGGCAATAACAAAGGTCGCATGTGAGCCCTAAGCCGCCAGATACAGCTCGGGGAAGAAGGCTCGGGTCGCATCTGCGATCCTCGAGAGGGTCCCGTCTGTGTGCTTGGTTATCATCTTAAAAACATACAATATCGAAAAGAAGGGAAACACTGTTTGATCACATAGAATGATTATAAAAAGCCCATAGAAATTGAACACAATTAAAGCCCATAAAGGTTGAACACAAAAACTTAAAATTAACATCAAGATGTTGAACATATTATACTTAGGAACTTATGTTTTAATTAGTGCACAAAGTTTGCAATGTTTGTTTAAGCTTTATGTATGAGTATGATATTTTTCAATGTATTTAGACTCTGGGCCTGATTTAGAGTTTGGCGGATGGGCTAACTCTCTCAACATCATCGATATCCTGTCAACTGTATTACAATCCCATTATATTCTTTGGGAATTGTAATACGGCAGACGAGATATCCGTCACTTTTGTAATGGAGTAACCCATCTGCCAAACTTTAAATCAGGCCCTCTGTTTGGAGTAATAAGGATTTTATTATTCTACCTCTTGAGCCCGTGCTAGCCTCAAAAAGTACAGAGCATTTGATATCATTCTCAGAATGATGCACTTCCTCAAAAAGTTTTACTAGTGGGTCTCCAATTGTCTTGCAGTGAATCCTAGGTGCTGCAGAACTCTATTCTTTACTAGTTGGGTAGTTTGTCCTATAGAGCATTTGCTGCAGGCAGTCATGGCTCGCTTCCCTAATGAGGAGGGAACGGGGCAGCCCACGTGGCGGCGGCTGCAGGTCTATAAATTAATTAAAGAAAAATAATAAAATAAAAGCTTACCACGCTCCTCGCCGCTCCTCTCCACCGTCTGGCTGCAGGCAGGCACAGGCTCCCAGCCTGCCCTGCGGTCAATCCTGACACTGCTCAGAGCAGTGTCAGGATTGGCTTGGAGCACCCTAGTTGAGTGCTCCCAGGCAGACTGGCAGACTGGCAGACTGGCAGCCTGTACAGGCTCTCTCCAGCCCAGCAACTATGTGGCTGGACAGAGCAGACAGCGCATGTATGTCTAGCCGACCCGAGGCTGCCAGCCAAACACACACATGCTCCGAGGGGACTGCACAGTGCACACCCCTCATTACTCGTCACCCCCGTGGCCCTGCCCCTTCTACCACAAAGGGATAATAAACTTTGTTTATTATCCCTTTATGGTGAAAGGTTTGCAGCATCTGCTGCTGGCGGGGGAACAACACTCCCCCGCCCTAATGGAGGAGCCGCCCGTGGCTGTAGGGACACCATATGCAGTAAACAAAACTTTTTGAGTAACAAATAGAAAATTTGTGCTTTCTGTGTTTGAGTCCATTAGAGGTAATTTATTGAGAATTAGAAGTGAAGATACATGCTATGCATTGCCCACATTTATGATGGTCTATAACTGGAGGAAGTTTGAGTAGTTCGACTATATCTTTTGGCTCTGTTTTTAAGCATTCACAGGGCTGACAATTTTGCTTCTTAGGTTGGAAATGCAGGAACCCCTTGCAGTATGTCTTATGGCTGCTTTATGTCGCTTGAAGTGTGCAAAAAATAATTGGTCACATGTTTAATGTTGTTTGGAATATAAATGCTTTATTTAAATGTTTATTGACAGACATTGCAATGACCACTTTACAAAAACAAGAGACCTACTTTTCATATAGTGACATTGGCTTACACTAGAAAAACCATATGGCCTTTAGGGCCATATGTACTAAAACATTTCCCCATAGACCCTTAAAGACCATAAAACCCTTTGATACATCTGGCCCTTAAAAACCGAAAGGTTAAACTGACAGTTATCATTAGGTATTAAAAAAAAACCTAAGAGGGACATTACAGTTAGGAGAAAATGTAAGTTAAAACATGCCAGTTAAAATATATCATTTTAAACTAACAAAACTACTGACATTTGCCAGTTATAGTTATCTCAACAATACCTTGTGCCCTGAAGTTATTATAACTCATGTCCCATCATGCACAGTGTTGTCACCAAAGATGTCATTTCAGATGTTGTAGTGATGTTATCAATGATGTTAGAGAACAAGCCATGAGTGTGTAATACATGAGTTAATTAGTGGTGGGCAGCAATGATTTAAAGTTACTTCAGGGCACTAGTTATAGCTATTCGAGATAACTATAACTGGTGAATTTCAGTACATTTAGTCATTTACAACAGTATGTTTTAACTGACACTATTTAACCAATATTTTCACCTAACTAATATCCCTTTAACCTTTGATTTTTTGTCAGTGCTTTTTTTTTTTATGGAGTAGATACTGAAAACACATTCATACATGAGAAATAATTTTTGAGACCTAGTATTATTCAGTTGAAAGTGAAGGTCATAACACTTTAAGGTCTTTAGAATGAAAACAGAATGAGTGTACTGGAGGCCCTATACCACTTCTTGCTTCCTCTTGTAGTAATGTTGCTCAACTCTCTGGTAAGGCACTTTTAATGAAGGGTTTTATGTGTTATATATACTATTGTGAAGGTTGATTTCTAAAACTATCAAGTTGGGATATAGAGCTAGAAACAGGAGGAAAAGTTGACAGTATTTAAGTAGAGCAGATATATCTAAACAACTCAACGTAGAAAATTAACAGAATGACAAATCTTGTTAGATGAAGGATGTGCAGTAAATCATGAAAAGGATAATGCTGATCCTATTGATTTACTCAGTGGAGTCCCAGAATGGTCAACAAATATTTGAATAATTTTCACTGAAATTAATGATATGTAAATTTGCTCAGACATATTTATAGTAGATATTCCGAAAACCTTACTGGACTTAATTAGTCATTTTTGTCCCATTAGGTATTTACCATTCTGAGATACAATTAATGTTGCCCTACAAACAAAAACTCTACAGATATCATACTGACATTGTAAATTCATACTGACTGTAATCCTCCATTATATATATTCCGATCGTTTGCACTGATTATGGGAAGAAACTGACTGAGGTCCTGATTTTGATATCGGTAGAGGGGTTACTCCATCGCAACAGTGATGGTATCCCATCCACCGAAATCTAAATTCCATTGTTTTCCATGGGATTTGGATTTCAGCAGATGGGAAATCTTTCAGCGTTGCGACGGAGTTACCCCTCCGCTGAGATCTAAATCAGGGCTTAAGTGCTTTACTAAGTTTTCTTTAACCTTTTACACTGTATTAAAGTGAATTTGAATACTGTGGCAAATTTTGGACCGTTTTTGCGCCATAAAGTAGAGGCATTATCGGCCGCAACTTTGCTTGTGGTCCAGTCCTCACAGGGAGGGGACTACTTTATTGAGGATTCTAGTGTGACTGCGCTACCTCTGACTATTACTTACTGCTGCTTTTGCAATCGGATGCACTGAATATCAGGGGAAACTGAGTTTTAGTGTTCTTAAACCTTTTTACACTGTTTTAAGGTGGATTTGAATAGTGGAAAACTGTTGGAAAGATTTTATGCCTTAACAGTAGAGACATTATTGACCATCATCTTTGTTTGCGGTGTAGTCTTCACAGAGAGGGAGTTACCTGATGTCTGTGCCTGTCCACACACCAACTGTGCAGAGCACCAGCCATGCTACCGGTGGCTACATCGAGCCACAGGGGTCATATACTGGTAGTACAAAGGACAGAATATGCTACACGAGAGCCCAATTGCTACAAAGTGGTAAGGCTGATAATAACCATAATGTAATGGAAGCCACAACTGGGGCAAAGGGTGAACCCCACCTCTGTCTCTTTCAAGGAATAATTTGCTAAATTGAAATGCAGTCTTAATGCTAGGTCAAAGGTAAAACACTCCCTTGAGATTAATATGATGTTAGATATCAATCAATGGGATGCACTGTTTGTGATGGAAACATGGGCCCCGCAGGATTCGGCTATGGATCTTGGCTGGGCACGCCCACCAGATTTCAAAATCTTGCACAGACCATGGGAGAACAGGAAAGGAGGTAGAGTGGGAATAATTTTTAAATAAAAATAGAATTTCATCATTTTGGATTTGGATGAACTGTTAGGCCTGGAATTAATGGGTTTTACACTAAAATCAGGAAAAGGCTGTTTTCTCTCTAGAATTCTTTGTTATCGACCACTGGGCCTAGTGAGCCTCTATCTGCAATTGTTTATAGAGATCATTTCAAATACAGCTCTTACGCACTCAAACTTTTTCCCACTCCTATAAGGAACTGCAAGGATCCTGCAAAATATTGGGACTACAGCAACTGGTCCATCATCCCGCTCACCAAGGTGGCTATACTTTATATCTTATTTTTTTATCAGATGAGTTAACTGGAATTGAAGACAGTATACCCATGTAGTGGACCAACCATGCACTAGTGGCTTTCTACATAAAGGGAAAGGAACTAAAACCTGAGAAAGTGGAATCAGCCAGGATGAGGCAGGGCAGAGCGTGGCATAAATTAAATAGGCCAACACAAGGAAAGATATTTGATTTGGTCACAACTTTTGACACCATGAGGACAGTAGATAATAACTATGGGGCCTGTTAGAAATGAGGTCTTTGGTTGGCAGTCAGGTTAACCCCTGTCCAAGCCCAAGCTCACTATAGTCTGGGCAAAGGAGAAACACACCTGGTTAACCCCTACTCATACCCTTGGTAGCTTGGCACGAGCAGGGAGGCTTAACTCAGAAACAATGTGTAAAGTACTTGCACCAACACACACAATAATACAGTGAAAACACTACAAAATGAACACCACACCAGTTTAGAAAAATAGGTAATATTTACCTGAAACAACCAAGACCAAAATGACAAAAATCCAACATACACAAGTTAAAATAGGAATAAGAGTCTTACTCCATAGAAAACAATGGAAACGATGATTTTGTACAAAGTGCCTGGTTAGTGTCAAAAATAAAGCAGCATGGGCGAGCGTGCTTTGGAAAAAGCAGCCATGCATCAGTTCCTTCCTCGCAAGGAAGGCCGTGCATTGTTTCTTCTCCGGTCGGGTCAGCGATGCGTTGTTTTTCTCCCTCGCAAGAGAGCGATGTGTTGATTTCCGGGCAGGGCACCTCGGATTGGCGCAGAGTTGGGTTGACTTTGACGCCCAGGGACGATGCGTGTAAAATGCTGTCGCACAGTGTTAGAAAACAGCTCTGCGTGGGGTTTGCATCATTATCAACAGCCGCAAGCTGTTTCTCTAGCCACGATGCGTCGATCGCCTAGCCGTTATCCAGGTGGAGAGTCGATTTTAGCCGGAAAGCCGGCGGCAAGTCATTTATCAGCCGCGTTGCATATGGTGTGTCGTAAATTTCTCCGCACGGCATTCTGTGTGTGGATTTTCAGCTCATGTCTGCCAACTTCACCTTTCAAGGGCCCAGGGGCTGGACTGGACACCCCTTGGCAGGGCAGAAGTCTCAGCAGAGAGTCCAGAAGTTAGCAGAGTAAGTCTTTGATGGCTCTGAGACTTCAAAACAGGAGGCAATCTCAGTTCAAGTCCTTGTAGATTCTTCACAAGCAGGAATATACCACAAAGTCCAGTATTTGTCCCCTTTCACAGGCAACAGCGCTATTGCAGGACAGCCCAAAAAAGCACAGTCACAGGCAGGGGCAGCACTCCTTCTCAGCTCTTCAGCTCTTCTCCTTGGCAGAGGTTCCTCTTGGTTCCAGAAGTGATCTAATTTTCAGGGGTTTGGGGTCCAATACTTATACCCCTTTCTGCCTTTGAAGTAGGCCTACTTCAGAGGAAAGTCTCTGTTGTTCACAAGATCCTGCCTTGCCCGGGCCAGTTCCCAGACACACACCAAGGTGTTGGAGACTGCATTGTGAAAGGTCAGGCACAGCCCATTCAGGTGTAAGCGTCCACTCCTCCCTCAACTCTAGCACAGATGGCTCATCAGAATATGCATGCTACACAGCTCCCTTTGTCCCACTGTCTAGAGGGGATTCACAAACAGCCCAACTGTCAAACTGACCAGGACAGGCAATCCACAAACAGACAGAGTCACAGAATGGTTTAAGCAAGAAAATGCCTACTTTCTAAAGGTGGCATTTTCAAACTAACAGTCTAAAAACCAACTTAATTACTAAATATATTTTTTAATTATGGGTTCAGAGACCACAAACTCCACATTTCTATCTGCTCTCAAAGGGAATCTGCCCTTTAAAGTTATTTAAAGTCAGCCGCTATGTTAACCTATGAGAGAGATAGGCCTTGCGACAGTGAAGACTGAATTTAGCAGCATTTCACTGTTAGGACATGTAACACACATCAGTAGATGTCCCACCTTTAACATACAGTGCACCCTGCCCATGGGGCTACCAAGGGCCTATTTTAGGGGTGCCTTACATGTATGAAAAAGGAAGGTTTGGGCCTGCCAAGTGGGCACATTTTGCCAAGTCGAATTAGCAGTTTAAAACTGCACACACATACACACTGCAGTGGCAGGTCTGAGCCATGTTTACAGGGCTACTAATGTGGGTGGCACAACCAGTGCTGCAGACCCACTAGTATTTGATTTGCAGGTCCTGGGCACCTCTTGTGCACTTTACTAGGGACATACTAGTAAATCAAATATGCCTATCATGGATAAGCCAATTTACACATACACTTACACTTACACATGCACTTTAGCACTGGTTAGCAGAGGTAGTATCAAAAACAACAAAAACAGAGTCCAGCACACATCAACAACCTGGAAAACAGAGGCAAAAGGTTAGGGAAGACCACGCCAAGGATGCCAAGTCTAACAGGGCCTTACATGAAAACATTTTATATACGCTAAATAAAAAAGTACCCGTTAAAATGGTAAAATCTGATAAACACCCTCAGCCCCTTGGTATAGTAAATCATTAAAAACATCAAAACAAGCTTGTAAAAAGTTAGAAAGAAAATGATGCAGCTCTTTTTTAGAAGAGGATATACAACAATTAAAGAGCACCCTAAATGAATATAAGAAAGAGGTTTGTAGAGCAAAAGCTAATTACTATACTAATGCAATTTTAGAAGCTCCAAATAGTGCAAAAAGGTAGTTGATATTATTCATGAATTATCAAACCTGGAGTGTATTAGGCAAGTAATCAAGCCCTCACAAGCACCCTGTGATAGTCTTGCTGATTTCTTTCAGAACAAGATTAATAAGATTCTACGGGACATTGGCAACACTCACCAAACAACAGACCACGGCCTTAAAGCTGGTCTATTGGTGGTGGCAAATGAGACATTAAAGATTGCCCATTCAGAGTTGAATGCTTCCAGTAACGCTGTTATTCCACTCAGCCACCTTAATAAGATAGAATATTTTGAAGCAATGTCTGAGGACTGCTTCCGAGCAACAGCAATGACCACAACTTCAGGTTCCCCTCTAGAACCTCTACCACACAGAATCTGGAAAAATATGGCTCAGCAATTAGTCCCCCCAATACTACAGATTTGTAACCAATCATTGTAATTAGGCTTGAAAAAAGCTATAGCCAGCCCCTTTTGGAAACGTCCACAAGGAACCTCTAGCTCTTAGTAATTACAATCCAATATCTTTACTACCTGGTCTTTACTACCTTTTCCTATAAAATCCTAGAACAATATGTGAGCAAGACACCATCCATGCATCTGGAAGACCAAAACCTCCTAGAAGAGCAGCAGTTTGGACTTAGACCAGGGCACGGAACTGTATCAGCACTGCTATTGGCAATGGATGAACTCCATATGAGGGTGGATAGAGTTAAATCAGCAGCTTTGATATTACTTGACCTATCAGCTGCTTTTGACAAGTCAATCACAAGACACTTCTGGCAAGACCAGCTATGAGTGGAGTTGGCGATATAGCATTGAATTGGATATGTTCATATCTATCAAACCATTGTGAAGTGGTTTCCCTTCCACCTTACTGCTCTGATTTTAAAACAATTGAACATGGAGTCCCAAAAGTTTCTGCAATGAGTCTGGTTCTCTTCAATATTTATATACAGCATTTAATTACAATCACTAAATCCCATAACATCAGGCTTGTCAACTATGCGGATGATACACAATTGATACTGTCTATAGAAAACAATAAGCCTGATGCATTAGACGCCTTCCATAATTGTATGAACGACATCGTCAATTGGCTGGGTAATAATTCCTTAAAATGTAATGGAGACAAAACTGAGTTCCTGCTGTTGGTCAGCTAATAAAGTCCCAAGGAAATTTCCTCCGAACTTCTGGCCTCTGGCAATTGATGACAAACTAAGAGACTCAGAGACAGTTTGCCATCTGGGGGTTACCGCTGATAATAAATTATCTATGGAGGACCATGTTAGTAAAGTTGCAGCTACCTGCTTTGCACTTCTAGGACAGTCCTATGGATGCTACCCTCTCAAGCCAAGCACTGATTGTGTGAAATGTTACACTAAGCCGGCTTGACTACTGCAATGCTCTGCTGCCAGGAATACCAGACTATCTGGTAAACAAACTGTACAGAGTTCAAGCAACAGCTGCAAAATTGGCATTAAGCAGGCCAAGAATATCGTCTTCCTCCAGCACTATTAAGGAACTCCACTGGCTTCCAATAAAACAAAAGATAGCTTTTAAATCACTTTGTATGGTCTTTAAAGCGCTCCATGGTGAGGGCCCTTTACCACTGCAAATAAAATTAAAAAGATATGTTCCAAGGAGGAATCTTGGCTCAGGAACTGCAAATCTTATCTGCATTCCAAACTTTCAGGAAACAATACAGGGTAGTTGGGGTTTTATTTTCAGAGCGGTGCAGCTCTGGAATAAATGACTGCAGCCTTAAGGTTTACTGCTGACTTACTGTGTTTCAAGAAAGAGGTAAAAACCTGCCTTTAACTTGTGCAATCAGTACTTACTGTTCTGGTGAAATGGAAACAGCGAGACGCATGGAAAAGGTGGCACGGACGTGCTTTACTAAAAGGCATACGGTGCTGAGTTGATCTCACAACCCAAAACCCCATAAAGAGACCATGAAATATTTTGTTAACCGTAGGCCTTTGTAGCACAATGAGACTCACACCTTTGCCTCTAGCTAGAGGCACATGCTTTCTTAGAGTCACCCTCTGAAAGAACAGTGATTTATTGCTGGTCTTGACTCTGTTCTCTGTTTCTATTTTGGTTCGTGTGCTTGTGATCCCATCAAGAATAGTCTTGCTCAGAGGTATTTTCTCAGCAAAGACTAAGGGGCCATGGATGCTTGACCGCTGGCTCGTAATAACAGCGCCGAGCACGGCATGAGGTGCTGGTAACCTTTCTCGTTCTAGGAAATAATTTCTCTGTTTATTCACAGCCAAATCAATCGGGGAGTTAGGAGAAATCCGAAAAGCAGATTAACTAAAACTATTATAAACCCTCAAATAGGTTACTGCTTGCACTGCTTAGATTGCATGGAGAATAGCAATATAAAATGCATCATATTCAGATTCATCTGCTCTCTAGGGCGGGAAATCAGCGCCTTTCCCGACCTACTTTTCAGTGTGAAATATTTTTATTCAAACATTTGCAGATATACCTACAAATGGCTTCATTCTGAGTAACTTCATTTTAAAAAGACAATTAGCTGAGTAAGTTCTGATATAAAGCTCATGTACGTGAAAACAGAGGAAAACGTGTCTTTCTGTCCCAGAGTACTGCACTTTGAATGATCGAATCTTGTCCACGTCCCACTATTGAATCCCTTCCTTTGACCACATATCCAATAGTTTTTAGATTATGCTCGACATTGTATGTGAGTACTATGTCACCCCGCTGCTCCCTGGTAAGAAGGAGCTACATAAGAAGCTGGTTACATTTCATTTCATCTTGTTACCCCGATGTCGCTTTTAAACTGCGTTTCACATAGCAGATATGACTAATTTGCTTTTTGGAGCACTTTATACCACACTTCTCTTATTTGCAAGTGTTCTGGGTACGATGTGTTACTGTTACCCAATGTAATCGTGCTCAGTTTACTAATCTGGGAAGGCTATAAAGCTGAGTCCACCTTGCTGGGACTCAAAATCAGTAGCATAGTGTTTAGCTCGCTGAGCTTCAGCAATGCACAGAAATACACCAGAGATTGAGGGAATGCATCTTTATTTTGTTATATTTGGGATAAAGTAATTCTCTACTGGTCATTATGGGGCATTCCCTTTATAAGGTCATGGAACTCTGACGTGACTTATAATTTCCTTTTTATCTACAACAGGGGGGTATTTTATTCCTCATATTAAAAGTACAGATCATCACCCTACCCAGAAACATTTTAAATCCTAGGAGTCTTACTCCAAAATTTGAAAGAAGTAGTAGGTTTTCAGGCATGATCAATAAAGATTAACAGTCTAGTCAGATGTGCCATTATTTAGGCAGAAGCTGATTCGAACAAGGTCTGTTGGAGCTGGATGTACGTCAGCTCCCCTGGAACTTGTAGCAGTTTTGATGTTAAAATAGATCAGGGTTCAGGCTGTTCCAGGATTCATGACTTGAGTTCCAAGGATTCTTCCACCAGAACTCTGTTGACTGAAAGTAGTTGTGACATTCATGGAGTCTACTGCTGATCATGGATTGGGTATTAGCTTGCAGTGAAGGACTGAGGGCATCATTCAGAGAATCCGAAAGGTAACCCATTATTGCTTAGGCAGGCAGTATATGGACAGTAAGAACAGGTGTGATGTGTTTCTCCCTCTTCTAGCCACCCTCTAGTGTTGTGCTTGCATCACCAAAACAACTTTTATCGGTACAAAGTTATTGAGTAGCAATGAAGCATTGTATATATTCTACTGTGGATGCATTTTTCATCCTTCCCAGGAACCAAATACATCGGAGAGGTTGACGGATCTCTGGAGCCAGAAAGATGTGTGAGGAACTATCAGCAAAATTACATCCACACCCCAAACAATTTAGACACCATGACCAATGTGGCCACAGAAGAAAAACTCAAATCAGGACTAAAGTTAAAAGTTTATTACAACCAGAAGGTCACAGTCATTAACAAATTATAAAGGTACATAATTACAAAGGGTTGCCCAAGGTGAGAAAATAGGTTCAGGCAAGTGAACATTAGTAATACTAAGCATTCAAGTAAGATAATACATAACATCAACAAAATTATCTGAGCTACAGAGATAAGACAATGCCCTGAGTTAACAATCATTTATCAATTCCATTTAGCATAGTCAATAATCCTGACTAGGCACAGGTCACCGCTGCAGCTAACCAAATTAGGGAAATACTGTGGGGAGAAACATGTGGGCAAAATACAAAAACATAAAAAGGGACAAAACTAATTGGCAAAAAGAATAACTTGGGCTACAGGTCGCAAACTAAAACAAGATCGTCAGCATAGTGGAGTTTTTAACCTGAAAAACGTGTGTTTCAAAGGGCAATGGCAATTGGCAGAGAGGAAGATACCTCTCCAAGGATACAGCATTCAGGAAATCTTCACTGGCAAAGCATCAAGTCCTCAGGATGACTGCAAGCATCCGGGAATGGTCAGGAGAGAGAGCGAGTCTACTCAGAGAAAAGTTGCATACAGACTGACCAAAGTTCCAATCTCCATCATTATTCCAATTCACAAGAAATACTCAGATTTGTCAAAGGTGTCACTTCATATAACATTGAAGGAGCGTTATCCAATTAAAATTAGTCAGCAAACATCAAGTTGCAACAGTTTGAAAGATTCCCAAGTTTATCATGGGAACATCTCCTTTCCGTGTGACTCCAAACAGGTTGAAACAAAAGTATACAATTTCAGTCTATGTTTCTGCAATGTTATAATTTCAAGGCTAAAAAAATCAGTATTTCACATTCAAACAATAATTGCAAAAGGACTTTGCTTCTCAAGGAAAGGAGATCTAAAGGAAGACTTAACATAAAACTTTTGCATGACTGTGAAATGCGAGCTTTGTAGGGCACAGTTATGCTAAAACAAGGAAAACATAAAATGCATTGGATTAATACATTTTAGTAAGTCATGTGTAATAAGCAAACTTGTAAATTCAACATTAATAATTTTTCATCAATATAAGTAAAATATTTCATATAAATGTAAAAGCTTTGTTATTGCATTACATTAAGTGTCACAGAGAATTGCATTTTTCTCATTTCTGCACATATCTTCAAAGTCATAAATCACACATTATTCAATATAATTTCCACAAGCATTAGTCTAAAGTCTAAATTACATATTATCATCAATTTTATTTTTGTAACGTGATTTAACTCAAAAGACATCTATGTCGACTTTGAAATACAAGCAAATTGCCCATTTAAATTGCGTGTCAGTGCATCTTTCTATGTTAGGCTGTTAATCATAAATGCAAACTGTCACATTCTGATGATTTTTGTGACACGAAGGACAGCACTAAAATTTACACTCTATCACTACTATGGTAGTCTTATTTTCAGAGTTCAGGCCATGTCCACTTTGTGAGGAATGCTAAGCTTTGTGGTAACATTGTTGAAGTCTTTTTTAACAACATTCACTTTATACTATACACGATTTTTGCAGAAAATGTGACACCAAGGGGCATATTTATACTCCGTTTGCGCCGAATTTGCATCGTTTTTTTCGACGCAAAATCGGCGCAAAACTAACGCCATATTTATACTTTGGCGTTAGACGCGTCTAGCGCCAAAGTATGGGCAAATAGCGTCATATTTTAGCGTGAACGCCTTCCTTGCGTTAATGAGATGCAAGGAAGGCGTTCCCGTCTAAAAACAGATAGCGGTGCGTGGTATTTATGCTCCAGGGCAAAAATCACTCCCGCGCGGCAGGCGGCGCAAAAAAATGGCGCAAAGCACGAATAGCGTGAAATTTTAACGCCTGGGTCAGGGCAGGCGTTAAAATGGGGCAAACACACCTGTACTTAATCAGAACACACAGAACAAACAACAGAGCAGCAGAGCAGCAGAGCAGCAACAGGGAGACATGGAGGTGCTTTTTCTTCAACGTGCACGTAGACGCAGAGCCCTGCAGCAACAACAGCCGCCACAACAACAACAGCAGGGACCCCAAAGACAGCGCAGAAGGCAGGAGAGGATATTCCGCCCACGAACAACCCTGCATGGCCTCAGGGAACGAGACATCATCCAGAGGTACCGGTTGAACTGGCAGGCCATTCAGCAGCTGCTGACAAATATTGAACAGCAATTGGCCCCCACTTTAGTGACTCCACGCACTATCCCAACCGAAACAAAGCTGCTTGCCGTACTTCACCTGCTGGCAAGTGGCTCCTTTCAGACAACTGGTGCCCTGGTTGGTGGAATCTCACAACCATCTTTCTCCGCATTCCTGCCTAAAGTACTGGATGCCATCATTGGACTGACACCCCGCCACATCTGCTTCCCTAACACAGTGCAGAAGCAGCAGGAAACAAAACAGGGGTTCTACGCCATCAGTGGCTTTCCGCACGTCCTTGGTGCAATCGACTGCACACACGTACGCCTTGTGCCACCTGCTGCGAGTGAACACCTCTACCGCAACAGGAAGCACACACATTCCATCAACGTGCAGGCCATAGTCGATCACCAAGGACTGATCAGCAACATTGTGGCTAAATATCCTGGGAGTGTACATGACGCATTCATCTTCCGTCACTCCACCATCAACCAACACTTCCAGGATGGACGGTATGGCAATGGACTACTTGTTGGTAAGGACAAAAATCTACTTATATACTCACTGCACAGAAACCCTCTAGGATAAACAACCCATACACCACAATAGCAACACCTAGACAGGAACACACTGAGGTACTCACATCACTAGCCATGTGTCACAAGTCACCATTGAACCTCTCACACATTTGAATTTACTCCACAGCTTAGTGTGAAGACATTCATGACTGTGGTTGCCTAAATGTCACCTTGCAAATTGGAAGTCTCACAATAACCTGTACACTAATACAATGCATAACTTTTAAGGGATGGGATGGCCTGGCTATGTTCATATGAACGTTTCTAATACCCTTTCATGTTTCAACTCTGCATGGAACTATCATCACACCCCCAGTGAGGACACACGGACACCTGTGTCACAGGTCACAATGCAAGGGAGGGCACACTGTACTTGAGAAACCAATTCCTCCTGCTGACAAACAGTTAGCCAACATACACTTGCTCAGCCAAGGAAAAAAAACAATGCCAAAGTTTCCACCAACAACCATAGGTTGTCACATTAGTACACAAAATAGTCACAGACAACACAACACAACTACTGCCATCAAAGATACGTACAACAGTGCCTCCTACATCTAATTGATACCATTCTGTGTTTCTCTTTCACCTGATCAGGGGTATGGCATCCAGCCTTGGCTAATGACACCATATGGGAACCCAAATACTGCTGCTGAGCGGGCATACAATGACACCCACAAGAGGACCCGCAGCATTGTGGAGAGGACCTTTGGGATCCTAAAGTCAAGGTTCCGCTGCCTTGACATCACTGGCGGAAGCCTCCTATACTCCCCAGAGATGGTATGCAAAATCATACTCACTTGTGCCATATTACACAATATTTGTGTACAAAGGAACATTCCCCTCCTTGAACCGGACCCAGACATGCCTGAGGATGATGATGAGGAGGATGCTGGCCTGCAACAGGAGGGGGAACAACCTAACACCGCAGCAGGAGTGCGTAGGCGCCAACAGCTTGTGAACAATTTTTTTACTTAACTTATTATAATCACTTGTATTCCACACTTGTAAATAAACACAGATCACAAACACCATATCATGCTTTGGCCTATTCATTTCTGACCACCTTTAGTTTGAAATAGCTGAAGATGAATGTCGTCTCATTGATCAAGAATGCCATTAAAATTCATCACACCAAAAATAAACATCACAACTGAATGCACAGAGGGTAGGATGTGACATGTTACATTACCATACACAGAGCCCAACAAGAGTACAAATGTGACAATTACACATGCCGGATCCAAATAACTGAAACAGCCTCTCATCCAGCCCAAAATTGGAGATCCTTTGAAAGTCACATCACACGTGTTCAGAGACAGGGTGGGACCATCCATGTGTACGTGAACATGTCATCAATGGCTTCTCTCAAGTGTATGATGTGAGCAATACACAATTGCAACAACATCAGCTGCCACTAACTCAGGAGGAGACCTTGAAGTTACAGTGACAACATACACACAGACAGGTCATACTGGATCCACATTCCCACACACATGTACACATATGTCATACAACCAACCTAATATTTGAAAGTAGACCATCACAGTTGTGTCCCAGTTTGAACCTAGCAGGAAGATTGTAACATGACACTAAACCAGTTTATGCAGAAAGGGACACAGACAAGCAAAACAATCTTCGCATTATCACATCGTGAACGCTGAGAGTCTTGCAAACTTAGGGGGTCATTCTGACCCTGGCGGTAATTACCGCCATGGCGGAGGTCGGCGGTAGCACCGCCAACAGGCTGGCGGTGCACCGATGGGCATTCTGACCGCGGCGGTTCAGCCGCGGCCAGAAACGGGAAGTCGGCGGTGTACCGCCGACTTCCCGCTGCCCTTGCGAATCCGCCATGGCGGCGGAGCGCGCTCCGCCGCCATGGGGATTCTGACACCCCCTACCGCCATCCTGTTCCTGGCGGGTCTCCCGCTAGGAACAGGATGGCGGTAGGGGGTGCCGCGGGGCCCCCGAAAGAGGGCCCCACAAAGCATTTCAGTGTCTGCTTTGCAGACACTGAAATTCGCGACGGGTGTAACTGCACCCGTCGCACCTTCCCACTCCGCCGGCTCCATTCTGAGCCAGCGTCCTCGTGGGAAGGGTGTTTCCGGCTGGGCTGGCGGGCGGACTTTTGGCGGTCGCCCGCCAGCCCAGTGGGAAAGCCCGAATGACCGCCGCCGTCTTTCGGCGGGAACCACTTGGCGGGCGGCGCCCGCCGACCGCCGCGGTCAGAATGACCCCCTTAGTCATATGAAAATGGTATGCAACTTAGCTCCAAATCATCATTACTGCAAACGTCAAATGGGCTAATGAGATGAATGAATGGTCAACAGTCATTCATACCATATGGCCTTACATTCGCCCGCTGCTGCAGGTTTGCCAGGATATGATAAAAATACTCCATGGATACAGTAGCTATTCTGGATGGTCAAATCCTAGGGTGCTGGGGGCCTAACTCCACCTCTACCACCCCCAAAACATACAAGAATCATGTACTTGTGAACTAAACACATGCATAAGGCACATGTGTGGCCTCCATGTCACAAGTCCTACACAAATATGAAACACAAAATCATAATGGGACATGGTCAGCCCCATAAAAACTGAAAGTGACTCTCCCACTCCCTGTTAGGACTACAGATAAAAGCATCCCCATCATAAAGGTGGGGACATTTTGGAGACGGAATACATAATGGTATCAAAAACATCATTTCAAAATAGCCATCAGCAATTACACCAAATATGTTGTCAAATATGGTCAATACATTAGTTAACGTATCCCAAACATCACAGTGTGAAGGCCGTCTATACATAAAAGTACGGACATTTGTCATATACAAACACAAATGTGTCTCACTTTGCACCGTTTTACCATGACAAATCACCTTTCAAAAGATAAACACATGAAGACATTTGGATAAAATTGCTCCATATTCTACGCATACAGCATGGCCGTCATAATTTGTTCACGTACATGAGTGCACACAATGCAGAGTCAGATACAAATGTATCCAAAAGTGTCTTGATATTTCACCTTCAAATTATTATTTACATCCACAATATTTTTGACTCTGCATCATGTGCACTACTGTACGTGTAAAAAAAACACGCCCATGATGTATGCGTCGTGAAATTGACGCTACATGCACAATATATTGGTCATTTCATGTACAGTATTAATTATTAATATTCATATCATATTTTTTCACTCAGCATCATGTGCACCACTGTACGTGTAAAAAAAACGACGCCCATGATGTATGCGTGGTGAAATTGACGCTACATGCACAATATATTGGTCATCTCATGTACAATTTGAAATATTAATATTCATATCATATTTTTTCACTCCGCATCATGTGCACCACTGTACGTGTAAAAAAAAATGACGCCCATGATGTATGCATGCTAAAAATGACGCTACATGGACAATATGTTGGTCATTTCATGTACAGTATTAATTATTAATATTCATATCATATTTTTTCACTCAGCATCATGTGCACCACTGTACGTGTAAAAAAAACGACGCCCATGATGTATGCATGGTGAAATTGACGCTACATGCACAATATATTGGTCATCTCATGTACAATTTGAAATATTAATATTCATATCATATTTTTTCACTCAGCATCATGTGCACCACTGTACGTGTAAAAAAAATGACGCCCATGATGTATGCGTGCTAAAATGACGCTACATGGACAATATGTTGGTCATTTCATGTACAGTATTAATTATTAATATTCATATCATATTTTTTCACTCAGCATCATGTGCACCACTGTACGTGTAAAAAAAACGACACCCATGATGTATGCGTGGTGAAATTGACGCTACATGCACAATATATTGGTCATCTCATGTACAATTTGAAATATTAATATTCATATCATATTTTTTCACTCCGCATCATGTGCACTACTGTACGTGTAAAAAAAATGACGCCCATGATGTATGCGTGTTAAAAATGACGCTACATGGACAATATGTTGGTCATCTCATGTACAATTTGAAAAAATGATATTCATATCATATTTTTACACTCCGCATCATGTGCACTGTAATGCGTCAAAAAAATATGACGCACATCTGTGTATGCGTGAAAATATGACGCATTACGCGAAAAGAAAAACGGCGGCCATTTTATGCAGGAAGTGATGTAATAGGATATCCTGTTTACCAAATCTGTACTGGGAGTTGACTTTCACTTTCACTTTGCAGTCTCAGAGTTATCTAGACTGTGTGGTTGTGTGAAAGGTGTTGTCCTGTGTTTTACTGCTTTAGTGTCCTGTGTGCCTTGTATTTTGTCTTTGTGTCAATCTTTTATTGTTGTCTAACATTGTCTCAGTCTGTTTAGTGTTATTTTGTCTATACCTGTGATAGTTTGTATTGTCTGTGGGAGTCTGTTGTGGGTAGCATAGTTTGGGGGGTTAGTTGGGCTATTTTTCTCCTTCTTCTTTTTCTTTCACACCTCTACCTTTCCCCATTTCCCACTTTTTCTTTCATTTTTCGTTTGTACTTTTTTACACCTCTCATCATGTCAGGTAGGCCTCGCCTGTCCAGGATGGGTGAGGACGAATTGGGGGGCTTCATATGGCTCGTAAGCCATTTCCTCCCACTGATGCTGGAGGCTGGGGGCCGTGTGATACAGGGGTATCACACGGAGGCGAGGAAAATCCGTTGGGAGAAGGTGCGCCATCACCTGGTCCGGGTCTACGGGAGTCTGAGGAATATCCATCAACTCAAGCACCGCTGGGCAGATCTGATCAGCAGGGAACAGGACCTGCTGGACCACCTGGGACTCCGGATTGGTGGCTATGTTGTTGAGTACTAATCAATTACATGGGAATAATAGGAATGTGTGCGTGAACATGTGATGATTGGTAGCCAATCTGCAAAATAAGTAGCTGACTGCGTGTTATGCTAGGGAAACCTAGGCCCATGGGTATACACATAAATCCCCATTTTTGCTACACATGTACACCCAATAACAGCAGTAAAATGCAACATCTATTTGTATTTTGCTAAGTAGCCCCCTCTCTGCGTCACAAAATGATGCAAATGCTGCGCTACAAAGGTATACATATGTGTCCAAATGTGTATTTGTTGCAGGATGTGTATGAAGACCTATGCTACCAGGCTGATCCCTCATTTTTGCAACACATACCAGATGGCTGTAGCTGCATGGAATGTACTGTTGCATTTGTGTCTGAAAAGCAACACGTGAACTGCTCTATTTGTACTCTACTGGTCATAATGGCCAGTGAGTACGTCATGTAGAAACAACATACCTACATATGTAGACGCCATAGCTAGACCGAAAATTCCAAACACATGATGATGCTACACATGTGTGTTGCCTTCACGTCACATGAAGTTAGTCATGTTGTCCACACATATGTCACATGTGTGTCTGGTTGCTGTGTGTTGAACCTGTCCACATAGCCTGTTTGATTGTGAGTGGTCATGCAGTTCTCATGGAACCAGTTGTGGAATGTTTCTCTCTGGGATGCACATGCTGAGATGTATGGATCACATGATTGTTGGGGCCTACTAATGGAGGATTAACTTGGACGACACATGACTGTCCTGGCCACTGCATGAGTGTAGTAGGGTGTGTCACTGGAGCAGGAGACTCATCCAATGATAATCTAGAATACAAAGTCAGCCAGGCAGGATGAGCATGTGTGAAAGTGTATCATTACCATGTAATATTCACACACTGTCATTGTAACAGAAATTATTTGTCTGTTCACCCAGTCTGAGTATAATCTTCCTTTCATGCTTTACAGGTGGACCAGCCCCGTACACCGTTGGTGAGGTGGCCCATTTTGACGACCCCGATACCTACAGTGAGTGTTGCCTAAGTGCTATTTACATTGTTTGGAAATGAAGCATGATGGATTACTGTGTGTTCAGGATAATTCATGATTTCATGTGCTGGCCATTCATTGGCTTTGTTGTTTTGGTGTGATATCAAATAGGAATAATGTTTCTGTAAAGCAATACCTAGTCATCTCTCAGATTGAGGGGCAGTAGGTCATTCAATTAGTGCGACAATTGGGAATGGCATGACTCATTTTGAATACACTGGTCAATGTTAGACTTGGTCAGGAACTTGCCATTAACTGAGTCAGCATATCAGACTGACAGTCTCCCAGATAGCTTAGGCACATGGCTTCGATGACAAGTGCTTCTTCCTAGTTGAGGATGGACTGTGTACACTGTAGGTCGGATCTTCCGGGGGCATGTACTTCCACAAGGTGACCTCGAAGTGTGTGTGACTTGAGTGCAATGGCCTAGGTGTTCTGTTGAATCATGTGAATGGGTGTTCTACCTCCTCTGTGTGTGTTGTAAAACATGCCTCACTAATAGTATGTTATGTTGGGCTAAGTCATATCATTTTGACATGTGTGGACCTGGGATGTGACAAGGTTGGGCTGACTCCAACATGTTGCTAGCCCTTCATAGGTGTTGTGTGTGAAGGCACATGCTTGTTGAACTTTCTGTACACTCCTGGTTGTGCATGGATCATGGGATTGTTGTTTGTTCTTCCCACACCACCCACAAAGACTGGGATGTTACTGTGAAACAGGGTACCTAGGACTGTAGCAACCCGTATGTTACACGTACTTAACACCTTTTGTGACTTGAGTTTGTACCTAGGTCCAGATGTAGCAAAATGTCTACACATTGCAAATAGCATAATTTGATGTTAGTGAGTTGCAAACGTCTGTTTCCTAATCCGAAATGTTTTTGCTGGTCATGTACATATTTGCAAAATGCTTTTCTAAATGAAAAAAAAAAAGGAGTTTACCAGCCCTACTTGCAAATCACAGTGGTAGGCAATCCCATTTGCTAATGAGTACGTGGTTGCAAAGTGAGTAGCTGTTATCATCCACTTGAAGTGGATGCTAACCAACTTGCTGACTGGAAGGGGTCCTCATTGTGAACCTTCACCTTTGTGAGTGGACCAAAATACTCCTGCACAAAACAGCCAGTGGTCTAGGGGAGCAATAATTATTGTGTAAATTAAGAAAAATCAATTGTTGTGAATTTAAACAAATCGCAGCTCATTTCCCTTTCAGATAAAGGCCTACACTTGGTGAAAAATAACTTGCTTCATTTAAAAGCAGTCACGTCTATGGAGTTCTGCTGTTCCCAGCAAGCCTCCATCCCCGTGAGTGACCATAGTTGCTAAGGTGGTGCAAGTTGGAACCCACATCATTGATGTTCATGAGGTGGGATTTAGGGACCCCATAGTGACTCGCAGACGGTGTCAGAGACACCGTTCAGCTTTGCAATTTGCTAGTTGATTTCCCATCAATTCCTACATCTGGCCCATAGTGTCGACATATGATTCATGGCCAGGGGTTCAATCTTAGCACACAACTATTTCGAAATGCCATTGAGTGAGGAGTGTGATTCTTATCACATAGAATGACATATGTAGTGAAGTCAGTATGCGGACAAGCTGGTGCCATAATGTATAATGCCTTAGGTATGAATTGTATGAGTAGTTTAGGGTGATGTCATCCATCATGTAGAGACATGGATATGCTATATGTGATATGCCCTTCAGTATGCATGATTCACATGTACTTCCTCTGAGCCTTCCGTGAACTATGTTGTAACAATTGCTGCAACCAATACATTGCTAGTAATGGACAAATTACCCATTGTGGTATTCAACCCACTGTAAATTCTATGCTCAATATTTGCCTTTTCTCTTCACAGCTGCAAACCTGAGTGCCGCAGCTCGCAACCAGTTTGAGCGCCGGGCAATGAGGTACAGCCACATCCTGCAGGTGCAGTGTGGGTATCGGAGGATGGCCCACAGATACAATTCGGAACGGGCCTCCGGGGCGTGGTATGCCACACCACAGGCTCCCCCAACGGTGCCCCCAACAACCCCCGCCACTACATCCACCAGGTCTGGCCAAGTGGACCCAGCAACAGACCAGGCATCCTCATCCAGACCTGGACCCAGCCGTGTGGTGGGAGCAGGGCAGTCCCGTGCCCACACCACTCCACCAACACAATCCACCTCCACCGGCACCCAGACCTGCACTGACCCTCCGATCAACCCAGCGGACTTCCACGCATTGTCAAGGAAATTGGACAGGTTGATTGCAAAAGTTGACACCCTGACGGAGGACATGGCTGAGGTGAAGAGGAAGGTGCGCTCCATCCGGCGAACACTACGGAGGCCAAATCAGTAGACATTTTGCCCTCCAGAACTTTTACCCCTCCCCTCTCACCTCTTTCCTATTTCATACTGTTAGTTGGGTTTGGGGGGTTAGTTATAGGATAAGTGTAGGAAATTAGCTTAGTTAGTGTTAGGTAAGAGGGTGGGGGGTCCTTCTTCTTTATATCTTATCTTTTTGTGTGGGTGGGTGGGTGGGGGGCAATGTTGGGATTCCTGTTTAAAAAAAAAAAAAAGAAAAGAAAAAAAATATCTATAAAAAATAAAATAAAAAAAAAATATGTTTGTTTAGGATAGTGTAGTATGTGTGTAGGTTAGTAAGTGTTGTCCTGCATGTGTCTTGTCTCATAATGGTGGGTGGGGGGTTGATGTTTAGATCGTTTCGTTACATGTGTAGAGTAAGTTTAGCTTAGGTTAGTTAGGGACAGTTGTGGGTTAGTAGTAGTCAGGTTAGATTAGTGTAGGTTTATCTTTCCCTTAGTTGCCTCTTTTATTACTTATTGGAAATAAAAAATGTGTTAACCCTTTACCTGATGCGTTAGGTGCTACCTTTTCATGGCCTTGACATCAGTGTAGCAGAAAGTTTTAGTATGACATTTGTATCCTATGCTCGCTATCCCCAGGCTATTGAGGTTTAACATGCCAGCTACCCGTGTGCTAACTTGGTAAGTATCCACCATGTGGGAGAGCCACCATTGGTAGTGTGCGTAGATCATCAAGATTTGGTGTTGGTATGTATCCTACTTCACAATAGTGCTTCCAGAGTTGATTTTGTAGGTAAATCGATAGGTCGGACAGCATTGTGAAGTTCAGGGAGAGCTTTGTAGATGAGTATTTGTTCACACTCTTGTCTTGTTGCTGTCATTGCTGACCTACATCATGTGTGTACTGCTTGAGTATGACTTTCCTTCATGGTAGTATACGCTGTAAGGGTGATTGATGCAGTGTAATTTGGTTATCATTCCTTTCATTTTACAGCATAATTTCTTGTTTTAGTATTGCAAGGTGCCTACATTTCTCAGCCACCATTAGTTGTCTAGAATAGCTATGGATGGGGCCTCATTCTGTCCAACACAGCATGATTGTGTGTGCTTAGTCCCTACATCAGTTATTTTCCTCAGTCTAGTAAAGCTATGATGCAATCCTGGCCACTGCACAGATGTTTCAGTATACATGAAATCAGGACAGTAGTATAGAGAATCGACATGGTTGCCACACAGCCACTTTGGAGTTATGTACTGCACAGTTGAAGTGTGAAATGACACAGAGACACAATAGGTGTGCAAGTGATATTTATTTTTAGGTGGAGTAGTGCAAAAAGTCCATTAACAATGTTAGGTGAGTCCGTTCTGGTGCATTCTTAAATGGTGATCCTATTTACAGGGTGTGGATGATGCTCCTGACATGCTGGGGTGATGTCACAGACGGTGCAGAGGAACAGGAATTGCCAAATGGTAGGAGAGAAACATTTACAGCCAATGTGGACAAGTTAAACAGTGGATTGCCGAACAGTCATTGAGGGTAGTTGGAGTGAGGCTGGCATGTGTCAAAACGTAGGACCTTGGTCAGAGTAGGGCATGGTGCAGGGACTAGGGCTTCCGGGTACTCTTGCGAGTGAATGTTATCTGTTCCATGTCTTCTTCTTCTGATGTGTGTATTGCCTGGTGTGTCCTTGTTGTTGTTGGTTGTGAAGGGGCAACACACACCTCAGTGTCAGAAGACATGGAGGCAGACATCCCGGGGGCTGATCCCTGTCCAGTTATGAAGGGCAGTACTGCAGCAAGGAGGGCGTGCTGGTTTTTCAGAATGGCAGCCACATCCCGATGGTAGGCAGCCAGGTCGGCCCTGAGGGGTTCGATGTTGCATTCGTGCACACGCTGACTGGCTTGCTGTTGGAGTTGTTTGGTCAACTGGGTGACAGCTGTGCAGATTGCCTTCTGTGTTACTAAAAGTTCCTCCAACAGCGATGTTCTGGCTGGCATTGCAGCTGCCTGATCAGCAGTTGACAGCATGCATGAACGCACCCCCTCAAGGCTGGCTGCCATAGTTTGCATCCCCACCCGCACCTCCTTGGCCAGCTCCCGCTGGACCCCAACGACTGTTCTTTCGAAGCTGGTGCCAGTGTCGTCAGAGTCCTCAGCTGTGTTGGAGCTGGCAGGTCTTACAATTGGGGTGGCGGGTGGTTCTACTGTGGTGGCTGCTTCTCCTTGGCTCCTCCTTGTTACTGAAGGGGGGGTTTGGAGGCTTTCGAGGACCATGTCAATGGTCTCTTGTGTGAGGTTGATGGTCTCGTCATCCATGTCATCAGGGAACTCATAGACAGGCATATCGGCAGGAGATCCGTGTTCCTCTGCAAAGCAACAGGGTACAATTAGTGTGTCTGTGTTGAGATCATTTTGCACGAAGATACAAGCCTTTGGATGCCTTAACTTTGTACTCTGATTTTGTCTTGGTATCTGCTGTCCATCATAGGGCATTGTTGTAGGCCTATGGCCCACCTGTGTGTCACATGTATGATATGGAGCTATCAGACATGCCTGCCAGGTCATCTCTAGGTGTTGATTTGTAATTATTTCGGAATATGCATTATTTTGTCCTACTCCTCCCTCGGTGTTTCACTATTGTTATGGAGGGACATTTGTTTGGGTGGGCTCTCATTATCCTACATGTGATTCTTGGCTTTCTAGGCAGCAGGATAGCTAATGGTGTGGGGGACTAAGTTTGACCCACTTGTAAATAACTCTGTCACCCAGATATTCTATTTAGCTCAGACAGACTAGCAGTGCCTCTGGTCTCCCACAACAGAGGAATGTTTAGAAGTCCAAGGCCATGACATCTTTGGGACTTCTCAGGGAAGTGGTGGTCATTCAGGTCCTACACATTTCTATCTTTTCCGGTATGTTCCCATACACAAATGACACAGACAGTATTTGTTTGATATGAAGTTTCATTGTACAACTGACTTGTAGGAATTTAGGTGTGAGCCCCAATAACCAAAACAATACACACAGTTAGAACTGAAATAGTCCGCAGGAGAGTAATACATTGGTACACAGCTATCATGGTGCCTAACAGTTTCTACTCTCCCTCTGCTTGTTCTATATATAGCACAGCATGTTAAGTTTGGAGCTTGGCTGTCTGAATCACAGGGGAGACATCATCCCTCATATCAGAGGAATGGGCTGGGATCTGGTTGTGCATCAGCAGCAAGGCAGCCAGCATCTAGATGTGATTTTCTGTTTGTAAACTCCCCCATGCGTGTCTTGGGACGAGGAAGTGAATTTAAAAGACATATGTCATTGTGATGACAAAGTTTCCCTACGCAGGAATGGCAAACCTTAACCCCTACCACATCTATCATCAACGAACCAGACGGTATCCTTGACTGGGGCACAGAGTGAATATGTTCTGGCAAACTCCAGTGCAGAAGTAGGCAAAACAGGGTGATTTGACTATTTGCCAACACCTTAGGACTGACTATTTGCTACATTAACTGATAGGAAGGGCAATGAGATTCATTTAGTGCAAAGTGCTCTGAGGCACTTAGATGTCAGCAAATGAGTATAAGTACTTTCAGGGTAAGATGCACAAAGGCCTCCAGCCTGAGGCTATTGCGCAAAGTATACGTTTCACTTGCCACGCTACACTTTGACTGACTGTGGGTGTTGTGACTGCCCTGCCAGCACACTTGCCTCACAGGCCCTGCACCATACACTTTTTATTCACATTGCATGATCTGTACATGTTAGGTGGCATGACCTATGTATGTCAATGTTAGGATGTGGTATGGATGTAAACATTGTTGATGTTTGTATCTGATGGGGTCTCATGTGTGTCTTACTGGATTGGCCTGTTTATCGTATGAATGTCCTATTTTTTGGTTAGACTGTGCAGATGTGTTTCATTGACCAGTTGCCTGTGTCCCCTCGTCAATGTTGTTGTCTGAGCAGTATGACATTTGTGATGTAGCATTGTTAGGCAGGCACGTGAGGGACCCTGACGTATGCAGCATGTGTGTGTCGTTAGTGCTGTGTGGCTCCTATTGCTGTTTACTTAGGCTTATGTATGTGTCAGTTATGGACATTCGGCATTTAAGTGTACTGGTACCTTTGTCTTATTTCTAGGAGTAGTTGCAGATGTCATCCTCACCCCCTAATTTAGGTATGTATGTTCCAGGGTGGGGTTCCTGCCATTTGGTACTATAGCTGCCCAGAGATGAGAGGTGTTATTGTCAACTGTGGTGGCAGTTAAGTTGCAGTTGGTGTATTTGCTACTGCATTACAGGTAGGGACCTAGTTGATGGGGAATAGTTTGTGCAAAACAAGTGCCTGGATGTGGATTCAGGGTAGTGTCCTTCCCACCTGTCACTGGTTTCCCTTGGCTCTCTTGTTGTAATTACAGGATGTCCCCGTGGGACTGTAGTGGTGGCAGTATTTTGTCGTGCCCCGGCTATGGTCAGTACTGGGCATTCCCCCCTGCCGTGCCCCTTTCCCCATGCCACTTCATATATGTGCTAAGTTACATGCATTGTGTAGTAGGTATCCCCCCCCTGCTTACAGTCCCCATTATTGCATTGTAATTCCCCATGCGACTTACCCTGCATGTGCGTAGTGTCGTGGTAGTCTGCGCTGTCCAGTCCTTGTATCCCTGTGACTATCTCCTCCGGGATGACGGCTGCGACCATCTCCTCCATGTGGTCCAGGGCCTCCTGTTGTGCTGGACTCCCCCCTCCAGTCTGCATTGCTGCCTTCCTGTTCCTGGCCATTTTCTCTTTGGTCCTACGTTTACAGTCATGCCAGTGTTTCTTACACTCGGTGACTGTCCGGCGTTCTTCAGCCACACTGTTTATCTTGTCCACAATTTGTTTCCATATGGCCTCTCTCCTACTGAGTGGCAATTTTGAGGATATGAAAAGTTGGTGCTGGTGTTCCGTCACCTCTTTCACCAGGATTTCCTGCTCCTCTGCACTGAAGCGACACTTTCTTTTTTTCTTTAACATGTCCTGGTTCCTGTATGCTTCCTCCTGGCTGGTTCCTGGTCTGCTCTCATCCTCCTGGGGTCTGTTGGGGCATCTAGGATCCATTTTGGGTCTCCTCTCCTGTAAGTGCAGTTTTCGCGCAAAAATGTCACGCAATAGCGTGAAAAAAAAAACGGCGTTTTCACGATTGCGCTGTCGTAAATCGACCCACAGTGATTTGCGTCACTTTTACGTGGGTTTCCCTTAAGACAGACCGACGCTGTGTGCGTCACGAAATAATGACTCCCACCTGTTGGTTGCGCCGCCGTACGTCAAAGTATAAATTTGACGCCCGAATGGCGCATCCAAATGGCGTTAGACGGCGCAAATTTTTTTGACGCAAAACTGCGATAGCGCAGTTTTGCGTCAAAAAGTATAAATATGGCCCCAAGATCCTTATGTTTAAATGCTGGGGTTTGTGACTCACTCATTGATGAAGGTAACTACAAAGGAAATCACATGTAATTAAAATTTTAGTCACTGAGCAACTGAGGTACCAATTGTTTTCACACATCTATTCCTGTGTGGTTGTGGCATATAGTAATATTTGGGCAGCTTCGTCAATCTCATCCAACGTGGATCATTATCTGGATATGGGGGTGTGTATTATTGAAATCCTTGGCAATAGGGTCATTATTTGGGATTTTTAGTTACATAGCTTAAATGTTTGGTTGAGACCTGTCATGTAGAAACATCTTAATAAATATTAGGTCTGTCCCAGAAATGCCTATGTAATCCTTAATCTGATGGGAAAGGATGGGCTGAACAGCAACAGAATATCCTGCAGAGAGAACAGGTAATATTAAGGCTGCTGCTTTGTTGTCTTCAGGGTCTTTCAGAATCTCCTGGTGTATTTCAGTAAGTATAGATAATGCACCTTTGGTTTGTCTACAGCTAGTTACTGTCTAGGGATAATTTTCATCATGCTGCTGTGGCCATGTAGCTTCTTCTCTTTTTAGGTCAAGTGTAAGCGTTCGACATGTTGTATACTTTTAAGTATACTTATACTGTGGTTCAAAGCTATTTCATTGTTGGATGCAGTATCCTTCAAAAATCCTTGGTTGCTAGTGGTCAGTTCTGCTTCTTTGCCCTGCCATTTTCACTTTGGGAGCAGCACCAACTACTGTTTAATTACGCTACGTCCTGTTTATCTCATCTGTAGTGGACATTTGTTTTAGTATTTGCCTGTTCATCTTACACTGTGGGTGTGTGTTCAGTCCCTCCTCCCCACCAGCTCCTTGTGCAAACATAAAAGCAACAGCAGAGGGGGGCTTTTCCATGGCCAGCTCGCCCTCACTCTCTTTCTCTTTCTCTTGTTTTTTTTAATTTTTTTTTTACTTGTGGAGCCGTGTTGGTGTGTTAGTTACTATGGGCACCATGTTCAGATAAGAAAGGCTCTTGGTAGCTTGTAGTGCCCCCACCAACCTTGTTTAAGATTTGTTCTGAATAGCTGAGAAACTCCACTTCCTCTCCTGGAGCTGCAGCTGCCTCCCCATCCCTCCTGTTTCCTTTGCTCGTGTTAAGTGTTTGTGTTTTTTTTACTTTGTGCCCTGGCTTGTGAAAGGTTTGTGGCCGCTTCATTTGTTGTGCTTGTTCTTTCTTCACGGCCACCAGGTTCTTTTGATTTTTATTTACTTTGGGAACCATGTTTGTGTTTTTGTTACTTTAGGAACCATGTTCAGAAAAGAAAGGTTCACGGCCCCTTTATTTGCTGCACCCCAACTGGGCTTATTTAGGAATTGTTCTGAACAGCTGCATATGCTTGCTCCCTCATAGCTGCAGCTGCTTTCTCCTCCCTCTTGCTTTGTTACTTTAGCTGTTCACGCACCCTCTCTTTCCCTTCCAAAGTGCAGCTTTTTGAGGAGACCACCAGGTTAAACAAAGTGCTCCACTGACAGTATTTGTTTTTAAACACACATGGCATTCACATTTCATTTTTATTAACAATAAATACATGGGGAGAGCTGATGCTGAGACTCCGCCCCCACCCTGCTACCACTGAACGTGAAGGAGGTGAAGGCAAGAGACTAGCTGTAGCTTTCTTTTCCAACCCGCTAGCATCGGCCTCCCATTCTGCGCTCCCCCAGTCTCATTTGCTCCAGAGCAGCAGCTGCTCAGCATTCCACCCCAATCTGGTCTTTACTCCCTAACCTATATCCGCAGGAAACAAAAACTAAACACTGCTACATAGAATCTACTACATTGAAATGAGCCCCTTTGAGATTACCACTGTAGGGATTACTACTCCTGATTTTACCACTACTATGATTACTACCTCTGAGATTACCAGTGCAAACATTACCTCTGCTGAGATTACCACCTTTCAAATAACCACTGCTGAGATTACGACTACTGTGATTACTACCTCTGAGATTACCCCTGCAGGGTTTACCACTGCTGAGGTTACCACTACTGTGATTACTACCTCTGAGATTACCAGTGCAGGGATTACCTCTGTAGGGAGTACCACTGCTGAATTACCACTACCACTACTGTGATTACTACCTCTGAGAGTATCACTGCAGGGATTACCACTGCTGAGATTACCACTACTGTGATTACTAACTCTGAGATTACCACTGCTGATATTACCACTACTATGATTACTGCCTCTGAAATTACCCCTGCAGGGTTTACCACTGCTGAGGTTACCACTACTGTGATTACTACCTCTGAGATTACCAGTGCAGGGATTACCTCTGCTCAAATTACCACAGATGAAATTATCACAGCAGGGATTACCATTGCTGAGATTACCACTACTGGGATTACTACCTCTGAGATTACCACTGCCCGGATTACCACTGCTGAGATTAACACTGATGTGATTATAACCACAGAGATTACCACTACTGATATTACCACGGCATGAAGTACCACTGCTGAATTACAGCTACTGTGATTGCTACCTCTAAGAGTACCACTGCAGGGATTGCCACTGCTGAGATTATCACTACTGTGATTACTAACTCTGAGATTACCACTGCTGATATTATCAATACTGTGATTACTACCTCTGAAATTATCCCTGCGGGGTTACCTGTGCTGACGTTACCACTACTGTGATTACGACCTCCGAGATTACCAGTGCAGGGATTACCTCTGCTGAGATTACCACTGTTGAAATTATCACTGCAGGGATTACCACTGCTGAGATTACCACTACTGGGATTACCACTGCTGAGATTACCCCTGATGTGATTACTATCACTAAGATTACCACTACTGCAATTACTACCTATGAGATTACTACTGCAGGGATTACTACTGTTGAGATTACCACTTCTAAGATTACCACTACATTGAGTAAAATAGATTCAAGAGTAAGTGTACTGACTCTATGCTAACCTACACCTTAAAATGAAACCTTACTTTATAACTACCCACCACCCAATCTTTATGGCCATAAAGTGCCCTCTCCTTAACCCAGTGGTTACATTGCGCCGGGCTGTGCCAGTGGGCCTACCAGTACATATTTTGGAGAACCAGGACTCTTCCACTCTGTCCCATGGTGGTCCTATTGGTCTTTACAATGCATGGACCTGCCCTGTCCATTAGTCCCACCCAGGCCCAGGCATAGACATGACTGTAGCATTCTGAAGTGGCAGGGACACCAAGCGCTTCATTTTCCTGCATCCATTCTTATGTTAAACCATTCTGTGCCCAGGCAAAGACACGCTTTCATTTTAATAAAATAATATTTTGTACCCTGAACAAGTCCAGCAGTTCAGAGTTTTTATTGATTATGTCTCTGTTCTTTGTCCATGTACACAGGCATGCTATCAGTTTTAGGTGGATCAGCCCCTTTGATATTTTAGTAGATGCTGCTTTGTTTCACTCTTTGCCTTTCATTTTGGTAGAACACAAAAAATGTGTCCCTGTTACATGGATATTCGCATTTTTGCGGTTACATGGATAACTGCACTTTTGCTGAAATGTTTTACTGCAAACGGATTTTCCTTTTGAGTGTTTGCTTTGCGCTCATGGTGGCCGTCGGATCGCTTATGTGAAACTGTTTGACTTTTCATCTTATGTGGCCAGAACAGGACAGTTAGGAGTTTACAACGCTAAGAGCTTTAACTCGAGTAAATGGAAGACCTCTTGCATTGCAAATGCTTGTTTATTCTGCTTCAAACATGAGGGTTCACGAATAAACAGTTGGTTGTCAGACCATTCAGGCACCAACTTTGATGTTCTTTAATCATTGACCACATTGGGTCAATTGAGTCTTATAAATGTCTAAGATCTCAAATGTTTAAATAAAGAGAAAATACACAGTCTTAATGAATCTAAAATCAAAAATAACTGCCTCCTTATTTAGTGATATAATATATCTAGCAGGAATATTACCTTTAATCCGAATATGCAGCATTCTCAAGTAGTATTGTTATAAGCAGTTTAGATCACTTTACCACTGGAAGAAATAGAGTTATTAGTTGAGGGGCTAAGTACCTACCTCAAGTAATAATCACAATCATTGTCATTGTTAATTACTAAAGTCCCTAAATAAAGCTAAGTGCACCCCCTGGTAGCTATGGCACAGAGCAGACAGGTTTAACTTGGAGGCAATGTGTTGACTATACGCTGTGCTAAAACAGTTATAAAGTCAGAATGCAACACAATAGCAATCTGCAAATGAATTACAAAACTAGAGCAAATTTTAATAAACAAAATAATACCAAAAATGGTAAAAATCCAAAAGGGAAACCAGAGATCTGAACTGTTAAAGTTTTAAGTAGGAAAAGCACCCAGAATCACATATTGTCAATGATAGACAATGGTTGCTGTAGAGTAGGTGCAATTTCACACTGACGTCAAGGGAGCATGGGCCAGATACACTAACCAGGTTCATCCTGGTCAAAGATTTTACATTCTGACTTTACGCCTTTACGTCACAGTCCACCACATGAGTACACTACTGAAGCCTCTCAGGACCTGAGGGGAGGCATTTTGAGTTTGAGACACACAGAGTGCCAGACAGAGGCCAGCTAGAGGGTCCAGTCCACATCCAGTTGGCACTGTTCAACTTGACAGTTGCAGGAAACAGCCTCCTGTAGCTTGTTATTTCCCTGTAGCTTTACCAGGAAGTCAGTCTTATGATCCTTGAAGTCCACTTCTTTGTCCTGGGTGCAAGAGAGAGAGCAGATCCAGTCTTCTCAGCTCTTCTCAGGTCTCATAAAGCAGATTCAGTCTTCTTCTGATCTTCCCGAGGTCCGGGAGTGCTCAGTGTGGATTCCCGGAGATGCCATATGTATGCCCGGCGTGAGTTAGTGAGTGTAATCACTGGTGATGCCTTAATAAATGGATTAAAGGTTCTCGGGGTAGCCCTACTCCTTTGTGCATTTTAAAGATCGACAAAGTCTTTGGCCACACTAAACATGGGCTCTGATTGCTGAGTCTGGGTGTGTGGAAAATCCAGCCTTAGGCAGTCCATGTACTCCAACAAACTTAAAGACAGGAGTCTTGTAGGACAAAGCTGAGTTTTTAGCAACCAGACAGAGGATCCACACAAATTGTTTCATTTTCTGTTTCCCTCTCTTGAAGGGTACCCCAAATATCATATGAAAACCCCAGCAGACGGGTCAAGTAGGTCATGACACCTCAGCAGGATCTGACACTGTAATGTCAACAGGAGGCCCACTATAATGGAGCCTAATCTGGATTGGATGGGCAAAAAAAGGTGCATGCTTGGGTGTTAGCTACATCAGTTTGTTATGGGGTAGGCCTCTTTGACGTTACTCAAGTCCTTGAGCCTAGTCCACAGACAATCCTGTCAAGGCCACAAGGACACGTGCCCACACCAAATGCCTTTTGTCCCTGTCCTGGGAGCAACTTTAGACATCATTTATCTATTGAAATGCTACTTACTGAATGACAAAAGGGAGTCTCCAAATTGCGCATTTAGCTTCCAGGGAATTCAGGTAGGGCAAAGGTGGCTTTCTAAATGTTATCTTTCCGGAGCTTTTATACAAATCTAATTTCAGCAGTGAACTGGGCTTGTAATAAAAATTTCAAAAGATCCATCATTAGAGAGGAGGATCACAAGCACTTTATCATTAATTGGAAGGGGTAAATTGCACAGAGTTCTATAGACAACAGAAATAGGGTTCAGCAGAAAGGCAAGAAAAATCCAGGGGTGACCACACAGAAAGGCCAAATTTTTAAACAACCAGAAAATCTAGGATTGGAGTATTGTAGGTTGGTGTTGTAACAGAGGTAATTTGATGGTGGTTATAACATCGTCACAATTCAGGGGACGCCAATAAACCAGTGATAGGAATTGTGTGGTTGGTTGAAAAGGGTGAGAGCCCTTGTTAAGCAACAGCCACAATCCCTTGCAGGCTGAACCACAAAAAGGCACAAAATTAACCTGTGCTTAACACTGGGTAGCTTGGCACAAAAAGCAGAAACATATGGCTGACCGCAATGGAGCACAGTTCGGATACAAGATGTGGATTGGACCCTTGATATGCACTTTCTGGTAACACTCATAGTACTTGGGGACAAACTTTCCAGTTTTCTCATCTTTGAAGCCTTTCTTTTAGTGCCCAGTTAGGGATTAGAACCCTTTCCTCTGTGAATGTTTTAGAGGCCTTGAGAAAACTTCTTGGATTTGTTTTTATCACCCCCCTTTTTGTTCTGTTGGGAACCCTGACCACCATTTTGTGAGTCACTAAGACACTTTCTTAGACACTCTGGTGCTGACCCAGAGATCTGCCTCTGCAGCAAGCTTTCTAGTATGAGTAAGCTTGCTATATACTAGGTGTTACCATAGCTCTGTAAACAAGTATTAAGCAAAATTAGGTTATACAGCCCAGTAAAACCATCCACTTTGCTGCCCCTCACTCAACCCTTCAGTACCTTGCTGGCAAAATGTAGGAAATCTACGCAGGACTGGTTTGGGAGCTTGTGGCTGTCCCTGAACCTCTGACGGTACTTCTCGGGTATCAACTGAAACAAGGATTACCTTCATGGGGGCTAACCTGGTCTGTTACTTTGCTTCTAATGTCAAGAGTGTGCCACTCCCCACTGTGGACATGTGTTTCCACAGGCTACCCCTCAGTACTCCTCTGGGACCTTGTGTACTCTGAGTGCAACATTGCAAAAAAACAACCCATCAACCTTTCTAATTTATATGCTAATAAATTTACTATTTATGGCTCAGACAGAATAAATCAATTTTTACATTCATATCTTTATTTGACAATAAACAATAAAACTGCTTAATCATAAATAAATAAAAAATGTCAATATTGGACATCATCTTGTAGATCACTATTGCAGATTTCTCAAAACAATATTTAAAATACATACTGCACAATCCACATTCTCACCAAACATACCTCTTACATCCTCACATACTAAATCAAACATCTTCATCTTATAAAAACATATAATACGTGACAGGATAGACTTTACATACAAGTTTTGTAAATATCAACAAATGACAATTTCTATCTTAAATCACTTTTTAGTAGCATAATTTTTCTTTGAGTGTGTTTTGTATATTCAATATTTATTTGAAGATGAAACACAATAATATTCAGTCGCTGTGACCTGTATTCCTTATCCCTTGTCTCGCTCAGTCTTGTAAATATCAACAAATGACAATTTCTATCTTAAATCACTTTTTCATAGCACATTTATCTTTGTGTGTTTTTAATATATTCAATATTGATTTCAAGTTGAAACACAATAATATTCAGTCGCTGTGGCTTGTATTCTTTATCATTTATCTTCCTCTATGTGCGTTTCGGTGAAACAAAGCCTTCTTCAGGAAAGCCACTTCCAGACTTTCATCCTGTAGGTTACCTGCAATCACATTTTGTATTCCGCTGAGACAAAAAATACGGGATATAATAACTCCTATATCAATCTCTGTATCATCAGTCAGATCCTCCACCAAACACATGCTGGTACCATACACATGTACCTTCTGATGTCCAGATAGGCCACCACCACAGCAACCACAATGAATAAGGCTTGTGCTGTTAGAAAGAATACAATTCATCATCTCTTGAACCCAGTGTTAGTTACCTGTGGTCTCAAATAATGTGACCTTAAAACACACCCATGCATCATAATATATTTACTCTCTAACAGGATAAACAGTGGACAACCTGCAACTAAAGTGTATAATGGTGCACAACCAAAGTATTTGCCAATCCTGTACCTGGGGATAGTCAAGTCCAAAAGGTTACAATTTTGAGTAGAGACTGACTCCATAAAATACGAATGGCAGGGAGTACCTAGGCAGCTATAAATAATACAAATGAAGAAATGAAAAGACCTGTACAGTACTGGACCTCAAAATATAGGTCCTGAGATTAGACCCAACAAAGAAGTTGTATTTCTTTGTGTGTAATTATGTTTTGCTCCCTAGTGTCTCCCCGTCATCTCCCCGTCATCTCCCCGCCATACACCCAGTTATGTGACACAGGCCAGGGTATAGGAACAAAAGGGCTGAGTGAAGAAAAATACCAACTTTTTAAAAGTGGCATTTTTAAAATTGTGATAAAAATCCTGACTTTACCTTTAAATCGGACTCTTCACCACAACTTCAAAGACACCAAATAAGGCATACCTACCAGTTCCCAAATGGAAATTACAGGTTAATAAATGTAATAAGGAATTCCCAAATGTTAACCTTGAGGAAGGGTAGGCCTCACAGTAGTTAAATAGACATGCCCAACCTTTCAATTATACAACACTCTGCCCTATGGGCTACCTAGAGGCTGTCTTAGGGGTGACTTATTTGTATTAAAAGGGGAGTTTGAGGCTTGGCAAGAGGTTTAAAAGCCATTTCAACATGACAGTTTAAAACTGCATTCTGGCTGCAATGGCAGACCTGGGACATGGTTTAAGATGCAACTTAAGTGGGTGGCACAAGCAGTGCTTCAGGCCAAGTAGTAACATTTAATTTAAAGGCCTTTGGTATATGGTATACCACTCTACAAGGGATTTAAAAGTAAATTAAATATGACAATACGGTGTAAGCTAGTATAACCATGTTTTAGGGGAGAAGCACAAGCACTTTAGCACTGGTTAGCAGTGGTAAAGTGCACAGAGTACTAAGGCCAACAAAAATGGAGGCTGTGAGGCAAATGTTTGGGGGAAGACCACCCTGAGGCTGACAAGTCTAACAATCACCAATCATGATCATCAAGAGGTTCTCAGGGAGACTTCTTATACTATCCAGTCCCTCTAGGATGCTTGTTGTCCACAGAGAAAGAAAAACAAATCTTGACTAGAAATAAGCAGTATTACTACTCTGTGATTGTATTGTCAATTATTAATACTACATTACAAAGGAGGCCCAGCTAAAAGAACTACCACAGGATGGATAGGAAAAATAATTTTCCTGTTAGAAAACCCTCACCCACCAGGGTTACCCATTGGTGGCATGCTTCATCATTGGGTTTCTTCCCGTTGATCTACGGAGCAGGGCGTGCTACGACCTATGGGATACGTGGGAGTACTGAGTTAAAAATACCTGTCTCCTAGTAATTCCAATGATTTAATAGATCTCTTGGAGGCAGTATGAATAAAAAGGGGCTGCAGAAGTGGGGGATTTAAAGTACCTGACTTCTTAGTCTACATGTTTTGGAGCCTTACCCCTAGGCTCCTCTTCAGGACCAAGGTGGACTCCCTGGTGCCACTCCTTGTTTGACTACCTCTAATGAAAGCATAAATAATGCATGATTTGTGATATGGTGCAATTCACCTTACTAATGTGGTGTCATAAGATAATAGCTTTTTATGGTGTCCGCCATTGATGCCTGTGGAAATACAAGAGAGGCATAATTATGATAGACCCATTTGTAATGGGACGCTATATATGTTGTTTGTGGGTGTGGTGCCTCCTATTTGCAAACTGCACCCCACTTGTGGGAAACGGCACTCATGAATATCAGGTCTGAGAGACTAAAGTACTCTCACAATCAACAGTACAAGACATACTACATTTGAAACTTTTAAACATGTAAACAGGTGAAACACACCAAACAGCACACACGTGGTGCATGGGTAACCTACTCAGTAGTATTTGGATTCTCATATCATAGGTCCTCCGGGAGGGGGTTGTGCTTGTAGTCACACTCTAAAGATTTGGCAAAGTTTTAGAATCAATTCATATTACCATGTCTGTAGTGCCATGTAAACAATGTTCAAAAGGCACTTACTTCCTCAAAAAGACACTCCCTCTCTATACCTAATGCTCACCTCCCCGTGGTCTGAAACTTGAATGCTCACATGGGAGCTGAGTTTAAATGTGCAGCATCTCTTCCATCCCGGCATGCTAAAGAGTGCAACACTAGACAGCTAACTTCCCCAAGATGGCGGCCTCCCGTGGAACGAAGGGGGTCCGCGAGGACCCTAAAAGTAGGTATCCCTTCAGGGTGCCTGTAATTGCATGGAGGTCATTGGGGCTTCATGGTCTTACAGAGGCAGAACTGGGGATCCCCATATCGTTTTGATAACTATTTGGGAGTTTCTTTCTTGTGTTTAGCAAAAGGTTACTCGTTCCCTTCTTACTATGATGGTGACGTATATGTGAGTGGCTAATATTTATTTTTGAGGGTTTGCTCTTTGTGACACTATGGAATGTAAAGGAATGAGATGGACATAGGACCTTCTGCGCTGCCTGGATGTACCATTCATTTCAGGAGATGTATATCCGACTAATGATTAATGTGATGTTAATACTTTGTCAGCTTTCTCCAAGTAGGTTCTCCCACTTTGCTTTTGTATACCTAGGCAGCGCAGAGCTGTGGGAGTTTTTTTGCGAGAAGATTTATTACACCAACACGCGAAGGACCTTCAGCACACATGGCAGAAATCACAGGGCTTACTTTCTCGGTTGAAGTCGTAGAGAGAATTTTAGCTTCAGTATCCCCATTTGGTGACACACCAATATCGGAGAATGTGCGAGACAGTAAGGACTGGGATGAACTCAACACCCTGAAAAAGAATCGAGTCAAAACCATGATCCATGGGATCATGATGACAGAGTACCTCAGAGCAAATGCAGCTCCACAAGGTCTCATAGTAAGAAATAGATCTTTCATTTTCCAACATGACAAGACTTTTTTAAAAGACTGGTCACTTATAATTTGGCATTGTACCCGGGACTGGTTGATTCTCATTATTAAAACGGTAACACGACTATCGGAGGAACTAAGGGGTGAGATTCTCACCTTAGAGGTTCACCTAAAATGATACCTACCCACAGGGGCCCTTAAGAAACGCCTTGCGGAATTAAATCAAACAATAAGTGAATATGAGGTATTCCTAAAACAAACAAAATATCAAAAACCTAAGAAGGATGTAAGCAGGTTTTCGCATGAAAAATTATACCCCTATATCAGAGAAGCGTATGGCCCTCATTATGACATTGGCGGTAAATCCCACTTACCGTCATGCTGACTGCCGCCAACATACCGCGGCGGATATCCGCTTACCATATTATGACACACACAGACCAATCCGTCACTATACAGCCACACACACAAATCCGCCAGCCCAAAGGTCAGTGATAAACTGGCAGTATCAAAACCCACACCGTTAAACCAACAGAATAACGCCCACAACATTATGACCCACAAATCACCACAGTGGACATTCAATGGCGGTAAACCATTGGCAGTACATACCACCGCACTCAAAATACATACACATACACAAAACAACAACACATTGGACAATTCAAACAACACACACCTGACACCCATACACACACCACACCCACACCACTACAAAACACACATCCACATTACCCACAACCCTTTACCATTACAAACAATTGCCAACAGAGAGAGACAGCAAGAGCACTCACACAACCAGAGCCACATATCACCATCATCTATACACCACCCACGCACCTTACATCACACACCCCAACACATCACCCTACACACCCTCACCCACACCACTCACACTACACCCAAGGCAACACAACGACAGCCCAGATTCTCTGAGGAGGAGCTAAGGGTCATGGTGGAGGAAATCATCCGGGTAGAGCCACAACTATTTGGAGCACAGGTGCAGCAGATATCAATAGCCAGGAAGATGGAGCTACGGCGGAGGATCGTGGACAGGGTCAATGCTGTGGGACAGCACCCAAGAACAAGGGATGACATCAGGAAGAGGTGGAACTACCTATGGGGGAAGGTACATTCTATTGCAGCAAGACACCAACTTGCTGTTCAGAGGACTGGCGGTGGACCCCCACCTCCTCCCCCACAACTAACAACATGAGAGGAGCAAGTCTTGGTAATCATGCTTCCTGAGGGCCTGACAGGTATAGGAGGACTGGACTCTGGTAAGTCTACTCTCTATTACTAACACTGCATTTTTATATCCCCACAGGTATCCCAGCCAAGGTCACCGGAGAAGAGGTGCCAGCAACATCCTGTCCCCCACAGAAGAGGCCCACATTGATGACAGCAGCTCTGCTCGCCTGGATCTGGATGACCAACCTGGTCCATCAGGGACCTCTGGACAGTCGGTTACCCAGGCACAGTCTCTCACCACTACAGAGCCTCCCCCTCAGGAAACCCACCACAGCACCCACCCAGCATACCCATACCACTGTCCCCAGGACACGTCAATCAACAGTGTGTCCACCACTACAGGGACCCCAGGCCACCCCACAAACCCAGGACAATCAGGGACCTAGGGTCAGTGGCAGTGCACACACGGTTCAGGGGACAGAGGCACAGGACAACAGGGCAGCTGGGAGGACTGCTGTGCGCCAGGGAAAGGACAGGCCCAGGGAACCGACTGTCCAGGAGTCACTCACTGCGATCCTGGGAGCATACCAACATTCCCAGGCTATGCTGGGCCAGATCCTGAACAAGTTGCAGGAGACTATGTGGCTGCAGGAGGGACAGTACTTGGGGATCAAGGAGGACTTGAAGTCCATTAACACCACCCTGGTCTCCATTGTAGGGGTGCTGGCAGACATGGCCACCTGTATGAGGGAGGCAGTGGCACACCAGCGGGTCCCGGCCAGTAGCCAGACTACTGAACAGCCCTCCACCTCCGCTGCCACTAGTGGACAGGAGGACCGCCACAGGACCAACAAGCCACCAGTACCCCTTCCCCTGCAGAAGTAGAACCACCCCCAAACTTTCCCTGCGATCCAGGCAGAAGCCAGAGACTATTGCCAAGACCCCCGCCAGTAAACAAGACTCTACTGATTGTCACCCTTGTGTCCCACTCTGTCACCCTGTCCACCTTGAACTGCCATTGCTCCCCTTCCTATGCCCCCTTTGACAATGCACCTGTGACACAAATAGACTTGACTCTAACCTGGACTTTCCTCCATCATCCCCCCAGCCCACTGCACTTGCCCCTTTTCGTCAGAGCACTGCAATAAACACACTTTGAAAAAATACAAGTATGGAGTATGTCAAATGACTTAAGTATGTATTTGTTTAACAAGGTTTAAACTTTGCAATTCAACTGTACAGTGATGTTCACATAGGAAAGACCTGTAGCTGGCTGCAGTGAACACACCAGGAGCGATAGTGGGGCACCTACATCTGCAAAAAGAGATGCCAAAGGGTAAAGTGAGTGGGCATAGAAGTAGAAATTCACAGCCTGCCAGTGACAATGTCAAACATTAAACTGTCAATAAAATGTGAAGTTATACTGTCTTACCTGTGTGTCATTGGAAATATTGATGAATCATTGCAGTTCTGTTGTCCTCATCCTCATCCTTTGCCTCCTCATCTTCTCTGTCCACAGGGTCCACTGCTGCCAAGCGGCCATTTCCAGCCTCCTCCTCCTGTCTCAAGGCAAGGTTGTGCAACATACAGCATGCCAAGATGATCTGGCAGACCTCCTTGGCTGAGTAGCACGGGTGTTAGACCTGACATGCCTTAGGGTGGTCACCCCTAACTTTTTGCCTGCCTCCCTCCACTTTTTGGAACCTGTTTTGCTGGCTTTTAGACTCTGCGCACTTTACCACTGCTAACCAGTGCTAAAGTGCATATGCTCTCTCCCTTTTTAAACATGGTAACTTTGGATCATACCTGATTGGACTATTTAATTTACTTATAAGTCCCTAGTAATGTGCACTATATGTGCCTAGGACCTGTAGATTAAATGCTACTAGTGGACCTGCAGCACTGGTTGTGCCACCCACTTAAGTAGCCCCCCTTAACCTTGCCTCAGGCTTGCCATTGCAAGGCCTGTGTGTGCAGTTTCACTGCCACTTCGACTTGGCATTTAAAAGTACTTGCCAAGCCTAGAACTCCCCTTTTTCTACATATAAGTCACCCCTAATGTGTGCCCTAGGTAACCCCTAGAGCAGGGTGCTGTGTAGGTAAAAGGCAGGACATGTACCTGTGTAGTTATATGTCCTGGTAGTGTAAAACTCCTAAATTCGTTTTTACACTACTGTGAGGCCTGCTCCCTTCATAGGCTAACATTGGGGCTGCCCTCATACATTGTTGAAGTGGCAGCTGCTGATCTGAAAGGAGCAGGAAAGTCATATTTAGTATGGCCAGAATGGTAATACAAAATCCTGCTGACTGGTGAAGTCGGATTTAATATTACTATTATAGAAATGCCACTTTTAGAAAGTGAGCATTTCTTTGCACTTAAATCTTTCTGTGCCTTACAATCCACATCTGGCTGGGCTTGGGTGACAGCTCCTTGTGCATTCACTCAGACACACCCCAAACACAGGGTACTCAGCCTCACTTGCATACATCTGCATGTTGAATGGGTCTTCCTGGGCTGGGAGGATGGAGGACCTGCTCTCACACAAAGGACTGCCACACCCCCTACTGGGACCCTGGCAGACAGGATTGAACTGAAAGGGGACCTGGTGTACTTCTTAGCCACTCTTTGAAGTCTCCCCCACTTCAAAGGCACATTTGGGTGTAAAACAGGGCCTCTGCCCTACCTCATCAGACACTTGCTGGAGAAGAAACCTGAACCAGAAACTACATCCTGCCAAGAAGAACTGCCTGGCTGCTCAAAGGACTCACTTGTCTGCTTTCTACAAAGGACTGCTGCCTTGCTGTTGGCCTGCTGCCTTGCTGAACTCTTGTCTGGCTGTGAAAGTGCTCTCCAAGGGCTTGGATAGAGCTTGCCTCCTGTTCCCTGAAGTCTCGAGGAGAAATCGACGCGACGCCTGCCGTGAGATCGTAATTTCGACGCGCAGCCCCGCAGAACGACGCGCAGCCGGAAAACAAGCAGGAAAATCCACGCACAGACCCGGGACATCTGGTAATCCCCGCGATCCACAGAAAGAGACTCTCCGCGCGCTGGAAAACGACGCACGACTTCCCCGTGTGAAAAATAACGACGCAAGTCCTTGTGTGCTGGGGAGAAATCGACGCACACACCCTTTTTTCACGTATCTCTTTTTCTGTGGCCCTCTGAGGAGATTTTCCACTTCAAACCAGGTACTTAGTGCTTGAAAGAGACTTTGTTTACTTTTTAAAGACTTAAGACACTTTATATCACTTTCCAGGGATATCTCTACAAATTCACATTGCAACTTTATTCGTTTTGACCTACAATTATCCTGATAAATATTATATATTTTTCTAAACACTGTGTGGTGTATTTTTGTGGTGCTATATGGTGGTATTGTATGATTTATTGCACAAATACTTTACACATTGCCTTCTAAGTTAAGCCTGACTGCTCGTGCCAAGCTACCAGAGGGTGGGCACAGGATAATCTTGGATTGTGTGTGACTTACCCTGACTAGAGGGAGGGCTTTTGCTTGGACAGGGGGTAACCTGACTGCCAACCAAAAACCCATTTCTAACATTGGTGGCAGCGGTGGGATAGGACTTGTATTTGTGCAGTGACATACAGTAGCTAAGTATTTCACTACCTACCCACAGTTGAAGGTCAACTTGATTTGTATCCCTTTTTGCAAATTTGTTTTTCCTGACAATTTTCAAAAACAAAATCCTCACTCAACATGTCTCTGACTGGGTCTCAGATAGGAGACTTTGACCTAGTCCGGTTGGATACATATACGGGCAAACAACTAAGAGGATTCTGCAGGGCAATGAGGGTACCCACCCAAGGGACCTCCAAAAAGGAGGACTTTCAAGTGGCGCTGAGGGCCTGGGCAGAAGCCCATTTAGAAGAGGATGATGAGGAAGAGGAGCCAGAAAATGGCCCCTCAGAGGATTTTTCACTATCTGTGGATGGTGTTACCACTGCAATTTTGCCCCCTTCCAGACCAGGGAGCAGTGTCTCTGTGCAAAGCCTGACCGCAGAGGAAAGGAGAGAGGAAAGGGAGTTCCAATTGCAAATGGCAAAACTGAAAATTGAGGCTCAACAAGAGGAAAGAAGGGCAGAGAGAGAAGCCAAGCAAGCTGAGGCTGAAAGAGCAGCCAAACAGATTCAAGATGAAGCTGAAAGGGCAGCCAAACAGGTGGAAGCTGAAAGAGCTTTGGCTGAAAATAAACTATTATTGGCTCATGAAATGAGTCTCAAGGAGCTGGAGATCAAGGCAAGACAGTCTGAATCCAGCAATAATGGTGGCAGCATACAGACAGGACCTGCTGGAGAAAAGAAGGTTCGTATACCCAAAAATGTGGTGCCCAGTTTTGTGGTGGGAGATGACATAGATAAATGGTTAGCTGCTTATGAAGTTGCACTAAGGGCTCATGAGGTTCCTGAAGGGCAATGGGGGGTAGCTATGTGGGGTTATGTGCCGCCATTGGGGAGGGACACACTTCTCACATTGGATCAACCTGATCAAAACACATACCCACTTCAGAAAGCCACTTTACTTGCCAAGTTTGGGCTGACCCCTGAGGGATACCGTCAGAGGTTCAGGGACAGCACCAAACAAACCACACAAACATGGGTAGATTTCTTTGACTTTTCCAGTAAGGCACTGAATGGATGGGTGCGGGGCAACAAAGTAGATAATTATAAAGGGCTATATGACTTGATTCTGAGAGAGCATATACTCAATGTTACCTTTACAGAGTTGCGCCAGCACTTGGTAGATAGTAAGCTGACTGATCCCAGGAAGCTTGCTGAGGAGGCGGACATCTGGGTTAGCACCAGAGTGTCCAAAAAGGTACCTGGGGGGGACTCCCACAAAGGTGGTCAGGGTTCCCAACAGAAGAAAGAGGGGGGAGACAAACTTATAGATAAGGAACTCTCAAAAGGCCCCCAAAAGAATTCCCAGGGAGTGGGTGGCAACCATTCCTTCTCCAGATTTGGGAAAAAGCCAGGGACATATGATAGGTCAGGGAAATCCAACCCCAAATGTATGGAGTGTTACCAGTATGGTCACTATAAAGGTGACCCCCAGTGCTCCAAAAGGGCACAGTCCACTACCGGACAGACACCTGGGTTGACTAGTGTAGCGCTTGGAGGGGAGATGGACCCAGATAGCTTTGGGGAGCAGGTAGATATTTCCCTAGTGTCCCTGGGAGAAAGAGAAATGGTGCCCAAAGCCCACATGCCCCAAAATACTTCCAAGTACAGGCAGTGGATCACCATTAATGGGCAGAAGGTGGAGGCTCTGCGTGACACAGGAGCCAGTATGACTACTATCCAGAGTCAGCTGGTGTCCACAGAGCAGATAGTCCCTAATACATTCCACCAGGTCATAGTCGCTGACAATCGTGAGAGTCACCTACCGGTGGCTCTGGTTCCCTTTGAGTGGGGGGGGGGGTCTCTGGTACTCTGAAAGTGGCTGTGAGTCCTGCCATGCCTGTAGACTGTCTGTTAGGCAATGATCTTGAGCATACTACTTGGAAAGAAGTGGAGCTCAGATCTCACCTGGAGATGTTAGGGTTACCTGTGTGGGTCTGCATGACCACACGGTCCATGGCTGCCCGGGAAGGGAGTCAAGGGCGTCTGGAGCCTGGAAAGATGGCCCAGACAGCTGCCAAAGGGGGGGGCCAGGGGCGCGGGAAAACCACCTCCAATTTTCCCACGGTGGTAGATGAGGCCCCTGAGGAAGAGGAGGCCCCTGAGCCAACCGGGGAGGACATAGCTGCCCTGGGTAACCTACCTGAACTTGCTGGCTGGCAAGTAGAGGGGGGGCCAACCAGGGAAGCATTCTACAAGGCGCAGAAAGAATGCCCCACCCTTGAGGGTCTGAGGAAGCAGGCCACAGACCACGCAGCAGGTGACGCCTCTGGCGCTCACCATATTTACTGGGAGAATGATCTCCTTTACAGTGAGCTTAGGGTTCCAGGTCCTGGGGCACACCATGTGCTGGTAGTCCCCCAGTGTTACCGGAAATTCCTACTAGGCCTGGCTCACGACATTCCCCTGGCAGGACACCTCGGCCAAGACAAGACCTTTGACAGGCTTAACACCCACTTTCATTGGCCCAGAATGAGGAAAGCCTCAGATAACTTCTGCAGAGCTTGCCCCACCTGCCAGGCTAGTGGGAAGGCAGGGAAACGGCTTAAAGCTCCCCTGCTCCCACTCCCAGACATTGGCACCCCCTTTGAAAGGGTGGGCATCGACATTGTTGGTCCCTTGGACCCCAAAACTGCCTTGGACAACAGGTTTATCCTGGTTTTGGTGGACCATGCCACCCGCTATCCAGAGGCAATCCCTCTGAGAACAGTGACTGCAAAGGTGGTGACCAGAGCCCTGTTGGGAATATTTACCCGTGTGGGATTCCCTAAGGAGGTTGTGTCTGACAGGGGCACAAACTTCATGTCTGCATACATGAAGACCCTGTGGGATGAGTGTGGGATGACCTACCGGTTTACCACCCCTTCTCATCCTCAAACCAATGGGCTGGTTGAGAGATTCAACCAGACCCTGAAAGGCATGATTGGTGGCCTGACTGAGGCCATGAGGCGTAAGTGGGACGTCCTCTTATCCTGTCTGTTGTTTGCTTATAGAGAGGTGCCCCAGAAAGGGGTGGGGTTCAGCCCCTTTGAGCTTCTCTATGGTCACCCTGTCAGGGGACCCCTAAGCATCGTTAAGGAGGGCTGGGAGAGAGCTCCCCAGGCCCCTCCCCAGGATGTGGTCAGCTACATGCTGGCTCTCCGCAAACAAACCCAATGCTTCTGGAAGCAGGCCCAGAGTAACCTCGAGGCCAGTCAAGAGGTGATGAAGGAGTGGTACGACCAGAAGGCCACTCTAGTTGAGTTCTCACCTGGAGACAAAGTTTGGGTAATGGAGCCAGTAGAGCCCAGGGCTCTCCAGGACCGCTGGACTGGCCCCTTTGAGATCAAGGAGCGTAAAGGGGAGGCCACTTACCTAGTGGACCTTAAGACCCCTAGGCAACCCCTAAGGGTCCTCCATCACAACCGGCTCAAACCTCACTTTGAGAGGTCTGAGGTCAGCATGCTCCTAGTCACAGATGAGGGCATGGAAGAGGAGAGTGAACTTCTCCCCGACCTCCTCGCTGTCAAAGAAGGGGATGGGTCAGTAGATGGTGTCATTCTCTCTGACTCCCTGACTCCAACCCAGAGAGGGGACTACTATGAGCTGTTAGAGCAGTTCTCACCCCTGTTCTCCCTTACTCCTGGACTAACCCACCTCTGTGTGCATGACATTGACACAGGTGACAGTGCCCCTGTAAAGAACAAAATTTACAGGTTGTCAGATAAGGTGAATGCCAGCATCAAGGAGGAGGTCTCCAAGATGTTGACTTTGGGGGTTATTGAGAAATCCAGTAGTCCCTGGGCCAGCCCTGTGGTATTGGTTCCCAAGGCTACTGCCCCAGGTGCGAAACCAGAACTCCGGTTCTGTGTGGACTACCGGGGTCTCAATTCAGTCACCCGGACTGATGCTCACCCCATCCCCCGGGCTGATGAGCTCATTGACAGGCTAGGCGCTGCCAAGTTCCTGAGTACGTTCAATCTTACTTCTGGGTACTGGCAGATTGGCCTGACTGAGGGGGCTAAAGAAAGATCTGCTTTTTCCACCCCTGATGGCCATTACCAATTCCGGGTGATGCCATTTGGGCTGAAAAATGCCCCCGCTACCTTCCAACGGTTGGTGAACGGGGTCCTAGCTGGTAAAGATGCCTTCTCTGCAGCTTACCTAGACGACATAGCTGTCTACAGTTCCAGCTGGGAGGAACACCTGCTCCACCTCAAGGAGGTGCTTCAGGCCCTGCAACAGGCAGGCCTGACTATCAAGGCTAGTAAGTGCCAGATTGGGCAGGGTTCCGTGGTGTACTTGGGACACCTAGTAGGTGGTGGAAGGGTGCAGCCGCTCCAGGCCAAGATTGAAACTATCAAGGCCTGGCAACCACCTAAAACACAGACTGAGGTGAGAGCCTTTTTGGGCCTCACTGGATACTACCGCTGGTTCATCAAGGGCTATGGTACCATTGTGTCCCCCTTGACAGAACTCAGTTCCAAGAAACGACCTAGGTTGGTGAATTGGACAGAGGCCTGTCAGAAAGCCTGTGATTCTCTGAAGGAAGCCATGTGCACGGCCCCCGTGCTCAAGGCCCCTGACTACTCCCAGGAATTTATTGTTCAGACAGACGCTTCAGAGCATGGAATAGGGGCTGTTCTAGCACAGCTGAATGAGGAGGGCGCAGACCAACCAGTAGTCTTTATTAGCAGAAGACTATTACCACGGGAACAAAGGTGGAGTGCTATTGAGAGGGAAGCATTTGCTGTGGTCTGGGCACTGAAGAAGCTAAGACCCTACCTGTTTGGGACTCACTTCCGGGTTCAGACAGACCACAGGCCCCTCAGATGGCTCATGCAGATGAGGGGTGAGAATCCAAAACTCTTGAGGTGGTCCATTTCCCTACAGTGGATGGACTTTACGGTGGAGCATCGCCCAGGGGTTGACCACAGCAATGCTGATGGTCTCTCCAGATACTTCCGCCTTAGCGATGAGAGCTCCCAGGAGGTCGGGTAGCTCTCCCCACTTTCAGCTGGGGGGGACACATGTTAGACCTGACATGCCTTAGGGTGGTCACCCCTAACTTTTTGCCTGCCTCCCTCCACTTTTTGGACCCTGTTTTGCTGGCTTTTAGACTCTGCGCACTTTACCACTGCTAACCAGTGCTAAAGTGCATATGCTCTCTCCCTTTTTAAACATGGTAACTTTGGATCATACCTGATTAAACTATTTAATTTACTTATAAGTCCCTAGTAATGTGCACTATATGTGCCTAGGGCCTGTAGATTAAATGCTACTAGTGGACCTGCAGCACTGGTTGTGCCACCCACTTAAGTAGCCCCCCTTAACCTTGTCTCAGGCTTGCCATTGCAAGGCCTGTGTGTGCAGTTTCACTGCCACTTCGACTTGGCATTTAAAAGTACTTGCCAAGCCTAGAACTCCCCTTTTTCTACATATAAGTCACCCCTAATGTGTTCCCTAGGTAACCCCAGGAGCAGGGTGCTGTGTAGGTAAAAGGCAGGACATGTACCTGTGTAGTTATATGTCCTGGTAGTGTAAAACTCCTAAATTCGTTTTTACACTACTGTGAGGCCTGCTCCCTTCATAGGCTAACATTGGGGCTGCCCTCATACATCGTTGAAGTGGCAGCTGCTGATCTGAAAGGAGCAGGAAAGTCATATTTAGTATGGCCAGAATGGTAATACAAAATCCTGCTGACTGGTGAAGTCGGATTTAATATTACTATTCTAGAAATGCCACTTTTAGAAAGTGAGCTTTTCTTTGCACTTAAATCTTTCTGTGCCTTACAATCCACGTCTGGCTGGGCTTGGTTGACAGCTCCTTGTGCATTCACTCAGACACACCCCAAACACAGGGTACTCAGCCTCACTTGCATACATCTGCATTTTGAATGGGTCTTCCTGGGCTGGGAGGGTGGAGGACCTGCTCTCACACAAAGGACTGCCACACCCCCTAGTGGGACCCTGGCAGACAGGATTGAACTGAAAGGGGACCTGGTGCACTTCTTAGCCACTCTTTGAAGTCTGCCCCACTTCAAAGGCACATTTGGGTATAAACAGGGCCTCTGCCCTACCTCATCAGACACTTGCTGGAGAAGAAACCTGAACCAGAAACTACATCCTGCCAAGAAGAACTGCCTGGCTGCTCAAAGGACTCACCTGTCTGCTTTCTACAAAGGACTGCTGCCTTGCTGTTGGCCTGCTGCCTTGCTGAACTCTTGTCTGGCTGTGAAAGTGCTCTCCAAGGGCTTGGATAGAGCTTGCGTCCTGTTCCCTGAAGTCTCAGGACCAAAAAGACTTATCTTTTTCACTTGGACGCTCTGTGCGCCGAAAGTTTCGACACACAGCTTGTTCCGCGGCGAGAAAAACGCCGCACACCGACGGTGATCGACGCGACGCCTTCGGGACGACCGGAACTTCGACGCACGGCTTCGCAAGGACAACGCCATCCGACCTCTCGAGCAGAAATCGACGCGACGCCTGCTGTGAGATCGTAATTTCGACACGCAGCCCTGCAGAACGACGCGCAGCCGAAAAACAAGCAGGAAAATCCACGCACAGACCCGGGACATCTGGTAATCCCCGCGATCCACAGAAAGAGACTCTCCGCGCGCCGGAAAACGACTCACGACTTCCCCGCGTGAAAAATAACGACGCAAGTCTGTGTGTGCTGGGGAGAAATCGACGCACACACCCTTTTTCCACGTATCTCTTCTTCTGTGGCCCTCTGAGGAGATTTTCCACTTCAAACCAGGTACTTTGTGCTTGAAAGAGACTTTGTTTACTTTTTAAAGACTTAAGACACTTTATATCACTTTCCAGTGATATCTCTACAAATTCACATTGCAACTTTATTCGTTTTGACCTACAATTATCCTGATAAATATTATATATTTTTCTAAACACTGTGTGGTGTATTTTTGTGGTGCTATATGGTGGTATTGTATGATTTATTGCACAAATACTTTACACATTGCCTTCTAAGTTAAGCCTGACTGCTCGTGCCAAGCTACCAGAGGGTGGGCACAGGATAATCTTGGATTGTGTGTGACTTACCCTGACTAGAGGGAGGGCTTTTGCTTGGACAGGGGGTAACCTGACTGCCAACCAAAAACCCAATTTCTAACAACAGGGATCAACATGTTAGATGGAGGAACTGAAACCTGGCCTTCAGGAGGCCAAATGTATGTTCAATTATCCTTCTTGTTTGCCCATGTGCCTCATTGTAACGTTCCTCAGCCCTTGTCCTGGGATTCCTCCCAGGGTTCAGTAGCGATGAGAAATTGGGGTAACCAGAGTCACCTGCAAATATCAAGGGCCAACTGTTATCCACACACTAACCCTTATGGCCCACACCATACCCATACACCAATATCCACTGGGTGGGAACCAGTGCTCAACTATTAGCCACACCCTGTGCCTCTGCTGTTGGGCCATCACATTTGGGATGCTGCTATTCCTCTGGATAAAAGCATCATGCACAGACCCAGGATGCTTAGCATTGACATGGGAGATATACTAGTCTGCCAAACACACCATCTGCACATTCATCGAGTGAAAACTTTTTGTATTTCTGAAGACCTGTTCATTTTTCCAGGGAGGGGGACAAATGCAATATGTGTTCCATCAATAGCCCCAATAATTTTGGGGATGTGTCCCATTGCATAGAAGTCATCCTTCACTGTGGCCACCTGGGGGAGAACGATGTAGCTGCACATATGTTTAATCAGGGAAGCCAACTCTTGTCAGAACTATTGAGAACATTGGCTGTGACATTCCTGCTGCCAAGCCCACTGTCCCTTGGAAAGAACCAGGTGCCCAGAAATGGAGCATTGATAGAACTTGCACAAGAGGGAAGATCCCAGTGGGGTGACGGATAGCAGATATCAGGTCAGGCTCCAATTGGGCACACAGCTCTGTGATTGTGGCCCTGTCAAGTCTGTAGGTGAGGATGATGTGCCTGTCCTCCATTGTTGACAAGTCCACCAGGGGTCTGTACACAGGGTGATGTCTCCATCTCCTATTAATCTGCAGCAGTTGCAATCTATGGGGCAAAAGAGTGAGGAGCTGGTCATAATCTGTACATTGTAACCACTACAGTTCAATGCATAATGTGATTTTTAAAATGTATTGGTGGCATATGTCCTGAATGTCCAATTGTGAAATGTGATGCAGTTAGGATCCATTGTCTGCCCCTTCCTGAAATGGCGTTCGCTTGTCCCTTGTAGAGGGAAAGGTGGAAGTGAGGTAATTCCACTGACATTGTGCACCGTTGCGGGAGGCGGTCGGGAACTGCAGTGCAACTCCTCATTGGATAATATTGGCCACTTTTGCTACAGTGGCCAATGGTGATGTACGCCGGCGGATACGGTATGCATCTCCGTGGACGTCACCACTATTTTCTATCTATCTGTTCACTGACTTGCTATCTGACCTTCAACAGGAGAGGACCTACACTGCATGTGCTATTGTGACCTGTGTCTGGAACCTACCATGGCTCATGTGACTGGGGAAAGGGCACCTGCTTTCACCTCAGCGGAGTTGGAGAGACTGGTGGATGTGGTCCTACCCCAGTACCAAATGCTGTATCGGCCTCCAGACAAACAGGTGAGTACACTGTGAGCATGATGCATGGGGCATAAATGCATGGAGTGGTGTGTATGAAGGCCTCATGTGGGGGTGTGGTGGATGGGCTCTGGGCAGCGTGCAGCATATATGCTGGGCCATGTCTGTGCATAAGGGGATGGGAAGGGATATGGTTTGCCCTGAGTGTAACTGGCAGGATGGTCTGACTAATACCTTTCCCTGTGTATATTTCCTCTGCAGGTCAGCCCCATCAAAAGAAGGGTACATGGTGTGCCATCGCCAAGGACATGCTGACCCTGTGGGTCTACAGCAAGCAGAGCACCCACTGTCTGAAACGTTGAGAGGACCTAAGATGCTGGGCACAGAAGCCCGCGGAGGCCCAGCTGGGGGTGGCCTCTGAACGAGGAAGGCGTGCCCGTTGAACCTTGATCCCCCGATGGCCCCCCGATGGCCCACATACTGGTGGTGGCCTATTCGCAGTTGTATGGGCACTTGGGGGCATCACAGCAGCAACAAGGGGGTGAGTACAGTGCCCATCATTACTACTTACACCTGGTAAGGGAGGTATCTGGGTGTGGGATGTGTGCCTGTGGGTGCCCCTAGTTCAGGCCTGACATTACAGGGTAGATCCCATGTTGGGCAGGGTTCTGATGTGAAATTCCTCCAACCTAGCTAGTAGGCATCCGCTACTTGGCAGGGGTGTGTGGGTTCCAGGTATGTTGCAGTTGGCGGTACGTGTCCCTCCCATGGCCTGGTGACTATCATTGTTACTGGTAGTGCATTGCCTAGTGCGTAGGGCTGTTGCCTGTGTGTGAATGTGTTCTGTACGCCAACTATGGTGTTGGTGCAGCCATTGACCAAGTGTATCCTTTGTCTCTCCCCCCTTTTTGTTTTGTCACCCTGTCCTTAAGTGCATTAGCATCATCTGGCAGAGGAGCAGAGGCTCCGGCGACGGAGGGTACTGCATCCCACAGGACCAGGAGGCCGAGTCCACCGACGGTGAGGGCACCAGTGGGAAAGTGGGTGAGGGGAGCATCACAGCAGAGACTGGAGGGGACAGTTCGGACACGGATACCTCCTCTTATGGAAGCTCCCTGTTGGTGGTGGACACCTCTTTGACCACCCCAGCTACAGGTACAGACGCCACCCCCTGCACCAGCACCGCCCTCCCACCAGCCCCTCAGCGAGTTTGCAATGACCGCTCACTCAGGAGGGTGGGCATCTCCTTCGCCCCAGGCACCTCAGGCCCTGCCCCAGTTAGCCCTGCTGCCCTGAATGAGGAGGCTGTCGACCTCCTGCGATCCATCTCTGTTGGACAGTCAACCATTGTGAATGCCATCCAGGGGCTGGCAGACCAAATGCAACAGTCCAATGCATTCACACTGGCTTGGCGGCCCAAAAGAGATCAATCGAGGCTCTAGCCGCCTCTTTGATTGCAGCCATTGTCCCTATTTCCACCCTCCAAATTCCTCTACCCAATCACATTCCCCTCAACCCCAACCTATCCCAAGCACACAGGCAGGTGAGCATGCACACAGGACAACACATAGGAGTGGCACACGCAAACACAAGCATCACACATCATCCCACAGGCACTCACACAAACACCATCCAGATGCAGACATACCAGCATCCATTACCTCCACTGTGTTGCCCTCCTCCTCCTCGTCCACCTCCCTCCCAGTTGCATCTACACTCACACCTGCATGCACAACATCCTCATGCACTACCACCATCACCAGCACACCTATCAGATCACACACGTCACTGGCAGTCACCACCCCCACATCCATGCACACATCCCCTGTGTCCTCTCCCACTGTGTCTGTGCCCTCTCCTCGCAAAGTACAGAAACGCAAGCACTCAGACACCCAACAGTCATCCACCTCCCAACAGCATCCAGCCCATGCACCTGCACCCAAACACAGCAGAGAGACTCCTCCTACAACCACTTCCTCTTCCTCCACTCCCAATCCTTCTCCCTGTTGCCGCCCCAATGTCCCTAAGAAGCTTTTCCTCTCCACTGTTGACCTCTTCTATACACCTCCTCCAGCAGCAGGCAGTAAGAACAAGGGGCTTGTGCTGGAACTCAGTCAGAGCCCAACCACCAACCATGGTAATGCAGCTGTCTAAGGCTGCAGTAGAGGGGCAGGAGCTTCCCCCCACCAGCACCACCAGCTCTGCCACCAGCACCACCACCACCAGCAGCATCACCAGTGGGCAGCCGTCCGAGGCTGCAGGGGATGTCCAGGAGCTTCCCTCCACCAGCACCACCAGCTCCACCACCAACACCACCACCAGCAACAGCAGCACCAATGGGCAGCCGTCCGAGGCTGCAGGGGAGGGGCTGGTGCTTCCCCCCCACTACCACCACCAGCTCCGCCAGCAGCACCACCAGCTCTGCCACCACTGAACAGCCATCACTGCCGGCGAACAGTGTGTAGTCCTGCCTTTATAGGCTGTTGTGCGGCCTGCCCCCTGCATATCCTGTTGGTCAGACACCCAGCTGAGAGATGTGAACCTGCACTCCCCAAGATCTGCATCACAGGGCAAGATGCCCCCTCCAGAACCAGTGGAGAAGCCATCCACTCACCCCATCCACCCCAGGATGAAGATCACAGGGCACAATGCCCCCTCCAGAACCAGTGGGCAAGTCACCCACTTGAGAGACTGTTGCCTATCACTCCCCAGGACCAAGAACAGGGCATGTTGCCCCCTCCAGAGCCAGTGGGCAAGTCACCTACTTGAAAGACTGTGGCCTTGCACTCCCCAGGCCTAAGCACAGGGCATGTTGCCCCCTCCAGGACGAGTGGCATTGTTCCATCTTCCGGGCTGAGGTCCCCCCCCTCCCCCATCCCCCTGAGGTGCTTGCCTATTTTCGAACTGATCCCCCTGCAGTGTTCTCTTGTTGTTGTTGCAGGAGTCAAGTGGTGCCTTGGAATTTGTAATGTGGCCCTGTGCCCCATGAACATTGAGGACTGGGCAGTGTCCCTTCATTTGTACATATATATATACTTTTTGATGCACGTATTGCTACTATTTTTATCTTATTACACTCACTTTGATCTATTCCTGTGGTACTTGCATTATTCCTGAGGAGTACGGGGTAAATATGTTATGTTACTGCATTTGCTTGTGTGTATGGTGCTGGGGGTGGGGGCGTTGCATGTTGAGTGTGTGTGTGTCACTCTCTTTTTCCTCCCTCCCTCCCCTGTGTGCTAGGTGGCTGTACTCACCGTGGCCATCTTCGCCGTAGTTGGTTTTCGTGGTGGAGCAGAACGTAGAACAGCATTGGAAATATGTGCAGCTTGGGCTCCATGGTGGCGTGTTCTTCCCTGAGTCTCCACAGGTGAGTCCTTTGACTTCTGTGATCTGTTTCCGCCAGGCTTTTGATGTAGTTGGTACCGCCCCAGAAAAGGTAGCAGTTTCCTGTGTCTTAATACATTGGGAGGAACATTGGCTTCTGTCTGGCGTTAGGCTTTTACCACTGTGGTGCCTGTTGATTCCGCCCTGGCGGTCGGTGTGGTAAAGTGGCTGTCTGTCTGAGCTGTTTCCGCCATGGTCATAATTTGGCGGTAATTACTGCCAGCCTGTTAGTGGTATTACCGTTGCTTTTTTACCGACCGCCTGGGTTGTAATGAGGGCCTATGTCCCCTCAGGGAGGAATCCAGGGTACAATACGGACTCTGACTTATCAGACTTGGGGCCAGATGTATCAAGCGATTTTGCATTTGCAAACGTGCGAATTGCAAAATTCGGCCAATTGCGAATGCAAAAATGCCTTTCAGAATGTATGAAAGGCATTCGCAGTGCAATTTTAAGGAATTGCTAAAATAGCGATTCCTTAAAATTGCGACACCATTTAGAGAATCGCAAATTGCGATTCTCTAAATAGGAAATCGCAAATAAGGAATCCTTATTTGCGATTTCTTAAGCACATGTATCAAGCATTTCCTACATGCGAATTGGGCATTTAGGAAATGCAATTACCACCAACAGAAGTTTGGTGGTAACCATGTGCAAATTTTAAAAATGCATTTTAAATGCATTTGTAACATTGACATGTAGCGCACACATGCCCCTAAGGCATGTGTGTGCTTCACATGTCCGTAAAAATATTTTTGGGGTGCAGCAGAGGGAGCCTTAGGCCCCCAGCACCCTGGGATTTGCATTTCCTAAATTGCGAATTCCTAACTAGAATTCGTAATTTAGGAAATGCAAAACCATTTGCAGCAGGCCCATAGTTGCAAATGGAGTTGGATTCTCTATTTGCGATTTGGTAATAGCATTTGGGAATTTTAAGAAATCGCTATTACCGAATCGCAAAAATCATGCATTCCATTTTGCATTTCTTAAATAGCGATTTCTTAAAATTCGCTATTTAAGAAATGCAATTTGGTTTTTTGATACATCTGGCCCTTAGGCTCCACCAATTCCGACTCCAACATGAAAGGACAGTTTCAGAAGAGGTGGAACAACAGAAGAAACATGGGAGCTGGTATTAGAACAGGGAGAGGGTTGGGCACCTACTCTATTTATCCAACCCTCTATGCATTAGGCCCCCCACTACCCCAAACATATACTCCTAATTTTGAACATTGGGACCCCCAGGGTGACCAGTTTCCACTGTACCGCCCTCCTTTTTTAGGAAGAGGCCAGAGACGCCAAAGGGGCAAATCATAGAGACAACCCCAGGTCCAATGGGCATCTGACCAAGATCCAGGGAGGATGACCACACAGAGCATGACAAGCGAGAGTACACCGTGTCCTGACAATCAAGCACGCCCAAGCAATTGCATAGTCTAGTAGTAAAGCTCAGTGACGTGCCATTGACTGATGCACAGATAGGTGTCCTTGAAAAGAATTTGGATTTTGTCCCAACGGCCCCCCTGGACAAATTCAGATTGTGTATTGAAGTAAATGATTTCATTAGGAGGATCAAGCTAAGATCCTTTTTTGAAGGTCAGCCACCAACAGACAATTTAGTACTGGGGGACACAGCTCTACGCAAAAAATCATCCTTCACACCTCCCTACCCTTCTATCCCAATAGAAATCCTCGCCTTTGAAAAAAAGGTTCTGAAGGATATCAGTGAGGTAAATTCAAACACTTTGAAGGTGTTCCGTAACACAACCAAGAACGAGAAAAAAGCCTTGCAGGAATTAGCTAACAACAAGAAGATAGTAATAAAACCAGCAGATAAGGGAGGCGCTATCGTAATCCAGACCTTAGAAAACTATCGGAAAGAATGTTTAAGACTATAGTGTGACATACGCAACTACAAAAAACTCAGGGAGGACCCTAATGATTTCTTAAAGTTGAAGATCCACAGCATGGTGGAGCAAGCTTTAGTGCACAACTGGATTTCCCAGAAAGAAGATTTCCTAATTAATAAAAATCCAGTAACTCCTTATTTTACACTACCCCCAAAATTCACAAAAACCTTGAATCACCTCCTGGTAGACCCATCGTATCAGGTATCAATTCTATTTTGGAACCTCTGTCCTGCTTTGCAGATGCATTGTTAAGAAACATAGGGGGTCATTACAACATTGGCGGTAAAAGCCGCTTACCGCCGTGCAGAAGACCGCCAACCCACCGCCGCAGCCGTGGAATTCCGCCACAGCTATTATGACCCACATCTCGGAATCCGACAAAATTCAGACACCCACACAAGTCCGCCACACCAAAGGTCAGTGATAAACTGGCGAAAACAAAACCTCCACCATCACGCCAACAGAAAAACGCCCACACTATCACGACCCACAAATCCACGCGGCGGTCTTTCAACCGCAGTATTCCATTGGCGGTACACACCGCTGCGCTCAAAATACACACACATCTCCAAAACACCACCACATTGGACAATTCGAAATACACACACCTGATACACATACACACACTATTCCCACACACCCAATACAATATAAAACACACACCCACATCACCCACAAACCCCTACGACCACAAATCACGACCGAAGGCCAGAGAGAGACACCACCATCAACAAACTAGCATCCACAGGCACACAACACCATCACCCACACAACATCCACGCACCTCACACAACACACCACTACATATCACCACACTTATCACCACACAATCCACCCCACACATCACCTACACCACCCCATGGCACGGCAAAGACAGCCCAGGTTCTCGGAGGAGGAGCTCAGGGTCATGGTGGAGGAAATCGTCCGGGTAGAGCCACAGCTATTTGGATCACAGGTGCAGCACACCTCAATTGCAAGGAAGATGGAGCTATGGCAAAGAATAGTCGACAGGGTCAACGCAGTGGGACAACACCCAAGAAATCGGGAGGACATCAGGAAGAGGTGGAACGACCTACGGGGGAAGGTGTGTTCTGTGGTCACAAGACACCACCAGGTGGTTCAGCGGACTGGCGGCGGATCCCCACCTCCTCCCCCACAACTAACAACATGGGAGGAGCAGGTCTTGGCGATTCTGCATCCTGAGTGCCTCACAGGAGTCGGTGGAGGAATGGACTCTGGTAAGTCAAATCTTACCTATTACATCCCCCACCCTATCTGCATGCCATCACATACCTCCACCCTTGCCCTCACCCCTATCACTCCAACTCCCCAAAATGTACCAACCTCTCAAACCACACATCGCAACACCAAGCCCTGCATGCAACAACGCATGGACACCCATCACTAAAGCATGCCCACTGCACATACCCATACACCCCCCTAAACCATCATCACACAAGCTCACACACTGGAATGCCAGCACTGGGGAACACGGTCACCCACCCATTGCACACCATGACACACACAGATGCAATAATCATGCCTTTCCACCCCTGCAGGACCACTACCCAACGTCACCAGACAGGAGGGTCCAGACATGTCCACTACACCCACAGAAGAGGCCCACAGTGATGACAGCACCTCTGTCCACCTGGATCCAGATGACCAGCCCGGACCATCGTGGGCCTCGGGACAGTCGGTTCCCCTCACACAGGCACAGGCCACCACAGAGCTTCCCCCCTCAGGAAACACCAGCACAGCACACACCCAGCGGGCCCATACCTCCGTCCCCAGGACACATCAATCAGCTGTGTGTCCACCACTACAGGGAACCCAGGATAACCCACCACCCCAACAACAACAGGGACCTGGGGGCAGTGGCAGTGGGCACACGGTCCAGGGGACAGAGGCCCAGGAACACAGGGGAACTGGGAGGGCTGCTGTGCGACAGGGGGCGGACAGGCCAAGGGAACCCACTCTCCATGAGGCCCTCTCCTCCATCATGGGAGCATACCACCACTCCCACGAGACGATGGCAACGGTACTGGCCAAGTTTCAGGAGACCCAGCAGATGCAGGAGGAACAGTATTTGGGGTTCAGGGAGGAACTCAGAACCATCAGCTCCACCCTGGGCACCATCGTAGGGGTGCTGAAGGAAGTACTCAACACCAGGAGGGACACTGTGGCACTACAAGTGGCCCCTGACACTAGCATGGACGATGAACTGCCCACCACCTCCGCCAGCGTTAGTGGACAGGAGGCACCACCACAGGACCATCACACCAGCACCCCACCCCCTGCAGATGAAGAACCACCCGCAAACGGTCCCTGAGATCCAGGAACAAGACAGAGCACGATCCCAAGATCCCCCGCCAAGAAATGAGACCACCCTGATTGTCATCCCACTGTCCCACTTTGTCACCCTGTCCATAATTAAACTGCCCCAGCTCCACTTCCTATGCCCATATGGGCAATGCACCTGTGAGACTAATAGACTGGACTCTGCCATGGACACTCCGCCATCACCCCTCACCATTTACCTTCCCCCTCCAATATATTTTAATTTAAATAAACACACCTAAAGCACCAAAAGATCTGGAGTCTGTCTGTGATTTCGAAATAGTGTATTTGCAATTATAGTGACAAAATGTTCTTGAAATAGTAATGTCAACATACCCATGTCTCACAGCTCTAGTCCATGAGGAATCTAAGCAGATGACACACGTTGGGACCCACACCTGTGAAACCGTAAGGGAAAGTGACAACTCAGTGACCATGCACTGTGTGAAAACGACAGACAGGATAGAGGTAGAAGTGTAAAAGTACATGTAGTAGGCAGGAATGTATTCTCACCTATGTTTCACTGGAAATATTGTTGGATCACTGAGTCCCTGTTCTGCATGTCTTCTTCCTCTGCCTCCTCCTCATCACTGTCCACAGGCTGCACAGCTGTCACAACACCGCCATCTGGACCATCCTCCTGCACAAAAAGGCACCTGTCGCCGCAAAGCCAAGTTGTGAAGCATACAGCAGGCCACGATGATCTGGCACACCTTCTTTGGTGAGTAGAATAGGGATCCACCTGTCATATGCAGACACCTGAACCTGGCCTTCAGGAGGCCGAAGGTCCGTTCGATCACTCTCCTAGTTCGCCCATGGGCCTCATTGTAGCGTTCCTCTGGCCTTGTCCTGGGATTCCTCACTGGGGTCAGTAGCCATGACAGGTTGGGGTAACCAGAATCACCTAATACCCACACACGGTGCCTCTGGAGTTGACCCATCACATAAGGGATGCTGCTATTCCGCAGGATGTAGGCGTCATGCACTGAGCCTGGGAACATGGCATTCACATGGGAGATGTACTGGTCCGCCAAACATACCATCTGTACATTCATTGAATGATAACTCTTCTGGTTCCTGTACACCTGTTCACTCCAGTGAGGGGGACCAAAGCCACATGGGTCCCATCAATGGCACCTATGATGTTGGGGATATGTCCAAGGGCATAGAAGTCACCTTTCACTGTAGGCAAATCCTCCACCTGAGGGAAAACGATGTAGCTCTGCATGTGTTTCAGCAGGGCAGACAACACTCTGGACAATACGTTGGAAAACATAGCTGGGACATACCTGATGCCATGGCCACAGTTGTTTGAAAAGACCCACTTGCAAGGAAATGGAGCACTTATAGCACCTGCACTTGAGGGGGGATTCCTGTGGGATGGCGGATTACTGACATCAGGTCAGGCTCCAACTGTGTACACTGTTCCTGGATTGTGGCACGGTCAAACCTGTAGGTGATAATCAAATTTCTTTCCTCCATTGTCGACAGGTCCACCAGTGGTCGGTACACCGGAGGATTCCGCCATCTCCTCACATGTCCCAGCGGACGGTGCCTATGAAGGACAACAGCGAGCACAGAGTCAAACAACTCAGAGGTATGTACCCACAGTCTAGACAGAACACCAATCATACACAAAATGTGGCTTGTATGTGTGTTGAGACTAGGCCTAGGTATGTGTGACGCAGTTGGTAACTAGGCCATGTGGGCCCCTGAAATGGCGGCTGTCTGACCTGTAAAGTGGGACAATGGGATGTGAGGTAACTGCGCTGGCGTTGTACACCGTCGCGGTAGGCGGTCGAAGAACGCGGCGCAATGCTGCATTGGTTAACATTGGACCCTGTGGGTCCCAGGAGCCAATGACGATGTACGCCGGTGGTGATGGTACGCATCGCCACGGACGTGACCACCACGGACGTGACTACCATTTTCTATCTGTATAATCACTCGATACCTGATCTTCGACAGGAGAGGACGTACACTGCAAGTGCTGCTGGGACCTCGGTCTGGAAGAGACAATGGCTTGTGCGTCTGGGGAAAGGGCCCCTGCCTTCACATCGGAGGAGTTGGAGAAGCCACAACTCCTCCACCAGTACACGCTACTCTACGGTCCTCCAGACCAACAGGTAAGTACACAGGGAGCATGTTGTATGGGCTATGCCTGTGTGGAGAGGGCTGGTTGTAAGAAGGAAGGGGACAGAGTTCTGCGTGCATAAAAGACGGTGGGTGCATGTGCCACATGGCAAGGGTAGGGATGGGGGCCACTCACTTTGATGGAGCAGTTGGTAATGACTTCTCTTCTTCCCCTGTACATTTCATGTAGGTCAGCGCCCACCAGAAGAAGGATATTTAGCATGCCATCGCCAAGGACGTCTGGACCCTAGGGGTCCACCACAGACGAAGCACCCACTGCCGGAAAAGATGGGAGGGCATTCGCCGCTGGAGCAAGAAGACGGCGGAGGCTCAGCAGGGGATTGCCTCCCAACATGGGAGGGGTGCCCGTCGAACCATGACCCCCCTGATGTTCAGGATCCTGGCGGTGGCCTACCCGGAGTTGGATGGGCACTTGAGGGCATCACAGCAGACACAAGGGGGTGAGTACACTCTCATTCAGCTGACTTTGCGTGCAGTGGAGGTGTCTGGGTGGGGGAGGAGGGCTGTGGGTTTACCTAGGCCAGGGCGAGTTCCATAGGCTAGGCCCCTCTGTAAGGCTTGGCCCTGTGGCCCCCCACCCCACCTCTGTAGAGTGCCAAGTACATCTATTCATGCACCTGTGTCATCTATGTGTGCAGATGTCGTCCATAGCCTTGTAGGCCATTTCCCAGTAAATGCACTGTAGAGCTCAAGAGCGCGACGTATGCAAGGGGCTTCTGTGTCTGTCTTGTCCGCCAACGGTAGCGGTAATCCATGCACTCAACATGTCTTTCTTCTGTTCCCCCCCCCTTTTTTGTGGGCTCCCTGTTCTTGTGTGCATTAGCATCATCAGGCGGAGGAGCAGTGGCACCGGAGCACGAGGGAGCTGCATCCCACATGGCCATGGAGGGCCACACTACGGACTCAGAATACACCAGTGGGATGGAGGGTGAGGGGAGCACCACAGCTGGGACAGGAGCTGAAACCAGCGACACAGACTTGTTCTCCGCTGGGAGCTCCCTTGTGGTGGTGGCAACATCTGTGCCCCCTGCATCTACAGGTACAGCTGCCACCCCCCCTACCAGCACCGCCCTCCCAGCAGCCCCTCAGCCTTCGTCCCATGCCCGCTCACCCAGGAGGGTGGGCATCACCTTCGCCCCAGGCACCCCAGCCCCTGTCACCCCTACTGCCCTCAGTGAGGAGGCCATTGACCTCCTCAGGTCACTCACTGTTGGGCAGTCTACCATTTTGAATGCCATCCAGGGTGTAGAAAGGCAGTTGCAACAAACCAATGCATTCCTGGAGGGCATTCATTCTGGTCAGGCGGCCCTTCACCGAGCCTTTCAAACTCTGGCCTCAGCGCTGATGGCAGCCATTGTCACTGTGTCTAGCCTCCCCCCTCCAACTTCCTCCACCCAGACCCAATCCCCTGTACCTCTGCCTATCCCAAGCACACCATCAGACCAGCCTGCACACACCTTACCCCACAAGGGAAGCTCAGGCAAACATAAGCACCACACATCCCACAGGCACTCATGCAAGCATCACACATACAGACACACCAACATCCACTGCCCCCACTGTGTCCCCCTCGTTGTCGTCTCCCTCCTCCTTCCCAGTCACGTCTACCCTCACACCTGCATGCACTACCTCTGCAGCCACTACGTCCCGCACCAGCACACCCACCAGCACACCCTGCTCACGTGCACTCACCACCCCCACTACCATGCACACGTCCCCTGTGTCCTCTCCCAGTGTGTCTGTGACGCCCCCTCCGAAGATACATAAACGCAGACACACACCCACCCAACAGCCATCCACCTCACGACAGCCTCCAGCGCATGCACCTGCACCCAAAGCCACAAAACGTATACCTCCTACAACCACCACCTCTTCCTCCACTCCCAAACCCCCTCCAGCTACCCGTTCCAGTGTGTCCAAACAACTTTTCCTGTCTAGCCTTGATCTATTTCCCCCACCACCCATCCAACTCATAGGTCCCAAACTTGCACCTCAGCCACAACATCTCCGGGACCAGTGGTGCCTGTGGTCACAGGTATGTGGAGTGCACCGGCCACCAGGACAGCTAGTGTGGCACGGAGCCACAGCACAGCCAGCCCCCCCTGTGAAGCACCAGAAGTTGGCCAGTGCCCGGCGGGAGAGGGGGAAGACTCCCGCCACCCAAGCTGTTCCCAGGGGTCCCGGTGGGAGTGTGGACTCAGCTGTGACTCCTCCCAAGGTGGGGAAGGGCCACAGGAAACCCGGCAAGTCTGGCAAGAACAGCACGGCGAAGAAGACCGCCATCATCCCCGCTTCCCAGGAGGGCCCCGCCAGCCCCATCCTCGCTGCCCAGGAGGCCACCGCCAGCCCCATCCTCACTGCACAGGAGGCCACCACCAGCCCCATCCTCGCTGCCCAGGAGGCCACCGCCAGCCCCATCCACGCTGCACAGGAGGCCACCGCCAGCGCCATCCTCGCTGCACAGGAGGCCACCGCCAGCCCCATCCTCGCTGCCCAGGAGGGCCCCGCCAGCCACAGCCCAGCTGCCCAGGAGGGCCCCGCCAGCCACAGCCCAGCTGCCCAGGAGGGCCCCGCCAGCCACAGCCCAGCTGCCTAGGAGGGCCCCGCCAGCCATAGCCCAGCTGCCCACTGAAGGACCGCCAGCCCCAGCCCAGCTGGGCAATGAAGGACCGCCAACTCAGTCACCGCTGAACAGGGCACCGCCAACTCAAGCACCGCTGAACAGGGCACCGCCAACTCAAGCACCGATGAACAGGGCACCGCCAACTCAAGCACCGCTGAACAGGGCACCGCCAACTCAAGCACCGATAGCCCATGAATGGCAGGGACACCGACGCAACCTGGACCGTCACGGGGTGCGTGATGCACTCTGGGCACCAGTCCCCCTCCAGAACCAGTCGAGACATGCATCCACTACCTCTGTCCTTCACAGGATGAAGCACTCTGGGCACCAGTCCCCCTCCAGAACCAGTGGAGACATGCATCCACTCCGTCTGTCCTTCACAGGAAGAAGCACTCTGGGCACCAGTCCCCCTCCAGAACCAGTGGAGACATGCATCCATTACCTCTGTCCTTCACAGGATGAAGCACTCTGGGCACCAGTCCCCCTCCAGAACCAGTGGAGACATGCATCCACTACCTCTGTCCTTCACAGGATGAAGCACTCTGGGAACAAGGCCCCCTCCAGAACCAGTGGAGACATGCATCCACTACCTCTGTCCTTCACAGGATGAATCACTCTGGGCACCAGTCCCCCTCCAGAACCAGTGGAGACATGCATCCACTCCGTCTGTCCTTCACAGGATGAAGCACTCTGGGCACAAGGCCCCCTCCAGAACCAGTGGAGACATGCATCCACTACCTCTGTCCTTCACAGGATGAAGCACTCTGGGCACAAGGCTCCCTCCAGAACCAGTGGAGAGATACATCCACTACCTGTGTCCTTGGCAGGATGAAGCACTCTGGGCACAAGGCCCCCTCCATAACCACCCACTCCAGAGACTTGAGAGACTGTGGCTTTGCACTCCCCAGGATTGAACAGTGGCCAAACCACCCACTCTAGAGACTTGTGAGACTGTGGCTTTGCACTACCCAGGATGTAACAGTGGGCAAACCACCCACTGTAGAGACTTGAGAGACTGTGGCTTTGCACTCCCCAGGATGTAACAGTGGGCAAACCACCCACTGTAGAGACTTGAGAGACTGTGGCTTTGCAATCCCCAGGATTGAACAGTGGGCAAACCACCCACTGTATGGACTCGAGAGACAGTGGCTTTGCACTCGCCAGGATTGAACAGTGGGCATACCACCCACTGTATGGACTTGAGAGACTGTGGCTTTGCACTCCCCAGGATACATCATTGGGCATGGAGCCCCCTCATGGATCTGGCATCGTGCACTCATCCGGCTGAGGTGCCCCCCCTTCCCGTCCCCCTGAGGTGCCTGTTGTATTTCTATCTGATGCCCCTGCAGTGTTCTCTCTGTTTTGATCTGGTATCGTGCTTGGGCCTCGCCCATGCATTTTGGGCCCAGTGGTCCACGGACTATAAATGATGCAATACCTGGACTACTATTCTTGGTGTATATTTTGTTAATAGTGTATATATGTATATTTTTGCGTACTGCATTTTAATATATTCCAATAGTTACACTCATTTATTTTTGTCTTTGCATTCTTCCGGGGGGTTGGGGGTGTTACTCTAATGTATAGATATGTATTAGTGTGTGTGTTGTAGTGGATGAGGGTGGGGGTGTTGCGTGTGTGTGTCCCTGTTTTTTGCCTCCCCCTCCCCAGTGTCGTAGGTGCAGTACTCACCGTGGTCTTCGCCACCGGCGTTAGTGCTCCTGGTACAGGAGCAGGAAGACTATCGCAGGTAGGATTTGGAGTTCCGGGTCCATGGTGTCGTCGTTCCTCGTGGAGTGTGTAGAGGTGAGCGTTTTCCCTTCGAAATTCCTGTTTCCGCCGTGTTTTTATCCGCGGTGAATCTTCCCCGGAAAAGGTGGCGGATTGGTAGGTTGTGATACTGTGGGCGTTACTTTGGTGGTCATTCTGACTTTGGCGGGCGGCGGAGGCCGCCTGCCAAAGTCCCGCCGTCAGAATACCGCTGCGCGGTCAGAAGACCGCAGCGGTTATTCTGAGTTTCCCGCTGGGCTGGCGGGCGACCGCCAGAAGGCCGCCCGCCAGCCCAGCGGGAAACCCCCTTCCATGAGGATGTCGGCTCCGAATGGAGCCAGCAGAGTGGAAGGGGTGCGACGGGTGCAGTTGCACCCGTCGTGATTTTCAGTGTCTGCTTGGCAGACACTGAAAATCTTGGTGGGGCCCTGTTAGGGGGCCCCGTGACACCCGTTACCGCCAGCCAGGTTCTGGCGGTCAAAACCGCCAGAACCAGGCTGGCGGTAAGGGGGTTGGAATCCCCATGGCGGCGCTGCCTGCAGCGCCGCCATGGAGGATTCCCATGGGCAGCGGGAAACCGGCGGGACACTGCCGGTTTCCCGCTTCTAACCGCGGCTGTACCGCCGCGGTCAGAATGCCCATGGGAGCACCGCCAGACTGTTGGCGGTGCTCCCGCGGTCGTTGGCCCTGGCGGTCCATGACCGCCAGGGTCAGAATGACCCCCTTTGTCTTCCGCCTGTCTGTTGTCGGTGACCACCAAGCTGTTTGTCTGTACCGTCGTGGCGGTCGGAGTGTTAAAGTGGCTGTCTTTGTTGGCGGTTTCCGCCACGGTCGTAATTCCATTTTTTTTACTCCCGGCCTGTTGGCTGTCTTACCGCCGCTTTAACACCGACCGCCAGGGTTGTAATGACCACCATAGTCCAAAACACAGATACCTACCTTAAAGATGCAAAAGACGGATTGTGTCTTTTGAAAGACAGACCTTTTGATCCAGCAAATTAAATACTAATAGGACTAGATTTGGAAAGCCTATACACAAGTCTTCTTCACCCTGACACATTACACATAATTGAGGAGATTTTTTTTTACTTAGATTGTGACTCCCAAACTCCACGGAATGTGGTTATGGAATGCTGTTTCTGGGCCCTAACCAAAAACTTTTTTGAATTTGAGAAAAATTTGTACCTTCAGAAACATTGGGCCAGCATGTGAAGCACCTTCGCTCTGAGTCTGGCCGGTCTCTATGTCAATTATCTAGAGAAAGAGAGAATCCTAAACCCCACCAATCCATACATAGACAACATAGTATTGTGGAAAAGATATATTGATGACATCTTGGCTATCTGGAAAGGGGATGAGACACAAGTGGTGACATTTTTAGAGTGGTTAAACTGACACGACCAGTTCTTGTATTCACTCACACAATGAGCAAGGAACATTTGGTCTTCCTGGATTTAAACATTATAGCCACCAATGGTGCTCTTAAAACAACTACCCATGAAAAACCAGCAGCCAAGAACTGTTTACTCCTGTTTGATAGTGCTCACCCCCACCATTTGAAAGAGAACCTACCGTTTGCACAATTTCTCAGATTGAGAAGAAATTGCTCAGAGATTTCAGATTACCAAAAAACAAGCCTAGAGTCTAGCATCTAAACTGGAGGCTGAGAAATACCCCCCAAGAATAATCAACTGAGCCATGAAGCGAGCTTGCAATAACAACAGAGAAGCACTTCTGGACAACCCTCCCCAAAAAGAGAAGGAGGAAAGACCGATATGTATCACAACATTTAACATAGCCTCCAATCAAGTAAGCAAGATCATCAACAAAGATTGGCGAATCCTCAATAGTGGCTCATTAAATATTTCCAAACCCATGTTTTCACATAAATGGGGAAAGAGTCTAAGAGACATGCTTGTACACACCCGCCCACACCATCTTCGTAGTAAAACAGAAGATATCAACTACCTACCCAATGGACATTATCCATGTGGGAACTTAGTGTGTGCCATCTAATAAAGGTCAGTAAACAGGTCACCTTTAACAACAGCATAACATGGGACATTAGAGACTTCTCCAATTGTAACACTCAGTGAGCAGTATACACGATCACTTGTCCATGCAACCTACATTATGTGGGGATGACCACCTGCAAGGTTAAGACTCGCATCTGCGAACACCGTAGCAACCTGAAATGTGGATGGGCTACTACTAAAATGTCCACTCATTTCAAAGAGAAAGCACACACAGCGGAGGATTACCCGTAGGTTATCCTAGAACACCATAAAGAGATTAATTGTGAGTTTACACTGTTCAAAAAGGAACAACGATGGGTTTATAAATTCCGCACACACCAATTTGGCCTCAATGAGAACATACCTTGGAGCCAGCTGACAAAGTATTAACATCACATTCATCATTAGTCGGATATACATCTCCTGAAATGAATGGTACGCCTAGGCAGCGCAGAAGGTCCTATGTCCATCTCATTCCTTTACATTCCATAGTGTCACAAAGAGCAAACCCTCAACAATAAATATTAGCCACTTACATATACGTCACCATCATAGTAAGAAAGGAACGAGTAACCTTTCATTAAACACAAGAAAGAAACTCCCAAATAAATATCAAAATGATAAGGGAATCCCCAGTTCTGCCTCTGTAAGACCATGAAGCCCCAATGACCTCTGTGCAATTACAGACACCCACAAGGGATATCTACTTTTAGGGTCCTCGCAGACCAACCCTTCGTTTCACGGGAGGCCACCATCTTGGGGAAGTTAGCGGTCTAGTGTTGCACATTTTAGCATGCCGAGATTCAATAGCTGTACACATTTAAACTCAGCTCCCATGTGAGCATTTAAGTTTCAGACCACGGGGAGGTGAGCATTAGGTACAGAGTGGGAGTGTCGCTTTGAGGAAGTAAGGGCCTTTTGAACATTGTTTACATGGCACTACAGATATGGTAAGATGAATTGATTCTAAAAGTTTGACAAATCTTTAGAGTGTGACTACAAGAACATCCCCCTCCCGGAGGAGCTATGGCATGAGAATCCAAATATTACTGAGTAGGATACCCATGCACCACGTGTGTGCTGTTTGGTGTGTTTCACGTGTTTACATGTTTAAAAGTTTTAAATGTTGTATGTTTTGTACTGTTGATTGTGAGAGTACTTTAGTCCCTCAGTCCTGATATTCACAAGTGCCATTTCCAACGAGTGGCGTGCAGTTTGCAAATAGGTGGCACCACACCCACAAACAACTTATATAGCGACCCATTACAAATGGGGGCTATGATAACTATGCCTCTCTTGTATTTCCACAGGTATCAATGATGGACATCATAAACAATACGTGTTATCTATGACACCACATTAGTAAGGTGAATTGCACCATGTCACAGAGCATGTATTATGCTTTCATTAGAGGTAGTCAAACAAGCAAGGCATACCTCTTATGCACCCAATGGATATACCAACAGATCTTTTCAGATTATTTGCTGATCTATGCTACTCTAATCACAACACTTAGAGAAAAACTTTCTTGCACAAGTGACATTACCACAGCTGCCACAAAACATTTATGATGAGCAGGAGTGTGCCATAACAGAATTTAAAATGCAAAAGGTCACTGAAGATAGTAATGGAATCCAATAACTTTCCCTTTGAAATTTACATGATCAACAAGGCCAGCTTGTAAGTGCTAGTTTTAAGAGTATTTAAAGATACTGACTGCAGAAGAAACATCCGACTTGAAAATAACCATACATTGATCTTTCTGATACCCAATTTGAAGGAATTCCCTCTCTAATACCATATATACAGGTCTATGTGCCTGCTTAAGGCAAATGTCGAAATTCTGACCAATAGGTTAAAAAGGTGACTCTGACAAAGGCAGACAGGCCACATTAATATGCTGAAAATGGAGTTTGGCTTTAGGATCTTTTTAACATCCCCAGCTTGTATGTCTGAGTATGACATAACTGAGCTAAATGCATATGTATGACACTATTTCAGGGATTCTTTTATACAGGAATACTAAATAAAACCCATGCTCTCAGAATGAAGACATAAAAGCTTCATATCTAAAATTAACTAATACAATAAGCGTAAATCGTCATAAACCAGTATAAAATGAATGTATGTAGAACAGCATAAAATACTTGTATTGTCAAACTCAACAAGGAAGATAATTGGGGTACAGGGCAGATGGTCCTGGGATTCTGCGTGGATGTTCTCTCAGTGTATGCAGCTGTCGAACATTTGAAAGGTAAACAAAAGGGTCATCAGTCATTGAGCAATTATATGAGTAAACCCACATCCCTTTCGTAGGCTCACTTCTATCTTCTGAATGTGGTACCTACCTGCGTTCAACAGTATCTCATGTGAAGGCATGCCTTTACTGCTGTTCTTCAGAGATTGGTTTATGGTTTACTTGATTTAAGTTATAGATTTTGAGGTTTATCCTAAAGAACATAAGTACATGACATTAACATACATCACAGTTACATATACAGGAAAGTGTGACACAAAGCAATGAGATTAGTAATTAACCGTGTAGTGGCGTTAGCTGTCGGTAAATGTAATTGCTGTTATGAGTTCATGTTAAAGAGAAAGTTAAAGACACGCCCTCTAAGTACAGGTTCTTTGTAGCTATGAGACACATCCTTTTGCTTTTTTCAAATTTGCAAGTTTCCAAGGATTTACGCAATGCAATCTTGTGACCTATTATAACAAATTAACAACTCATTGCAAGTGGCAAGAACAATCCCTAGTCCGGTTCTCCCAATCTCTTGATTTTAAGTGAATCTTTGACTGTAGGCACTCCTATGCATATTCATGTTATTGCATGCACATAACTAATGGCCCTTTGATAATTTCTTACAGGTTGCCGAAGTCAGGTTAGTAGAAGGTTGCAACAACAAAGCAGCAGTCTGGAAGGACTTAACTATTCCAACTGTGGTAAGCATTCTGGCTTCTTCTGTGCTTGTGCAGCGATGTAATAGCATATGATCCTCTGTCAGATTCTCAAGACAAATCAAGCCTTGTGGTCTTGGGCGGGGTATAAATACTGCAGAACCCAAGATGGCCACCAAGACTTGCCAAGATTTCAGCAAATCTCTGTGTGCCTAGCATGCACATGCACGAAAGGAGACAGATGGAGCGCTAGATGCTCAGATGTTATAAAACAATGTATAAGTCCACTCGGGGGCTAAAATAATATTGTTGTTGCATCACGCACTTCTGGCCGAGCGCAGCACTTCAAATAAACTGGAGGCACACACACTACTGCCGTGAACTGGAATCGTGGGTAAAAACCCTCGTCTGTGCTCCGCTTTATTCAATGAAGGCTGAGCTCCTGGTCAATGGTTTCTAAGATGGCGATTCTAAGGGCCTGATTGAGCTTGCGCATGAATCGCTCGACCTCTCGGTTGGCTTGAGGCCACTTTGGTGTGATTTTTCAATGTCTAATGCCCAAACTCCTCATCATGTCCTGAAAGTCATTCCCTTGGAATGAGGGTCCATTGTCAGTCTTGATCTCCTCCGGGAGACCAAACATGGCAAATATCCTTTCACGAGCTGAACCCACATGTGTGAAAGCAGTGGACTCAAGGACCTCCACAATTGGATATTTAGAATACACATCTATGAGCGCCAGGGTGGTCCTGCTGTCTGGAAAATTTCCAAAATCTAGGCTGACTTGCACCAACGGGTTCATACAGGCTTCTTCAGTAAGGATTGGGACCAGTACCTCTGGGGTGGCCATTAGCTGACAGGCAGGGCATTGTCACACGCATTGGTCCACTCCCTCTTCAAGTCCAGGAAACCACACTTTCTCCCTCATGCGTGCTTTCATTTTTGTCATCCCTTGATGCCCTCCGTCTGCTAGCAGGATGACGCAATCTTGTAGTTGCTGTGGCATCACTAATCGGTGTCCCTGGAGAAGAAGACCCTCAGACGTGGTGCTTAGCTCATTCCAGACTCTCCATATTTTCGTTAAACATTCCCATTCGGCTGTGGTCCAGTTACCTGCATTCTGGAGAAAATTGTGCCAGGAGCCACCTTCCAGCGCTTACTTCATCTTCCAGGACAGCTTCAGAAATCTCCTTCGTGTTGAGTGTTTTGGGACAACTCCCCTGAACGAGTGCATGCACATGTGCTTCCCTGTCTGCTTTGTCTTGATTGGGGATTTGAGCCTGCTCCGGAGGGTGTCTGGATAGGAAGTCCGCAGGGTTCTTGGCCCCAGGTTGCTATACTACTTCCATACAATAATGTTGCAGCTGACTTGCCCATCTTTCAATCCGTGGAAGCAGATGTGGTGCACTCCCCTTGAACAGGGGGACAAGGGCTGATGGTCTGTGACCACCCGGCAAGCTTTCCCTTGGAGGCACAGGTGGAAGTGACCACACGCCCATGTCATTGCCAGGGCCTCCCTCTCAGTCTGGGAGTAGCGCTGTTCGGTCGATGTTAAGGCGTTGCTGGCACATGCTAGGGGAGCCCACAGGCCTGGCTCACTTTCTTGGGCCAGGGCTGCCTGAGGCCTACAAGGCTCATGTCAACCGTAAGTTCGGTCTTTTTCATGGGGTCGAAGTATGCCATAGTAGTGTCACACAGAAGAGCCTTCTTAAGTGCTTGGAACGCTTCTTCTTCCCAGCTCACCCATACCCATGGTGCATTTGTTTTTGTGTGGGCTCGGAGCGGCTCTGACAGCGTGGCCAACCTTAGGATGAATCTGCCACAATATGTTGCCATTCCCAGAAAACTCTGCACTTCAGGGGCAGGAGCTTTCCTGATAGCGTTGGACTTTCGGGGGTCTACTTGGATACCTTCCTGGTTAAATACTTATCCGAAGAATAAAATTGCCCTTTGAAAGAAAACACACTTGTCTCTATGAAGTTGATGTTCTGACAGCCACTGGACGGTGTCTTTCACATGCCAATGGTGATCTTCTGCCATTGGAGAGTATATTAGTATGTTGTCACTTACGTTCATGATGCCTTGTAGTCCGGACAGGGTTTGTCGAATGTCGTCCTGGAACACCTCCGCCTCCGATGACACGCCAAAACTCAGGCGCTTGTATCTTCTCAGCCCGAGGTGCGTCGAGAACGTAGTGATGTATCTGCTCTCCTCCACCAGCCTGAGTTGGTGATATCTGGTGTTTAAGTCTAATTTGGAGAACCACTTGTATGCGTTTAAATCAGCTACAATGTCATCTATGGTGGGAGTAATGTGCCTTTCTCGCTTGATGGCCTGGTTGGGTAGTCTCATGTCGATGCAGAGGCAAATTTTTCCGGGTTGCTTCGGCTTCTCCGCGATCACCATGGGCGATACCCAAGGAGTGGGGCCAGACACTTTCGATGACTCCTTGTTCTTCGAGGCTGGCCAGCTCTTGTTCAACTGGCAGCCTTAGGAGAAACGGTATCCGCCGGTGTCATAAGACAACCGGCTTCACTGCCTTATCAATATGTAACTTCATTGGAGGGGCTTTGAGGCACCCAAGGCCTGTGAATAGTTCCAGAGATTCTTTTAGCAGCTCATCAATTTGGCAAGTCTGTATGCTTTTTGCAAACATGACCAGACCCAACTCCTCTGACGCTTGACTGCCAAGTAGTATGTCCGCCTCCCTGTTGACTACATAGAATGTGGTATCTATCGTTCTTACATCTGCCTGCACTGTCACTGCCATGCATCCCTTTAGAGGCAATGGCTTGTGACTTCCATAAGTAAATATCTTGGTGTTTGATGGGGTCAATGTTGGACGGGGCTGGAGGCGGCGATATTGTTGTTCCCCCATCACATTTACTGAGGCTCCTGTGTCTATGAGGGCCTTGACAGGAGACCCTGCTACTTCAATCATGCAAGTAGGCTGAGGCCTCCGGTGCCTCTTCAAGTCATTTGTAAAGGATATTAAAAACACTTCTTCCTTGTCTTCCCCGGGAGAGGAGTCCACTAGGGTATGACGTGACGCTTGTAGTATGCACCTCATGCCACATGGTCATCTAGAGATAGCTATGTGACCACCCTGGTGGGTGGGTGCCTCCCTCTCACTCCTCCTTTACAGACAGCTGTGAAATGATCCAGTTTTCTGCAGTTGGAGCATGTCTTCCCTTGAGCCAGACAGTCTCTTGGGTTTTGTTCTTCTCTTCCACAGTAATCTCACCATCCTCCTGACTTAGCGGGGACACACGATCTAGGTTTTCTCCTCGTTTGTGACAACTTCACTGCATCTGCACGTTCTGTTTTGACCACCGGGGTTTTCTATGGCATGTGTGACATTGCCATGTCTATCTCAGCTGCTCTCGCCGCAGATAAATCATGGGACCGTGACATGATTAAGATCTCGTCCAGACTGATGTTTGGTTGTCTCAATATTAGTCCTCTCAGTGTTTTGTTCCTGCACCCATGTATAATTTGCACGCGTACCTCTTTCTGTTGATCATCTTCAGTGCATGTGCTTGCTAGTTCCCGGAGGTGAGCATAAAACTGGTTGAGGGATTCACCTTCTCTCTGTCTCGCCCGTCGTAGTTTGAATCTTTTGAAATCCGGGTTCAGCTGTGGATCGAAGTGGACATTCAGGGTCCTCACCGTTGCGTCGTAGTCATCATGGGTACCTGTGCTTGGTAGATGTCTGAAGAGTTTGTATAGTTCATCACCCACAAAGTGTAGGAGCAACAACCTCTTGACAGCTCTGTCCTTCCCACAGGTGGCCACAAAGTAGTTCTCCAGGCGCCCAACCCATACCTTCCATCTAGGTGACGCTGTGGTGGGATCCGCAAGCCCGCCTGTCATTGCGCACTGTGGCTGTTGATGGATGGCTGGTGCTGGTTCATCTGCCATGATGATTTTGCTATTAGTGATGGTTATCTCACGTTCACCGCTCTCAGCATGCTGCGCTGTGGTGCCCCTTCTATGCTCACGTCATGGTCTGGCACAGATTGTTGGCGTCTCCCTTGGGTGCGGCGCCTGAGATGTGTCCCTTGGGGCATCTCCTTGAAGTGTGCAGGAGTTAGATGCCTCCTTTACCTCTTTCCACTGGTGTTGGTGTGCCACTCTGGCTTAGGGCTTGGCATGTCCTCCTTCCCACCAGTCTTATGTACGCAGCTCATGGTGCCCCCAACTGATGACTTGTGCCCTAACTTGAGGCATGCACTGTTAGACATCTCTCATCAGGCACAAACCTGTAGCACAAACATCAGCAGCAGGTGCACTCGTATGTGTTCTGGCCTTCACCCGGCCCAAGAGTGTTATTGCGCGACCTGCTCATCGGATTAATCATGCTGCCTCCCACGTGATAACGGTGCCACTGGACCTCCTCAGCATACGGTCCTGCTCGTGTTGGCACGTGGGTGTAGAGGCCATCCTTGTTGCCAGTGTTGCGTCGCGCACTTCTGGCCGAGTGCAGCACTTTAAATAAACTGGAGGCACACACACTACTGCCGTAAACTGGAGTTGTGGGGAAAAACCCTCTCCTGTGCTCCGTTTGATTAGTTATGCCCTTGCGATCCCCCGGAACCCGTACTCCCCCTTCTGGGTCGGTGTCACTGATGACCGGTCCAAAAACAACTAGACTGTCATTGGACACTACATCTGTGACAGCATGGCTGATGATAGGAAACATGGCAGCTTAAGGGCATAGTGCTTGGGGCTTAGAATTACACAACATGTACAAATAAAGAGAGTGCACTAAGTGCATAACATGAGTATACTGAGAATTAGGATGAGCGCATATACATAAAGAATATTGATTGCATAATATCCTGGGCAATGATAACATGGCCATACTCAGCCCATGGTGACAATAGCAGGAATATGGGCAGGACTGATGAATGGGCAGGGCTGACAGATGGTGGTTATAGCAGGAGTATTGCAAGGACTGATGGGTGGGCAGAGTTGACAGGTGGGTGTCCTGGATCCATGACAAAGCCTTGCCTGTTTCAAGAAATAAGGCAAACTATTATATCACATAAAATACATCATCATATCATGACATCTATTAGGAAGAGCTGTGTTTTGATAATTAAGTAGACCAAGCATGATATTGAGTAGGCTGAAATGGAAAGATAATGTGGTTTGAAAGAAATGGAAATAAAAAAGGGAAAAATAGTCCTTTTGCAGTTTTTTTTCTCAAGGGGGTTTATGACACAGTCTCTGTACTTGATGCATAATTCTATTCACGTTCTTGATAGGACAAGGGAACAAATACTCTTAGCTGAAGATGTTTCCAGCATAGCGAAATCACAGGCAGCATATGAGTGATCAATGAGGTAGATGGGTAATGCAGGCATGTTACCAGCTTCTCTTGAAGGGAATGGACCAGAAAACTGGAACAGATATTGTGGTTCCAAAGCAGTCTGAGATAGTAAAAGTGCTTTTATCGATGGCTCAAATCACATCAGTGGTGTGCGCCAATCCTGGGAAATTCTGCAAAAGGTGATGCTAGTCCATCTAGGAGAACATCTCATATCAAATGCATTGCTCAGCACTGATTCTGGTGTGACTGCAGTGGTTGCTGTACCACTTCAACTACTAGAAATGCCACTGGAGGTGAGTGTGGCCTGGGTTGCATGGCGGCACCAAAACCGCTGAGCTCCAGTGCTCTAGGTCTCACTGAGATCGTTTTTCCTTCTCCCTCCCGGGCTCTGAGGTTGGCAGTGAGGTGCCTGAGCTGGAGGAAGCATAACTAAGGCCCTGGATGAAGGTTGCAGGACCGATGAAGCATGCACCAGTCTCTGAAGAGAAAACCCGGCACCCTCCTGAAAAACACAATGGTGCTGGTATCCGCTGCGTATTGGGAGCTGCAGCGATAAGAGGTGCTGAGACCCTGTGGACGCAGCCTCAGCTGGTGTAAGGGTGCTTGGGGGACAGCTTGGCCTGTTCTTTTGTGGTGGCCCAGGGGTTGGGGTGCCTTGCCCTGGACAGCCAGAGCTGTGATGGATTCAGTTCATAGCTCATGGACCCCACCTCATTTGCACTGTGTTTAGGACATTGGGCATTGATAGGGATGAATGCATGTTTTGTATTGATGAGGCGATTGACATACCATGAACTGGGGGGGCAGCCAGTTCTAAGACTGCGCCATGGTAAGGTAGGGTGGGGTGGGAGATGTAGTTTGGTTCAACTGTTGCATTTGTTTTGCTCACAGGGGGTTCAGGAAACCAAATTTGAAAGGGCATGGCACGAGAAGGCTGCAAGGTATGGTCAGTGGGTTTGGGTATGCATAATCTTACATTGTTAACGTGGAATGTGAATAATCTGGGCCACTGGAGCAAGGGCTGGTGGTAAAGGGCTCATGTGCAATTTAGCAGATGTAGTGTTTCTGCAGGGGACACACATAAGGGCGGATCTCACTCCAGCTTTAGGGCATAGGAAATATAAAGTGGTTGGCCAAGAAGGTCTCACTACAAGCTCTAAAGGGCTGGCTAAACTGGTGAAAAAATCCCTACCACTACAGGTGGAGAAATTGTGGACGGACACTCTAGTTTGGTATGTGGTGGTCTTGAGGAATTGAGAGGGGGAAACCCTAGCATTTATCAATGTGTTTGTCCCTCCAGGCTGCAAGCTGATAAGCTCTGCATCCTAGGATGAGTGGTGGCAGACGTCCCATAGGTGGTGGCTTTTTTGGGGAGTTGACTTTAATAAGATCATTGACCCCCACCTGGACCGTACATACTTTCAGCTGGTACAGCTACCAAATGTGGGGAGGCCCGGGGGATTTGACTGAGTGTTGGGCCTGCAGAATGTTTGGAGAGCACTGCCACGATCAAACCAGGGGATATTCATATTATTCTGGGGGGCACAACATGCACTCCTAAATAGTTTTTTTTTTGCACCTGCTCTGCTCCTACATAGATTTACAGGGGCAGAATATAAGGCACGAGAAATTTCTGATCATGCCCTATTGGAGATTACACTGGTTACACCATGATTGAAGTGGGCATGTGAGTGGCTTATGGTAGCATGGTGCCTCACCAGCCCCTTAGAGATGTCATAGCTGGCCAGGGTAACGGAATCGTACTTCATGGAAAATGTGCATTCAGTGGGTAGCGCTGCTACCCTGTGTATGAAATGGGGAGAGATAAACTCGGGGAGGTCAGTGATAAACGACAGGAGTGGACTGCTGGGAAGCAGAATGAGGCCCCTGGGATTTGGAGGAGATGCATGCATATACCCGACACTGGAGCTCACCCAGAGGCTGGTTAGGAAAAGGGAAGAATTTTTAACCTTGATGATTACTGAGGTGCCACAGGTGTGCATGGCAAAGCAAAGCAGGAAATATGAAGTGGGAGACAAGGCAGGTAAGTTACTAGCATGGCTAGCAGCTAGGGATGTGAAAGATCACATATCAGCGAGATCACGGGCCATGCAGAAGAGAGGGTTACAGGTAGTGAAGTAATTGATGAAGTCATGGCAGAATACCTCCAGGGTTTCTATGCATAGGGATGACCGATTCATGGCACTGCCCTTCGGGATTTTGTTAGAAACTGCTCCTGTACGATGTTGGAGCACCAGAGGGCACTTGAGCTCTAGGAGGAATTGACAGTGGGTGAGATACTGACCACGCTTTCCCAGCTGCAGACCGGGAAGGTCCCAGGTCCCTATGGGCTCCCAGTGGAGCTTATTAGGTGGCTGTCCACAAAGATAGTGGCTCCACTGCATCAGATGTATATAGAGGCCCACAAGAAGGGAGAGTTTCCGCAAGAATTGAGGATGGTGGTGATGATACCTATCCTTAAACCGGGGAGACCATACAATAGATAGGATTCCTTAATATAGATACAAAAATCCTGTCAAAGGCTTTAGCCAACAGGTTGAGGTGGATTATCCTGGACTTGGTCCATCCAGACCAGAATGGGGTTCATGCCTCCTAGATCTAACAGGCTCAATCTGCGAAGGCTACAGAATAATACTGCAGCTGCTCAGGAGGTAGTGATGCTGCTTGTGGTGGTCTCCCTTGATGCCCATAAGGCTTTCAACTCGGTGGAGTGGGCCTTCCAATTTTAAGTTCTGAAGAAGATGAGCTTTGGACTGAAAATTCTGTCCTGGGTCTGTTTATGCAGATCCAAGGTAAATGGGGTCCTCTCCCTGAACTTCCCTCTTCAGAGGGGCATGAGGCAGAGTTGCCCTCTTTCGCGAATGCTCTTTGCATTAGCGATGAAAGCCCCTGCCCAGTGGGTGCCTGCATTGAGGGTTGAAGGTCGGACCCCAACCCCGTGGGAGGAGCTGTCTCACTGTCGCCATCGATGTTCTGTTATACTTAGCTGACCCGGACCAGGGTCTGGGTAGAGTGGGTGAAATATTCGAGGACCTAATCCAAGCTCCAAATTAATTGGGATAACTCCTTGTTCTTTCCTGCACAGCTGCATCTCCCCATGCCACTCAGGGTTGAACAAGAGCATTTTAAATCCAAGGACTGGAGACAAATGTTAAACACTGGGGGAAGCTTCCGCTCACCGTGATGGGTAGCGAAGCATTGTTTAGGATGGTGGACCTGCATTGTATTACGTATGTACTCCTAAACAGCCCATGTGGCATCCTGGAGTCATTCTGTAATGTGGTTGTGGAAGTTGTTGTGGCTGGATGACCCCCTGAGGATAGAGCTGCCCACTCTCCAGCTTTTGGTATATGAGAGAGGCATAGCTCTCCCGAGTGTACAGCACTACTACGGGGCCACTTCAGTCAGTGTAGTTGTTCTATGTTTAACAAAGTGAACATGGATTAATTCTTAGCCACTGTTTTCAGTGTTAAATATAAATCATAAACCATATCAGGAGGATTTACATATTTATCTTGAATCTCAATCTGTATGAATTCATCAGCTGGAGTCACCACCAGAAACCTCTGAGGTGTCTAATGGACTATAGGTACCTCTGCTGCTCTCTAGAAGTGCTTTCACTCAAGTTCTGTTCTACAGAAGTATCTGTAGCTGGTAAGGCATATTTCATAGAAAATCCTGCCACTTTCTTTGTTTTAAATTGAGTTTTAGAGTCTGAACCTTTCTCTTCCCTCTTTAGGCTACCTCAGTCTCTCCTTCTCTTTCATCTTTTTGCTTGCTATATTCTTCTTTTCTTCAGTACTCATTCCAACCCCTCTTTTGCAACTTTTTTACTGTCAGAGTCCTGAAAAGAACAGAAAGAGTGGCTACCAGAATACTGATACCATTGCAGCTCTTCTATTTTATCATGGTCCCTCAAATTATAACCACCCACGCTGGACTCCTAAGTTACTGGATATCCAGTTCATCTTGTTTCTGTTTACTTTCACTTACAGGCTATTCCTTAGTTGAGCACTCAATGTCACTTTTAGGATGCAAATGAAGATTAATAGCTCTTGTATCCAAGGTATCAGGGCCCATGGAGGTGTACAATTCAGATATTATTATTGGTAGTTCCTGTTTGGGTCCTTGAAATGGATCTGCAGCAATTCTCTGGCATATGATGAGAGCCAACACTCCTCCCTTAATGTTGCTTAGGATGACTGAGGCAACTATAGACAAATTCCCCTTCAATTTCATACCTAAGTCCAGAGCTGGTTCAGCTCCATGCTCATTTTGTACTTCCCCAGGTGTTGTACTCCTCTTCGGTTGGCAACATTCCATTGGAATGGCACATAGTCAGTATTCTGTGGTTGCTTTGGGGTGTCAGGTGAGGATAACTGCTTCCAGCTGGTTGGTTTTGTGAGCAATTCAGAAGGCAATTTAATTGTGCTTCCCATGATAGCATTCATTGTTTTTTCACTGATTACTTGTACAGCAACCTGCCATTGAACTATTGGTGCTGCTAGAGCTGGAATTGTGTTCATTGTTTGTAGCACCTATTGAATGAGTTTCCTGTTGAAGGAGACTGTGTAATTTAGGATTCTCACAAGGTCAGTTAATGATAGGGTCTTGGAAAGGGTGTATGTACTCAGGGGACTCACCCTAACATTCCTGGGAGAATGTGGTAACTCACCAGCAAGCCAATTCTGGTTCTCCTAATAAGTTAAATGGATTTCCAGATACTGGTATGCCCATTTGTGTGCAGGTGGTGTTCTGGTTTATAAGCCTGTATCCTCACTGAAGCAGCATTATATCTTCAAACTCCAGCCATCAGTAAAATGTTTCAACATTATATGCTATATGTGCAAATATTACAAATTTAACTGCCCACCCATGCCCCAGCATTGAGGACACCTCTATTCGTTTGATGGTGCATCTCAGTAATTTACTCCTGTTAGAAATTGGATTTCTAGCTGCAGATGTATGCACCTTATCTAAGCAAGGACCTCAATCTTAGGGTAAGTCAGTTACACTCCCTAAATTAACCAGGCTTAACATGAGAGGCAATGTGTAAAATAATTCTGCAAAACATCATTACAGTAACACAGTGAAAAAGAGGACAAAAGGCTCCATACCAGTGTAGAAAAACAGAGAATATTTGTCTGAGTAAAAAATACTAAAACAACAAACAGTAGACACATGAATTTTTGAAGATTAAGGCCCTCATTACGACCCTGGCAGTCGGTGATAAAGTGGCGGTAATACCAACAGGCTTGCGGTAACTACCACCAAATTATGACCATGGTGGAAAGATCTCCGAAATACAGCCAATGTACCACACAGACCGCCAGGGCGGAAACAACAGCCACCATGGCTGTAGCCGGCTACAGCTAGGCGGAAGTCAAAGTTCCACCCACAATATCATGACACCATAATCCGCCACCTTTTCTGGGGCGGTACCAATGACATCAAAAGCCTGGCGGAAACAGACCTTGGAAGTGAAAGGACTCACCATTGGAGACACAGGGTAGAACCACGCCGCCATGGAACCAGAACTGCATGTTTTTCCAATGACATTCTACGTTCTGCTCCACCACGAACAACAATGCCGGCGAAGATGACGACAACGGTGAGTAAAGCCACCTAGCACACAAGGGAGGGGGGAGGAAAAAGAGAGCGGCACACATGCACAACACACAGCCCATATACACACACCATACACACAACCAGATGCACAAGAAAACAAGTTAATCCCGCTCAATCGGCTGAAAAATGCAAGGACAAAACTATTTCACCAAAGTGTTGTAATAAAATCAACACAGTAGAAATAATAAGTTAGGCAAATAGCAGATGTATACAAATATACAGAAAAAGGGACTCAGCCCAGTCTTCAATTTGTGTGGCCCACTTGGCCACAGGCCAAAGTCCAAGGCCCCACTTGTCACCTGCTTTAACACAGAGAGAACACTGCAGGAGTATAATTGGTAAATAGGCAGACACCTCAGGGGGACGGGGAGAGGGGGCACCTCAGCCAGGAGATGAAATAAGACCACTAGTTCTGGTGGGGGCAACATGCCCTGTGCTTGGTCCTGGGAGTGCAAAACCACAGTCTCTCGAGTGGGTGTCTTGCCCACTGATTCTGGAGGGGGAAAAACGTCCTGTGCTTGCTCCTGGGGAATGCAAGACCACAGTTTCTTGAGTGAGTGTCTTACCCACTGGTTCTGGAGGGAGCAGCCCGCAGAACAGCCCATGGAGGCCGGATTACATTGCGTCTGCTGGCGGTGACGGCTGCACTGTGGTGGTGCTGCTGGGGGGGGAGGCTCCTACACATCCCCTGCACTCTCGGACGGATGCACTGGGGTGGTGCTGCTGATGGGGGGAGGCTCCTGCACATCCCCTGCATCCTCGGACGGATGCACTGTGGTGGTGATGCTGGTGGGAGGAGGCTCCTGCACATCCCCTGCACCCTCAGACGGATGCACTGTGGTGATGCTGCTGGTGGGGGCAGGTTCCTGAACATCCCTTGCACCCTCGGATGGATGCACAACCATGGTTGGTGACGGGGGCTCCCTCACAGCTGCTGCTCCAGGCTCCTTGTCCTTCCTGCCTGCTGGTGCAGGCTCCTTGGCCTTCCTGCCTGCTGGTGCAGGCTACTTGGCATTCCTGTCTGCTGGTGCAGGATCCTTGGCCTTTCGGGTGGCAGGTGCTGGCTCCTTGCCCTTCTTGCCAGCTGGGGCAGGCTCCTTAACCTTCTTGCCTGCTGGGACATGCTCCTTCCCCTGTAAGCTGGCCGGTGCAGGCTCCTTCCCCTTTGGGCTGGCTGGTGCAGGCTCCTTGGCCTTCCTGCCTGCTGGTGCAGGCTCCTTGGCCTTTCGGGTGGCAGGTGCAGGCACCTTGGCCTTTCGGATGGCAGGTGAAGGCTTCTTGGCCTTTCGGGTGGCAGGTGCTGGCTCCTTAGCCTTCTTGCCTGCTGGGGCAGGCTCCTTCCCCTTTAGGCTGGCTGGTGCAGGCTCCTTCCCCTTCAGTACATGTGGCCTGGATCCCTTTCCACCACGAGTGGGTGAGGTTAGGACTGGGCCCGTGGACTGTGTGGCTGAGTTGCTTGGATGGGTTCATGATATCCTGGCCATACATGCAGGATGGGGGGGGGGGCGGTTAGGGAAGAGGTCAATGGTGGATAGGAACTTATTTTAGGGACATTTGGGTGGAATAAAGGAAAAGGAATGGGAGTGGAGGATGAGGGAGTGGGTGATGGGTGTGCCTGTCTGGTAGATTTGGGTACAGGTGCCTGGGCTGTATGCTGTCGTGATGTGGATGGCTGTTGGGTGTCTGAGTGCTTGCATTTGTGTACTTTGGGGGGGCAGACACACTGGGAGAGAACACAGAGGAAGTGTGCATGGATGTTGTGGAGGTGTCTGCCAGTGAGTTGTGTGTTCTGCTTGGTGTGGTGATGATGCTGGTAGTGGATGATGATGTCATGCATGCATGTGTGAGTGTGGATGTGGTTGGGAGGGAGGTCGTGGAGAGGGAGACAATGGAAATAGTGGATGTTGTTGTGTCTGCAACTGGATGGTGTTTGTGTGAGTGCTTGTGGGATGAAGTGTGGTGCTTGTGTTTGCCTGTGGTACTCTTGGGTGTTGTCCTGTATGCATGCTTGTCTGTATGTGTGCCTGGGATCGGTTGGGGTTGAGGAGAATGGGACTGGGCAGCAGAAGTTGGAGGGGGGACGGTTGAAACAGGGACAATGGCCGCCATCAGAGAGGAGGCCAGAGCCTGAATCGATCTCTGTTGGGCCGACAAGCCAGTGTGAATGCCCTCAAGTAATGCATTAGATTGTTGCATCTGGGCTGCCGGCCCCTGGATGGCATTAACAATGGTTGACTGCCCTACAGAGATGGATCTCAGGAGGTCAACAGCCTCCTCACTCAGGGCAGCAGGGCTCATTGCGGCAGGGCCCGAGGTGCCTGAGGCGGAGGAGATGCCCACCCTCCTGGGTGAGCAGGCACAGGCAACTCGATGTGAGGCTGCTGGGAGAGTGGTGCTGGTACAAGGAGTGGCGGCTGTACCTGTAGTTGGGGTGGTCACAGAGGTGTCTACCACCACCAGGGAGCTTCCATCGGAAGAGGTATCTGTGTCTGAACTGTCCCCTCCAGTTTCCGTCGTGGTGCTCTCCTCGCCCTCCATCCCACTTGTGCCCTCAGCGTCAGTGGACTCTGCCTCCTGGGTCCTGTGGGATGCAGCTCCCTCTGTCGCCGGTGCCTCTGCTCCTCCACCAGATGATGCTAATGCACATAAGGACAGGATGACAAAAGAAGAAAGGGGGGAAGAGACTAAGGATACACTGGGTCAATGGCTGAACCAACACCACCGTTGGCGTACACAGCACACTCACACAAAGGGAACAGCCCTACGCACTAGGTATTGCACGTCCAGAGAAATTGCTAGCCACCAAGGCATGGGGAGGGGCACACACCGGCAAATGCAGCACACCTGTGACCCACGCAGCCCTGACCAGTAGTGGATGCCTAGGAGCTAGATAGCTGGATTATCCCTTCAGGACCCTAGTCACTAGGGGACCTATGCTACAATGTCAGCCCTGGCCTGGGGCACCCACTGACACACATCCACCACCCGGATACCACCTTACCATGCGTAAGTTGTTATGATGGGCACTGAACTCACTCCCTTTGTGGCTGCTGTGATGCCCTCAAGCGCCCATCCAGCTCTGGATAGGCCACTGCCAGTATGCAGGCCTTCAAAGGGGTCAGGGTTCGACGGGCACCCCTTCCTCATTGGGAGGCCATCCCCAGCTGGGCCTCCCCCGTATTGCATGCCCAGCATCTCAGGTCCTCCCACCGTTTGTGATAGTGGGTGCTCCGCCTGCCATAGACCCCCAGGGTTTGCACCTCCTTGGCGATGGCACGCCAAATACCCTTCTTTTGATGGGTGCTGACCTGCAGAGGCAATACACACAGGAAAATAACATTAGACAAACAGTCCTGCCTGTTATACATATGGCCCACCACACCCGTTCCCAACACCATTGCCACACACAAGACCGTCACACAACCTGTACACCACCAAGAGGACATCCCCCCATCCCCTCTTACACGAGACCTTCACACACACAACTCCATGCCACGTGCCCACAGTATACTCGCCTGTTGGTCTGGAGGCCTGTAGGAGGCTGGACTGGCTTGTAGTGAGTACCAAGGGGTACTTGCACCTTGCACCAGGCCCAGTTATCCCTTATTAGTGTATAGGGTGTCTAGCAGCTTAGGCTGATAGATAATGGTAGCTTAGCAGAGCAGCTTAGGCTGAACTAGGAGACGTGTGAAGCTACTACAGTACCACTTAGTGTCATATGAACAATATCATAAGAAAACACAATACACAGTTATACTAAAAATAAAGGTACTTTATTTTTATGACAATATGCCAAAGTATCTTAGAGTGTACCCTCAGTGAGAGGATAGGAAATATACACAAGATATATATATACACAATAGCAAAAATATGCAGTATAGTCTTAGAAAACAGTGCAAACAATGTATAGTTACAATAGGATGCAATGGGGAAACATAAGGATAGGGGCAACACAAACCATATACTCCAAAAGTGGAATGCGAACCACGAATGGACCCCAAACCTATGTGACCTTGTAGAGGGTCGCTGGGACTATTAGAAAATAGTGAGAGTTAGAAAAATAACCCTCCCCAAGACCCTGAAAAGTGAGTGCAAAGTGCACTAAAGTTCCCCTAAGGACAAAGTAGTCGTGTTAGAGGAATAATGCAGGAAAGACACAAACCAGCAATGCAACAACTGTGGATTTCCAATCTAGGGTACCTGTGGAACAAGGGGACCAAGTCCAAAAGTCACAAGCAAGTCGGAGATGGGCAGATGCCCAGGAAATGCCAGCTGCGGGTGCAAAGAAGCTTCGACTGGACAGAAGAAGCTGAGGTTTCTGCAGAAACAAAAAGGGCTAGAGACTTCCCCTTTGGTGGACGAATCCTTCTCGCCTTGGAGAATTGTGCAGAAGTGTTTTCCCGCCAAAAGGACGCCAACAAGCCTTGCTAGACGCAAATCGTGCGGTTGGCGTTTTTGGACGCTGCTGGGGCCCAGGAGGGACCAGGAGGTCGCAAATTGGACCTGAAGAGAGAGGGGACGTCGTACAAGACAAAGAGCCCTCACTAAAGCAGGTAGCACCCGGAGAAGTGCCAGAAACAGGCACTACAAGGATGCGTGAAACGGTGCTCGCCGAAGTTGCACAAAGGAGTCCCACGTCGCCGGAGACCAACTTAGAAAGTCGTGCAATGCAGGTTAGAGTGCCGTGGACTCAGGCTTGGGTGTGCACAAAGGATTTCTGCCGGAAGTGCACAGGGGCCGGAGTAGCTGCAAAGTCGCGGTTCCCAGCAATGCAGCCCAGTGAGGTGAGGCAAGGACTTACCTCCACCAAACTTGGGCTGAAGAGTCACTGGACTGTGGGGGTCACTTGGACAGAGTCGCTGGATTCGAGGGACCTCGCTCGTCGTGCTGAGAGGAGACCCAAGGGACCGGTGATGCAGCTTTTTGGTGCCTGCGGTTGCAGGGGGAAGATTCCGTCGACCCACAGGAGATTTCTTCTGAGCTTCTGGTGCAGAGAGGAGGCAGGCTACCCCCACAGCATGCACAAGCAGGAAAACAGTCGAGAAGGCGGCAGGATCAGCGTTACAGAGTTGCAGTAGTCGTCTTTGCTACTATGTTGCAGGTTTGCAGGCTTCCAGCGCGGTCAGCGGTCGTTTCCTTATCAGAAGGTGAAGAGAGAGATGCAGAGGAACTCGGCTGAGCTCATGCATTCGTTATCTAAAGTTTCCCCAGAGACAGAGACCCTAAATAGCCAGAAAAGAGGGTTTGGCTACCTAGGAGAGAGGATAGGCTAGCAACACCTGAAGGAGCCTATCACAAGGAGTCTCTGACGTCACCTGGTGGCACTGGCCACTCAGAGCAGTCCAGTGTGCCAGCAGCACCTCTGTTTCCAAGATGGCAGAGGTCTGGAGCACACTGGAGGAGCTCTGGACACCTCCCAGGGGAGGTGCAGGTCAGGGGAGTGGTCACTCCCCTTTCCTTTGTCCAGTTTCGCGCCAGAGCAGGGTCCCTGAACCGGTGTAGACTGGCTTATGCAGAATTGGGCACCTCTGTGCCCAACAAAGCATTTCCAGAGACTGGGGGAGGCTTCTCCTCCCCTGCCTTCACACCATTTTCCAAAGGGAGAGGGTGTCACACCCTCTCTCAGAGGAAGTTCTTTGTTCTGCCATCCTGGGCCAGGCCTGGCTGGACCCCAGGAGGGCAGCTGCCTGTCTGAGGGGTTGGCAGCAGCTGCAGTGAAACCCCAGGAAGGGCAGTTTGGCAGTACCAGGGTCTGTGCTACAGACCACTGGGATCATGGGATTGTGCCAACTATGCCAGGATGGCATAGAGGGGGCAATTCCATGATCATAGACATGTTACATGGCCATATTCGGAGTTACCATTGTGAAGCTACATATAGGTAGTGACCTATATGTAGTGCACGCGTGTAATGGTGTCCCCGCACTCACAAAGTTCAGGGAATTGGCTCTGAACAATGTGGGGGCACCTTGGCTAGTGCCAGGGTGCCCTCACACTAAGTAACTTTGCACCTAACCTTTACCAGGTAAAGGTTAGACATATAGGTGACTTATAAGTTACTTAAGTGCAGTGTAAAATGGCTGTGAAATAACGTGGACGTTATTTCACTCAGGCTGCAGTGGCAGGCCTGTGTAAGAATTGTCAGAGCTCCCTATGGGTGGCAAAAGAAATGCTGCAGCCCATAGGGATCTCCTGGAACCCCAATACCCTGGGTACCTCAGTACCATATACTAGGGAATTATAAGGGTGTTCCAGTAAGCCAATGTAAATTGGTAAAAATGGTCACTAGCCTGTTAGTGACAATTTGGAAAGAAATGAAAGAGCATAACCACTGAGGTTCTGATTAGCAGAGCCTCAGTGAGACAGTTAGTCACTACACAGGTAACACATTCAGGCACACTTATGAGCACTGGGGCCCTGGGTTACCAGGGTCCCAGTGACACATACAACTAAAACAACATATATACAGTGAAAAATGGGGGTAACATGCCAGGCAAGATGGTACTTTCCTACACAACCCCCCCCCAAACGAAGGACAATAAGACTAGCCATGACCTGATGAGTCTTCATTGTCTAAGTGGAAATATCTGGAGAGTCCATCTGCATTGGAGTGGCTACTCCCAGGTCTATGTTCCACTGTATAGTCCATTCCCTGTAGGGATATGGACCACCTCAACAATTTAGGATTTTCACCTTTCATTTGTTTTAGCCAAAGTAGAGGTTTGTGATCTGTCTGAACAATGAAGTGAGTGCCAAACAGGTATGGCCTCAACTTCTTCAGAGCCCAGACCACAGCAAAGGCCTCCCTCTCAATGGCAGACCAACGCTTTTCTCTAGGGGTCAACCTTCTACTAATAAAAGCAACAGGTTGATCCTGGCCCTCAGAATTAAGTTGTGATAGGACTGCCCCTACTCCTAATTCAGATGCATCAGTTTGGACATAGAATTTTTTAGAGTAACAAGGGCTTTTCAGGACAGGTGCAGAGCACATGGCCTGCTTCAGCTCCTCAAAAGCTTTCTGACAGTTTGCTGTCCATAATACCTTTTTAGGCATTTTCTTGGATGTGAGGTCATTAAGAGGGGCTGCAATGGAGCCATAGTTCTTAATGAACCTCCTGTAATACCCAGTGAGGCCTAGGAAGGCTCTCACCTGAGTCTGAGTGGTAGGGGGAACCCAATCAATAATAGTTTGGATTTTCCCCTGAAGTGGTGCAATCTGTTCCCCACCAACAAGGTGTCCCAGATAAACCACCTTACCCTGCCCTATCTGGCACTTTGAAGCCTTGATAGTGAGGCCTGCCTTTTGCAGGGCCTCCAAAACTTTCCATAGGTGGACCAGGTGATCATCCCAGCTGGAGCTAAAGACAGCTATATCGTCCAAATATGCTGCACTGAAAGCTTCCAGCCCTTGCAGGACTGTGTTCACCAACCTCTGAAAAGTGGCAGGTGCATTTTTCAAACCAAAAGGCATTACAGTAAACTGGTAATGTCCTCCAATGGTAGAAAATGCAGTCTTAGGTTTAGCATCTTCTGATAATTTGATCTGCCAATACCCTGCAGTCAAATCAAAAGTGCTTAGATACTTGGCAGATGCCAGTGTATCTATAAGCTCATCTGCCCTGGGTATAGGGTGAGCATCAGTTTTGGTTTCCAAGTTGAGACCTCTATAGTCTACACAAAACCGCATTTCCTTCTTTCCATCTTTAGAATTGGGTTTTGGTACCAGTACCACAGGAGAAGCCCATGGACTGTCAGAGTGCTCAACCACTCCTAGTTCCAACATTTTCTGAACTTCTTGCTTTATGCAGTCCCTGACATGGTCAGGCTGCCTATAGATCTTACTTTTGACAGGTAAACTGTCTCCAGTATCTATAGTGTGCTCACACCAAGAAGTGGTGCCTGGCACAGTAGAGAAGAGTTCTGAAAATTGTCCTAGGAGATTTATGCAATGGTCTTTCTGCTCAGCAGTAAGACAATCAGCCAAAACTACACCTTCCACAAGAGCATCTTGTTCTGTGGAAGAGAAGAGATCAGGTAGAGGATCACTGTCTTCTTCCTGTCCCTCATCAGTTGCCATGAGCAGGGTGAGATCAGCCCTGTCATAGTAGGGTTTCAGGCGGTTGACATGGAGCACCCTAAGGGGACTCCTGGCAGTGCCTAAGTCAACCAAGTAGGTGACTTCACCCTTCTTTTCAACAATTGTGTGGGGTCCACTCCATTTATCTTGGAGTGCTCTTGGGGCCACAGGCTCCAAGACCCACACTTTCTGCCCTGGTTGGTACTGAACTAAAACAGCCTTCTGATCATGCCATTGCTTCTGGAGCTCTTGGCTGGCCTGAAGGTTTTTACTGGCCTTTTTCATGTACTCAGCCATCCTTGATCTGAGGCCAAGTACATAATCCACAATATCCTGCTTAGGAGCTTTTAAAGGTTGTTCCCAACCCTCCTTTACAAGTGTGAGTGGACCCCTAACAGGGTGTCCAAAAAGAAGTTCAAAGGGGCTGAAGCCCACTCCTTTCTGGGGTACCTCCCTGTAGGCAAAAAGGAGGCATGGTAGAAGGATATCCCATCTCCTGCGGAGTTTTTCAGGGAGACCCATAATCATGCCTTTGAGAGTTTTATTAAATCTCTCCACCAGTCCATTTGTTTGTGGATGATAGGGTGTTGTGAACTTGTAAGTTACACCACACTCCTTCCACATGGCCTTTAAGTATGCAGACATGAAATTGCTTCCTCTGTCTGATACTACTTCCTTTGGGAAGCCCACCCTGGAAAATATTCCCAGGAGGGTCTTTGCCACTGCAGGTGCTGTAGTGGTCCTTAAAGGAATAGCTTCAGGATATCTTGTGGCATGGTCCACTACCACTAAGATAAACCTATTGCCTGAAGCAGTAGGAGGGTCAAGGGGGCCAACAATGTCAACCCCTACCCTTTCAAAGGGAACCCCAACCACAGGCAGTGGGATAAGGGGTACCTTTGGAGTGCCACCTGTCTTGCCACTGGCTTGACAGGTTTCACAGGACTTACAAAATTCCTTTGTGTCCTCAGACATCCTAGGCCAATGAAAGAATGGAACCAATCTGTCGCAAGTTTTCATTTGACCCAGGTGCCCAGCTAGGGGAATGTCATGTGCCAGTGTTAGGAGGAACTTTCTGTACTCCTGAGGAATCACTAATCTCCTGGCAGCTCCAGGTTTAGGATCCCTATGCTCAGTGTACAAGAGGTTGTCCTCCCAGTAAACTCTGTGAGAGTCACTGACATCCCCATTAGCCTGTTTGACAGCTTGCTGTCTGAGACCCTCTAATGTGGGACAGGTTTGCTGTGCCACACTCAGCTCCTCTCTGGCAGGCCCCCCTTCACCCAAAAGCTCAGCAGTGTCTGCTTCCAGCTCCTCTGGTGTAGGTTCTGCACAGGGAGGGAATTCTTCTTCCTCAGAAGTAGAATCCACTGTAGAGGGAGGGATAGTAGGAAGTGGTTTGCTTCTACTAGCCCTAGCTTTAGGGAGCACTTGGTCCATTGTTCCAGGATCCAAGCTTCCCTGTCCTTTTTGCTTTTTGGCCTGAGCCCTTGTCAAAGCAAAAATATGCCCTGGGATGCCCAGCATTGCTGCATGGGCCTCCAACTCCACATCTGACCAAGCTGATGTCTCCAAATCATTCCCTAATAGACAGTCTACAGGTAAATCTGAAGCTACCACAACTTTCTTTGGACCAGTTACCCCCCCCCAGTTGAGATTTACAACAGCCATGGGGAGGCTTTGTGTTAGGTTGTGAGCATCGGTTACTTGGTACTGGTGTCCAAGTATGTGTTGTTCAGGGTGCACCAGTTTCTCAATCACCATTGTGACACTGGCACCTGTGTCCCTGTAGGCCTGGACCTCAACACCATTTATTAGGGTTAGTTGCTTGTACTTCTCCAAGTTATGGGGGCAAGCAACCAAAGTGGCTAAATCAATAGCCCCTTCAGAGACTAAAGTAGCCTCTGTGGTCTCCCTAATTAGACCAACCCCAACTAAATTACCAAAAGTGAGCCCAGCTACTCCCTTGGATTGGCTATTAGTAGGTTTGCTCCCACCACCACTGCTATTAGTAGGGACACTAGGTGTAGCAGTAGGGGTTGTAGTGGTAGGAGCTGTGGTGCCTTTCTTTGGACAACTGGGATCTGTTGTCCAATGGCCTTTTATTTTACATAAATAGCACCATGGTTTATTTTCCTTGTTCTGATTAAAGGAGGATTTGGACCCACCACCCCCACCAGAGTGTTTTTGTGGGCCTGATGAAGACTCATTTTTAGATTTGTCCCCACCCTTGTCAGAAGACTTACCATCCTTCTTTTTGTTGCCATCTTTGTCACCCCCTGTATGAACTTTTCTGTTCACTCTTGTTCTGACCCATTTGTCTGCCTTCTTTCCCAATTCTTGGGGAGAGGTCAGATCAGAGTCCACCAAGTACTGGTGCAACAAATCAGACACACAATTATTAAGAATATGCTCTCTCAGGATCAAGTTATACAGGCTGTCATAATCAGTAACTTTACTGCCATGTAACCACCCCTCCAAGGCCTTCACTGAATGGTCAATGAAATCAACCCAGTCTTGTGAAGACTCCTTTTTGGTCTCTCTGAACTTTATCCTGTACTGTTCAGTGGTTAAGCCATAACCATCCAGGAGTGCATTCTTAAGAACTTGGAAATTATTAGCATCATTTTCTTTCACAGTAAGGAGCCTATCCCTACCTTTTCCACTAAATGATAGCCATAAGATAGCAGCCCACTGCCTTTGAGGGACATCCTGTACAACACAGGCCCTCTCAAGTGCAGCAAACCACTTGTTAATGTCATCCCCATCCTTTTAAGGGGGAACTATCTTGTGCAGATTCCTGGAATCATGCTCTTTTGCAGGATTACTATGGGGAATACTGCTGCTGCCACCATGAGTATCTAAACCCAACTTCTGTCTTTCCTTCTCTAATTCAAAAGACTGTCTATCCAAATCCAGCTGTTGCTTTTTAAGCTTCAGTCTGGTTTGTTCCACCCTCAACTTATTGAGTTCCCTCTCTAACATTCTGTCATCAGGGTTGGTGGGAGGGACATTTCTAGAAACAGAGCTATGATGGGAATGAACAGAAGGAGACCTGTCCCTTACAGAAGCCACCCTAACAGCTTGGTTAACAGAAACATTACTACCAGTATGGTGAGAATAAATGCTTTTGCTATGATGTGAGACAACACTATTTATATGGTGTGGCTCATCATCATTACCATCTATGCTAGACTGTCTAGTAATGGGCAGGCTAGGAAGTTTCTTTCCTGAATCTTTTCCTGGGGGAGTCCCTGAATCAGATTGTGAACTATTAGGTACTTTTTCAACAGATGGGGCACCTATGGCCTTATCCTGTTCTCTAAGCATGTTAAGTAACAGTTCCAAGGAAGGATTCTTCCCTACACTCAAACCTCTCTCTATACAGAGACTCCTTGCTCTTTTCCAGCTAAGGTTGTCATATGCAAGTTTGGACAGATCAACACTTTGGCCTGTGCCAGACATTTTTAGAGAGAGTTAAAGTGATAGAAAAAGAGAAAAAAGTTTTCAGAACTTTTTGGAAAGACAGAAAAAAACTTTTTAAACTTTTAAGAACTTTTTGAAAGTTTAGGAGAACTTTTCAGCACTTAGAAAAGAGTGAAAAGAGGAAATGCAAAACTTTTTGGCTATGTGTATATACACTGACCTTGTTTTGTATATTTTTCTCTTATGAAAAGTACAATGACAAGAGTGGTAAGTAGTCTCAAGCACTTATCCCACCACTGCACAACCAATGTAGGAGGCTGGACTGGCTTGTAGTGAGTACCAAGGGGTACTTGCACCTTGCACCAGGCCCAGTTATCCCTTATTAGTGTATAGGGTGTCTAGCAGCTTAGGCTGATAGATAATGGTAGCTTAGCAGAGCAGCTTAGGCTGAACTAGGAGACGTGTGAAGCTACTACAGTACCACTTAGTGTCATATGCACAATATCATAAGAAAACACAATACACAGTTATACTAAAAATAAAGGTACTTTATTTTTATGACAATATGCCAAAGTATCTTAGAGTGTACCCTCAGTGAGAGGATAGGAAATATACACAAGATATATATACACAATAGCAAAAATATGCAGTATAGTCTTAGAAAACAGTGCAAACAATGTATAGTTACAATAGGATGCAATGGGGAAACATAGGGATAGGGGCAACACAAACCATATACTCCAAAAGTGGAATGCGAACCACGAATGGACCCCAAACCTATGTGACCTTGTAGAGGGTCGCTGGGACTATTAGAAAATAGTGAGAGTTAGAAAAATAACCCTCCCCAAGACCCTGAAAAGTGAGTGCAAAGTGCACTAAAGTTCCCCTAAGGACAAAGCAGTCGTGTTAGAGGAATAATGCAGGAAAGACACAAACCAGCAATGCAACAACTGTGGATTTCCAATCTAGGGTACCTGTGGAACAAGGGGACCAAGTCCAAAAGTCACAAGCAAGTCGGAGATGGGCAGATGCCCAGGAAATGCCAGCTGCGGGTGCAAAGAAGCTTCAACTGGACAGAAGAAGCTGAGGTTTCTGCAGGAACAAAAAGGGCTAGAGACTTCTCCTTTGGTGGACGGATCCCTCTCGCCTTGGAGAGTCGTGCAAAAGTGTTTTCTCGCCGAAAGGACGTTAACAAGCCTTGCTAGACGCAAATCGTGCGGTTGGCGTTTTTGGACGCTGCTGGGGCCCAGGAGGGACCAGGAGGTCGCAAATTGGACCTGAAGAGAGAGGGGACGTCGAGCAAGACAAAGAGCCCTCACTAAAGCAGGTAGCACCCGGAGAAGTGCCAGAAACAGGCACTAAGAGGATGCATGAAACGGTGCTCGCCGAAGTTGCACAAAGGAGTCCCACGTCGCCGGAGACCAACTTAGAAAGTCGTGCAATGCAGGTTAGAGTGCCGTGGACCCAGGCTTGGCTGTGCACAAAGGATTTCCGCCGGAAGTGCACAGGGGCCGGAGTAGCTGCAAAGTCGCGGTTCCCAGCAATGCAGCCCAGCGAGGTGAGGCAAGGACTTACCTCCACCAAACTTGGGCTGAAGAGTCACTGGACTGTGGGGGTCACTTGGACAGAGTCGCTGGATTCGAGGGACCTCGCTCGTCGTGCTGAGAGGAGACCCAAGGGACCGGTGATGCAGCTTTTTGGTGCCTGCGGTTGCAGGGGGAAGATTCCGTCGACCCACAGGAGATTTCTTCGGAGCTTCTGGTGTAGAGAGGAGGCAGGCTACCCCCACAGCATGCACAAGCAGGAAAACAGTCGAGAAGGCGGCAGGATCAGCGTTACAGAGTTGCAGTAGTCGTCTTTGCTACTATGTTGCAGGTTTGCAGGCTTCCAGCGCGGTCAGTGGTCGTTTCCTTATCAGAAGGTGAAGAGAGAGATGCAGAGGAACTCGGCTGAGCTCATGCATTCGTTATCTAAAGTTTCCCCAGAGACAGAGACCCTAAATAGCCAGAAAAGAGGGTTTGGCTACCTAGGAGAGAGGATAGGCTAGCAGCACCTGAAGGAGCCTATCACAAGGAGTCTCTGACATCACCTGGTGGCACTGGCCACTCAGAGCAGTCCAGTGTGCCAGCAGCACCTCTGTTTCCAAGATGGCAGAGGTCTGGAGCACACTGGAGGAGCTCTGGACACCTCCCAGGGGAGGTGCAGGTCAGGGGAGTGGTCACTCCCCTTTCCTTTGTCCAGTTTCGCGCCAGAGCAGGGGCTAAGGGGTCCCTGAACCGGTGTAGACTGGCTTATGCAGAATTGGGCACCTCTGTGCCCAACAAAGCATTTCCAGAGGCTGGGGGAGGCTACTCCTCCCCTGCCTTCACACCATTTTCCAAAGGGAGAGGGTGTCACACCCTCTCTCAGAGGAAGTTCTTTGTTCTGCCATCCTGGGCCAGGCCTGGCTGGACCCCAGGAGGGCAGCTGCCTGTCTGAGGGGTTGGCAGCAGCAGCAGCTGCAGTGAAACCCCAGGAAGGGCAGTTTGCCAGTACCAGGGTCTGTGCTACAGACCACTGGGATCATGGGATTGTGCCAACTATGCCAGGATGGCATAGAGGGGGCAATTCCATGATCATAGACATGTTACATGGCCATATTCGGAGTTACCATTGTGAAGCTACATATAGGTAGTGACCTATATGTAGTGCACGCGTGTAATGGTGTCCCCGCACTCACAAAGTTCAGGGAATTGGCTCTGAACAATGTGGGGGCACCTTGGCTAGTGCCAGGGTTCCCTCACACTAAGTAACTTTGCACCTAACCTTTACCAGGTAAAGGTTAGACATATAGGTGACTTATAAGTTACTTAAGTGCAGTGTAAAATGGCTGTGAAATAACGTGGACGTTATTTCACTCAGGCTGCAGTGGCAGGCCTGTGTAAGAATTGTCAGAGCTCCCTATGGGTGGCAAAAGAAATGCTGCAGCCCATAGGGATCTCCTGGAACCCCAATGCCCTGGGTACCTCAGTACCATATACTAGGGAATTATAAGGGTGTTCCAGTAAGCCAATGTAAATTGGTAAAAATGGTCACTAGCCTGTTAGTGACAATTTGGAAAGAAATGAGAGAGCATAACCACTGAGGTTCTGATTAGCAGAGCCTCAGTGAGACAGTTAGTCACTACACAGGTAACACATTCAGGCACACTTATGAGCACTGGGGCCCTGGGTTACCAGGGTCCCAGTGACACATACAACTAAAACAACATATATACAGTGAAAAATGGGGGTAACATGCCAGGCAAGATGGTACTTTCCTACAAGGCCCATTGAGCAGTCCATTCTGGGGTAGGACCCCATCCACCTGTCTCTCCAGCTCCTCTGAAGAGAAGGCTGGGGCCCTTTCCCCGGTCAAACTGGCCATGGTAGGTTCCAGACACAGGTCACAGCAGCATATGCAGTATAGGTCCTCTCCTATGGAAGGTCAGGTAGCAAGTGAGGAATATGATAGAAAATGGCGGTCACGTCAGAGGCAGTGCATACTGTCACCACTGGCGTTGATCACCATTGGCCACTGTACCCCATAGGGCCCAATGTTAACCAATGAGGAGTTGCACGGCGGTTCCCTTACATGAGGGGAAGGATGGCCTCTGGAATAATTCTTCATCACAAGAGATATTCACACATACTGGACAAATCACATTGACCCATCACATGTTTACAGGATGCAAACTACTGTTGTATCTCCATTGTTCAGTTTGTGAGCGGCTTCTCACTATTTTGTCCCTTAGATTGCTACCTCTGTAGATGAATAGGAGATGGAGACATACCCCAGTGTACAGACCTCTGGTGGACTTGGCAACACTGGAGGACAGACACACTATCCTCACCTATACACTTGACAGGGCCACAATCACAGAGCTGTGTGCCCAGTTGGAACCAGACCTGATATCTGCTATCCGTCACCTCACTGGGATCCCCGCTCTTGTGAAAGTGCTATCAGTACTCCATTTCCTGGTAACTGGTTCCTTCCAAGTGACCGTGGGCTTGGCAGCAGGAATGTCACAGCCAATGTTCTCAAACGTGCTGACAAGAGTGTTGTCTGCCCTGATAAAATGCTATGCAGCTACATTGTTTTTCCCCAGGTTGAGGATTTGGCCATAGTGAAGGCCGAGTTTTATCCAATGGGACACATCCCCAACATAATTGGGCCGATTGATGGAACACATATTGCATTTGTCCCCCCAGAATGAACAGGTGTTCAGGAATCGTAAGAGTTTCCGCTCCATGAATGTTCAGATGGTGTGCTTGATGGACCAGTACATCTCCCACGTCAATGCTAAATAACTTGGGTCAGTGCATGATGCCTTTGTCCTGAGGAATAGCAGCATCACAAATGTGATGGCCCAACTACAGGGTGTGGCTAATAGGTGAGCCCAGGTTCCCACCCAGTATATGTTGATGTATGGTGTGGGCCATATAGGATAGTGTGTGGCTAAATGTTGTCCCTCAATATTTGCAGATAGCTCTAGTTACCCAAACCTATCATGGATGCTGACCCCTGTGAGGAATGCCAGGACAAGGGCAGAAGAATGTTATAATGAGGCACATGGGTGCTCCAGAAGGATCATTGAAAGAAACTTTGGTCTCCTGAAGGCCAGGTTCCAGTGCTTCCATCTAACAGGTGAATCTCTGTGCTACTCACCAAAGAAGATCTGCCAGATAGTGGTGGCGTGCTGCTTGTTGCATAACCTGGCCCTCAGACACCATGTCCCATTCCTGCAGGAGGAGGAGGCTGGAGATGCCCATGTGCCAGCAGTAGACCCTGTGGACAGTGAGGATGAGAAGGCAGAGGATGAGGAAGAGGACAACAGAACATGTGTGATCCAACAATGCTTTCAATGACACACAGGTAGGACATTGTTACTTTACATTTCAATTACTTTGGTTGTCATCTGTGTGGCAATGGTATGCTGATATTTCCAACTTCTACACCCACTTACTGTTCCCTCTGGCACTTCATTTTGCAGATGTTAGTGACCTGCCTTATACTCCTGGTGTGATCACTACAGCCAACTACAGGTCATTGATCTATGCTCCTTCTCTGTACAGTTAATTTGCAATGTTTGCACAAGTTTCAATGAATACATATTTGATATACATGACTTACTCCAAATGTTTTTTTTCAAAGGGTATTTAATGAAGTGCTGGGATATAGGGTGAAAGTGCAATGGGATAGGGCGATGATGATGGAAAGTCCAGGGTATTGTTCCAGTCTGTTTGTAGCACAGGTGCATAGTCCAATGGGACATTGGAAGTGGAGCAATGGCAGTTCAAGGTGGACAGGATGACTGAGTGGGACATAAGGGTGACAATCAGGAGAGTCTCATTTCCTGGCGGGGGTCTTGGCAAGTGTCTCTGGCATCTGTCTGGATCGTAGGGAACATTTGCAGGGTGGTTCACCTTCTGCCGGGGGAGAGGTGCTGGTGGCCTGTTGGTTCTGTGGCGGGGCCTCCTGCACGCTAGCGGCAGTGGAAGTGGAAGGCTGTTCAGATGTCTGGCTAGTGGCAGGGGCCCGCTGGTGTGAGACTGCCTCCCTCATAATGTTGGCAGTGTCTGCCAGCACCCCTGCTATGGAGAGCAGGGTGTTGTTGATGGCCTGCAAGTCCTCCCTGATCGCCTGATACTGTCCCTCCTGCAGCTGCCTGTTCTCCTGCACATTGTCCAGGATCTAGTCCATTGTGTCCTGGGAATGTTGATAGGCTCTCAGAATCTCAGCGAGTGCCTCCTGGAGAGTCGGTTCCCTGGGCCTGTCCTCCCCCTGGCGCACAGTAGTCCTCCCAGTGTCCCTGGCGGCCTGTGCCTCTGTCCCCTGAACCGTGAGCCCACTGCCAGTGACCCCAGGTCCTAGATTGTCTTGGGTATGAGGTGTGGCCTGGGGTCCCTGTAGACCTGGGGACAGAGGTATGGGTACGCTGGGTGGGTGCTATGGTGGTGTTTCTAGATGGGGGAGGCTCTGTAGTGGTGTGTGACTGGGCCTGGGTAACCGGCTGTCCAGTTGTTCCTAATGGGACAGGTAAGTCATCCAGATCCTGAAGACCAGAGTTGCTGTCATCACTGTGGGCCTCTTCAGTTGGGAAACTGGATAGTTCTGGCACCTCCTCTCCACTGACATTGGCTAGGGTACCTGTGGGGATGTAAATTATGTGTTATGGTTTCTGTGTCTGACATATTGGACAGCCATGGCTTCCCCTCTATGGTTGGATTTGCCCTGCCAGCGTTCACTTGTGTATGTTAGTGTATGGTGGGATAGTTAATTCTCTGGGGTGTGCATGCTTTAGTGATGAGTGTCCATGCAGGGCTGTGAGGGATATCCATGCATTGGTACAGCATGCAGGGCTTGGCATTGAGATGAGTGGGCTGTGATGGTGGGGTGTGTGGGATGTTGTGGAGTGATGGGAGTGAGGGTGAGAGTATGTGGTGGCATGCAGGTAGGGGGGTGATAATAGGGGAGAGTTGACTTACAAGAGTCCAGTCCTCCTCCTACTCCAGCCAGGCCCTCAGGATGCAGTATTGCCAAGACTTGCTCCTCCCATACTGTGAGTTGTGGGGGAGGATGTGGGGGTCCACCGCCAGTCCTCTGGATAGCAAGCTGGTGTCTTGGCTACTATGGAACATACCTTCCCCCATAGGTCATTCCACCTATTCCTGATGTCATCCCTAGTTTTTGGGTGCTGTCCCACGGCGTTGACCCTGTCCACAATTCTCCGCCATAGCTCCATCTTCCTGGTTATTGATATCTGCTGCACCTATGCTCCAAATAGCTGTGGCTCTACCCTGACAATTTCCTCCACCATGACCCTTAGCACCTCCTCTGTGAAAGGAGGTGTCTTTGTGGTGTTCTGTGAGGTGTGTTGGTGAGGGTGTGTTGGGTAATGTGTTGGGGTGAGTGATGTGGAGTGTGTGAGTGGTGTATAGGTGTGAATAGTGTGTGGCTCTAGTTGTGTCAGTGGTCTTGGTGTCTCTCTGCTGACAATGATTTGTATTCGTAAAGGGTTGTGGGTAATGTGGGTGTGTGAGTGTGGTGTGTGTATGGGTGTCAGGTTTGTGTTGTTTGAATTGTCCAATGTGGAGTTGTTTTGTTTGTGAGTGTCCATTCTGAGCGCAGCGGTATGTACCGCCAATGGTTTACTGCCGTTGAATGTCCACTGTGGTGATTCGTGGGGCATAATATGGTGGGTGTTCTGTTGGCGTAACGGTGTGGGTTTTGATACCGCCAGTTTATCACTGATCTTTGGGCTGGCGATTTGTGTGTGTGGCTGAATTCTGTCAGATTGAAGTGTGTGTGTGTGTCATAATATAGTGAATGGATATCCGCCGCGGCGGTAGGTTAGTGCCCGTCAGCGTGGCGGTAAGTGGGATTTACCGCCAATGTCATAACGAGGGCCTAAATGTGAAAACAGTGCTTAGAAGTCACCAGCACTCAAAAGGTTACTCAATGCCGCAAGGGACCGGTGCAAATCCAAATTCCAGGCAAACCGTGATAGAGGGTAGACTGACTACAGAATTCATGAAGGGTCCGCTGAAACAGTGCCTTTGATGGAGCAATGTGTTGATGAAGAGGAAATGATGCAGCAATATTTTTACAGAACTTGGGCCACTACGTCCTCATCAGGCTCTGTGGAAGAGTATGTGTTGTGTTGTCATTGGGCTGCGCAGTCTGTGAATCCGCCATTGTCGGGCAGCCGCTGCATCACCATTGATGGAGTGATGCGCTGATTTTTTTCTCACACTTGGGGCATTGTGTTGCTTTTTGCAGGTTTCAGCTGCAGAACCTACTTCTTAGGTGCAGGACTTTAGGGGGGAACCTCAGGAAAGGGTAGGACTCACAAATGTCAGAGTACAGCAGCACAAGGAGAGTTGTAAGCAGTCTTTGATGCCCCTGAGACTACAGAAGAAAAGGGGACAAGCCAACAAGCCTTTGGAGATTCTCGGGTTCAAGGATGTAGAAAGCAAGTCCAGTCCCTCTCACTGGAGGCAAGATGCAGCAGGCCCACACAGGATAGTAAGTAGCAAAGAGACAGTCCCTCCTACAGCACAGCAAGTAGTAGGCCAAACAGCAATGCATTTGAAGAGTGTCAGTGTCTCCTGGCAGCACAGCAGTCCTTCCTGGCAGAGTGTCCTTGGTTCCAGTAGAGATCTGATTTGGTGGGGTTTGGGTCTAATACTTATAGCGAAATGTGCTTTGAAGAGGGGTAGACTTTAAAGAGGCCATTGAAGATCACAAGGTCTCTGACCTTCTTTCCTTGGCTCCATACACTCTCCATGGGGTAATGCAGCCCTTTGAGTGGGGAGAGGTACAGTCCTATTCAGGTATAAGAGAGGAGGTGCTAAGCTCTGCCTCCCCCCATCAAACCAGTTAATGGCCAATTAAGGCCCATTAAGTCATGCCTAAGCTCCCATTGTGTGTGACTTTCTAGAAGGAATGCACAAAGCCCAGCTGTCACCAATCCCAGACATGTTTTCAGAGACAGGCAAAGGCACAGAATGGTTTCAGTAAGAAAATGCAAACTTTGTAAAAGTAACTTTTTCAAACTTGCAATTTAAAATCCGACTTCACCATAAGTTGTGATTTTAAATTATGACAGATAGGTCTTGCAGTAGTGAACAATTAATTTCATAGTTTATCACTACAGGGACATTTTAAACTTAAAAGTACATGTTCAAAGTTTTAAGTATGCTGCACCCTGCCCTAGGGACTAACTAGGGCCTACCTTAAGGTGATGTACATGTGATAAAAAAAAGAAGGTTTGGGCCTGGTAAGTGGGTGCACTTGCCAGGTCGAAATGGCAGTTTAAAACTGCACACACAGGCTTGTGCAGTGGCAGATCTGAGACATGTTTGAAAGGCTACGGCAGCGGGTGGCACAATCAGTGCTGCAGGACCACTAGTAGTATTTAATTTACAGGCCCTGGGTACATATTGTGCACTTTACTAGGGACTTTCAGGTAAATTAAAATGCCAATTGGGAAGAAGCCAATGTTACTATATTTTAGAGTACAGAGCACCTGCACTTTAGCACACATTAGCAGTGGTAAAGTTCCCAGAGTCCTAAATCGAACAAAAACAGGGTCCGAAAAAGAGAAGGAGTAAGGCAAAAGCTCTGGGGATGACCCTGTAGAAAGAGCCATTTCCAACAACTCCGATCAAGACTAGAGGAACCACCATTTCAATTAAACACATTTTTTAAAAACAGAAAAACACAGAGGAGGAATAATCTTTTAAGAGTGAAGCATGACAAACCTACAATAATCCTTATTTTATGTAGGAGGTATCCATGATTAGGATGGATGTCTCTGTGCATTTTCTATGATAGTTCTGGTGAGTGTGCATATTCAAACACTACTCAAAGCTCAAAACATTTCTAATACTCCATAGTGGACACCATGTCGCATAAACTAGGGCGCTGGCCTAGATCTACAGTTTGGCTTTCCCATCCACTGGTCAGTGCACCAACGCTTGCCCATGAAAGTCTATGGTATTGTAGCCCCACACAACCCCACTTCACATACCTGTTGGTGTGGTGTCCATGACGTCTGGGTTACTAACCGTCCTATAAAAGAATCAAGGATGCAATGGTAATTCAAACCCAATTTTGTTACTTAGAATACCACATAGAGGTACTGCACTAAGAAAAGACACAGTATACTTAAAAGTGTTTATTTCAGCAGTCTCGTCCTGTTGCTTAGTACATAAGCAACAACCACACAGAATTTAATCAAAACAGCATTAATATATGAGAATAACATTCAGAATAATATGACATTTTAACATGATTGAAATGTTCCTAGCAGCCTGAAACCCTAAGGAGTACTTTTATGCACTACACTATGAAAGCATGGAGTAGTTAACTTGCCTCTAGAGTTTCTTGTGATTCAGCAGACTGCAGAACTGTTCGCAGTGAAGAAGCTGTGTTTGTCAGACTTCGGCTGGAAGGAAGTGTTTCCTCTGAAGGAAAACACACATCATTTGGGCTCAGCTCCTCTCTGTGTTGGCTCTCAGCATAGGAATGGATGCTGCAGCAGTCTGATAGTACCTCTTGCGATATCCTGGGGCCAAGCCCTCTCTGATTCAGTAGTCAATTTGTAGGGTTTTTATAGGGTTGATGTTAGAACTGGGGTTTCTAGTTGTCAGAGTACATACCTTATAGAAGCAGGAACCACCAATCTAGTCAAGGTAAGCTGGATACACAATTACAGATAACCTGTGCTCACCCTCTGGTGTCTTGGCACAGAGCCATCAGATTTATCTACATATCCAATGTTGAAAGAATTTATGCAACACACATGCATAGTAACACAATGAAAACACTGCAAAAATATTCCATCTAGGGTTAGAAAAATAGCCTATATTTGTATGAGTAAAACAATACCAAAATAGAGAAAATCCAATAAGTAGAAGCAGAGGTATGAATTTTAGACAAATAAATCAAAAGTAATGCTTAGAAGTCAATAGAGCTTAGAGATTACTTGAGGTCGTGCTAGACCGGGGTAAATCCAAAGTTCAGGCTGAAAACCATGGAGGGCAGTCAAGCTACAAGACCCACACAGGGCCCGCTGAGAAAGTATCTCAGATGGAGGGTTATGCCAACGTCGAGGAGGGTTGCGAAAGCAATGAGTCGGTTCCGATCCATGCAGCCAGGGGATGCATTGTTGTCAAGCTGCGCAGTTGTCGATACAATGTCCTCGAGGTGCTGCGTCAAACCTTTTGTGATTAAGGTGATGCGCTGGGGCTGGTGATGATGAACAGATCTTCAGCTATGCAGTCAGTAATGCAAAGACCTCGTGTTCAGCAGCAGTGGTGAAGCACTGGCATCAAGGACAATGGTTCTGATCGATGTGTTGATTTCCGGGGTTTGCAGCACAGGTAATCACTTCCAAGGGTGTAGGATTTGATTGGCATCACTTGACAGAGCAGGACTCACACCAGACAGAGTCCCAGTACTGACTGCAGGCAGTCTTTGATGTTCCTGAGACTGTAGAAGAATAGGGGACAAGCCAGCAGGCCCTTGGAGTCACTCTGGGGTTAGGTGAGATGGGTCCAGTCCTTGTCCTCAGCAGAGCAGATATCAGCAGGCAGCAGGGCAGCTCAGCAAAGCAGAAAGCAGTCCTTCCAGTGGAGCAGTCCAGCAGAGTGACAAGCCTTGTAGCACAGCAGTCCTTACTTCTGGTAGAGTTCTTCACAGGTCCAGTGGTGTACTGACTTGGTAGGGTCAGAGACCCAGTACTTATACCCAGTTGTGCCTTTGAATTGGGGTGATTTCAAAGAAGAGTATTTGAAGAGCACAGGGGTTCTTCCTTCCTAGCCCTGGCTCCAGACTATCAGTAGGAGATAATCATCCTTTGTGTGGGGACAAGGACTCCTTATTCAGGTATGTCAGCTCCCCCTTTGTCTTCCTGCCCAGGAAGAGCTATCAGAATGCAGATAAGTTCTCTGTCACACCCACCTTTCCTGTGTTTGTGATTCTCTACAGGGAATGCACAAAGTGTAGCTGTCACCCACCCCAGACGTGTATCGGAGACAGGCTTCAAGGCACACAGAAGTAAAGCTTTCACCCACCCCAGATGTGTATTGGAAACAGGCTACAAGGCGCACAGAGCAGTATGAGCTGAGAAATTCCCACTTATTAAAAGTGGCATTTCTTAAATAGTGATGTTAAATCCAACTATGCAATTAAAGAGGATTTCTTATTACCATTCCAAAGATATGACACATGAAGCAGCTACTCATTTCTGTACAGGAATTACAGTTTAAAAGTGTATTAAGGAGTTCCCAATACTAGCCTATGAGACGATTAGGCCTCTGTCAATCACTCACCTGGTCCCAACTGCGGAAACGACACTGAAGCAAATACCGAACCTCTACTCTTTCTCAGGACGATGGTAGATCCAGGGATGGTATTCCTAGATCCCTCACCCTCCCGAAGAGGAAGGGGGAAGGGTCAAAATAAGAAAGGGAAACTTGCAGTGCTAGATCTGCTCAGTGACAGTACTACTCTGCTTAACAGGATGCATCGCTCCTGAGACTTTCGGGGTATGGGAAGATGAGATTTACGGGACTACTTCTGGTTTCATGAAGACACAGTACCCTGGGAACAACAAAAAGAAGCCATTACCATCAATACACTAGAAAGTCTCTACATAATTTACAATGCACTGCTTCAAAAACCAACACTTACAGGTTTCTCCAAAATCACAGCATTGAGCAGAATAACCAGGTTTTTGAATGACAATCTTCTGAGACTCTTGAGGTTGTACTCGAAAGATGAGATGGAGTTGCTGGTATTCCCAAGCTTACACTCAGTAAATAGGTTGGAGTTATTAACACTCCCAAGTTTATACTCGGTACATAGGATGGAGTTACTAACACTCCTAAGGTTACACTCAGTACATAGGTTGGAGTTACTAACATTCCTGAGGGTACACTTGGTACATAGGTTAGAGTTACTAACACTCCCAAGGTTACACTCTGTACATAGGTTGGATTTACTAACACTTCCATGGTTACACTCGGTACATAGGTTGGAGTTACTAGCACTACAAAGGTTACACTCGGTATATAGATTGGAGTTAATGACACTCCCAAGATATGTTAGGAACAAAAACTGGAGATTACAAGGTTCATACAAATATCAATAACTTCTAAAAGAACATTCTTCTTGACACTTCTGTTCAATGAGGAAACACAGAATTAAGGCTTTCATTACAACCCAGGTGGTAAATGCCGCCAACCGCCATGCAGACGGCATCCAAGATACCCTGACCGCGGCGGTATACCGCTAACCGTGTTATGACCCACACAGAGAAATCCACCACTATACGGACACCCACAGAAGTCCACCAGCCCAAAGGTCAGTGATAAATTGGCGGTACCAAAACCCACAGCGTTACGCCAACAGAAATACACCCACAGCATCAGGACCCACGAATCACTGCGGCGGTCTTTCAACCGCAGTAAACCATTGCCGGCACACACCGCCGCGCTCAAAATACACACACACTAACAAAACTATACCACATTGGACAATTCAAACTACACACACCTGACACACATACACACCACACCCACAACACTATAAAACACACCCCCACAATACCCACAATCCCTTAAAACAAAAAAAAATATTGCCAACTGAGAGGGAGACAAGCCAGGAGCACCCACTCAATATGAGCCACATAACACCATCACCCATACACCATCCACGCACCTCACACCACACATCCCAACACATCACCCCACACACCCTCACACATACCACTCCCACTACACCCATGGCATCACAAAGAAACCCCAGGTTCTCAGAGGAAGAGCTAAGGGTCATGGTGGAGGAAACCATCCGGATATAGCCACAGCTATCCGGATCACAGGTGTAGCAGACGTCCATTGCAAGGAAGATGGAGCTATGGTGGAGAGTTGTAGACAGGGTCAACGCCGTGGGACAGCACCCCAGAACAAGGGATGACATCAGGAAATGGTGGAACGACCTACGGGGGAAGGTGCGTTCTGTGGTAGCAAGACACCAGGTAGCGGTACAGAGGACTGACGGTGGACTCTGGTAAGTCAAATATTTACTACCTTATCCCCCCCAACCTACCTGCATGCCATCACTAACTCCCACCCCTAGCCTCACCCCATCACTCCACCACCTCACATATACCCCACCATCACAACCCACACATCCCAATACCAAGCCCTGCATGCAACAACAATGCATGGACACCCATTGCAGACCTGCATGGACACCCATCACCACAGCATGCACACTAGAGACAATCAGCTAGCCCACCAAATTACAACTCACACAAGGCAAAGCTGCCAGGGCAATTACAACCATAGAGGGCAACCCACCCATGCACAATATGTCACACACCTAAACAACAACACTGCATTTACATCCCCACAGGTATCCCAGCCAATGTCACCGGAGAAGAGGTGCCAGCAACATCCATTCCCCCCTCCCCAAAGAGGCCCACAGTGATGACAGCAGCTCTGCACGCCTGGATCACGATGACCAACCTGGCCCATCAGGGACCTCTGGACAGTCAGTTACCTTGCCACATTCCCATACTACCACAGAGTCTCACCCCTCAGGAAACACCAGTACAGCACCCACCCAGCGGGCCAGTACCTCTGTCCCCAGGACATGTCAATCAGCAGTTGTCCACCCCTTCAGGGACCCCAAGCAACCCCACAAACACAGGACGATCAGGGACCTGGTGTCAGTGGCAGTGGGCACACGGTTCAGGGGACAGAGGCACAGGACAACAGGGAAGCTAGGAGGACTACTGTGCAACAGGGGGAGGATAGGCCCAGGGAACCCACTCTCCATGAGGCACTTGCAGGGATCTTGGAAGCATACCAACATTCCCAGGGGGCCTTGGGCCAGATACTGTACAAGTTGCAGGAGACCCAGCGGATGCAGGAGTGACAGTACCTGGGGATCAGGGAGGACCTCAAACACATCCACACCATCCTGGTCACCATTGCAGGGGTGCTGGCTGACATGGCCAACACCATGAGGGAGGCAGTGGCACACCAACGGGACCCTGACACTAGCCACACTGATGAACAGCCCTCCACCTCCATCTGCGCTAGTGGACAGGAGGCCCTGCCACAGGACCAACAGGCCACCAGCACCCCACCCCCTGCAGAAGGAGAACCACCCCGCAAACGGTCCCTGTGATCCAGGCAGAAGCCAGAGAACATTGCCAAGACGCTCCCCAGGAAATAAGACTCTCCTGATTGTCACCCTTCTGTACCACCCTATTACCCTGTCCACCTTGAACTGCCATTGCTCCCCTTCCTATGACCCATTGGACAATGCACCTGTGATACCAATAGACTGGACTCCACCCTGGACTTTCCTCCATCAACAACCCAGCCCACTGCAATACCCCTTCCACTTATTTGCACATAAATAAACACCCTTGGAACTAATACAAGTATGGAGTCTGTTAATTGATTTAAATATGTATTAGTTTAACAAGCTGTAAACATTGTAAGTCAACTGTACAGTCATGTATACATAGGTATGACCTGTAGTGGGCAGCAGGGAGCACACCAGGAGCCAAAGTGGGGCACATAGATCTGAAAATAGAGATGCCAAAGGGTACAGTAAGTGGCCATACAATTTGAAAAATCAGGTTGCCATGTACAATGTCCAACACAAAACTGCAATGGAAGGTGAAGTTACAGTGTCTTACCTGTGTGTCACTGGAAGTACTGTTGTATGAGTGATCTTCTGTTGTCCACATCTTCTTCCTCTGCCTCCTCTTTGTCACCATCCACAGGCTCCACCACTGCCACAAGACCATCTCCAGGCTCATCTTCCTGCAGAAAAGGCATTTGGCATCTCAAGACCAGGTTATACGACATGCAACATGCACCGATGATCTGGCACACCTTCTTGGGTGAGTAATACAGGGATCCACCTGTCAGATGGAGGCACCGGAACCTGGCCTTCAGGAGGCCAAAGGTTCTTTCAATGATCCTCCTTGTTCGCCCATGTGCCTCATTGTTACATTCCTCTGCCCTTGCCCAGGCATTCCTCACTGGGTTCAGTAGCTATGAGAGGTTGGGGTAACCAGAGTCACCTGCAAATATTGGAGGGATACCTGTTAGACATACACTCACCCTTAGGGACAACCCTACACCCATATACCTACAGCAACTGGGTTGGGACCATGGGCTCACCTATTAGCCACACCCGGTGCCTCTGGAGTTGAGACATCACATATGGAATGCTGCTATTCCTCAAGATGAAGGCATCATGCATAGAGTCAGGATACTTGGCATTCAAATGGGAGATGTACTGGTCCACCAAACACACCATCTGCACATTCAGAGAGTGATAGCTTTTTCTACTCCTGAACACTTGTTCATTCCTCCGGGGGGAGACAAATGCCACATGTGTACCATCAATGGCACCAATGATGTTGGGGATATGTCCCAGGGCATAGAAGTCAGCTTTCACTTTTCCCAACTCTTCTACCTGGGAGAATACGATGTAGCTGCGCATGTGGTTCAGCAGGGCAGACAACACTCTGGTCAACACGTTTGAGAACATAGGCTGTGACATCCCTAATGCCATGGCCACTGTCGCTTGGAATGAACCACTTGCCAGGAAATGGAGCACTGACAGGACCTGCACAAGAGGGGGGATACCTGTGGGCTGGCGGATAGCTGAAATCAGGTCTGGCTCCAATTGGGCACACAGTTCTTGGATTGTGGCCCTATCAAGTCTGTAGGTTAGGATAATGTGTCTGTCCTCCATTGTCGCCAGGTCCACCAGGGGTCTGTACACGGGAGGATGTCTCCATCTCATATTCATCCTCAGCGGTTGAAGTCTAGGGAGAAAAACAGTGAGCAGAGGGTCATAGATACACATCTACTGTAATAATGATGTGTCTTTTCCTTCACAGAAACAGTATGTGAATTTGAGATTCAGTTGATGTGCCAATGTCTGCTGTGACGCAGTTAGGTGTCATGGCCTGTGCCTCAATGAAATGGTGGCTGCCTGACCTCTGAGGAGAGAGAAGTGGAAATGAGGCAATTCCGCTGGCGTTGTGCGCCTTAGCAGTCGGCGGTCGACGACCGCCGTACAACTTCACATTGGTTAACATTAGTCCCTATGGGTTCCAGGAGCCAATGGCAATGTACGCCGACGGTGACGGTACGCACCGCCGCGGACATGACCGCCATTTTCTACCTGTTCACTCACTTGCTACCTGACCTTCAACAGGAGAGGACCAGCACTGCAAGTGCTGCTGTGACCTGTGTCTGGAAGAGACAATGGCTCAAGTGTCTGGGAAAAGGGTCCCTGCCTTCACTTCGGAGGAGATGGAGAGACTGGTGGATGGGGTCCTACCCCAGTACACTTTACTCTATGGTCCTCCAGACAAACAGGTGAGTACACTGTAAGCATGATGCGTGGGCCATGAATGTATGGAGTGCTGCGTGTGTTAGCCTCATGTAGGGGGGCTGAGGGGTCCTGGGCAGAGTGCTGCATGTATGGTGGTCAATGTATGTGCGTAAGGAGATGGGAGGGATATGGTGGGCCATGAGTATGACAGTCCGGACGGTATGACTAATCCTTTTTCTGCTGTCTTTTCCCTGCAGGTCAGTGCCCATCAGAAAAAGGGTATCTGGTGTGCCATCGCCAAGGAGGTGCGGACCCTGGGGGTCTTTGACAGGGGGAGCACCCACTGCCGCAAACGGTAGGAGGACCTGAGCTGCCGGGCAAGGAAGATGGCGGCGGCCCAGCTGGGGCTGGCCTCCCAACGAGGAAGGGATGGCCCGTCGTACCCTGACTTCCCTGATGTTCTGCATCCTGGCAGTGGCCTATCCGGAGTTGGATGGGTGCTTGAAGGCATCACAGCAGCCACAAGGGGGTGAGTACATATTCAGATTCATGACTTTGCACGCGTTATAGTTTTCCCTGGGTGGGGGATGTGGGCTATGGGTGCCCCTAGGCCAGGGCGAACATGGCAGCGTAGGTCCCTTGTTGGGCAGGCTCTGAAGCACTTCAACCCAATAGTGTTAGTGGGCATCTACTACTGGGCAGGGTCCTGTGGGTTTCAGGTGTGCAGCTAATGGCATTAGACATTGTACCCCATGGGCTGGTGACTAGCTGCGTAACTGGTAGTGCATGGCCTTGTGCATAGGGCTGCTCCCTGTGTGTGTGTACGCTAACGGTAGTGTTGTTGCTGGCATCGACCAAGTGGATCCTCTCTCTCTCCCCCCCTTTTTGTTTTGTCACTCTGTCCTTGTGTGCATTAGCATCATCTGGCAGAGGAGCAGAGGCACCAGCGACGGAGGGAGCTGCATCCCACATGGGCCTGGAGGCCCAATCCACTGACGGCGAGGGCGAGGTGAGCACCACGATGGAGACAGGAGGGGACACTACAGACAGCGACTCCTCCTCCGATTGAAGCTCCCTGGTGGTGGCGGACACTCTGTGCTGACCCCAACAACAGGTACAGCCGCCACACCTGTACCAGCACCGCCCTCCCAGCAGCCCCTCAGCGTGTTTCCCGTGCCCGCTCACCCAGGAGGGTGGGCATCTCCTTCGCCCCAGGCACCTCAGTCCCTGGCCCAGTCAGCCCTTCTGGCTTCAGTTAGGGGGCTATTGACCTCCTGAGATCCCTCACTGTTGGGCAGTCAACCATACTGCATGCCATACAGAGTGATGAAAGGCATTTGCAACAAATAAATGCATACCTGAAGGGCATTCTCTCTGGCGTGGCAGCCCAACAGAGAGCATTTCAGGCTTTGGCCTCCGCAGTGATGGCAGCCATTGTCCCTGTCTCTAGCCTCCCCCCTCCAACTTACTCTACCAAGTCCCAATCCCCTCAACCCCAGCCTATCCCAAGCACACATGCAGACCAGCATTCACCCAAATCAACACACAGAAGTGGCTCAGGCAAACACAAGCACCACACTTCATCTCACAGGCACTCACACATGCACCAGAACCAATTCAGACACACCAACATCCACTGCCTCCACTGTGTCCCCTTCTTCCTCCTCGTCCACCTCCCTCCCAGTAGCGTCTCCACTCACACCTGCATGCACTACATCCTCATCCACTACCTCCATCACCAGCACGCCTATCACTACGTACCTCTCACTGGCAGTCACCACCCCCACATCCATGCACACTTCCCCGGTGTCCTCTCCCACTTTGTCTGTGAACCCTTCTCCCAAAGTACAGAAACGCAAGCACACACCCACCCAGCAGCCATCCACCTCACAACAGCATCCAGCTCATGCACCTGCACCAAAACACAGGAGACGGACACCTCCTACAACCACTCCCTCTTCCTCCATTCCGAAACCTTCCCCCTCTTCCTTCCCGAATGTCCCTAAGAAGCTTTTCCTAGACAACATTGACCTCTTCCCAACCTCTCCCTCCCCCGTCCTTCACCTCGGGCCAGGGTGGACAGAACCCAGCTCAGCACCTCAGCCACCAAGTACACTTCCGCTGTGGTTTCTGCAGCTGTCAGAGGCTCTAAGGGGGCACCCGTCAGCCCAGCCAGTGTGCCACCAATCCCTGCCAAGGCCAAGAAGATTCCGCCACCTGGCACGGTCAAGAAGGGGACAGCATCCAGCAAGGAGGAGGAGCCACACCACCCAGCAAGGCCACCTCAAAGACTCCAGCTGGCAGCCCCAAGGTGACACTACCATCTGCCAAGGGCAGGAAGGGGCACAGAACACCAGCCAAAGCACTTCAGTCGTCCGAGCCTGCAGGTGAAGGCCTGGCGGCTACCAGCACAACCACCAGCACTGCCACCTGCACCGTGGCCAGCACCACCACCTGCACCGCCATAAGCACTGCCGCAAGCCCCGCCAACTGCACTGCCACCTGCAGTGCCACAAGCACGACTTCTGTCATCAGCAGCAGCCCCAGTGGTTAGCTGTCCGAGGCTACAGGGGAAGGGCTGGAGCCTCCCCCCACCACTGGCAGCACCCCCACCAGCACCGGCACGACCACCACTGTGCAGCCATAGCTGCCAGAGGATGGACTGTAGTCCTGCCTCCCTGGAGTATCATGCATCCTGCCCACTGCAAATCTTGTGACTCTGACACCCAGGTGAGAGACTGTGACCTGGCACCTCCCAAGTGCTGCATCGCTGGCCACAAGGCCCCCTCCAGAACCAGCGGAAGAAGGCATCCACTCACCCTATCCTTGGCAGGATGAAGCACACTGGGCACAAGGTCCCCTCCAGAACCAGTGGAAGAAGCCATCCACTCACCCCCTCCTTGCCAGGATGAAGCACACTGGGCACAAGGCCCCCTCCAGAACCAGTGGAAGAAGGTATCAACTCACCCTATCCTTGGCAGGATGAAGCACAGTGGGCACAATGCCCCCTCCAGAACCAGTGGAAGAAGTCATCCACTCACCCCCCTCCTTGAAAGGATGAAGTACACTGGGCACAAGGCCCCCTCCAGAACCAGTGGAAGAAGGCATCCACTCACCCTATCATTGGCAGGATGAAGCACACTGGGCACAAGGCCCCCTCTGGAACCAGTGGAAGAAGGCATCCACTTACCCTATCCTTGGCAGGATGAAGCACACTGGGCACAAAGCCCCCTCCAGAACCAGTGTAGGAGCCACCCACTTGAGAGACTATGGCCTTGCACTCCCTAGGACCAAGCACTCCCATGGACCAAGCAGTTGGCAAAGCACCCACTTGAGAGACTGTGGCTTTGCACTCCCCAGGATCAAGCAGTGGGCAAAGCACCCACTTGAGAGACTGTGGCTTTGCACTCCCCAGGACCAACAGTGGGCAAAGCACCCACTTGAGAGACTGTAGCCTTGCACTCCCACCCACTTAAGAGATTGTGGCCTTGCACTCCCCAGGACCAAGCAGTGGGCAAACCATCCACTTGAGAGACTGTGGCTTTCCACTCCTCAGAACCAAGAAGTGGGCATGGAGCCCCCTCCAGGAGCAGTGGCGTAGTACCATCCTCTGGCTGAGGTGCCCCCCCATTCCCCATCCCCCTGAGGTGCCTGTGTGTTTTTGACCTGATGCCCCTGCAATGTTCTCTCCATTTTGAGGCAAGAGAAAAGTGTAGGCTTGGCCTATTTGTTATGGCCCAGTGGGCCACAGACTATTTTTGTGTGAACATTGTCACTCATTTTGTATATATTGTACATACTGTTCATTTATTTATGTACATATTTCGAAGTATTTCTAATATTACACTCATTTGACTCCATTCCTTTTGTTCTTGCGTTATTCCTGAGGGTTACGGGGTGTATATGTGATGTTGTTGCATGTGTTTGTGTGTATGGTGTTGGGGGTGTGGGTGGGGGTGTCGCGTGTTGTGTGTGTCACTCTCTTTTTCCTCCCCCCTCCCTTGTGTGCTAGGTGCAGGACTCACCGTGGTCGTAATCGCCGGCGTTGGTGCTCCTGGTATATGAGCAGGTATTCCTGCAAGGGGAGGACCTCCATGGCATCCTGGTTCTTCCTTGAGTGTTGAGAGGTGAGTGGTTTCCCTTCAAAGTACTGTTTCCACCGTGCTTTTGATGGCGTTGGTACTGCCCCGGAAAAGCTGGCAGATGGGCGGGTTGTGATTCTGTGGGCGGTACATTGACTTCCACCTGGCTGTTGGTGGTTACCGCCCTAGTGTTTGTTGCTACCGCCTTGGCGTCTGAGTGTTAAAGTAGCTGTCTGTGTTGGCGGTTTCCGTCATGGTCATGATTCCATTTTTGTTACAGCCGGCCTGCAGTAAAAGGGGATTTTAAGGCTTGGTAGTAGATTGAAGTGCCAAATGAAAGTGTCAGTAAACTGCATACACAGGTCTGACAAGCCTGCGACAAGTTTGAAAGGATGCTTGTGTGTGTGGCGCAACCAGTGCTGCAGGCCCACTAGTAGTATTTAATTTACAGGCCCTAGTTATATGGTATACCACTTCACAAGGAACATACAGGTACATTTAATAGACCAATTGTGAATACACCAATGTTACCATGTTCAGGAGAGAAGCACATGCACTTTAGCACTGGTCATCAGTGATAAAGTGTTCAGAGTCCTAAAGCCAACAAAAAGAAACAGCAAAAATATGAGGCAAGCACGCAAAATGTTTGGGGAAAGACCACCCTAAGGCTGACAGGTCTAACAGTTGACCATTGACTTTTGCGTTACATTGAGGCACTTTCATCTCAGTCTTAAACATAACCAATATTAGCCAGCATGGCAACAATAGGTCAGTTCAGTGTTCAAGATTATTTTGCACTTCACTGACCTTGAAATGTAGATATCAGGGAACTTGTAGCAGACTTGTGTCACCTTAAGTTTAAAAAAAGTTATTGTTTGAATGAATTGAGACTTTCACTAGTTCTGCAAAAGATAATTACATGCAGCATACGGGCCAAAGGCAGACAGGCTACTTTAACATGCTAAATATGGAGTTTGGCTTTGGAATCTTTGTGACACAAGGACTTAGGGGCCTTACTGTTTCAGGATATTGGGTTAATTGTGGAAAAAAGAGGTTCAGCCAATGACGTGCTATTTAAGTGCTAATTGAGGAGTGTCCTCTATTGTGGGTGCCTAAGAACTTGAAGTACCTAGATATGTTGGTTAACAAGGGCTTGGAAAACAAAGTGACCCCCCTCTTAATCAGAACTTCAGCAGGCTTTCTCTGTTCCTCAAATCTCCAGTTGTCTAAGTGGGTTAAAGATCAGGGGGTGAAATGTCGATGGTAAAATGATTTACCTATGTGTTCATCATGCTGTCCCTACAACCACCTAAACACCTCCTGGATTAACTCCACAATACAATTAAAAGATTTATATAGGACTTAGCCAGACAAAATGCATTGTTCTCAATAAGTCTCACTTGGATTATTATTACTTGGCCATTGGTTGATAAATATGTATTGGTATGCTGAATGGGCACAAACCTGTGTGGGTTGATTTGGAAAGAGGGATTTTGAAATATTCATGGGAAGCAAGTCTGCTATACTCTTTATGCTACAGAGTAGCTGATGAGTTTAACCATATTATACACTCTATGGCCCTGCAAACTTGTGATAAAGAATTTAGCATTTTCCCCCACAAGTGTCTGTTCATGCAAACAGCCGCATCACCACATTTTCATGTGTATAGAGTAACACACAAGAAATTTCGATCATGTGGCTGCTTGCATGCCACATTGTGGAGAAGTCATGATGGCAAGGCACACATTGTACAATCCAAAATGGTTAGAGCCTGGTAACAACAGACTGCAAGACCTGATCTCTGAAGGCCGTTTGAAAAAGTGTGCTGATTTGCAAGGATAGAACCTCAGACCTTCTCAATACAGGATACAGAATCAAATTTACCACTGTTTGTTGTTCACCTTCGATATATCCCTCAATGCCCTATACCTGTCAACAACATGGTCCAATTTTAACATAAGGGGTCAGTATAAGTGAAAGCTCTCTGGCCCCTATAGTGCCATCATTGCACATCTGCTTTTTAATCCAACATTTATGACACTCAATGAAAAGTGGCAACCTCGGCTGCCAATATATAGATGGAGAACGGATGACTCATGTTCTAGCACAATAGATGGATCAGGTACTCCAGATTTAAATACGCCAATGTCAAAATATTCCTCGACTAGCACTGGTCATCACTCAAGCTGAAGACTGCGAACCTTTGCCCGGTCTAAATGTGCTGGAAATGAATCAAGGTACTGTGATCCTAACATAACCTCAATATTAATTTAGTGTATTTGCTTCATTGGTATGTGGGATTGCACTATGATTTATAATACGGTTTTTCCTACACATTTGAGCTGATATCAATAATGTCGATGGGATCACACTCTGTATGACATGCATCGATGTAAAATAACCAACTAAACCACAAAAAATAAAGCCAGTGTTCCTTTTATACATTGCTTGCAAAATGTATGTACAAAAAGCATGTGAAGACTGAATGAAATCCTTGAATCATTCACATTCGATTTTTCATTGTGGCCTTCTAAATGCCATCACTAGTGTCTGTAAATGCCCTCCCTGTACATGGTGGGTCGTGTCCTTGATCTCTGTAAAACAGGCAGCACTCCGGCTACATTCACAATCTAAAAATAACCTAACAAAATAAATAAAATATATATGGTTACGTTGCGGTTTTCATGGGGCATTAAAAATTAATCTTTTGACTATAAACGATTAGGTCATATGCAATCACAGGTTATGCCATAGCAGATCCCAATTCCCTAGAGGTGGAACTCACTATGGGCCCCCTTGGAGATACGAAAACATCTCATAATAACTCTTGAACCTCTAACTAAACTATATAAGACTTAGGAGATGAATGTTGGCAGCCTGACAAATGAAGATTGGCGTGGCATCCTGATGTTGACTTATATGAAATAAGTACCTATAGGATTTATGTTTCCAGAGAGAGGTTAGGGCACTTGGGCAGAGACTTCTCTCCGACATGCATCAGATACAAACTTCGTACACACGGTGTGGGGGCACGATATTATGCAGCCATTCTGGGGTGGAATGTTTGACTAACTTTCTAAAGTATTGGTCTGAGATGTCCTGGTTTCCATAATGCTTGCATTGCTACATGCATATAGGGAATTATTTACAAGTCCCGTGGAGCAGAGCAGAGCAGCGCAGCAAGTGTTTTGCTGCACTGCCCTGCACCACCAGGAAAGGGCAGAAATTCACTGTCAGTGCATTTCTTTTCTCTTCCTCTGTGCTTGTGCACAATGAGTTGCCTAGCACCAAGCAGCCACCATTGCACCATGGTGCAAGGATGCCTGTGTTGTGGGGATGATTGTTTTTGTGCGGGAAGGGGAACCTTCCTGCACAAATACAATCACTAGAGGTGTATTCGTCTTTCTATGTGTGCTGCAGAATGCAGAATGCTGCACACATAGAAAGAGGAAAAACAGAGAGAAATAATGATATTTCTCCCCATTGCATCACTTTTATGCCATTTTTGATATGGCATAGGAATCTGATGCATTCCCAGATTTGTAAATCTGGAAATGCATCAGATTCCTTAGCGTTCCATGGGTGTGGCATGGGAACGTCCACAGCAATGCCCATGAAATGCCCCTTTCACGCAGTTTTCCACTTGAAATGTGCCCATATTTACAAGGCCATTAAAAGCCATGCTAGGTGTCTTTGCGTGGCCTTGTAAATATGGGATGGCACACTGTGCCACTGGATCATCCAAAAAACAGACACTCCGGTTCCACAATGTGCCCATATGGCCTCGTAAATGAGGCCCTCAGTCTCTTATATTAAGTATCTGGTTAAAATGGGCTTGGGTTTATCCCTGAGGGATTTTGCAAAGAAGTGGAGAATTAGGAGCCAGGTGTATGAACAAATGCATGTTCATGAAAATGCCCATCTTTGAAGCATAGAGTGGTCCTCCGAAATACCTGAAAATATGGGCCTCATGGAAAGACCACTATCAGTTGCACCCAACTAATTGAGTACATGTATCTGCAGATTTGCGATACTTTGAGGAAAGGCTCTCTATCGTTGTGCAAATACTTTGGTGAATAGTTACCTTACTGATTACATCTAATAAGGTTCCCATCCGTGCTTTGTTTGTCAATATATATATGATTGATTTTAGGATTAGTACAAGAGGATTTGTGCTGTGACTATTCAGACCTGTATTAATCTTTCAATATGACCTCAGTTTACCTCCTGGCCACATATTGGCTGTATACGGATTCTATGGTGTACCTGCTGAAGGCAATGGGAAATACACTAGAACTTAATATTGCCGTAAGGACTTCAGTTCCAACGCTTATGAAATTATTGACTGTGGTTCATTTCCTAGCAACCCGTGCCTACTAGGCACCAGTAGGATCTCTTTTAGTAAATTTTTGAAGAAGCTAATATTAGCCCAAGTACATTTGGTGCCACAATACATTATATTTCCCAATGATTCCCAGACAGTGAATAACATGAAAGCTAAATGCTATCCGATGGGTGGATTCCTGAATGTTATGGGGCATGGACAGACTCCCAATAGCATTAATACCACCCTGAGCCATAGAACAGATAATCTTCAATTGGAAATGTCAACACACTATAAATCTACAAGTGATGTGTGATGCTTATCTAATAAAACAACACGTTGGTGTGGTTATTTCCCAGCATCTACCCATGATCTTTAGAAATAGCACATTACCAAGATCAAGGAAAAGTAGACTTCAAGAGAGGAGATGGGTTCTAGGTATATTAACATAATTACATTGTTAACCATTACTAATTACGAGTCCGTTAACAAATTATTTTGGTTGTGGCAATGCTAATACATTGTGGCTTAACAACAGGAGTTATACCAGTTATTTAAAAACTATTTTGATATCACTGCATACTTTAAAAATACTGAATTGAAAGGTGTGATAATAACCCTTAACAATCATAACTGTATGTATGATTACTTTGTAAAGTATGTATGGTTTTATTACTGTGTTTTTAAATCGTGTTTGAGTTAAAACAGGTGACCTACGTTGTTCATGAGGGTATGACTAATGGCACCCTTGCAGTGACCTTTATCATATGTGGAGGAAGCCTACAAAACAGCACAGGCAGAACTAGAAATACAAGTGAGTGTTCCTTTAGCCTTTGAAAGGGATAATTAGATGTCTACACAGACGGGATGGTGTATTAGTATATTTACCTTAAAATATGCGTACAATTACAGTGGTTTGCTTTCTTCTCCATAACGAAAACGATTAATCCTCATTTCAGATGATTAGGAATGTCATTCCTGACCCAAACGATGACGAGCAAGAGCCATTAAATGACTATATACACTGTCAAATTCCCATAAGACATTAGCTCGTTTTAAGCTATTTCTAACTCAAAAAATAAAATGGCATTGATTTGTATGAATAAATACACTGTACACCAATGAAATGTTCAAAATTGTTACAATTTATTCCAGCTTTAAATTATATCTTTATTTTTTAATACTATGGCCCTCATTATGACAGTGGCGGTAAAAACCACCTACCGCCACGGCAACGGCCGCCAAAACACCATTGCCATGGCTACCAGCCAACCGCCATATTACCGTAGCTGAAATTCCGCCAGATGGATGGTGGAATTCCGGCGGCGGTCATGGCGGCGGACGGAGGTAAGGTGGTGCTGCTGCCAGCAGCAGCGCCACACCAGTAGACTGCCGCAAACCATATGATGACCCTTGATACAGCCTGGTGATGTTCTGTTGGCGGACGCTGCTTCTGGCAGCAGCGCCCTGTTCCGTCTCCTGCCAGAGGACACCCTGCAATCAGGTAAGTTGGGTGCTCCGACAGGGGATGGGGTGGGGGGTGTTGTGTTTGTGTGTGGGGGTGGGTGTGAATGTGTGTGTGTGCATGAATGTGGGTGTGCGTTGCATGTGGTATGTGTGTACATCTATAGATGTGAGTATGCGTGTATGTTGTGTTGTTTGCATGTGTGAATGTAAGTGTGTGGATGTGTGTGTGTGAATGGATGTATGCATGCATGGGTGAATGTGGGTATGAGTATGTGCATGCGTGTGTATGATGGTCCATAAATGTGCATGTATGTCTGGGGTGAGGAGGGGGAGATTAGGGGAGGGGGCAGGGAAAACCTTTATCAGTGACAGGGAAAGAATTCCCTGTCACTGATAGAGCCTTCCGCCATGGTTTTCGTTGTGGTAAGGAAGCCATGAAAACCGTGGTGGTATGCAGGGTCATAATCCCGCGGATGGGACAGTGACAGCTGCCTGGCTGGAGATTGTAGTCTGCAGCCCGGTGGCTGTTACCGCCCTGGCAGACGGAGTGGTACATTGGCAGTTTGGCTTGAGCCAAACCTCCAATGTCATATTTTGGGGAAAGGTACTGCCAAAATACCGCCGTCTGCCAGGGTCATAATGAGGGCCAAAATATTGTCGAACAAATAAAGAAAGAACAAAGATGGCATGGTACTAGCTATATTTACTAAAGACAGTCAAACTGTTTCCTTTGGAAAACAACACCAGAATTGATGTCGAAACCCTTATATTCTTATATCTGGATAGTGGTAGTGCTCTACTCCATGCCCTCCCAGATTCCACACTAGCACCCCTTAGGGACATCTCATATGCTGCAGCATGTCTAATCCAGGACCTGAAATCACATCCTGATGAAGTTCCATTGCATCCCCATTAGGCCCACACAATCATGAGCACCACCACTACTGATCATGCACACTAGTTCATCATCTCGGGTGGTTCTCAGCACAGCTACGGACAGGACACTATCAGACAGTGGATTGAGAAGTGTGAAAAAGAAAAAACAAGACAGCAGGGCTTTTCCATTTATGCACCCAAGATCTGGTCAACATCCCTGTTATCCATCAGGATCCCCACAACGTTGTTCAAATTTAGGAAAGAGTTGCAGACTTGCCTCTTTAAATAACACTACATGACAATGCATTAAACCTCCACAACCCAGCTTTCTCTCCTGTTACTCATTGACTTTATGCATGCCTTAGATCGTGTACAGTGTTGTGCTACCTTTTGGCTAGATTTGCGGTATAGAAATGCCGTAGATATACATACATTGTATTACAAGGCAAATACACACAACCATCTGCTAAACTAAACATCCTTAAACAAGAAAATTCAATCTTGAATGAAAACAATATTCTTCAATTGTTTTGTTGAAGTTTCCTTTGGTACACTAATTGGAGCACTAAATGAAGATCTACATTACCTCATTGTTGAAACTAGGTTTCAGGGTAAGAAATTGAGGAAGATGAAAAGCTGGTAAAGTTGTTGTGCTGCTATGCTCAGTGTCCTGGGATGTGTGAAAAGTGACAGACAACAATTGTGTTTCACACAGCTGTGCAACCAGGTGGCAGATGTTTGGGAAAGCTGTATCTTTACTAACTTGGGTAACGTCCAGAAATGCTACTTGTCCCTTACTCATTTTCCATGTACCCACTCTTAGTGCTGCAGCCATGTGATTGAGGGCACATCTGCTTGCCTCCCTTTATAAAATACTTTGATATTGCCTTGCCCTTACATCGCACTGTATTTGTATTCTGTGACACATTGCTGATCTTGCCTCTTGTCGTTTCAAACCACTAGATCCTGAAGCAAGGTCCTAATATTAGGTAAAACACCCAATGCCATGGCAGAGTCTTTATGAGTTGTGCTTGATGCAAGGCTTTCATGTCACTCTGAAACGCCTCCAGCCTCCCCACTCTGCTCTCCAGCTACATTGACAAGCTACCAACTGAGTGCAGGGACTCATGATTTAGGGTGTTTTCCACAATGACAGTCACGATCAACTTCACATTCTGTGTCACATGGCTCATGTTATGGGGAATCATGCTCAGAATTTTCTTCCCTCACCTGGCTCTCGGTCAGTGTGTCAGCGATGGTTGCAGCTGGTGATGCAACAGTGGCAGCAGAGCTGGTGACAGCTAGTGTGGCAGAAGTTGTTCCTATGGATCACTGAGATGGTGGGGTGGTAGCAATTGTTGTAATTATAAGTCTAGTACCTGTGGTAAATGATGGTTCACCTCTCTTGTTATTTTTGGTGACTGGTAATGGCTGGTTGAAGGTTCCCTCCTGGCCAATATCACCTGCAATATATTTGTGCATTTGGCTGAGATTAATAAATATCCAATATGTTTTAAAACAAATTCATGCTGTCCACATATGTGACATTACCTTCCTAATGGCATTAAAATAGTTGGGAGGTGGATAACTATATTGCACTTCAAAAATCATAAGCCTGAGTGTGCCCTTAGAATTGAGTACTTACAGCCACACATGCCATTTGTCTAGAAAGCATATTTTTATAACAGTGGCATTAACTGATTTAATTGCTTCTTATTTTTAATTAACCTTAATAATGTAAGCCTTGGACATGGTAATGATATATTTCATTAATGAACTAATGTAACTTTCATGAACATAAAATTGGGTATTGCTGAAAATAGGATTCCTGCTTAAGGAACTTGTAACATATGGTAAGTTATGTGTCCCATCAAATAATTCACTTAAGATTTTCTGTAAGGAAAAGAAGTAAATGTACCAGTTTCACTGTCCCTTCTGTCCTCAACACCACCAGAAATTCCTTTCAGGCTGGCAGGAATTATGATGGTCCTAGCAGTTTTGTCCCTGGGGCTCCAATTTTGGGTACATGACCTCCCCCAATCTCCAAGGTGCTCTGAAATTAGAACTCTCATTCTTCTTTTAGGTTCAATAAATTCTTTTTTTTGTAGTTTGTTTCTGCACATGGAATAGTAGAGACCGTATTAGCTTGATTCCTCACATTTGGACATAATTGGGCCCTTAACTTGCCTCTGGTCTTTGTTATGAGGTGACTCATTAGGCTGTCTGATCAAGTCATATGGTACCCAGAAATTCCCTTTCTGAATAATGCCTACCAGATGCCAACTTCATAAAAGGGTCACTTGAATTTAGATGGGTGCCTAATAGTTTAGATGGATGGAGACTGATTCCACTTGACAAGTATAAGGCTAAATTAAATGTGGACGAGTATTCTGGAAAGACCTCTGCTAAGGACACTCTGCACATGTGCTAGGATGCCTGCAAATTTTTATACAGGAAGTGATTTGTTGTTAACACAGGAAAACGAAATATTTCCTGTTCCTGTGCATGTTTCGTGCACGTGCGATAATTCCTAGTCCTCTAAGATTCCAGACAAAAACATGTAGAGCACATGCAGAAACTATACTTTTGATTCAACTCCAGATTCGATTTTTATGCATACAGAATTATAAACACATTTCAAGGAACCATTACCCAGGTGCTGTAAATTCAATATCTACCAACATGGAAAAAACTCAGAATTCTGTGCAACACACAGATTGACTGGACCTAGTTTTAACATCCAATTTTACTCCAGTACTAAGAAAAAGGTAGGTATTTAGGTTTACTAACTCATTTGGCTATAATAACGGATACCTATGTATTACAGTTCATGGGATACAGCAAACAAACATGTCAGTTTTTCTCAATCTTTATTTTATTTTTTCACACAATCGAGAGATCAAATTGTATTAATAAATTAATGCCATATAAGTTAGCATATGGTGATGAGTTAATCTACATTTAAAAGTCTAACAGAGAAAATACTGTGATTTGTAAAATGTACAAGTTTGAATTATGGTGAACCATGTGGCCACCATTCATATTGTGTACCATGTTTTAACATGATGGTTTTGCATTCATATTAAATAAAGCACTAATGTGAATTGATATTAAAGGTGTTATTGGAAGTATTAAATTAATATGAATTAATCGTACTTAAATTGAATTAAATGAATTCTATTACTATAAGTAACATGTGCAGAAAAATAAATGCACATTTAAATTAGCTCAAATATGTTCGCAATAAAAGAATTTGCTTTGCATATATGAATTGTAAGGTGCACAACAGGTTTACTAATGTATTAAATGTATTAGTGTGTATTGAGGCTTTTTAGCTTGACTGGGCCGGAAAGGCTTCATTTTGCAGTATTAATGGAAAATCACTTGTTTATTCTGTCCCCTCTGACATGAATTATTTCTTAGGTTGCAAATCTGAATGTTGAATGTCCTATTGTATTGCAGGCAAGAGCCATGTTTCAGATGCAACATTGTTACACTATTTGTTCCAGCTGTGGAATGGGACAGAAAATGTATAGTTCTCATGTGAAAAGTATTGGTTTAGTTTATTGTGTGCCTTGAACAAATAATTAGAGTGTAGCCGGGAGCCTCACAGCCAGGCTACCCCTGGCGGCGACCATGGTGAAAAAGAGTACCCCAGGGGCACCGCCGAGGATAGCCCGGAAGAGGAAGACATAGGGAACCCAGAAATCCGGGTCCCCGTGAAAACAAAAGACGGACGATCGACGCGGCCTGCGTTGGTAGAGGAGGACGCGAAGGACGAGGACAGACAGTGGTGTGAACCACCATCCAAAGACGGGGACGAGAGAGAACGCGAATGAGGAACACTCAGCGACGGAAGGCAAGGAATCCCAAGAACCCTCGCTAACCGCCACGTCCCTGGAGGGGCCTGACTAAGGCAGGTACGGTACTGCATACAAAATGGGTATAGAACCCTGCTCAGAAGTGAAGAGGGAGCGGGAGGAGGGAGGGATAAAAGGGGGAGAGACGAGGGACGACGTCAGTAACGGGTAGGGTGGACAGAAGGTGAAAAATCCCTACCCTATGTACATGTGCATGGTTTGTTGTTGTGTTTTTTTTTCTTTTTGCTCTCTTTTTCAATCCTAGATTAACTGGTCTTCCGTATTCTTTTCCCTCTCGATAAAAATAAATACTAACATCTCAGACAGTGAACTCCCCCTCTAACCCACTCAGGTCGTTATGAGACAGACTGTATTGAGAAGAGTTTCCCTCCCACTATATAACTAGAGTCATATATAAAAATATAAATATTTTCTCTTTCGTTGATTTCTCATCCTGGGTATCTAAACAGGTTGGGTGGAAATATAAGCATACCCGGAAAAAACAAAAACTGCGTTGAACACAACACTACCGGGTGACGCACACTTAGGGCTAGTGTATAACCAAGGTTCCCTCCCACATCACCGCACTCCCTTTCCCCTTATTAACCCACTCCAGAAGTTTGTGTTAAGAGACTTACCTTGCCTTTCTCTCTTTCCCGTTTCCTCCGCTGACCAACACCATGTCACAAGACTTTCACCTGACCAGAGAGGATCTACTTGGGAAGAAGAAGAGGAAGGAAGTTAGACACCAGAACCATTGGGAATTGGGACTATAAAACCGTATAAAAGGCACATTTAAAGAAATAAATCTCCACTAAAACCTCTGATAACCCGACTTGTCTTCTCTGTCCTTACCCGCTACGCCCCACCTCGTACATAGAGAATGTAATATTTTGTTTGGAATGTGTAAACCATTCAATGAAAATGCACTTTTGCTGAGAAGATTCTTAAAAGTAACAGAATTGGTGATGCCATCTGCAGTGATTGGATGCTGAAATTGATGTCCAAAATGTGGCCACCTGAAGGACCAATGAATGGATTTTGCCTACTTCTAATTTGTAAAGATCTTTGAATTTGAAGTCAGTCTATCCTGAGAAAGTCTTAGTATTAGCCCCATGCTTGTCTCAAAGCTGTGCGGAACAATGTTTAAGTCTGCTCTCCTGTTCTCTAAGTCCCTTGATGAGTTTCCTTATCATAGTCTTAACTGCCCTATTCAGTTATGTGGTTCAGTACTAATAAGGCTAACTAATTCTGAACTGCTGGTTTGTCCTATGTGCAGCCCGTGATCTGTACTGTCCTGATGCTGTCGTCAACTAATGCCAAAGGAAGGTGACTGTCCTACCGGACGAACTAATACTGTCTGCTGTTCCATGAGGAGAGGCATAACTACATGTCATTTCTTGTTTCCTTTTTAGTTAGTTACTTACACCAACATATATTTATAGAGAGTTATCTTAAATGTTTTTTTCAAATTATTTTTGTCTTTCTTTTTATTTTCCTTTTGCCCGCATGTGTTAGCCCGTTACCACACATGCAAATCCAAATTTGTGTTAGTGATAGGAATGACCCAGCTCTGGAACCCAAAATCTGAAAAAGTTATTTGAAACTGTATTTGATGATTTACTGATTTCTCCATCATCTGCTTTAAATTATAACAATATTGTTCCTATTGTGTTGTTGTTAATCTGCATTATACTTTTGGAGTTTTGATGCTTAGTAGGCTAAATCTTTTCACATGCTTTGGTCAGCCTATGGTTTTCATGTATGTTTATAACTTAGTTTTGTGCATCATTTATGTGACATTGATTTTGGGATTGTAATAAGGCTTTGAAACTTTATTCAGTTTGGAGTTTCATTTCGTATTAAATTGTTCATGGTTAATGTTATAATGAAATTGATTGGTGAATAAATGATTCTCACTATTACACTCTTCACCAAGCCCAAAGATTCAGTTGACCTCCTCAGGTGAGAATAGTGATGGTGTCTCACCCACAAGCTGGTAGTTGTGGAACCTGGAACTTAGAAGCAAACATCCCTTTCTCCAGCCGCAGGTAGCTCTTCAGCACAATACATTACACGTTCTATAAACCTAGCCCAGCAGACACCTCATTCACATAGAGATTAATTGTTGATGAGTTATACTTCTAAATTTAAATGCCATAACTACATTAACATTCAGTATCTAAACATTCTTCTCATATACCTGTTTTTAATCTTTACAGCATCAACTATGAATCCATAGATTTGGACCAATAATTCTTAGTCTTCATCAGGATAAAACGTTTTGGGGATAAAAAATTCTGATGCATCTGAAATTGCCAAAGGATTGCCCTTATTCTCCACAAAATCATCAGTCTATTCAGGGTCTCTATGTCGTTTATGTCTGTAATGATTTAAACAACCAGAGAATCTAAATCTTGGTTTGGGGCAGTTGGTTAGAGGAATTTTGTATCTCTTCCAACACTCTCTTAGTCTAAACACTACTTTAGGTCACAGCTTCACCCAGCCTAAAACCTTCAAGGAGGAGCTTACAGTTAAAGATTGAAGGTAGAACACTACTTGGCATAACAGCACTAGTTCAATCACATATATTATGGTAGATATGGGAGATGAACAGAGTCACTTTGATTTACTGACAAAGTTGCCACATTTTGGCCCAGTTATTGCTTGCATCTCTGCACACGTTTCTGGATTTTGTCCCCTGTACACCTTTAATTGGGTCCTCTTTTGAGTTACTTGGCTGATGAGTCCTGTAGATGTACTGGTGGTCTAAGAGTTCTACTTAACCTGAGAAGACTTTGAGCAACATTTCCAAACACCTCCAAAGTGTCACACTACTCTCTTCTGATTAAGGACAACAATCCAGAAATTCAGAGTGCCAACAACACAAACACATTGATAATTGTAAGTAAACTAAACAGACTGGTACTTCAAATGGTCAGGACACCTGGAAACATCTGCCCAGAGCACACCGATTCCAGGGAAGAGCAGAAACTGTGGCCTGGAACCCTACCAATGAAACACCTACCCAGCCAAAGGCAAGTCATGCTCCCACTGCATCACAGAAAACCACTTTGCTCAGGTTTGCCAAAGAATGGGGAAAGGGAACAAATCACAAAACAAGCCAAGAGGGCATGCCTCGTTGAAACATCTAATGTGGAGAAGAGCACTTCTGGTGACAGAGGCACAAGTCTACGCTCAAGTAAAAGCCTCTCAGACTCTGAAGAAGATGACATCTTTACTATCTTTGTGGCACAGCCAGGAGACAGTGGCAGGAAGTTGTTCCCAATATGCACCATGATGGTAGCTGTGGTGTCACTCCCAGCCCTGTCAGAAAGTAGGGCCTCTGTTAATATTATGGACAGGTCTCAGTTTGAAAAGCTGCAGCCTGCCCCTAGCTGAAATCCACAATGGGCAAAATATTTGCCTATGGTAGCTGGTAAGTGCTGCCAATGCCTGAGGCCATTGAGTAAGTAGGAGTCAAAGCTGACCGGAGAGTACGGACCCGTTTTCATTTCCCAAGGACGGAATGGGAACGTTTCTAAGCTGCCACACCGCTGAGGACCTTGGACTGGTATTCTTTGCCTGACACATCCATGATACCCAAGAATACACCATCCTAAAGGTCTTTCTGAAACAGTTTCAGGGTCTGGGATGTTTGAAAGGTACCCAGATCAAGCTTCATATCAACTGAATGGTCCAGCCCTTAGTTGCGAAAGGTGGAACAACTGGATGTAATTGAGAAGTTGTCTGGATTAATGCTGCAGGTGTCTTCACTAGTGGTAGTGCCTATGTCAAGGCAGCCAGGAGCTGTTCATCTTTATGTGGACATGCACCTACATAATGCTGAGATCCACAAGAACATCATCTAATGACCAACATTGATGACATCATCTCAGGTCTGAACAGAGTGCAGTAGTTCTCGAACCTGAACCTCAATGCAGGATGCCACCAGCTCGAGACACGCCCCACCTGATGCTGCATAACAACGTTCTCTACTTACCTTGGGCTGAGGCAGTACAAGCACCTCAACATTAACATTTCCTCTGTAACTGATGGCTTCTAGAACACGAGCTGCTGACTGTTCTGGCTGGAGTTGTCAACATAAGTGATTATGCTCCTCATTATAACCCTAGAGGACGGCGGAAAAAGGGCAGTAAGACGGCAAACAGACCAGCGGTCTTACCGCCCCATTATGAGATTGGTGGTTTGGCCAAACTGCCAATGCCCCGCACCGTCCGCCATGGCAGTAATGACCTCCAGGCTGGAGACAGCCCAGCGGCCGTCACTAGACCACCGGTGGTATCAGGACCCCGCATACCGCCATGGATTTTGTGGGGTTTTGTACTGCCACAAAATCCATGGCGGTATGTACCATCAGTGCCAGGGAATTTGTTCCCTGGCACTGATTGGAGTCTCTCCCTCCCTCCTCCCCCTTCCCTGAGTCCACCCCCAACACCCACGACCCCCCTACCAACCCCCAAAGGTGGTAGGACCCCCTCCCTACACCCACCCCTATTGAAACCCCCACATATACCACCCACACCCCCCTACACGCACGCTCACACCACTCACACACATACACGCGCACATACATGCACACATGCACACATACATACATGTTACATTTCCCTGACACACATTACACCCCACATGCATACATGCACTCACACAACCCCTCTACACACGCACAACCCCATGCACGCACACACCACACAACACCCCCTAACCACCCTCCCCTTATGGACGATCACCTTACCTGTTTTGGTGATCCTCCAGGAGGGAACGGGATCCATGGGGGCTGCTCTTCCACCAGCACCCCGTCACCAGAGCACCGCCACGCCGAATACTGTTGTCGTATTACGGTAAGCAGTGTTCTGATGACCTGGCGGTGACAGTGGAGCAGCCTCGACTTTACTGCCGACTGCCAGTATGGCTGCTGGAGGCTCTCCGTCCAAAAAAGGGCAGAGTGTTGCCAGCAGTCATAATATGGGTCTTCGGCCCGGCGAAACCTCGGCAGTCTTGTGAAAAGACCTCCAAGGTTGAAATGAGGGCCTATGTCCTGATCTTTTCCAAGACACTAAAGGAACAAAGCAAGAGACTCCAATTAACATTTTCGTAAAGCATGGCCTCATGCTGCACTGACAGAAATGTTCAAATTTTGAACAGTCCATTCAATTCTTCAGATTCAGGTGCAGGTAGACCATAATAAGATGGGCGCCATATGAAAGGCTTCTGTGCTGAAGGGTGTGGCAGAAGTGCAAAACTACTTGGGTATGGCTACATACTATGGGCAGCTCATCACAAACCTTGCCACACTGGCAGAGTTCCCCCGGGCCCTCACAAAAGTGGATGGAGTGTGGAATTGGACTGACAGAGCAGACGAACAATCCAGAACGCGAATGAGGCACTCTTGAGTGAGGCAACAATGGTCTACTATGACCACACTGTAACACGGAATTGGTGGTAGACACCAGTCTCGTTGGGCTGGTAGCCATTTTGCTGCAGGAGGAAAGCCACAAGAAGTGGGTCTCTGTTGCTTACTCCCGCTTAGCCCTCACAGGGACTGAATCCAAATATGCTCAAATAGAAAGGGAGGTCCTGGCAATTAGGTGGGGCTGCTGTCATTTTCACCTTTACCAGTGTGGAAGATGATTCAGGGTCGTAATGGACCACAAACCGCAAACCCTGCTTCTCATGGGTACTTCCCTGAACTCCCCACCAGGGATTAAGCAGTGGGCGATACATCAGCAAACTTATGATTTTGAAGTCATCTATCTGCCTGGAGCCTACAACCCAGTTGATTTGTTTTCATATCACCCCATTGTGGAGGCCGAAGGGTCAAGGAGGAGGGTGAGTGGGCCAAAGACTTCATTATTATGGTGGTGCAGAGTGCCTGACCACTAGCAATGACAGTAGAGGAAATAAAGATGGCCACTGGTTCAGAGTCATGCCTACAGAAAGCGGCAGAGGTCATATGTGGTCATACATGGCTCTACTTTTTGGACCTTGCCGGGGGGTGGATCCCATCTAACAAGTTTGTCCTAAATCAGCTAAGACTCATCTGCCCCAAACCCAGTCACACCATGGAAGGACTGCTACTGAGAAGCTACCATATAGTAGTCCCAAGAACCTTATGGGGCCAGACGGTTGACCTAGCAAACCACGGCCACCAAGGTAGAGAAAAGACTAAGGTGCAACTAATAAGGAAATTGTGGTTCCCGTGGTGGATGATGTCATGTACCAGTGCATCTCCTGTCACATCACTGGAGGGGGGACCGGTACTAGCACATGTGGTAACAGAAGAGTTGCACCCAAATCCATTGGCACATCTGAGGCTGGGCCTCTGTAGTTTCTCAGACCATAAGTCCACCGTCATCGACATCAATGCACACTCTAAATACCTGGTGGTAAAGATGGTGCACGCTAGAGTATTCAGAGTGGTGAGGCTGGTACTTGAAAAACTGTTTGCTGTCCCTGGATTGCCAGAAAATGTTAGAACTGATAACATATCCCCATTCCAGAGCCTGGACTTTGGAGAATACTTCAAGGGGCTGGAGGTACTACACAAATAAATCCTACCACAATGGTCCAAATGGCCACAATGGCTCCAAGCAAAGAGGAAGGCTGAGAGATTTATGAGGACCCTCAGTAACTCTGAGAATTAGGGTTGATCAAGGGGAAGCTCTTGAGGAATACTTGAGGAATACCTCCATCACTACCTGATGGTGTAGCAACAGACACCCCACAGCACAACAGGGTGTGCTCCTGTAGAACTTCTGCTGAAGCATCCTGTCTGAGACAGCATCCAAGGTGTGGGTAGCAGCTCCCAGCAGTGGACACAGAGGTCATGCAAGAATGGTGCAGGATCACCACTGAGAGTACCAGACCAGCTAGAGCCAAAGGGACACAATGTGTCCTGTTTTAAGAAATGGAACCAAGGGAGCTGAACCTCTCATCCCATAGGATCATCCTGAGGAGCACAGAGGAGACAGTTTCATTGATGCCCTGATGCCACGAGTGAAAATCTCAAGTGGAGACAGTCCAGAGAGAGAGATGGTAATATACCGGGTCCCCCTTCCTAAACAGTGATTGGTAAAACCGGCCAAGAGGAGTGGCGTGAAAGCCAAAGTGTCAGTTAAAGGTTGAATTAGGGAGTAGAGATGCATCACAACTTTGAATGGAGTCTGGGAAAGGTCAGCACATCTGCTTGAGGTGATGGCATCCTTGAAAACTGACTTGGGGAGGGATGTAGCATGCAACCGGCCATTACACCACCCACAGTTATGCCACATGCATCCCTGAGGCTGGGCTTGCTGAAAGGTATAAATAAAGGCGGTTGTGCATTGCTTATGCAGCACACAAATAGTACATGTTGTTTCTCATGTACTGTGTACTGTGAGTTGTAAGGTGTCAGGCTGTCATTCGAAGGCTTGCACACCTCTACATGTGGGAGGGCAGAAGGTGTAAAAGTCAGAAAGATGTGAGGAGCAGGGCCAGTCAGTAGGCGGGCAGGAGTAATGCATGTTAAAAGGAGGGTAGGAATAGTACGAGTCAGAGAGAGGGCTAGGAGGGTAGGAATAGTATGAGTCAGGGAGAGGGCTTAAGCAGTGCAAGTCAGTAAAGGGTAGAAGCAGTGTGGGTAGGTAGGATGGTAGGAGGTGTATAGGTCAGGGAGGCAGGAGAAGCAGTATCAGCCAATGGAAAGGCAACACAAGTCAGAGTCAGTGGGAGAACAGGCGCATTGTGAGTCAGTGGGAGGGCATGAGCAATAGAATCAGTGCGAGGGCAGGAGTAGTGCAAGTCTGTTGGGAAGCAGTGGAGTCTGGGAAAGGGCCAAGGGCAGCTCCTCCATTAGTGCAGAGGGGCATTGTCCCCCCTGCCAGCAGCGACAGCTGCACAACCTTTACCAGAAAACAATAATAAACCGATTTTTAAAAATTGTTTTCTGGTGAAGGGGCAGGGCCACCGGGTGACGAGAAATCCCATTCTGAGACATGACTTTGAAAATTTTCAATGAGAAATCTCAAAAGCTCCAGAGCACCTGTAACCAACCTATATCAGGTACCTGGCCTTCGGTTCCACGTCAGTGGCTGCAGTTTCAGCTGTATCCCACGTGAAGAGGATTTATCAGCTGAAAAAGTGACAAAATCCCATTATGTTGAAGAAAATTCAACATTATTATGCAAGAAAGTGAAAAGGTCCATTTCTGAATTGGAATTCACAAACGTTTTAGAACTTTTAACTTCCAGACTTTCACCAGCACCAATCCACTTCATGTATCCAACCTGAAATTGTACCTTGGGCCTAGTCTACCACAACTATCTAATTACAGTAAGTGTTTCAATTTTCTTGATGTTTCTTCACTTTAATTCTTTAAAATGTAATTTCCCTTCAAATCTCTGATTTACCCATATGGGATGTTTGTTGCTTTGGGCTTATTTTGCTCCTAAAATATTCTCTTTATTTTACAATTGGTTGTGGAGTGTAATTGTGTATGGGGAGAGTTTTCATACTGTTTATGTGCTGCTTGAAACTTGTAAATATTGCTTTCGATTTAAGCCTGACTCCTTTGTGCCACGTTACCAGCAACTGTGACATCTAGCCGGTGGTGGAATTATTCTTTGAGGGGATCCTAACCCACCCCAATTAATAATCCACTTTCTTTAATTAACCAAATTGATTTACTGAAACTAGCTCAGACAATCAGTGGGTTACTCAGCCACAAGTTTGTTTTTGGGGTGTACAAAGTATCTTCGACCCTAATGACCCAATCACTACTAAACATAACTGCCTGTGCTATGAAATTCCATTCACAGCCTCAACAAAATAGGATGCACACAGAACATCACATTTTCTCACAAGAAGAGATAGTGGTAAAAAATACCATGAATCATTTCTTAGCTTTGCTGGTGGTTGAAGGAAAGTGGAAAAACTAGTCACCTTTTTCTGATCTCACAACATCGATAAGTGTCTATTTGTCTCTTTTTCTTTTTGTGTCTCTGTCTTTCTCCATTCCACTCTCTTTTTCTGACTCTTCTACTCTCCATTCCTTGTACTATAGCTCTGTTCTTTATCTCTTTTTCACTCCGTTTTTCTTGTTCTAGACAATATCAATAACATTAGAGATGATAATTCAATCATGGTTTATTGTAATTCCGTTTTGGCCTTTTGTTAAGTCTGAGTTGTGATCAAACCATAATGCATCTAGAGTTTGGCGGACGGGGTTACTCTGTCACAAATATGATGGATATCCCGTCCGCTCCATTATGATTCCTTTATTTCCTATGGAAATCATAATACAGTGGATGGGATATTCATCACAAATGTGACGGAGTAACGCCTCCGCCAAACTCTTAATCCAGCCCTAAGTCATTTTCTCAGAGGTGCAGAGATCTTCATACAGGACAAAGATGAAATCCTGTCTGTTGTTGTGAAGCTGCCAGTTGGATCCTTTTGCCGGTGAGTTCAGCTAAAGTCCGAGAGCTCTAAAGGAAAAGTTTTCAAAAGTCTCCAAATGTTCTTCTAGTGCCCAAACAACCACAGGAATACACTTCTAATTCCGTATGATCTCAGGGAAGGGTACTTAGAGACACTTAAGGGGTCTGACAGAGGCCAAAGGGAAAGTCCAGTCCCAGCCCAGTTGCTTCTGGTCATCTGGGATCCCTCATAAGAATGTCCTCTTTAACTTTTTTATGTTTCTGATGCCACCCTCCGTATCAGCTTTATAATCCTTAAAACTCTTTGGGTCATTGAAGTGCCAGGAATCTAACCTCCACAGGTCCTACTAACAGGTCGCAGATGGCACGTTCAGCAGGTTCAGTCTGCCTGGTATCCTTTCACAAGTCCAGCTGTGTTCCGAGGAAGATTAGGTGAAGGCCTACCTTTAATGGGATCATCAGCTTGTAGGTGGGGGACACCCTAAGACACCGCTAGCCATTGTCTAATCATTGGAGTAAATGGTCACAGGCTTTGACCTACCTAATTTTCAGTAGTTGTTGTTTGCTTAGCTGCAAACAGGACCAAAATGCAGTGGGTCATAGTAAATGCAAGATGGTCAAAGTCTTCAGTCACACTAAACTTAGGATCTGGGACCTGAGTGGAGAAACCATAGAGTTTACAATGACTTGTAGTCATGAGGAGTCAGTTTAACACCACTGAGGACAGAATTGAGGCGGGGGTATCAGAAGAAAAGAATTGAAGGGGCAGATGTCAAGAATGTGAGTGAGAGAGGAGAAGGTGATACCTCAGCCCCTGCCTGGGAGTTCCTGTTTGGTTTGTACTCTGTGTACCTGATTCTTTGTCTTTGTGAGTCAAATTGTATTTTAGTTTAAGCATGTGGGAAGCGGATTCACAGTGGCTGCGGACCAGTGAATTGGAAATAAATACCGTATCAGAACTGCACAGACAGATCAAGTACAGTGAGTTTCAATGCTCAGTAATACCACAAAAGGAGAATGGGATGTGGAGGGGAGAACAATTTTCCCAGCCCAAAATATTTTGACGGTAGTGGAGCTAAATAGAATGTCTTTACAATGTAAAAAAAATGAAATGCATATAGTTTAGATGCAACTCTCAAAGGTGACTTGTTATTATAATGATAATGCAGGAAAGATATGATCATCTTCAGTATGTTTTTTAGGTGTGGGTTATCCCAAAGAAGCCCTGAAAAATGTGGAAAAACTCCTTTGTTTTAGGGCACAGTTTACCAAAAGAAATGCGTAAAAAGTAATGTGTTTGACATCTATAAAGTATATTCCTTATCTTCTACATGCGGCTCCTTTCTGACTTTCAGTGATGACTCTTCTAAGGCCCTCATTACTAGTGGCCCAGGAAATTAGTTGGATTTTTCCAGTCCCGCGGAGGTACCTATACCAGGGGTACTGTTAACTCCAGAGAGTGGACATACAGACCGATTACACGTTGGACACAGGGGACCCACTAACAACGGATGCATTGAAAGTGGATGTGGTAATTTTGAAGCTGCCTCCCTAATGTTAAAAACCCATTATTCTGATGGTTACGATTATTACTGTTACTAGCCTCATTGAAATTAAGAGGTCACTCGTAATGAAGGCCTAGGTAGATTATCTGTCTTAAAATATGCCGTGAATGTAATGGAAGTGGAAGGAAGAGATAACTAAATAAAAAGTTACACAGTTCTCAAAATCTAAGGTTTTATGCATCACAACTATCCCCAGCTTATAAACGACTTCAAGCTCAGATAGCAGAGCAAATTTACACTGATATCAAGAGACAGATTTATTAAAGGATTGCGTTGCCCTTGCCTCACACAAGGGTGGCTCAAGGGCAACGCAAGCCTTAAGTGAGGTTTACTATGCCACGCAGAGCCACCTCTCATGGCTCTGCAGGGCATAGTAAATCTTGAGTAACTCAATGCAGTGCAAGTCACTACCTTGCAATACTTTGCCCTTATTTCTACCCAATTTTCCTCTTTCTAGCTGTGCTGCCAGCACACTTAGAGGCAAAAGCCTCTAAGGATTGTTTTTGTGCAGGGAAGTGCCCCTTAATGCACAAAAACAATCCTGCCTGCAATACAAGCACCCTTGCATCATGGTCAATGGTCACCACACCTGCATTGGTGCTAGGCTGCACCTTGTGCACCAGTGCAGGGAGCGAGCAGGTTTGATTGCACCATATATTAGATTCCTGCCCTCTCAATGTGACGCAGTGCAGCAAGTTTTGTTGCTACATTGCGCTGTGTCAAATATTTGTAAACCTGGACCTTTATGCTCAGACAGAAAGTATATATTGCGATATTAAATTGAAAATGTCTCCATACTAGTAATACAGTAATGGCACTAGTGTCAAGAAATTACCCTCTGCAGTCAAGGAAACAATGTGAATAATGCCAGCAATAGAAGTACTCAAATGTGTAGGAATTATGATTTAATTATGATTTAATTATCAGCTTATAGTTTGACTCAAAAAATAATCCAGTCATTTTCTCAAATCCACAGATTTAATTCCCCCAAAAATGTGGTGTTAAGGGCTTTCTCCTGCACCGTATTTACAACGTGGCTCAATGCTTCCTTTGCACCACCTTGTTAACCCTTGGGCCATATTATGCCTGCGCCAGGCATAATGTATGCAAGGGGGTCGTTCCGATGTAGGGAGGCCCTAAAAAGTGGCACAGCGAAATATAAAACATTTCACTGCGCAATTTTTTCTGTCATTTTTAGAGGCTGCTCAGAGCAGGTGTTAAAATGACGCTCCCATTTTATTCAGTGGGCCTCCCTGTGTTTTGTTGCACTAACATCAAACTTTTTGACGCTAATGCAGCAAAGCGCCATCAATACTGTCAAAGATTTTGCAGCTATGGTCCTAACGACCGACATGGCATGCCCTATTGTAAATATGGTGCGACCATTGTGTTGGTAGGTGGGGCGGGGCGACACAAGAAAAGTTGGCACATCAGGACCAATGTGGCACTTTCTTCTAAATATGCCCTTTTGTTTGCAGCTACAGCAAAAACTGTTGAACAGATGTATGCCAAACTTGGCATGAAAGTAGAATAGAAAGTGTTCTTTTCTTGATTTGGTGTAAATCTAATCAGTAGTTTTTGGCCTATTACTATCTCAAAAAGGTCATGTGCCAGGCAGTTTAAAATTGTGAATTCTGTCAATAACAATTGATGATGGAGATCACATTTTTATGCCATCTTGAAAATTACAATTTTGTACATATATACATTTGTAGTTTTCTTTGAGCAGAGCTCTGTCACAAACCATAACAGAATACGAAACTGTGGATATCTACATGTGCATAATATTTTCAATTTATGCTGCTCAATGACTCCTGATTGCAGCATCTCTTCAGTGTTTGGTTTCCTTGCTAGCACAGGTTTTGCTCTGCCTTTTCTTTGCTTAGATGCTGTTTTCCATGGCTGGTGCACTTGGATCTCCTTCAGAGATCTGAACACATGCTGTGTGTAGATTGCTTTCTGCTAGTATCTATTAGGAAATCTGTATGTGTCCTCCTCAGTATAAGAAGCACAAATAAATATAATTGATAGAAAGATTATCACAGAGCTGTGCACAATTAAGTTGAGCCTTATAACAATTGTTTTTGCAACATCTATGGAACTGGTCATGGCAATTTTACAGACACACTATTGGTATGTTTACCTACACAGAATACCAAAAAACCTTTTCAAAACATCTATAGGAAGCCACTAAGCTGTCTCACCTGAATTTACTAGACTTATTGTACAATAGTGTTGTAATGAATGGATTCACCGATCTCCAAACTAATCACCTCTGTAGCGACATTTACTATAACTATTAGGATGTGTTCCTGCATAGTGCATGCACAGAAAGATACACCAACACCATGGAGGCCCACTCACGTATGTGTGCATAGCCACAGAAAATATTTATAAATATATGATATGTATTCACTTAAAAACAAATATATGATATATATTCACCAAAAAACGGGCCCCAACCATGCACAGTTTTCTGATCAATAATATTATTGCAAATGTTGCAGTGATATTATCAATGATGTCATAGAAGATGTTATGAGTGATGTAACATGCGGGGTAATTAGCAATGCATGGAGAGGGCTCGAGTTATAGTTACCTCAGGACATGATTTATAGTTACTTGAGATGACCATAACTATAACCACTGAATATCTATGATTTTGTACGAGTAAAATGTGAATCTAACTATAACGTCACTGTAGCCTCTGGTTTAAAGTGAAATTCTATTGTTTTAATTCTATTTCTTAACTACAACATCCCTGAAACCTCTGTTTTTTTGTGAATTTCTATGGTATTTTTAACATTAAGTAATATTTAATTACTTCACGTTAATCCAACCAGGCTGTGTATGGCCTTCGTCAATGGCTGCCACCACTTCCTGGTTGAAGTGTTGGCATCCAATCAGATCTCAGCATAAGATCTCCAGGATCCATGGGGACTGCATGCCCCTATATATACAAGTGTAGTGTTCCTTTAAATACGCTAAATTTACCGAAGGGATTTACACCTAATAACAAAAAGGGCTCTTTCTGGACCAAGAACTACCTTTCTTCCACATTTGGTGCAATTCCATGCAGTGGTTCAGGCCGTATTTGTGTCTTAAATCCCTATGGAAAATTGCATAGGGAAAAAGTGTTTTTGGACCCCCTTTTTTCTCTGCACCCACTTGACGAATCACCCCAAAACTTTCAAGACAGCAGCTTACTTGATTGGCAAACTAGTTTTGAAATTTTCGTGAAGATTCATCCTTTTTGTGCCAAAGTTATTGGCAAAACAAAAAATGCTTTTCCAATGGAAACAAGGTCCTAACTATAACAACCTACTGGCGACTGCCAGTAGGCAATATATATATATATCCAAAATTCAATGAAAAAATAATAGCTAAATGATCATTATAGTTAGGAGAAAATGTCAGTTAGACATACTATTTTAAATTAACAAAACCACTGAAATTCACTAGTCGTAGTCATCTCAAGTAATTGTAATTCGTGCCCTAAAGTAACTACTACTCGCTCCCTCGCCGTGCACTGATTTGTTATCAATTACGTCAGTTCGGAAGTTGCAGTAATGTTATCCAGAAGGTCATAGAACATGTCATTAGTGATGTGATATGTGAGATATTTAGCAGTGCATGGCAAGGCAAGAGTTATAGTTACTTCAGAGCATGATTATAGTTACTTAAGCTTAATATAACTGGTGAACTTCAGTGGTTTTGCAAATTTAAAGTGGCATTTTTTAACTGATATTTTCACCTAACTATAAAGTCCCTTTAACCTTTGGCTTTTTCATTGAATTTCTAAGTTTCATATTATTTCAATTACCAATCATACTGTCACTTTAACTTTTGTTTCTTTATTGAATTTCTGTGTTTGTTTAATGTAAAGTATGATGTCCATCATCATATCTGGCTCAGGGTTGTGTGCCCAGCTCCTCTCCAGCTGCTGTGTATGGCTGGCTGTGTCATTTAACAATATAAAATAGGTCATTTTAAGTAAGGCAGACCTTTGTGCTTTGTCAAAAGATCAAAACACAATAATAATAGCAGCAGAGTCTATTGGCTTTATCAAGGAGTCAGCACATGAACATATATAAAGCAGACCTATTGACTTTGTCAAAAAGTCACCAATGATGATAATCAAAGTATATTTCATTACTTCACACATTCCAATGCTTAATAATAGTGATTTTCATACAATACTTTTAATTAAGCCTTTTTTTTTTAAACATAAAAAAATAGATCTCTGCACTCCAGCTGAAGAACATAGAACTCCAGCTCAGCGTGCTTTAAAAAAATATGGTAAGCTTTCACTGCAGCCCCCGCTTGATGAATCACCTCGAAATGTATTGTAAAGACTTGTTTGGTAGTTCCCCTAAACCTTTGTGGGGCACCACCAGTAAGAAAATAATAATGTATAAAAGCACAGTAAATAATTAATAAGTATATCCTGCTGCTCATGCATTATTCATTTTGAACTGTTTTTTATTTTCATTTTTTGAGTGCTTGGGGTGGCTGTGCACCCACACTATTTTTAATGTTGCAGGCCACAGGAGGAGTAGGGTACCCTACCCTGCTCCCTACAAGTTTTTTTTTGCTTTTTTCTAGAAGAGGGGCTAAGTCCTAAAATCGTTGCTGCCACAGCTTTGTTCCTATGATGGCAGCCAATTAGAGGTTATCTTTAAGTCTGTGGGATCTGTGGATCCTCCAAGGCATGATATATTTATACATTGTAAACCTTAATTTCTCAAAGACTGCTAGACAGATTTACACTGAATCACAAAAAGCATGCTTTGTAGAACAAGAGCTAACATTCTGCCAAATTTCGTGTAAATACTTCCAGCCATTTTGTCTGTAACTGTGTTAAATTTTTCTGTTGAAACATTATTGGGAAAAACAAGTGCTGGGACAAGGATACTCAAAGTATGGCCCTGGGGCCGCATGCAGCCCCCTTGACCTTTACATGTGGTCCCCTGGCCAGCAGGAGCACTGTGCTGCCATTTACTCAACTTAGCACCAACAATGAAAAGAAATAAAATAGGCAATCATTTTTCGCAAGGTTAGTTGAGGTTTAAGAAACAAAGTACTTAGGGAGTCTTGCGTTTAACTTTAGAAACACATAAAAATATGACAGTCTCTTCAAAATTAAAAAAGTGCACTTAATTGACACGCAGAACTTTTTTACCTTAGTACAACTGATTATATCAGTCCATTGAGAAGTATTAATTTGAAAGTGGTAGCTTTCAAACATGAATTTAGAAACATTATTTTCTCCCCCTACCTTCACAACAACACCCATACTGAACTAAAGAGGCAAGTCAGTTGTTATGTGTGCTTTTTGTGTGGCCTGGTTTCATATTACACATGAACATCATTATAGTGTCAAATCAAATACAGGAGCAGGTTTTCTATAGCGCACATCCTGAAATCATGTATTTCGAGGACTTTTATGTGGTAATGAAGAAATAGGGGGGAAAGTGAAGTTAAACAATTTGGAAATGTGAGGAAGCCGGAGTCAATCCCAGGTTCTCTGGTTTCACATTGTTCAACTCAGGCACTATATGTATATATTTAACTTTGTCTGCATCTACCTTACTGCCAATCCCTCCAACCCCTCACCCAACCACCACTCCGCTGTTTTAATGTGGCCTTCGTCACATCACAGAACAAACTTTTTAGTCCCTGGGAAAATGGTTGCGAGTACACATGTGCTGGAACCATCCCTTTTCTGAGCCAACCCCCAACCCCCCGATCACCCCAAAACCTTCCAGGAAGGAGCTGAGGTGGATGAGACTTTTTTAAAAGGTTCATGAGGATTCATCAAACTGCGCCAAAGATATTAGCACACCAAAAAAATCAATTTCCAGAGAAACTAGTGTGCCAGTCAATTCAGCTGCTGTCTGGAAAGTTTTGAGTTGATTCGTCAAGTGGGGCAAAGAAAAAGGGGGGGTACCGAAGCATGTTTTCCCTATGCAATTTCCCACAAGGATAATAGACATGACTACAGCCCAAAACACTGATGGAATTACACCAGATTTAGCAGAAAGGTAGATCTTGGCCCAGAAATATCTCTTTTTGTAATTTGGTGTAAATCTTTTCAGTAGTTTATAAGTATTTATGTATAGGGTAGTAAGGGTGAGAGATAGCCACACTCCTATGGAAGTAGACACAATGATGGGATTTACAGTGTAGTGCAGGTGGTCAAAATGCCTTACTACCCATAGGCATGAATAATGTGTACAACTATACACAAAACAGAGAGACTCTCTGGCCTGACTAAAGCCTAACAAGCGACACGGCACTCGGCCGTTTGCGAACACACATTTTGGGACTTATCAGGGTCCTATACACGGATGACTTTGTTGTTGTGGTATTTCTTGCATTAAGGTGTATTACCTTACACCTGAACTACAGTCTCTCAGACGATGAGTTACCCTAAGTGGTGTTCTATGCACTAAATTGATTACCTCACTTCATCCATTAGCCTTGAAAAAGTCACCAGTGTGACGAAACACATGTTGGCTGTTTCTGGATTGATGCTCTTTCTCACTGGATATTTTTCGTCCATCAATAAAGAGACTATCTTTTGTGAAAAGATGTGAACAACCGACGTGCCTATTCTCTTCTATTCAACAGCAACTATGCATTACAGAGCTTGAATTTTTTTTGCATCACACTGTTGTTAATGAGTGCTGTGGTTTATCTTATGTATTAAGTATTTATGTATATCTTGAAACGTGGAGGGTCCCACAGATCTGACAGTTCTCATGCTGAGATCTGATTGGCTGCCACCACTTCAACTAGGAAGTTGTGACAGCCATCTTTTTGGGACTCGGCCCAAGTCCCAAGAAAAACATTTGAAAAACACAGAAGGGGGCCGGGAAGGAATATCCTGACCACCTAGGCCTGGGAGTGGGTGCCAAAACCATTATTTTTCATTTTGCCAGAAATTCCCAGAGGATCTGCGCATCAATGGTGTAATTTTTAAAAAACATAGGAGTGGTCTTCCATGCTTGTTTTGTTATGCTCCCATGGTGGGCCAGGTCCTGGGGGAATTTATATATTTATATATCTGGGGGAGTGGGCATATACCTGGCCCACCTCCCCAGGCTGACTTTGGTCCCAGGAACCCCAACCCACAGGAGCCTGACCGATTATAAGTAAGGGGAGGTGGGCCACATGGCTCCCCTACCTGGGCCAATTTTGGCCCTGGGGAAACGATGCCCGGGGCCAACCATTAAAAGTCCCCCTCCCAGAGCGATTAATGGCCCTAGGGATACCCTCTCCCAGGGCCAGGTCCTGCTGTATCGCAGGTTGCCCCGGGACATGGCAGTTTTCCTGTCCGCACTGGTGCGATCCTAAACATAGCATCCTGATTCATGATCCTGAACATAGCATGAAGGGCTTGGTTAAGGACAGCAAAATAAAGTTGTCTGAGACTTGTTATTTATGTCTCTAACTGTGTACTGGACAGACCTACTAGCACAGAAATATAACACTGCTGTATTCTTCACAATAGGTGTCAGCCTGATTTCTGATGTCCAGCAAAAGTTCAGATTAAGATTTTGTGTCAAAACCACTTCTTACTGGTCTCTAGATCCAGACATGGTGTGTGAACATGTTCATTATGTTCACATATAATTCTTTGTCTTGCTAGGGGTGGATGTTGGGCAACATATGAGTACAATGTGAAAATGTTATAGTTACACATATATTTGATGAGCACATTTCACTAAGATTAAATTTAGACAAATGTGTAAATATATATAACATGGTAACAATGTGAATAATTTTGATGAAGTTTGTTATATAGTATAAAATATAACATGTCACATACAGACATATATTTCACTTTCACATACATACAGTAACAAAAACACTCTAAAAGATTTTAAAACATAAAGATTAAATTTGACCAATTACATGAATTAAAAAAAAATCATGTATTACCAGATATTCTGTTTTAGGCTTCTTTCATTTTCTTTTTGAGAAATCGGTCGAAGTAGGCAGACATTAAATGGTGAATCGTGCAAATGTATTGTTTGTAATGGGATATAGTAGTTGTTATCATCTGATAAAAAGTCACAAATAACAAATGCTTCCAACAGTGACGCACTACTGGTCATGGTCAGCCATAATGTTAAATAAACCCTATGCTGACAATATTGGCTTTTGATGGAGGACCAAACATGACGGCTGCCTAACGTATCCATAATGGACAACAGACAAGTAAGTGAAGGCTCAACATACCTTTTTAGGCAGCTGTGACAGTAGTCTATGATTGCTCAATCTGTTGTCTGTCATGTAAGTGTCTATTGACATAAAAGTTGTCATGCTAGCTGTACATTTTTTAAAGCCCATGACTTCACTTACCTTCTAACCACCATCTGGAGTAGGCTTTCTACACTGAGTTTTGCTCATTAAATTCTGCTGGGACCCATCAAGGTGAAAGGTGCAGGTGACAGGGACCCGAGCTTCATCCAAACGAGCTTTAGATCCCTGAAGAGAGGGCCCTGACCAACTAGAGTCAGCTACATAGTCCAGCAGAGATTCAAGTAAGCTACATACTTGTATTGTACCAAATAATACTGTGAGTGACCAGGCACTCTTACTCTCAAGTATTAAATGCTACATCCACAATATTAAAAGTGTTGCAAACCCTAGTATTCCCCAATTTGTTCTTTTACATACAAGATATTTCAACAAAAATAAATGCCTTAGGCAACTGTTCAGCTTTCGCAAGTAAAAGGCAATGTCTGACCAAAGACCTACAGAGAATTGTTTTAGGATAATACAGATATGCCTGTGACAATAGTCTTGCCTGTTCTATAATTTGCTAAACAGTAGTACATCAGGATTTCGGAACTAATGCTTTCCCCAGACATTATTGTTTGAAAAACTGCCACAAAACTAAAAATCAGGCCTAAAGTATTTTCTCGGTCAGATAAATTAACAAAAAATATAATCTGTCTGAAATTGTACTGGGTGTGCAGGGTCTCCCTTTCACCATGAGACGCTGTGTAGTGACCAGGGCAACATTAATATCAGGCACAAACTGAGGAGCATCAATTGTGTAAAGGGCAGCCGTAACTGTGGACCTAAGCTTACTGACAGCCAAACCAAAGGAGGCATTGAAAAATCACAGTGTACTTGGCTCTAAAGATATCACTGATACAGTCATACTTGTGGACCGAATACTCCAGGTTTTGGATGGAGGACCCTCTACATAGAATACAAAGACCCTGAGTTTCAGTTTGCAGAAGGGTTACTGTTAAACTGGTCATCGTTAGGATGGTTTTCCCCCAAACGTTTTGCCTGCTTGCCTCATATTTCCACTCTTTCTTTTTGTCAGCCTTAGGACTCTGAACACTTTATCACTGCTGACCAGTGCTAAAGTGCAGATGGTTCTCCCCTAAACATGGTGGCACTGTATAATACAAAATGGGCATCTTTAATTTACTTGTAAGTCCCTTCTAAAAAGGTATACCATTCACCCAGGGTCTGTAAATTAAATGCTTCTAGTGGGTCTGCAGCATTGACTGTGCCACCCGGTTAAGTAGGCCTTTAAACATGTCGAAGTCCTGCCACTGCAGAGCCTGTGAGTGCAGTTTTACTGCCACTTTGACCTTTAAAACCTCTTGCCAAGCATTAAACTCCTCTTTTATTACATATATGTCAATGTAGGCCATAGATAGCTCATAGGTAGCAGGGTGTAACTAAAAGGTAGGACATGTACATTTAAGTTTTCCATGTCCTGGTAGTGAAAACCTCCCAAAGTAGTTTTTCACTAGTGTGAGGCCAACTCCTCTCATATGATAGCATTGGGAATTCCTCAACATATTTATTATGGTAGTGATAAATCCTCTTTACTGTTAAAGTCAGATTTAACATTACTATTCTCTGCTCTTATAGCTATATGCGCCTATAGCCTGTCTTCAATACACATCTGTGGTGATTGGCAGCTACACTTTGTGGATTCCCTGTATACAGCCAAAAACACAGGAAGGTTAGGTGTGTCTGAGTGCTCATCGGCATTCGTGTGCATTCTGATGGCTCTTCCTAGGCAGGAAGGGTGGGAAGGGTTTACATTTAGACCTGAATAGGTAGTGCTGTTCCCATACAAAGGGCTTATTACCCCTTACTGATCATCTGGCTCCAGGACTGAGGAAGAAAGGATACTTGTACACTTGAAAGACTGTTCTTTGATGTCACCCCCACTTCAAAGGCACATTTGGGTATAGGTACAGGGTCTCTGAACCCCACCAAATCAGACATTTCTGGGCCTACAACTGGACTCCGTCAAAAGACCTGTTGTGCTGCAACAAGAACTGTCACTCTGCTCGACTGCAGACCTGGAAGGACTGCTTTTCTGCTGTGCTGCCCTGCTGCCTGCTGTTCTTTGACCTTTCTGAGGGTCAGCTGAACTCTGCCTTGCACCCCAAAGTGATCACCAAGGGCTTGTTGGCTTGCCTCCTGTTGCTTGAGACTCAGGGATATCAAAGTCTTTACCCCTGCTCCTGTGCCTGATTCATTGGAAGTCGACCCAGATACTTGCTCCACTAGGAATCGATGTATTGCCCACTGTGAGAGGTAGACCTGATGCATTGCCAATGATGCGGGAGTAGAACTGAGTACCACATTTGGAACCAGCATTTCATTATCGCATCATCACCAAACCTGACCCACTACATCACCACCTCTGCTGAAGGAAGATCGGTGAATCCTTCACTGCATGGAGGAAACCCAGCTCATCGGCTTCCGAACCAACGTATCAATGTCGCATGGAACCACCGCATCGCCGCCACTCCTGAAGGAAGATGGTGGCATCCCTTCAATGCATGGAGAATCCTGGTGCATAATCTTCAGAACCAACATATCATGGCACTGTGGCTTTGCCTTCAGAACCAAAGCCTCTCCAGCACTGCCTGACACATCTTGTGACTGCAACCAGGATTAAGATACTTTGCTCAGCAGACCCTGCATGGGTCCTGTAGCTGGCTGCACTCCAACACGGAGGCCAGAACTCTTGACTTTGTCCTGTTCTAGTGTGACCTCAAATAACTCCTAAAGCACTATTTGCTTCTAAGCACTAGAACTCTTTTTAATCTTCAAAAATTAATGACTCGACTTCTACTTATTTGATTCTTGTCATTTTGGTCTTGATTTATTTATGAAATTATTTCCTATGTTTCTAAACTTATGTAAAGTCTTTTTGTTGTCTTATTACTGTATTACTCTGTGTGTGTGTTGCACAAATACTCTACACTTTGCCTCTTTAGATAAGCCTGAATGCCTTTGCTAAGCTACTAGAGGCTGAGCCCGGGTTATCTTTTAGTGTGTATCTGACTTACCCTGACTAGACTGGTGAGTCCTACTTGGTCCGCGTGTATAGCCCTGCTGTTAGAAATAGGGTCTCTAGTTGGCAGAGGTAGGCACCATGTCCAAGTAGGGACCACAGTCCTAGTCAGGGTAAGTTACAACACAACCTAAATTATCCTGTGCTCCACCTCCAGTAGCTCGGCACAGAGCAGGCAGGCTTAACTTAGAAGGTAATGTGTAAAGCATTTTGTGCAATAACTCATACAGTAAAACAGCGAAAACCCCACAAAAGTACTCCAAACCAGTTTAGAAAAATAAATACTTTTTATCTGAATAAAATAAGAAAAAAAAAACAAGAATCCAATATGCACCTTTCAAGATATCACTTTTTAGAGGTTTAGATAAGCCTGTTGTGTAGGCTCTCATTATCCTAATGAGACCACTGGATTTTTTGGGCAACAAGATCGTTCACAGTGTGGGGGACTAAGTCTGACCCACGGTGAAGGACCCTGGTCACTCTAAATCCGGGTTATGCTCCGGCTAACTAGCAGTGCCTCATCTCTCCCGAATGGAAGAGACAATTGGGCAGCCGAGCGCATGACATCTTAGTACTTCCCAGGGAAGTCGTGGTCACTCAGGTCACAACCAGTTCTCTCATACAAAGTAAGGTCCCATATATAAATGAAAAAGGCAGTTTGAGTTTTAAAGATTAGTTTAATAAAACAGCTGCATTTTAGATAACAAGGTGTGAGCCGCAATAACCAGAACCATACAACACAGTAAGATGGAAATAGTACAGAGGAGAGTGAAACATAAAAATAAGGCTATCATATTGTAACTAAATTATGTTCTCTCTATGTTATACTGTATTTTGAGCACAGCAGGTGAAGCTCTAAGCCTGCCTTTCTGGTTTCCCCGGGAGGACATCAACCCTCATACCTGAGCAAAGGCCTGTGATCTGGATCAGCATCTGCAACAGGGCAGTCAGCATCTAGTTGTGGGTTTCTGGTTGGAATCTCCCTCTTACGTGTACTGGGACTAGAAAGTGTTTTTATACTATTGATGTGAACTAACACCCCGATGTTCCTGCGTAAGAATGTGTACTGTCTACGAACCTTAAAGACTAAACTTCTACCACGTCTATCGGCAATGTACCAGATTGTATCATTGACTGAAGCACAGGGGGAGCAAGAATGTATTGTTTGCGAACACAGTGCTGAAGTAAGCTAAGCAGTGTGATAGAAGGAAATAAAACAAGACCGTGAAACTGGCTGTAGTAAAATAACAGTGTGAGCCTAAATAAAAGGCATCTAGGGCAAAGTGCACAGAGGCCTAACACGTTAAGCAAACGCGCATAAAGCTACATTAAAAAATGGCTACACTACAAGCCTAAATCCATTGAAATCAATGGTTGCATCTTTTTAGCACAAAGTACCTGGGATGTGTCAAAAAGTAATGACACAGAGAGCCGCAGCGGAGGTGATGCATTAGAAATTAAAGTGATGCGTTGATTTTTCCAGTGCAGCAGAGATGATACGCTGATCCTTTCCTCATAGGCAAGCTGATACACCAATTTCTTGGTGCACAGCCTTGGCTCCTTGCTGCGGTGCTGGGATATTTTGACACCCAGGGATGATGCATGAAAATCCAAAGCACGCTGTGATGATGAAACAGGTGCTGCATTGATCAGGTAGGTGATGGTTCGATATCTCAGTGAGATAGACACTGGATCAATTCTGCAGGTGGTGCGTCTATTTTTATAGGCGTTGCATCGATTTCTGATGCAGTGGATTTTCGCTCTTTGGTGAAGTCTTTGATGGCCCTGAGACTTCTTTACCAGGAAGCAAGCTCAGTCCAAGCCATTGGAGATCCCTTTTGGGGGAAAAGGCAAAGTCCTTCCAACAGGGTGCCGCAAGCAGCAGGGCAACAAGCAGGAGAGAAGTCCTTCCAGGAAAATGGTCTTGATGAGTCCTTTAGGCAGCATGGCAGTCCCTCTGTCAGAGTTCAGTTGTAGGTCCAGAAGTGTCTGATTTTAGGAGGTCACAGACCCAGTATATATACCCAAATGTCCCTTTGTAGTGGAGGAAAACATCAACGAGTGGTTTTGAAGTGCACCAGTTCTGCTTTCAACCCAGACCTGTCTGCCAGGAGATCTGTGGCAGGTTATTAGTCCTTTGTGTGAGGTCAGGCCACTAGCCTTTGAAGTGTAATGGAGAGCCCCTCCACCCTTCCTGCCCAGGAAAACCCATCAGTATGCGGATGAATGCAGATGCAGCTGAGAGTCCTGTGTCTGTCTATCTAGGTGGAATCACAAGGGGAACTGTTAACCAGCACTTAGCAGATGTGGTTTGGAGATATACTGTAAGGCACATGGAGTAGTAAGTGCATACAAATGCCTACTTTCTAAAAGAGGCATTTCTAATATAGTAATGTTAAATCTAACTTCACCAGTAAGCAGGATTTCTCACTACCATTCTAACCATACCAGACATGACAATGCCACTCCTCTCAGATCAGACATTACCACTTAACGGTAGATAAGGGAATTACCAATGCGAGCCTATGAGAGGAACAGGCTTCACAGTAGTGAAAAATTATTTTGCCCTGTCCTGTGGGCTACCTACTTTAGGGGTGACACATGTAATAAACACATGTAATAAAGGTAGAGTTTAAGGCTTGACATGTAGTTTTAAATGCCTAGTGGCAGTCAAACTGCACAAACAGGCCTTGCAACAGCAAGCCTGGGACATGGTTAAGGGGCTACTTATGTCAGTGGCACAATCAGTGCTGTATGCCCACTAGTAGCTTTTAATTGCGAGGCCCTGGGCACATGTAGTGCACTTTACTGGGGTCTTACAAGTAAATTAAGTATGACAATTGGGTATGAGCTAATGTTTATGGGAGAGAGCACAAGCACTTTAGCACTGGTCAGCAGTGGTAACGTGCAGAGTCCTAAAACCAGCAAAAATTAGATCATAAAATGGAGGGAGGCAGGCAAAAAGTTGGGGGAGAACTACTCTAAGGCTGTCAGGTCTAAGACCTACGAAGTAGAGAACCCATTTCTAACAGATACTCCATCCAGATAGCTTGATCACATAAATCAAAGTCCCATAGTATAATAATCCACTTGTAATAAACTGACGTGCTATCCTTTTGTGATGGAATAACTTGTTCAAGAGCCACAGAATCAGCCCCAGAGTATGGTACTTAATGACATCACACAACATTGTTTGATACCCTTCTTAAAATTACAATAAACATTTGTCAAAAAATTTAAATCACAATAACAGGACTGATTTAGAGTTAGGTGAGCATGTTAATCCATCACAACATGATGTATATCCTCTCTGAATTATTTCAAATGCCATAGCATATGATGCATTTCTAACTAAGCAGACTGTATAACCTTCATGTTTGGGCCAGAATAATATGCCTGACAAACTCTACAACAACTCAATGCATGTTAAGTCAAAGTCTAGTCATATCTACATATTGATGTTTAAAAATATATGGTTATTAATAGCATTTTATTTTGTTTTCATATTGCCCTCTATTTAGGTCACCCTCCATCAAAAGAAGATCTGGTGGGCCATTACAATAAGAGTGAGTCAACATGGAGTCTTCAGGAGCTGCAGCATCCACTGCTTCAGACCTTGGGAGGACCTTCGGCAGTGCACCAGCCTCATCACGTTAATTCAAGTGAAAAAGTCCCTCCAGCAGAAAATTCTGGTGCATCAGTTGCTGATCTCTGCTGATCAAGTAGCCTGGCCTGACTTGAATGGGGAGCTGAAGCCATAAAGCAGTGACAAGGGGTTATGTTTAATCACATGAAAATAATACATTGCTGAAAGCCCTTCTTTACAGCTAGGAACAGTATAGTTTAAACTCCACTAATATACTGTTGTCCACACTACAATTGCCGTAGGGTATAATAGACTTTTGATTCAGGAGATGGTAAATAGATCGCATTAGTCACTGAGCAACCCAAACAACAAAGAGAAAATCAAGCCCTATGTGCCTCAACAATGGTTTCTGTGTCAATACAAACCATGCTTTACTAAATCTGTGCATGTAGTTTTGCAACCTAGCATACATGAGCATGAATATGGTAATAACATATGTCTGCAGGCTACCTAGCAAAAATAATTAAAAAAAATTAAAACAAAAATCCTATATTTTTGAGAATGTGATTCTCCTTTGAAAACATGAAGGGTCTCCCATTTGCTGTCTTACAAGTAACATAGTCAATAATAAAATTGTAACATTGCAGATGGAATATCTGAAACATTACTGATGGAGTAACCCCTCCAGCAAACTAGAAACCAGACCAATCATAAAGCAGGTCATGAGTTTCACACCCCTGTGGTGCAGGTAAAAAAATGTTGGTCATGCGCTGATGTCTAATAAACATACTGTGTTGGCACTACAGGGCTAATGCAAATACTCTGTGATATGAATAGTGCCCTTTGGCCATTTCTTGAATGTGTTGTTTTTAGTGGACATCCAGAGTCTAGGCATGTGTATGAATAAGCTATTGTCACAGAGACGGCCTAGGCCTTCACACACAGAGGTTTTGTTGAGTTTAGCTCCGTATAGTCCAGAATGTGTGATAGCAATTTAATGTTAGGTTCATACAGTACAGAAGGTGTGATAGCAGATCATTACAAATGTGAATATCAGGCATGGGCAAGAAGTCTACATCATACAGGGAACATTACTGTCAAAGGATTTCAACAATTAAATATGTGCTTGATTTTGAGTGTGATAGATGGGACACTCATTCACAAATATTTCAGAACACATATACAGCATATTACAAGTGCATTAGAGCATTTGGAACTTGTAATATATTTTATCAAATTGATGCCACATTTATAATGGAGCTTCCCATCCTATAGATGGGACACAGTGTTTTTGATTGGTAAACAATTGTGCATACGTCGTAAATCTTAGATTTACTTTAAGATAGTACACTAGCAGATATTGTGCCTGATTTAGAGTTTTGCAGGTGGGAAAAGAGCTTAGAAACACATTCGCCCCAAATGTGGCTATCACAGCATCTTTGACGGAGTCGTCCCAATAGTCGGACGCCACAGACACTGGTCACGGATTCGCACGGAACCCCAGGCACAGTACCTTTGAAAACTATGAAACAAAGACATTGCATGTAGTCGTGGGGGTGATGCGTCGCTGGACCCGGTGCAGCATCAGTTCCTTATGGCATCTGGGGAGGTGAGGCGTTGGTTCCGCACTGCGAGGCATGTGAGGTGAATCATCAGTTCTGTCCAGTTGCAGTGGGAGCTGGTGCAGCATCAGAGGCAAGGCTTTGGTTCCTTGTGACCCAGCGAGGTCGATGGATCCAGTCGATCAAGACATGAATTGTTAACTTCACAGTGTCACGATCACACTGCAGGATGTCAGCGGCGTCAAGGCAATGTCAGACTTGCGCTGCAGGCCATGGTCATTGCATGCAGTAAAGACCACACAGCCAGAGCAGGCAGCGGTGTGTCATCGGGCAGCGCTGTCTGTGCTGGAGTCCCTGAAGTCCATACTGGAGTCGCTGAAGTAGGTGAACTAGCTAGAAGCTAGTAGGTGAAGACTTTGTTGGCCCTAAAACTTCAGAACAGGAGGCAAGCTCAATCCAAGCTCTTGAAGAGCCCTTTTGAGGAAGGAAGAGTCCTTTCCAGCAAAATCAGAAGCCAGCAGGCAGCAGAGGAACAAGCAAGGCAGCAGTCCTTCTAAGCAAAGCAATCCAGATGAGTCCTTTGGGCAGCCAGGCAGTTCCTCTGACAGAGTTCAGGTGTAGATCCAGAAGTATCTGATTTGGTGGGGTCAGAGACCCAGTATATATACTCCCAAAAATGCCTTTGAAGTGGGGGAAACTTCAAAGAGTGGTTTTTAAGTGCACAAGTTCCCCTTTCAGCCCAGTCCTGTCTGCCAGGATCTTGGGGGGTATCAGTCCTTTGTGTGAGGGCAGACCATTGGCCTTTGAAGGGTAAGAGAGAGCCCCTGAACCTTCCTGCCCAGGGAGACCTATTCAGTCTGCAGATGAATGCAGATGTGACTGAGTGGCCTTTGTTTATGGCTGTCTGGGTGGAATGCACAAGGGGAGCTGACAGACCGGAAGTGGAATGAAGACAGGCTATAAGGCACAAATGGCAGCAGGTGCAGAGAAATGACCACTTTCTAAAAGTAAAAACAACAGATGATGGGCAGAATGCAAATCAAATCAAATCATTAGCATTTATAAAGCGCGCTACTCACCCGTGCGGGTCTCAAGGCGCTAGGGACAAAGGGGGTGGTTATCGCTGCTCGAACAGCCAGGTCTTTAGGAGTCTCCGGAAAGCGGAGTGGTCCTGGGTGGTCCTGAGGCTGGTGGGGAGGGAGTTCCAGGTCTTGGCCGCCAGGAAGGAGAAAGATCTCCCACCCGCCGTGGAGCGTCGGATGCGAGGGACGGCGGCGAGTGCGAGGCCAGGGGAGCGGAGGGGGCGGGTGGGGACGTAGAAGTTGAGCCGTCTGTTGAGGTATTCCGGTCCCTTGTCGTGGAGGGCTTTGTGTGCGTGGGTGAGAAGTCGGAAGGTGATCCTTTTGCTGACTGGGAGCCAATGCAGGTGTCTCAGGTGTGCAGAGATGTGGCTGTTGCGGGGTACGTCGAGGATGAGGCGGGCTGAGGCGTTTTGAATGCGTTGCAGGCGATTTTGGAGTTTGGCGGTGGTCCCAGCGTAGAGGGTGTTGCCGTAGTCCAGGCGGCTCATGACGAGGGCGTGGGTCACGGTTTTTCTGGTGTCGGCGGGGATCCAGCGGAAGATCTTGCGGAGCATGCGGAGGGTGAGGAAGCAGGCGGAGGACACGGCGTTGACTTGCTTGGTCATGGTGAGAAGGGGGTCCAAGATGAAGCCGAGGTTGCGGGCGTGGTCTGCGGGGGTCGGTGCGGTGCCGAGGGCCGTGGGCCACCAGGAGTCGTCCCAGGCGGACGGGGTGTTGCCGAGGATGAGGACTTCAGTTTTTTCAGAGTTCAGCTTTAGGCGGCTGAGCCTCATCCAATCTGCGACGTCCTTCATACCCTCTTGTAGGTTGGTCTTGGCGCTGGTGGGGTCCTTGGTGAGGGAGAGTATAAGTTGGGTGTCGTCGGCGTAGGAGGTGATGATGATGTCGTGCTTGCGTACGATGTTAGCGAGGGGGCTCATGTAGACATTGAAGAGTGTCGGGCTGAGTGATGAGCCTTGAGGTACGCCGCAGATGATCTCAGTGGGTTCTGAGCGAAACGGAGGGAGGTAGACTCTTTGGGAGCGGTTTACGAGGAAGGAGGCGATCCAGTCCAGGGCCTGGTCTTGGATCCCGGTGGAGCGGAGGCGGGTGATTAGGGTGCGGTGACAGACGGTGTCAAAGGCAGCCGAGAGGTCGAGAAGAATGAGGGCGACTGTTTCACCGTTGTCCATCAGGGTTCTGATGTCGTCTGTGACTGAGATGAGGGCGGTTTCAGTGCTGTAGTTGGTTCGGAATCCGGTCTGTGAGGGGTCGAGCAGGTTGTTGTCTTCCAGGAAGGTGGTCAGCTGTTTGTTGACGGTCTTCTCTATTACTTTGGCTGGGAAAGGCAGAAGGGAGATGGGGCGGAAGTTTTTCAGGTCGCTCGGGTCAGCCGTAGGTTTCTTTAGTAGGGCGTTGACTTCGGTGTGTTTCCAGCATTCGGGGAAGGTAGCAGAAGAAAAAGAAGAGTTGATGACGGTCTGGAGGTGCGGGGCGATGATGTTGTCGGCTTTGTTAAAGATGAAGTGCGGGCAGGGGTCCGAAGGGGCACCGGAGTGGATAGAGTTCATGATGGATTTGGTTTCTTCCGTGCTGATGTGGGTCCAGTTGTTGTGGGTGATGGTCGGGGATGTGGGTTCGGTGGTGTTAGGTTGGGTCTGGTGTCCGAAGCTGTCGTGGAGGTCGCTGATCTTGCGATGGAAGAAAGTGGCGAGGGATTCGCATAGATCCTGTGAGGGCGTGACGGCGTTGGCGTTGGCGCTGGGGTTGGAGAACTCCTTGACGATGCTGAAGAGTTCTCTGCTGTTGTGGCTGTTTTTGTCCAGTCTGTCGGTGAAAAAATTCCTTTTGGCAGTGCGGATCAGGTGGTGGTGTTTGCGGGTAGCGTTCTTGAGGGCGGTCATGTTGTCAGCGGTGCGGTCCTTGCGCCAGGCTTTCTCAAGTGCGCGACAAGTTTTCTTTGATTCTTTGAGGGTGTCAGAGAACCAGAGGGGTTTCTTGGTGTTGTTCTGTCGCTGCGAGCGTTTGAGGGGAGCAAGGTTGTCTGCGCAGTTGGAGATCCAGTTTGTGAGGTTGAGGGCTGCGACGTTGGGGTCGGTGGTGAGGGTGGGTTGGTTGGCGGCGAGTGCGGCGAAGAGTTGCTCTTCAGGGATCTTGTTCCACTGTCGGCGAGGGATGGGTTGAGTGCGGAGGTGGCGGGTCTCGCGTCGGAATGTGAAGTGGACGCAGCTGTGTTCGGTCCAATGAAGGGCGGAGGCGTGGCTGAAGAAGACGTGTTTGCTGGCGGAGAAGATAGGGTCGAGTGTGTGTCCGGCGATGTGGGTGGCAGTGTTCACCAGTTGTTTGAGGCCGAGGTTGGCGAGGTTGTCGAGCAGGGTGGTGGTGTTGGGGTCGTTGTTTTGTTCCAGATGGAAGTTGAGGTCGCCTAGGAGGATGTAGTCCGGTGAGGCGAGGGCATGCGGGGAGATGAAGTTGGCGATGGTGTCGCTGAAAGGGGCGTGAGGTCCGGGAGGACGGTAGACGAGGGATCCTCTGAGGGTGGTCCTCGGGTCGGTGCGAATCTGAAAATGCAGGTGTTCAGCGGCAAGAGGGGAGTCTTCAGTGGAGGTGGTGACGCTGATGGAGTCTTTGAAGACGATGGCGATGCCTCCTCCTACTTGGTTGGTGCGGTCTTTCCTGGAGATCTTGTAGCCTTCGGGGATGGCGGTGGCGATGTCTGGAGCAGAGGAGGCGTTCATCCAGGTCTCCGTGATGAAGGCGACGTCCGGTGCTGTGGAGTCTAGGAGGTCCCAGAGTTCAACGGCGTGTTTGTGAACGGAGCGAGCGTTGACTAGGATGCACTTGAGGTGGTTGATGGCGCGTGGGCTTGTGGTCGTAGTTGTTGCGTGGTGGAAGATGCGTTTGCAGGAGTTGCAGGCGAAGGGTCCATGGGTGCGTTTGGGGTGAGCTTGGAAGCAGGTGTTGGAGCGTCCTGGGTTGAGGGCATGGAGGGTGGTGGGGTAATAGTGGATCATCGGGGCTTGGGAGTGCTGGGGACCAGGGGTCATGGCGCTGGGCGCGGGCCAGGCGCGGACGGGCGCAGACGGGCTTGCCTCTGGCGCGCCAGCGGCGCGCCCGCTGCGCAGTCGCGCAGCGGCCGCCATATGAGGTAGGAGGGGGGGAGGGGTCAGCTGGGGGCGAATGGGAGCTGGGGGGCGGGGGCGTGCAGGAGGTCACGGCGGGAAAGCGCGAGGGAGGGGGGACAGGTAGAGTGAGAAGAGCTGGGGGAGGGGGGTTTAAGGGTGGAGGGGGGAGAGTGTTAGGAGGTTTAGGAGATTAGGGAGAAAGATAGGTGTAGGGTTGTGAAGATAGGGGAGGGGGGGTTGTAGAGGTGGGTGAGGGTGAGAGGTAGAGTGAGGGGATAGGAAGATAGGTAATAGAGGGGGTGGCGGGAGGGGGGGAGAGATAGAGAAATAGGTAGAGAGAAAAGGTAGATAGAGAAATCGATAGATAGGGAAAAAGATAGAGAGATAGGAAGATAGGAAGATAGGAGGAGGTGGAGAGTGAGGGAGTTGGATAGTGGGATAGAGAGATGGAGAGATAGGTAGATAGGAGGAGTGAGGGAGGTAGAAAGTGAACGGGTTAGATAGGGGAGATAGAGGGGGGGATGCGAGTGGGGGAGGGGGATGAGGCAGGAGCAGGAGGGCAGGCGCGGGGAGAAGAGGACGGAGGAGGCAGAAGAGCCGAAGGCAGAAGGTAAGAAGACTAGAAGAAAAGAAGAACAGAAGAAAAGAAGAACAGAAGAGCAGAAGACCAGAATGACTGAAGACCGGAAGAGCAGAAGACCAGAAGAGCAGAAGACACACAGAAGAACACAGAAGAACAGAGAGGAGTACAGACGTACAGAGAAGAATACAGAAGAAGACAGAGGAAGACAGAAGAAGACAGAGGAAGACAGAAGAACAGAGAAGAATACAGAAGAACACAGAGGGAGACAGAAGAACACCGAGGAAGACAGAAAAACACAGAGGAAGACAGAAGAAGACAGAGGAAGACAGAAGAAGACAGAGGAAGACAGAAGAACAGAGAAGAATACAGAAGAACACAGAGGGAGACAGAAGAACACCGAGGAAGACAGAAAAACACAGAGGAAGACAGAAGAAGACAGAGGAAGACAGAAGAAGACAGAGGAAGACAGAAGAAGACAGAGGAACACAGAAGAGCACAGAAGAACACGGAGGGAGATACACAAAACGAAGAAACAGGGTGCAGAATACCACAGCAAAAGATGAGGAAGAAGAGAAGAGGAGAGAAGACGGGGAGAAGAGGAGTACAGAAGAAGAATACAGACGAGGAGCGAGGAGGAAGAACAGAGAAGAAGGGAAGAGGAAAAGAAGCAGGAGCAGGAGAGAGGGTGAGTAGCGTGGGGCAGAACGAGGGGCTGGGAGGTGGGGGGTACTTACTGTGGGGTGGGTCTCAGGAACTCAGGAACCTGGAGGAGCTGCAGCGGCAGGGGGAGCGACCTACCCTTGGGTCAAGGGTCGCTACCACTGTCGCGCAGCGGCCGCCATATGAGGTAGGAGGGGGGGGAGGGGTCAGCTGGGGGCGAACGGGAGCTGGGGCGCGGGGGCGTGCAGGAGGTCGAGGCGGGAAAGCGCGAGGGAGGGTGGGACAGGTAGAGTGAGAAGAGCTGGGGGAGGGGGGCTTAAGGGTGGAGGGGGGAGAGTGTTAGGAGGTTTAGGAGATTCGGGAGAAAGATAGGTGTAGGGTTGTGAAGATAGGGGAGGGGGAGTTGTAGAGGTGGGTGAGGGTGAGAGGTAGAGTGAGGGGATAGGAAGACAGGTAATAGAGGGGGTGGCGGGAGGGGGGAGAGATAGAGAAATAGGTAGAGAGAAAAGGTAGATAGAGAAATCGATAGATAGGGAAAAAGATAGAGAGATAGGAAGATAGGAAGATAGGAGGAGGTGGAGAGTGAGGGAGTTGGATAGTGGGATAGAGAGATGGAGGGACAGGTAGATAGGAGGAGTGAGGGAGGTAGAAAGTGAACGGGTTAGATAGGGGAGATAAAGGGGGGGATGCGAGTGGGGGAGGGGGATGAGGCAGGAGCAGGAGGGTAGGCGCGGGGAGAAGAGGACGGAGGAGGCAGAAGAGCCGAAGGCAGAAGACAAGAAGACAAGAAGAAAAGAAGAACAGAAGAAAAGAAGAACAGAAGAGCAGAAGACCGGAAGGACTGAAGACCGGAAGAGCAGAAGACCGGAAGAGTAGAAGACACACAGAAGAACACAGAAGAACAGAGAGGAGTACAGAAGAACAGAGAAGAATACAGAAGAACACAGAGGAAGACAGAAGAAGACAGAGGAAGACAGAAGAACAGAGAAGAATACAGAAGAACACAGAGGGAGACAGAAGAACACCGAGGAAGACAGAAAAACACAGAGGAAGACAGAAGAAGACAGAGGAAGACAGAAGAAGACAGAGGAAGACAGAAGAAGACAGAGGAACACAGAAGAACACAGAAGAACACGGAGGGAGATACAAAAAATGAAGAAACAGGGTGCAGAATACCACAGCATTAGATGAGGAAGAAGAGAAGAGGAGAGAAGACGGGGAGAAGAGGAGTACAGAAGAAGAATACAGACGAGGAGCGAGGAGGAAGAACAGAGAAGAAGGAAAGAGGAAAAGAAGCAGGAGCAGGAGAGAGGGTGAGTAGCGCGGGGCAGAACGAGGGGCTGGGAGGTGGGGGGTACTTACTGTGGGGTGGGTCTCAGGAACTCAGGAACCTGGAGGAGCTGCAGCGGCAGGGGGAGCGACCTACCCTTGGGTCAAGGGTCGCTACCACTGTCGCGCAGCGGCCGCCATATGAGGTAGGAGGGGTCAGCTGGGGGCGAATGGGAGCTGGGGGGCGGGGGCGTGCAGGAGGTCGCGGCGGGAAAGCGCGAGGGAGGGGGGGGACAGGTAGAGTGAGAAGAGCTGGGGGAGGGGGGTTTAAGGGTGGAGGGGGGAGAGTGTTAGGAGGTTTAGGAGATTAGGGAGAAAGATAGGTGTAGGGTTGTGAAGATAGGGGAGGGGGGGTTGTAGAGGTGGGTGAGGGTGAGAGGTAGAGTGAGGGGATAGGAAGATAGGTAATAGAGGGGGTGGCGGGAGGGGGGGAGAGATAGAGAAATAGGTAGAGAGAAAAGGTAGATAGAGAAATCGATAGATAGGGAAAAAGATAGAGAGATAGGAAGATAGGAAGATAGGAGGAGGTGGAGAGTGAGGGAGTTGGATAGTGGGATAGAGAGATGGAGAGATAGGTAGATAGGAGGAGTGAGGGAGGTAGAAAGTGAACGGGTTAGATAGGGGAGATAGAGGGGGGGATGTGAGTGGGGGAGGGGGATGAGGCGGGAGCAGGAGGGCAGGCGCGGGGAGAAGAGGACGGAGGAGGCAGAAGAGCCGAAGGCAGAAGACAAGAAGACAAGAAAAAAAGAAGAAAAGAAGAACAGAAGAAAAGAAGAACAGAAGAGCAGAAGACCGGAAGGACTGAAGACCGGAAGAGCAGAAGACCGGAAGAGCAGAAGACACACAGAAGAACACAGAAGAACACAGAAGAACAGAGAGGAGTACAGAAGAACAGAGAAGAATACAGAAGAACACAGAGGAAGACAGAAGAAGACAGAGGAAGACAGAAGAACAGAGAAGAATACAGAAGAACACAGAGGGAGACAGAAGAACACCGAGGAAGACAGAAAAACACAGAGGAAGACAGAAGAAGACAGAGGAAGACAGAAGAAGACAGAGGAAGACAGAAGAACAGAGAAGAATACAGAAGAACAGAGAAGAATACAGAAGAACACAGAGGAAGACAGAAGAAGACAGAGGAAGACAGAAGAAGACAGAGGAAGACAGAAGAACAGAGAAGAATACAGAAGAACACAGAGGGAGACAGAAGAACACCGAGGAAGACAGAAAAACACAGAGGAAGACAGAAGAAGACAGAGGAAGACAGAAGAAGACAGAGGAAGACAGAAGAACAGAGAAGAATACAGAAGAACACAGAGGGAGACAGAAGAACACCGAGGAAGACAGAAAAACACAGAGGAAGACAGAAGAAGACAGAGGAAGACAGAAGAAAACAGAGGAAGACAGAAGAAGACAGAGGAACACAGAAGAACACAGAAGAACACGGAGGGAGATACAAAAAACGAAGAAACAGGGTGCAGAATACCACAGCAGAAGATGAGGAAGAAGAGAAGAGGAGAGAAGAAGGGGAGAAGAGGAGTACAGAAGAAGAATACAGACAAGGAGCGAGGAGGAAGAACAGAGAAGAAGGAAAGAGGAAAAGAAGCAGGAGCAGGAGAGAGGGTGAGTAGCGCGGGGCAGAACGAGGGGCTGGGAGGTGGGGGATACTTACTGTGGGGTGGGTCTCAGGAACTCAGGAACCTGGAGGAGCTGCAGCGGCAGGGGGAGCGACATACCCTTGGGTCAAGGGTCGCTACCACTGTCGCGCAGCGGCCGCCATATGAGGTAGGAGGGGGGGGAGGGGTCAGCTGGGGGCGAATGGGAGCTGGGGGCGGGGCGTGCAGGAGGTCGCGGCGGGAAAGCGCGAGGGAGGGGGGGACAGGTAGAGTGAGAAGAGCTGGGGGAGGGGGGTTTAAGGGTGGAGGGGGGAGAGTGTTAGGAGGTTTAGGAGATTAGGGAGAAAGATAGGTGTAGGGTTGTGAAGATAGGGGAGGGGGGGTTGTAGAGGTGGGTGAGGGTGAGAGGTAGAGTGAGGGGATAGGAAGATAGGTAATAGAGGGGGTGGCGGGAGGGGGGAGAGATAGAGAAATAGGTAGAGAGAAAAGGTAGATAGAAAAATCGATAGATAGGGAAAAAGATAGAGAGATAGGAAGATAGGAAGATAGGAGGAGGTGGAGAGTGAGGGAGTTGGATAGTGGGATAGAGAGATGGAGAGATAGGTAGATAGGAGGAGTGAGGGAGGTAGAAAGTGAACGGGTTAGATAGGGGAGATAGAGGGGGGGATGCGAGTGGGGGAGGGGGATGAGGCAGGAGCAGGAGGGCAGGCGCGGGGAGAAGAGGACGGAGGAGGCAGAAGAGCCGAAGGCAGAAAACAAGAAGACAAGAAGAAAAGAAGAACAGAAGAAAAGAAGAACAGAAGAGCAGAAGACCGGAAGGACTGAAGACCGGAAGAGCAGAAGACCGGAAGAGCAGAAGACACACAGAAGAACACAGAAGAACACAGAAGAACAGAGAGGAGTACAGAAGAACAGAGAAGAATACAGAAGAAGACAGAGGAAGACAGAAGAAGACAGAGGAAGACAGAAGAACAGAGAAGAATACAGAAGAACACAGAGGGAGACAGAAGAACACCGAGGAAGACAGAAAAACACAGAGGAAGACAGAAGAAGACAGAGGAAGACAGAAGAACAGAGAAGAATACAGAAGAACACAGAGGGAGACAGAAGAACACCGAGGAAGACAGAAAAACACAGAGGAAGACAGAAGAAGACAGAGGAAGACAGAAGAAGACAGAGGAAGACAGAAGAAGACAGAGGAACACAGAAGAACACAGAAGAACACGGAGGGAGATACAAAAAACGAAGAAACAGGGTGCAGAATACCACAGCAGAAGATGAGGAAGAAGAGAAGAGGAGCGAAGACGGGGAGAAGAGGAGTACAGAAGAAGAATACAGACGAGGAGCGAGGAGGAAGAACAGAGAAGAAGGAAAGAGGAAAAGAAGCAGGAGCAGGAGAGAGGGTGAGTAGCGCGGGGCAGAACGAGGGGCTGGGAGGTGGGGGGTACTTACTGTGGGGTGGGTCTCAGGAACTCAGGAACCTGGAGGAGCTGCAGCGGCAGGGGGAGCGACCTACCCTTGGGTCAATGCAGAACCAAACATTCACCCTCAATCACAGATCTGGGTTTAATCCATCTGTTTTTTTGCTTGCCATGCCATTCCAGTTTGGACCAAGCCATATGCAAATCAGTCTTGACCCTGTTTCCCATGGGAACAGTCCAGCCCAAATTGCCAGGCCAGGTCCTCCCTGGACCAGAAACAATAATCCTGGGACCGGTTTCAGGGTATCACTCTTCATCAGCCAGGCTAGCTTGAATCTGGTGGCATAGTTAGCACAGGACCCACGTCTGGGCATACCTTTCCCACTGGGGTGACAAATGCAAAAACCACAGATAATGGACGGAATGCAGAACAAATCAAACATTCACCCCCAGTCACAGATCTGGGGTTAACCCATCAGTTTTTGTGCTTGCCATGCCATTCCAGTTTGGACCTAGCCATATGCAAATCAGCCTTGACCCTGTTCCCCAGGGGAACTGTCCAGCCAGAATTGCCAGGCCAGGTTCTCCCTAGACCAGAAACAGGCATCTTGGGACTGGTTTCAGGGTATCACCCTTCATCAGCTAGGCTAGTTTGAATCCATTGGCACAGTGAGTACGGGACCCACGTCTGGGCATACCCTTGCCACTCGAGGTGACAAATACAAAAAGAACAGATAATGAACAGAATGCTGAACAATGCAAACATTCACCCCAGTCACAAAGATCTGGGTTTAATCCAAAAAGGCGTTACATGTGAGTTAAGTATGCCAATTACGGATATGCTGATTTCATTGTGTTGAAAGGGTTAGTACAGGGACTTTACCCCTGGTTAGCAGAGGCAAGGGGCACAAAGTTCTACAGCCAGCAAAAACACTGAAAGCAAAAATCTGGGGGAACACCATGCAAAATATGGTAATTTCCAACAACTTGTTTTAGAGGAGACACTGGAGGTTCTTAAGAATCCCTCTATGGGCAGATGGCATTGCTATGCGCCATCCAGTGTGTCAGTAAACAACTGGCTCAAGTCATTGACATCCTGGATGACATACACCTTGTGCTGTCTGACACACAGAAGTTATGTATTTGCTATTGGTTTCCCTAGCTAATTTGAGATGTCCGCTTTGATGTCATATTTGAGGTCATGAGCACACACAGCAGAGGGATTAGTTATGAATTGCACACTTCATTCATAACTAGTCAATAACAGACAAAGGCATTTCTGCTTATTAAATAAATACTAACTAAAATCAATAGGTACCATCAACCCCTACAGTGCAGGCATATGCTCCGACGCCCACACTACCTCCCTGGTGCGGGTCACGACCAGTGGCTGACACCAGGGACGGGGATAAAAAAATCCTCCGGTGCGCCGGAGGATTTTTTTTTTGAGCCCAGGAGACGCGGGAGAACTTCCGCATCTCCCCCTGACCCCCCACCTGCCTCTCTGTGACATCAGCGCGCCATGAGACACGCTGACGACACATTTTTCCCCACCGGAGCAGCGGAGGAGCAGGTAAGTGTCCTCTCCCTACTCCGGTGGGGAAAAAAGGGCCAAAATGGCCTGCCAGATGCCAGGGAGGCATCAATGGAAAGGGGAGAGTCTCCCCTTTCCATCAATGCCTTCCAGGAACAGTTCCCTGGCCATGGATCGCAGCATGGCTTCGATCCGTGGCCAGGAAACACCCTTAGGGACCAGGGCTCTTGTTTGGGGGGGTCGGCCCCATGTAAATGGGCCACCCCCCTGTAGGGGATAAATAAAAAAATAAATAGGTTGGAGTTCTTCTGGGGGGCGATAGTGCTCCCTATATAAAAAATATATTTAAAAAAAAAAAGGTGACATTTACTATTGGACACATCACATACACCCACAAGCAATTTTGTGGCTCTATCTGCCTTCTACGTAGGCTAGTACTTTAGGGGAACAGTTTAGCCAGTAGCAGAGATGGCGTTTCGTTGGATGACTGCTGCTCAAGCCCTAACTTGGGTTATAGAGGACAGCAGTAATGTAGGATCAGAGACTGAGAGAGCATCTGAGGGAGAGGACAATGGGGCAGAATCTGGGAGCGATTTTTCAGTCAGCGGAGTCCCATCCGATGACACCTCTTCCAGTGATTCTGAAGGAGACGATGACGACAGCTGTGCTGTCCCTTTGCAAGCACAGTCTGTGCAGCGGGACAACTTCGGGTTAGCCAAACCCAGAGAGCAGGTGTATGCGGCCAGAAGCACAGAGAGAGTGCTCTCTTGGCAGCCCCCCTGTTTAGTTCAGCCCCAAATTCCACCTTTTACTGGTGACCCTGGATGTGAAGTCCATACGGTCAACTTTTTGCCAGTCGACTACGTCCGTCAATTTTTGGATGCTGACTTCCTTCAGGAATTTGTGCAGCAAACCACTTTGCGTGCAGACCAATTTCTGAGGTAGCATGGAGGCACTCTAGGGCTCCATTCTAGGGCACGCCAGTGGACTCCCACTTCGCTGGCAGAGACGAAGATATTTTTGGGCCTTACGCTCAAAATGGGGTTAGTGCAGAACCCCACCTTGCAGTCCTACTGGACGACTCGTACGGTTTAGTTAACTCCCATCTTCGCAATATACATGAGCAGAGATCGTTTTTTGCTACTGCAGTCCATGCTGCATTTCAATGACAATTCTGCTGCATTGCCCCAGGACCATCCAGACCATGACAGGTTGTTCAAAATTCGGCCTGTCGTGGAACATTTGTCTGCCAGGTTTCCAGAGATCCATACTCCTGGAAAGAATATAGCAGTCGATGAGTCCTTGATCCTGTACAAAGGACGGCTGCTGTTCAGTACATTGCGAGCCAAAGAGCTTGCTATGGCATAAAGCTGTGCATGCTGTGTGAGAGCTCTTCTGGCTATGTGTACAGCTTGAGAGTGTACACAGGGAAGGACTCTACCCTAAACCCTGAAGTTTCCCTCCAGCATTAGGAGGGCACAGGTAAGATTGTATGTTAACTTGTCCAGCCACTTCTTCACAAAGGTTATAACCTTTATGTGGACAATTTCTGTACAGGAGTAGAGCTGTTCAGTGAGTTCTACAAAGCTGGCACTGTGGCCTGTGGTGCAGTTTGTTTTAATGGCAAAGGATTACCGCAGGAGCTTGTTTGCAAGGAGCTCCAGAAATCTCAGAGTACTGCATTACGTTCCAATGAACTGCTCACAGTCAAGTTCTTGGATAGACGTGATGTATACGTGCTCACTACAATTCATGATGAGAGCACTTCCCCCATCACGGTTTAGGGTCAGATGGCCGAAGACCACAAGCCCATCTGTATACTTGCTTACAATAAGTACATGGGCGGAGTGGACAAGAACGACCAGGTTCTTCAACCATACAATGGGTGTCGTAAAATTTACACTTGGTACAAGAAACTGTTTACCCAATGTATCCAGATGGCAACATACAATGTGTATGTTGTTTACCGTCAGACAACCACAGGAAGACTCATGACTTTTCTTGATTTCCAGTTGTCTGTAATTGAAAGCTTCACTGCTCTTACAGAAGCAGCAGCAGCCTCCACCTCATATGTTCTGGAGGATGTGGCAAGGCTGCAGGAGCGGCACTTTGCTGAACGCATTCCTAAAACACCCAAAAAGGATCATCCACGTCGTCGCTGTAAAGTGTGCTCGAAGCATGGAAAGCAGCAGGAGAGTCAGTATTACTGTCCCCAGTGCCAATCTCAACCAGGCCTCTGTGTCCCTACTTGCTTTACGTTGTGCCATACTAAAGCAAACTTCTGGAAAATCAACTGAGGTGAAGTTGCCGTTGGGTAATCCTTTCAGTGGTCAGGCATGGATACCGAACGTCCATGGGCCACTGCTTCGTTAGGCAAGGAGCCACAGAATTTTACTTCATCTACTTCAAGAAATCATGGACTTCCTTATGGCCTGCTTGAGACCTATATCCACCATCAGAACGTGGTAGGTGTTCTGTTCAATTAACGTGAATTATAGTCCCCATACTGCACATACTAGAGGACAGAATATATGCCACATTGTCACGGAGTACCCTGTGTGGCAGAATGTTAAAAGCATGACTGAATTTTGAAGTGCTGGTTAGGGAACTTATATATACTACACAAGGACCACCATGATTGCCAACGAGAACCAGAGTAAGTGTAATAAGTCAAACAAATGTCCTGTCGGACTTATTCACCAACACTTCTACTTGTTTGAAATTGTGCAAACTCAATTTGTAGCTTCACTTTCAAAGCAAAAGTAGAAGTGTTGGTGAATGAGTCCCACAGGATATTTGTTTGACTTTTTACTTTAGAGACCATAGGATTTCTTCACCAGCATGTCTGTCTTAGTTTCAACAGTAGATATGCTCGCTTATTATGAGGAATAGGCCTCCCAAGGCATACTCGGACACCCCTGACTTGCATCCACAAACTAGTTTAGATCCACTTGGAAATTATACAGGATTAGTCAGGACTCTGATGAGAACAGAGACAAGAATGGGTAATGAAAGTTTATGGTAGGTGTACCTTCACAGGGATATTGCACAGGTAGAAGGCAGATAGTGAAGGCAGTACAGATGTACATCATCTGCACCTATGGATTCAAACCCATTGGTGCCATCCCAGCACTGAAGGACAATGACATTTATGGGTCAGTGTTTGACCTGCTTTTCATGTTCATCCTCCATCAGAACTTATTAGATGTTCAGTTTGCTGTATGAGAAGTGCATTACAGTCACAGCACTGTACATAATGTTGGCTGGCACATATGCTACGTTCTCACGGACTCCCCTGTGTGCCAAACACTACCCTTTTTCATAGCCTATGACCTGCTCTTTAGGGAACATCGCAAAAATTCCCCAGCATGTCTCCCTTAGTTTCAAAGGTAGATATGCTCACTCAGTTTGAGGAATCGTATAGTACAGCATACTCGGACACCCCCAACTTTCATCCACAAACTGGAAGGAGTTGGATTTAGCACAGCAAGTGTGTTAAAGACACATGAAAAACATGTCTTCCTGAGCCTCGGGTGGCTGTCATGGGAGTCATTAGTAAAGGTTTGTTACGCATACATTCGGTAATGTTCAGGAAGAAGGAGGTGGTTACTTGCCAGGTGGTCAAATGTAGTCAAACTTTTTGCGTCCTGTGACATATGAATGTGATGGGCCCTTGTCTGGGAGCGGTAAGTTAATGTGAGTGCAGTGATTGGTTGGATTGGGCCCGTGGCCTGGCGGTATGAAAGGGTTGTTTGTTGTGCGTGAATGGCATGTGATTGGACCATAAAGAGGTTGGAGCCTGGGTGTGGCTTTATGGCCCACCTTCAGAAGGATTGGTTTCAATATTCAGATAATTTGATAAGTATTCATGCTTTGAAACCATCATTTACTGGAGGTGCTAAAACGAACCAGTGTGAGTGGTGGGTTAACAGTCCAAGGGTACAGGACTTGCATGGCTCTCACCAGTTTTCCTTCACCCAGAATCCCTTTGAAATCACAAAATTTGTTTAAAAAACACTTTTGCCTTGCATTTCAGTGAGCGTAAGTCCTGGGATCTGCAGGCAGCCACAGATTTTCTACCACTCAGCATTCCACTAAGTGTCCAGTGAAAAACTGCCTCACTTTAGTGAGTGGGCAAGTGACCACAACAGGGAAGTACCCAAAACAGATTGTGGAGACATCAAAATTACCTACCAAAAAACAGTCTAGTTTTGTAAGACAGTCACCTGAGTATTTAGTCCTGGGCTCAGCAGCCATATAGGGAAACCTACCAAATCCAGACATTTCTGAAAACTAGACACCAGAGGCAGTCCACGGAAGTGTGGTGTGTTTGGATTACACAAAGTTTTCTTACCCAGAATACCTTGCAAAACTGAAACGTTGATTAAAAACACTATTTTTCCTTGCTTTTTCATCACAGAAACTACAGGAATGTGCAGGGATCCTCATAATTCCTACCACCCAGTGTTTCTCCACTTGTCCTGATAAAAACACAACCCCACCTGTGTGACTGTGCCTAGTGCCTGCGTCAGGAATGGATCACTCCAGGGTTAACAGTAGCCCTTTTGCAAGGACTACCATTGACCCTTGTATGATCCATTCCTGTCACGGGCACTTGCCTACCCCCACAGTGAGGTACCATTTTTATCAGGAGACTTGGGGGAATGCTGAGTATGATGAAGTTTGTGGCTCCCTTCAGATTCTAGAACTTTTCATCACCGAAATGTGAGGAAAAATTTTTTTTTTGTGCCAAATTTTGAGTTTTGCAAAGGATTCTGGGTAACAGAACCTGGTGGGAGCCCCACAAGTCACCCCATTCCTAATTCCCCTAGGTGTCTAGTTTTCAAAAATATATAGGTTTGCTATGTTGCCCTAGGTGCCGGCTGAGCTAGAGACCAAAATCCACAGCTAGGCACTTTGCAAAAAACAGATCAGTTTTCTTTCGGAAAAGGTGATGTGTTTATGTTGCGTTTTGGGGCACTTCCTGTCGTGGACACTAAGCCTACCCACACAAGTGGGATACCATTGTTATTGGGAGACCTGGGGGAACAGTGGGTGGAAGGAAATTTGTGGTTCCTCTCAGATTCCAGAACGTTCTATCACCGAAATGTGAGGAAAAAGTGTTTTTTTTGCAAGATTTTGAGTTTGCAAAGGATTCCACAAATAACCCCATTCTGAATTTCCCTAGGCATCTACTTTCCATAAATGTATAGGTTTGCTATGTTTCCCTTGGTGCCGGCTGAGCTAGAGGCCAAAATCCACAGCTAGGCACTTTGCAAAAAACACGTCTAGATTTCAATGTAAAAATTTAATGTGTCCATGTTGATTTTTGGCATGTTTCCTGTTGTGGGCACTAGGCCTACCCACACAAGCCAGGTATCATTTTTATCGGGTGACATGGGGGAACACAGAATAGTAGAACACGTGTTACTGCCCATTGTCTTTCTGTACATTTTCTCCTTCCAAATGTAAGACAGTGTGTAATAAAGAAGTGTATTTGAGAAATGCCCTTTAATTTATATGCTAGTATGGGGACCCCCCGAATTCAGAGATGTGCAAATACCCACTGCTTTTCAACACCTTATCTTATGCCTATTTTGGAAATTAAAAAGTTTCCTTCATACCTATTTTTCGCTCTTTATATTCCACCAAATGAATTGCTATATGCCGGGTATACAATGAAAACCCATTGCAAGGTGCAGCTCATTTATTGCCTCTGTGTACCTAGAGTTCTTGATGAACCTATACACCCTATATATCCCCCAACCAGAAGATTACAGCAGACATAACGGGGTAGTGCTCTTGAAACTCTGACATGGCAGGAAAACGTTACAGGGTAAAATGTGAGAGAAATGTCTGTTTTTTTTCACCTCAATTTCAATATTTTTTTAATTCAGATGTTATTTTCTGTAGGAAAACCTTGTAGGATCTACACAAATAACCCCTTGCTGAACTGAATTGTGTTTACTTTCAGAAATGTTTAGCTGTCCGAGATCCAGCATTGGTTTCAGACCCATTTCTGTCACTAACTGGAATGAGGCTAAAAGCACAGAAAATAGTAAAAATGGTGTATGTCCCAATAAAGTGCCAGAATTGTGGTGAAAAATGTAGTTTTCTGATTCAAGTCTGCCTGTTCCTGAAAGCTGGGAAGTTGGGGATTTTAGCACAGCAAAGCCTTTTTTGATGCCATTTTTAGGGAAAACACCACATGCTTTCTTCTCTTCTGCAGCCCCTTTTTCTCATTTTCAGAAAAAAAAACTATATTTTTGCTGTATTTTGGCTAATTTCTTGGTCTCCTCCAGGGTAACCCAAAAACTCTGGGTACCTTTACAATCCTTAAAATGCTGGAAAAAAAGGACGCAAATATGCGGTGCATAGTTTATGTGGACAAAAGTTATGAAGGCCTAAGCGCGAACTGCCCCAAATTGCCAAAAACGGGCTCAGCACTTTGGTGGGGGAGGGGGGGGGAGGCCCAGCAGCTAAGGAGTTAAACACCTACGTGTGACATGTAAAAATACATTAACTATTTACTGTTGATTCATACTTTACATTTTTTTTTAAATTACACGCGAGATTTGTTAGTGGATCACAGATAATCTAAATAAAAACTGTCAAAACCAAACGCCTAAAATACAATGAAAGGCACTGACTCCCACGGAAAGAACTTAAACAATTGGACAACAAGTAGATGGGACACAATGTGAAAGGATTTGTAAACAATTTTTCACAGGAAAACAGTACATAAATTGGACAGACTCTTTCGAATTTGTAATACACTTCACCGTACAAAAGACAGCAACATAGCTCCACTGCGAAACGCACTAAAAAAATACATGAAATTAGAGTAACCTGTATAAACTCGTGTCAGGTTAACTGCAGCTGTAACGGAGCGCGCATGTTTAATTCTGCATAAAGAACACTTTCAAAGACTAGTAGTGCCTGCCTGTACATTCAATCAGGTGAGCACAATTATAAGAAGCCAACTTGATTGCTGCAAAATATTTCACCAATGCAGATCTCCTGATAACAATTAATAAGAATCGACTGGATTCCTGCTGGGCAGCGGACCAACATTATTTCACAGTTGACTGTGCAAAGGGAAGAGGCAATGACCCTTGCACAGCTCTCAATAATTTACCAGCGTTCTATCATTAAATCAAGATCTAGCTAAGGAAAGAATTAAGAAGAGAGCAAAGCAGCACAGCTTATCGACTCACTTGAGTACCTGCTGCTTGTAACTGGACACACACACAGATGCACACCAACACACAAACGTTTATGAATGCTTATGTACCAGTGATGTATCCTTTAACAACTAGCATGTGTTGAAAAGTGCATGCAAATTTAGTGTTAATAGGCCAATCACTTGTTATCACTAAAAACCTGACTACTTTACATATGGAAGCTCCATCCAACAGCTTGTACATGTAGAATATTCAAGATATCGCAATTATTTCCTCACATCAGTTTCACCAATTGCCAGCCACGTACCTAATAATTAATAGTAATTGTGTGCATTTACTGTTTGCTGTTAGCAAAAACAATACACCTCATGCTAGATGAGTATAACAATTATTGACACGAGAAATCCTATGACTTCAGCATGAATCAATAATTTTAATTTACTAATTCAATACGATCAATCTTTTTTTGTGGAGACCACCGGCAGATTCTTCATCTTAAGTACAAGGAAGTACCCATTTAACCACGAAGGGGATCCCCTTGCCCGATTCTCAGCCTCCTGTTTGCCATTCATGGGCATTTTCACAAATTGCACTTTGTAGTACATTTAGTAGTACTATAATAGCACTACTCACGTACAACAAAATGCAGTTCTCAAGGAAGTGACTGGAAAATAGGCAATATTTACTACTAAATGGGAGGGGTCTGGGCAAGGTAAAGAAGCATTAAGGGACAGTTAAGGAGTGGTTTAGGAAGGGGCAACCACCCACCCATAAAAGAGTAAGGGCCAGATGTACGGAGCCTGTTTGCATTCATAAAAGGTCCAATTCACAGAATCTAGCCATTTATGCCTGCAAGAAGGCTGATTGTTATATACAAAACTTGAATTGCGATTCTGTAGCACATTACCGAATTGCAATTTGTGTCTGCGACCAAACAGCAATTATCAAAATTGCATGTATTAGTGCCTTGTGACTGAAATCCTGTTTAAAAAATTATATTTTACTGACCACAAACATGTAGTGGTAACCCATTGGCAAAGGGGAAGGAGTCCCAAGGGAACCTTTTCCCTTTGTGAATGTTGTCAATAGCATTTTTAAGAGGAGGGATGTGGTCCCCTGGACATTAATATTCATGAGGTAGGCAAAATTGTGACCCACTATGAATCAGGTTTTGGTGAACTGATTTATTACTACAAGGTTTGGCTTGCAAAAACAGAATAGATTCTCTAAAAGGTGGTGCAGAATCTGCAACCTCTTTTACCAAATCCTTTCTTAGTACTCCTGGCTGCAAGACAATTGCTATTCACAAACTGCACTTCTAAAGTTAACTACAGCAATAAAGATCTAAAACAGCCCTGGACTATGTCCAGCAACACACATGGCCAGTCACTGGTACTGCAACACACTCCAATAGAAAATCATATAAAAATGGAACCACCAAATAAACATAGGTCTATAGAGGAAAATAAAAGAACATCTTTTTTGGCTTTTTGAAGGTCTTAGTTTTTGATTTTTTAGGTGGAATTTTATTTTATTTTGTTATCATCCAATGTTTTCTTTAAAGCAAATACTGTTTAATTGTAAACCAGGGTTTATAGTTTTTTGTTAAGATCTGTGATATTTCTTGAAACAAATCTTGGTGCATTCATTATTTTTTGTTAAGATCATTTTTTTCTAAAAAGCAAATCCAGTTGTATCTTATGTTAGGGCTTACAATACTTGCAACACATGTGGCAATATAAGGAGTGAGATGATCACATAAGAAATTATGTCATGCACCAAGCAACTTTTTCTGTGCTCACTATGTTAATGAATTATTTCTTACTTTGAAGAATAATTATTTGAGGAGGACAGAGAAGGTATACAACAAAGAACCAACATCTATGGCATGTTCTTGGAAGTAGTCGGTGCCAGATACCATTTTTCGCCTGATCTAACCCTTAACATCCAGAAGGAAATGCATTTTGTGATTCCCAAATAGGAAATCGCAAATAGGGATTTCCTATTTGCAATTTCCAAACACATGTACAAAGCATTTCCTGTGTGCAAAATGGGCATTTAGGAAATGTAATTAACATCAACTCCAAGTCGATGATAACAATTTGCAATTTAAAAAAGCTCCCAAAGATGCATTTTTTAAAGTGCAATAGAGCACGTGGGCATATGATTGCTGTACATGTGCACCACTATTTTTGGGGTGCATCATGGGGGCACATTTTGTCTATAGCCATTCTTGGTTTTGCATTTCCTAAAAAGGAAATCACTATTTGGGAAATGCAAAACTGGTCCATTGAAACTAATGCAATGGGATTTCCTAATTGTGCTTCCTACTTTGTAGGAATCAGTATTAGGAAATCGGTAATTACATACATTTCATTTTACATTTCCTAAATAGCTATTCTATGAAGTCCCTTCTTGCATGTTGCTTGGTTGCTGGGATATGTTGGTTAAATGTGGCTTATTGGTGAGTAACAGCACCTCACACTGGAGCTACAGATACATCTGGGGGTTGCATCTTGAGCATACTCATTTATTCCTACAGTACAATTGACACACATTACCCTGCAAATGTAGGCATAATTGATCACATTTAGAAAAGAGGCCCTGATTTTCTACAGTTGCATGTCTTTTTTGCAGGTGATAATCCCCATATACCCATAGCCTTCCAGACGTCCAACCACACTACCTCGATAGAGGTGCAACAGGGCACACATATGTACACACCCCATTATTGAATGTACTTTTGGGATTCTTGAGTCATGATTCAGATGACTTAGCAGAATGGGGTGGGGAGGTGCCGGTCTGCTCCCCAGAAGTTGCAAGATTGTTGTAGTCTGTTGCAGGTGGAACCACATTGCCATTTGATGGGGTTTATTAATAAATCTTGCCCCTGATTTACACTCATATTCAGGCACCTGGGTGTGGTACAAATTAGAGGTCAGGGTATTCAGGTGTGGGATCGACTATTTAACACATTTATTTATTGAGATGATAGTTTGGCTGCTGCATTTATGTGGATGGACAGTCCCTTGTCAGTGATGAAGAGTGGACTTCTACACTGCTGTTCATATGTACCACCCTCAGGCAACTCTGTTTAATTAATACAATGCCATCAATACACATGCTATTCTCGAGTTAAAAATAATTTGCCACTTTATTTTCTATAACGTTCAAACACTTTTCATTAACAACACTTAAGTACAAACTATCATGCTGTACGCTCATGTTTTTCAACACACATACTAAAAATGTTACTTTCCACACATAAGTTAGGTACACAAACAATCCCTGTTATTTGTTTCATGATCTTATCAACTGTTTTGTGTTTTTGTTACATGTAGAAGTCTTCCTCCTGCATGGGGAGGTATGTCTTTCATATGTGAATGAATGAATGAACAGGTTTTATAAAGTGTGCGAATACCCAAGGGTGTCTTGGCGCTGATTACTAAAATGTAAGGTGACAAAACGTACAAGACATCATATTTTCAAATGGGGAAAAAAAGCCATGTTTTCAACAGTTTACGAAATGTGGTGAGCTTGGACTGAGTTCTAAGATGGAAAGGCAGTTTGTTCCACAACTGACAAGTGGTGTAGCCAAAGCTATGGCCACCCCAAGAAACGTTATTTATTCTAGAATTTTGTACATTATACAAACCAGAAGATCTCAATTGTCTGGCTGGTTGGTACCATCCGAACTTACCAGTCAAGCCCTTTGGTACTGTATAAGGCTGAATGAGCTGAGCAAAGAGCCTTAAATGCTATGTGCTTCTTGACTAGGAGTCAATGTAATTCATTTAAAACATGAGTCACAGAGGTGTATTTAGGAACTTTCTTTAGAAGATGGTCTTCTGCATTCTGCAGCATCTGGAGTTTTTTAGAATTGCTTGTCGGGTTCCCCCCCACATGCTGAGTCTCCACCCTGCATGAGGGTTGGAGAGCTCCACAGCTGGGCCAGAGATCTCCACTGACTACAGCAAACAAATAATTACATGCAGGAAGAAAAATTCAGCCACTTTATGGTCATTCTGAGTTATTCTCCCAACACCACAACACCATCGTCTTCCATTCTGATGCTCCGTTCTTTTTCATAACCCCCAACATAGCTGAGGGACAAGATGACGTGGTCCACCATTCAATGGAATGAAAAATTGGATATAATTTGTGAGGGGGTCCTCCAAACGTGCCCTCAGGTTTATGGGGGTCATGAGATCCCCCTAGGCAAAGCAGCACAGGCCCACATTTGGACAGATATCACCATATGCTGCATTGCAGTGGGTGTCCATACCTTGCAGAGAATGTTTTACCACACGTGCTAGGAGGATATTCATCACCGGGGGCAAGGCCCCGTATATTCAGCAATTGTTCTCCCAGCCATGTTCTTGCCACCTTCATGACACGGCTACAGACGGTAGGTTCTCACATCAAAAATGTAGTGTTAATGATAGAATTGTAAGAAAAAATCAAACTGAATTTCTTAAGTCCAATTCGGTGCACTTTAATCAGTAGAATGGTGCTATATTCCCAGGTTTAAATGTAAAAATTGAAGAGAGATAATGTGATCCAAGGAGTAAAATACAAGATCGGAGAAAGGTACTGCCAAAGTCAAATAAAGTCTTGTCAAAGTCCAATAGGATCTCAGCCAACACGTGTTTCGCCCCACATTGCGAATGCGCCAGGGCTTTCTCAAGGCCTGGTGAGGTAATAGCAGAAATTCTTCAGGCAAAAATATTTGACGATGGACGCGTCGGACTCCTGAACTTTTGCCCGTTTTTCTTGAAATCAGCATTGTTATATTCATTGTGGCATTTGTGCCTGAAGAATTTCTGCTATTACCTCACCAGGCCTTGAGAAAGACCTGGCACATTCGCAACGTGGGGCGAAACACGTGTTGGCTGAGATCCTATTGGATTGATGGTGGTCCTGTTATGGATTCGACTCCACTCAGACAGTCGCCTAAGAAACTCTCACCTCATGTGCTTTCTTATTAATGCTCTGCCACTTTTCAAGAATAAAATATGAGTTTGTTGATTTTATGGCTAACTATAAGCCTGAAAGGGTATTTGTTAAAGAAACCTAGGATGGTAACTCTGCAGCCCATGACGTAGTTACTGTCGTCCGGATAGGCTATGTAGATCCACAGATGATTCGTCTCAATGAAAGTGGAAGTGGCCTTGCGGTAATTTATCGAGACTTCTTGCAAGGGAATTTCAGTTAAATTTAAGTTAGGCATCTCTGATATTTGCATTTTCGCATGCCTACTTGTTTTTCACCCTCCTGGACATAGAATTAACTTTTTACTGGCTCTGGGAACATTATTAAACCATTTTTACATTCAACTAACTTCACTATTTTAGGTTATTTTAATATGCATTAATACCTACACAATAATAGAGATACATAATTAATCATGGAAATGATGGCGAGCTTTGGCTTTACTCAGTGGGTTAATAATCCCAACGATTCAGCTGGCCATGCACTAGATGGTATCTTATCGAATGACTTCTCTCTTAGTTTTAAGACAACACTTGCTTGGTCTGACCACAAGGCTGTAATACTTTTAAGTTAAATCTAGTTTTTTTCTATCCTTAAACAAAGGCAGAAAACTTGTGCCTGATATCAAATTACTCAAGTCAAACTGTCAGGACATTGATCAGGCTTTAGGTTTACACGCAGTCGGTCAATAATGCTTTTGACTAAATAGCTCCTTTAAAAAGGGTTATGTTGAAGCAGATTAACCCTACAGCACCCTTGTTTTCTGGTAAACTCAATGCTTTTAAACAGAAATGCCAGACACAGGAACAAAAATGGTGTAAAAATTATGATCCCTTGGAGAAAATGAAATACAAGTATCTAGTCCGTGAGCACAAGGCACTTATTTTTGAGGAAAAACAAATTATTTTTCAGCTAAGATCATCTCATCAAACAATTCTTCTAAAGAGCTGTTTTCGACAATTAAGATACTCACTAGTCATCCTCACATAAATAACAATGGAATCACTCAATATTTCTGAGACAGTTTGGCAGATTTCTTTCAGTCAAAGGTTTTCATGAGTTTGTCTTGTCTAGTCAATCAGACACTACTGCATCTTTTGCCCCAGGAGCTTTTGACAAGGTCAAAACCATGCTCAAGCAGTTTGCCCCTCTTTCAGAAACACAGATAAAGAATCTTATCTGCGCTACAAAATCAAGTGCTCCTTCTGATCCCTGTACCCGCAGGATTTTGGAGTGTATTCCAGATATTATTGTTAAACACCTCACAGTGGTTTACAATAAAATTATTAGATCGGGAGAATGTCTCCAAATTGTGTAAAACAGCCACAGTAATCCCTTTGATTTAAAAAAATGGTTCTATTTCTCTACTGCCTCCGATAGCAAACATTTTAGGAAAGGCACTCAATCAACAACATCATTTCTAGATGGACATGAGCTTCTAGATTCTTCCCAATTTGCATTAGAAGTGACCATATTACTGAGTCAGCATTGGTTGCAGCTACTGAAAATATCGGATAGATTGTAGATGGAAAGGGGAAAATGGCTCCCATCTAGCCAGCACTTGTCTCCATCAGCCATTTAGTGCTGACAGCTAGCCCGTTTCAATTACAGATTATAAGACCCTTAACAATTCCTTTTTGCCTGACAGTGTACAATCGGTCACTATCAATAATTTCACCTCTAAGGCTTATTTTCTTCCATATGGAGTTCCACAGGTTCCATCCCTCAGTCCCACGCTGTTTAATCTCTATGTCACTCCTCTTGTTAGGCTTATTTGATCTTTCAGTTTCTCAGTGGTGTCTTATGCAGCCAACACCCACATTATAGTGACAATGTCTAGTAATGAAGAGGAGGTCACACTTACTTTTCACAAACGCATGCAGGAACTTGCAAGCTGGAGAAAAAACAAATGTCTTAAACGTAATGCAGACAAAAGAAAAGTACTTGTTTTTGGGATTAACTGTCTTTCTGGACTCCATATGGTGGCCTAGCGAGTTAGACACTCTGCCTGCTCCCGCCAATACAGCAAAGATCTTGGGGTAACATCTGATGACATGCTTACTTGATATGCCCAGATCAATCATGTGACATTTTCATGCTTAAATATTATCAGAATACTCAAGAAAATATTTCCTTTTATCCTGCAGTTTTTCAAAATGACGTATAGAATTAATTAAAAGTAATTTGTCTACATTTTAATAAAAACTGTTGTTACATTAATTTTTACATTTTAGATAGAGTATCACAATATTTCATAATTAAATAATACCTATACACCATTGATATATTTTTAACATTAAATTATATTTATTTATGTATTTAACTATTTTAAATAATTTAATTTAATGTAACATTATTTTCAAAAGGGTTTTATTTTAAATCCCTACCACCATTATTTTCTGTGGGAGAGTGCTGCAGTACCAATGGTTGGCCATGTGTTGTGCTGGACTTACAACTTTTTTTTTAGTAGTAGCTACATTTAGATTTTGTGAATAGCCACTAGTAAACTTCTTCAAAAGTGTATATTACTCAGAAGTGTAAGTTATTGAATACGTTTCGTAATAAGTAGGAGGTTAGCGAAAAAAGAGCTTTGAATGATAAGCTTCAAAGGCTTGCTTTAGAACTGGGCAGACGGGTTACTCTCACTACGGTGACGGACGTCCCACCTGCCGAAATCTAAATCTCATTCTATCCTATGGGATTTAGATTTCGGCAGACTGGATATCCATCATCGTTGTGATGGAGTAACCTGTCCGCCGAGCTTTAAATCAGGCCTTCATGAAGGAAAAAGGTCAGAGCAGATTATGGTGCAAATAAAGGTAGACCTGATGGGAGAAGGTTAAAAGTGTGATTTTAGTCCTTTGCAAGATTGGAGGGGCTTTCTAGAGTATCCCAGGTCAAATGGTAGTCAATTCTAGATAATACTAAATGTATAGGTTGTTACTGCACCAAGTAGATGAATAGTAAATAGAAATGTTATGATTGACCCAAGCCACATACAATTACCCAGATTTTCCTATCACAAATTATTTTCTAATAATTCAGCAACGACGTCAATGTTCTTAGTATGGAACTACTGTAAAGCATCACTTAGTGGAACACTTACCAGACCATTGACCAGGAAGACCAAAGAAAATCTGAGCGCTGAGAATATATTCTCAGTTCAGGATCAGTAGTTCCTTTCTACAAAGATACAGACAAAGTACGAGATCTGAGGAATGTTTTGCAAGGAATATGTCAGAAATTGGGTTATTAATTTGGATGGTAGGAAGCCTTATCAACATACTAAACACACCTTGTTGGGTCAATAGAATTTTCAAACCAATTTAGAGAAGGAGAAGAAAGTTACTATGCAAAAAGATACCAAAACAAATAATTTTGGACAAGGGGAACAGAGATATGAATGTTTAAAGCTTTAAAGTAAAAGCACCTAAATATATAAAGTGCAATACAAAAATAGCAGTTTGTGGTTGGCTATTGTAGGAAAGTAGCCTCTTTCTAGCATGGTTAACCCCACTTTTGGCCTGTTTGTCAGTGTGTTTAACTGTGTCTACTGGGATCCTGCTAATCAGGACCCCAATAGTTATGCTTTCTCTCTTAAATTATGGTTATAGGATACTGGTAATCTGGTATTCCACCCACAATTGGAATACTGGTGCCCCCTTATAAGTCCCTAGTATATGGTACCTAGGTACCCAGGGCATTGGGGTTCCAGGGGATTGCTTGGTCTGCAACATTTCTTTTGCCACCCTTAGGGAGCCCATACAAAGGCTTCTACAGGATTGCCATTGCAGCCTGAGTGAAATGGTGCATGCACCCTTTCACTGCCATTTACACTGCAACAGGTCACTTATAAGTCATCCATATTGCAGGCCTTCCACCCCTGAAGGCTAGATGTAGAGTACCGGAGTGTGAGGGCAGCCTTTCACTAGCAGAGGTGCCCCCACATTGTCCAGGACCATTTTCCCAGACTTCATGAGTGCGGGACACCATTTTATGCGTACACTGGACATAGGTGACTACCTATGTACAGCTTCACAATGGTAACTCCAAATATGGCCATGTTTGGTATCAAACATGTTGGAATCATACCCCAAGGCTTTTGCAACCATTGATTGTATGATTCCATGCGCTCTGGGGGCTCCTTAAAGGACCCCAGTACTTCCATTTCAGCCTTCTGAAGTCAGCCACAGCTGCTGCCACCTCACAAACAGGTTTCTGACCTCCTGTTGCTCAGGCAGCTCTAGCCCAGGAAGGCAGAACAAAGAATTTCCTTTGGAAGAGTGGTGTTACACCCTCTTCCTTTGGAAATAGGTGTTACAGGCATGGGAGAGGTAGCCTCACAGAGCCTCTGGAAATGCTTTGAAGGGCACAGATGGTGCCCTCCTTGCATAATCCAGTTTACACCAGTTCAGAGAACCCCAAGTCCCTGCTCTGGTGTGAAACTTTTCAAAGGAAAGGGGAGTGACCACTTCCCTGTCTATCACAACCCCAGGGGTGGTGCTCAGAGCTCTTTCAGAGTGTGCCCGGGTTTTGCCATCTTGGATTCCAAGTTGGCAGGGCACTTTGTGAGCATCTGAGTGGCCAGTGCCAGCAGGTGACATCAGGAACATCCCCTGATAGGTGCTTACCTGTGTAACTGTCCAATCCTCCTTTCAGGGCTATTTAGGGCTCTCTCTTGGGTGGTTCTTCAGATTTGGATTGCAAGACTCCAGCAGGAATCCTCTGCATCCTTTACTTTACCTTCTTACTGAAGAAACTGCATCTGGACCCTCCAGGAACTCTACAAACTGCAACAAAGAAGCAAAGATGACTTCTGCAACATTGTATCTTCAGCTCCTGCCAGCAACTGCAGCTGTTGGTTGTGCATCCTCCGAGGGCTGCCTGGCTTCAGCCTGCACCAGAAGAACAAAGGATTCTCCCTTGAAGTAAAGGAGTCATTTCCCTGTTTCATGAGGCAGCCCGCTGCAGCAACGACTGGTGGATTGGGTCCCCTCTCCTGAAGAAGTGCATGGATCCAGCAACACAGGAGGTGGACTGCAGTGGTCCCGGTGGTCCAGATGTCCAAATGTCTAATTTTGGTGAAAGTAAGAGCTTGCCTCCCCACGCAAGACAGTACCCCCGTGCACCAAGTGTTTTGCAGTTGCCATGTCTTGTTGGCATCCTTCCACAAAGTTCTTCATGCACCCTGCAGCTCCCGCCCCCAGCACTCTATCCTGAGACCCACAACTTCCTGAGTGGTTCTCCGTCAGCGTGGGTTCCCTTTGTGTAGTGCTGCATGGGCCTCCTTTTGCATCTTCTTTGTCCCCATACTGTGGGACTCCTGTGCATGCTGCCTGGTCTTCTGAGGGCTCTCTGAGTTGCTGAGAGCCCCCTCTGTCTCTCCCTCCTGGGTAAAGGTCACCAAGTCCCTCCTGGTCCCGGGGCAGCGCAATTTACCGCTAACCGCTTGCTTTGTGTGTGCTAAGGCTTGTTGGTGGAATCCAGTGATGCCAACCAGACTGCATTCATCCAGCCGGCGTAGGACACCCTCTGCACCAACCAGTAACCCGCATCTGTCTTCTTGGGTGCAATACTGACTGTTGTTCCTCACCAATGGCTCCTCTTTTGCACCTTCAACCGGGTTAGCAGAGGCTCCTGTTCTCCCTGGACTCTTCAGTGCTTCTTGGACTTGGTCCCCTTCTTCCACAGGTCTTCAGGTCCAGGTTAGTGTCTTGCAGTCTCTTCTGGTTCTTGCATAATCTTCTTTCTCGTGTTCTTGTATGTTCTAGGAAAGTTACTGTGATTTACCCCTGCTTTCCTGGGCTCTGGGGTGGGTTCTATTATTTACCTTTGGTGTTTTCTAATATTCCCAGCACCCTTCTACACACTAAACTTGCCTAGGTGGGAAACCTACTTTCGCATTCCACTTTCTTAGTATATAGTTTGTGTTTCCCCTAGGCCCAGTTCTAACTATTGTGATTTTCACTATTTGCACTGTTTCCTAACTGTTTTTACAACTATTTCTGCATACTAGTGTATTTAATTTGTGTATTACTTACCTCCTAAGGAAGTATAGTCTCCATGGTATTTTTGGCATTTGTGTCCCCAAAATGAAGTACCTTTATTTTTGGAACACTGAGTATTTTCTTTCATGTGTGTGAGTACTGTGTGACTACAGTGGTATTGCATGAGCTTTGCATGTCTCCTAGTTAGGCCTTGGCTGTTCATCTACACTACCCCTAGAGAGCCTGGCTTCTAGACACTGTCTACATTTCATTAATAAGAGATAACTGGACCTGGTATAGGATGTAAGTACCTTAGGTACCCATTACAAACCAGACCAGCCTCCTACAGATAGGACCTTTATACAATTTTAGTCCGACCATGATGGAGCAAGTGGGTCCTATCAGTAAAGGTTTTTACTTTCTAGCTTAGTCTACGTTTTGGAAGTCAAAATCGTCCAGTGGGGCAACATACTAAGCTCAAGCTGATGAGGGTCCTCTGAAGTCAGATACACTGTTGTCAACCTTGTTCAGGGTCTCTGGAGTAAGGAATCCATGAGATCTTTTCTTCCATTGGGACCTCCTTTCTGCCTACTGTCTCTCCAGATCCTACAAGGTTCTGAGGGTGTGGTGGTCTTATTCTGTACACTAGCCAGTGATTAGAGAATTTCCCTACCTAATGACGTCTATTTTCTGCCCTATGCTGACCTCCTTTGGCAGAATTTTCTCTTTGCTTTACTGTAAACATTCTCATACCGCTAGATCCAATAGGCCTAAGCCCTTCCTTCATCAGAAAGGGGTCTGGCTCTCCCTAAAATACTGCCACCCCAATTATATGAAGTCTGCCTGTTGCGTAGGCTCTCATTATTCTAATGAGAATACTAGATATGGGCGGCAGAATCACCTGCGGTGTGAGGACACCGAGTCTAACCCACTACAGATGACACCTGTCAGCCTAATCCGGGTTTTGCAACCGAGTGCATGACACAATTGACCCCTCAGGGAAATCGTGGTCACTCAGATCTCATCTGTTTCTCTCAGTTACATTAGTCTCACGTATACAAGGACAATCAAAGGCAGTATATGTTTCAATGAGGTTTCAATGAAGCAACTGCATCTAAGATAATAAAGCATGTACTGCAATAACCAGGACGATAAAGTGTGTCAGGATTAAAATTGTGACAAGGAGATTGAAACATAGAAATAACGCTACCATATTGTCACTAGAGTCAATAGACTAATTCCTACCTAGACTATATTAGAGCACAGCATGTTAAGCTCTAGTTTTGCCCTTCAGGTTCTCCTGGGAGGATATCATCCCCCATAGCTTAGCAAAGGCCTTAAGTCTGCATAAGCAGCTATAGCGAAGCGTTCAGCAATCAGCTTGCAGTCGTGGTCATCTGGCTTGATTCTCCCTCTAATGTGTATGGGACAGTGAAGTGTTTTTATAATAAAACAGCTGATATTCTGAGAAAATGTCCCGGATGTGTATGTTTCTATGAATACCAGAGACAAAGCGTTACCATGTTTACCAGCAACCTATCTTACTGCAGCCTTGAGAGAAACACAGAGTGAATGAAACATCTTGTTTTAAGAATGCAGTGCTGGCCTAGGCAAAAGAACAGCTAGATAGAGAGAAATAAAACAAGACTGCAAATGTGGCTATTGTTAAAATAATAAACAAAGCTGAATAAAATATATCTAGGGTAAAGTGCACAGCTGCAGGCCTGGTCTTGCTAAAATAACGTGCATGGAGCTATAACTAAAGCAACTACACAACATCCCCTGTCAGGGTCAAAAACTGTTTTTTCACCTGTTGGGACAGTAACCTGACCCAAATGTTTAGGATAGCCCTGGGTATGGATGACAGCAGATCCTGTCAGTCAAATGTTAGCATCCTCAAATCAAAAGAGGTACTCTCTTCTGCCACCTGTTCATCTCTCCCTACCAGATAGCTAATCCTTGTTGAATCCAGTTATTGACACCCCAACTACCTTCCTGAGACCAGAGAAAAAGGCATTTTCCCCTGGAGAAATGTGATGTTAACTTCAATTAGGAAAGGGTATTGGGTCTCTGGAGGTGTACTAAGTGACAACATTGGTTTTAAACCATTTTTCACTCAAGCAGGACAAAAAGAAAATGAATCTGCTTTTACACTAAAGTTATCCAAAGGAGTTTTAGTTTCACCTAGGCCTATTCATGTGCAAATCTAGCTTCACCTAGAAAATGAACAAAAGCTTTTGGTTAATTAGTTATGATAAGGTCAGACTATTTCTAGAATGTAGTTGCCAATTTTATATAATTATTGCCTGATTTATACTTTTTTAGCGCCCACATTTGCGTCACTGTTTTACGCAAAAGTGGCGCAAACTTACAAAACAATGTAAAAAATATAGTTGTATTTTGTAAGTTTGCGCCACTTTAGCGTCAAAGAATGATGCAAATGTGGCGCTAAAAAAGTATAAATCAGGCCCTAAGTAGCCAGCGATGTGAGTTTATAAGGGACACTTTAGTGGTAGGTCATTATTATATAAAAACTGTTTTTCTTCCAAAGGCACTGTTCCTTTCCCTTTGTCAATGCAGTCACTTTTCAACTTCAGCCGAGCTAGAATACTGTAGCACCCCTGGCAGCCAAGTATTTTTCCATATATCTGGGTTGTATAAATACACACTACAAGAGTCATAACTGAACTTATACTACTAATATCAGTACTCACAGTGGGTTTGGGTTATTCATTGCTATGCCAGTGCAGGGAAGGCGTTTGACCAAGTTTACTGGACAGTTCTGCAGATGTTACTGGAGGAATTTGGTTTAGACTTCACATTTATCTACATCGGATAAAACCTGATCCCAGATTTAGGAGTAACAGGTGTTTCATAGTTTATAAACTTGGTCTTGATGAACATGTGGCAATAGATAGAACACAATAAATGAAGCCTTCCACAATGAGTAGATCACCCATGAGTATCACTGGCAGAGTTAATGCCATCAATACTCAGCTCCTTCTAAAATGCATTTACTTAATCCATACTTTTGAATATTTAGAAATTTTGCTCAGAAGTCCAGAGTGAAAGCCATGGTCAACTTTATGATCACTGAGTTTTGGGGGTTAGGGAAAATCAGCCCAGAGCAGAAAAGCCTCACTTGACGAGATGCTTATTGGTTGGATTAACTGTATTTATAGTATGGTGTAGTTATACAAGGCACTTCACAAACGCTGCTTTCTATTCATAATCATATTCCACATCCAGTATGTAGCTCAAGAGAAATGTTATGTTTTATTATTGCATACGATATACTCCATTCCTCCATCAATCAATCAAACAGGAATTGTAAAGCGCATCTAATCACCTTCAAGGGCATCCAGGCACTAGCAGGTCTCAGGTGCTCATTGGAATAGTCAGGTACTGAGGGCTCTACGGAATTCCAGATGAGAGGTGATGGTCCTTAGGTGCTTGGGGAGGCTGTTCCAGGTTTTTGAAGTTATGTGAGAGAAAGCAGGCCTCCACTTTTACTTCGGTAAATAAGTGGATTGGGGGCAAGTGATAAGAAAGAGGAGTGTAGTCTTTTTCATGATTGGTGGAAATTCAGGTGGTGGTTAATGTAGGCGGCCCTTGGTTGTGTAGAGCTTTGTGTGCGTGGATCAGCAGCTTGAATACGCAAATCTTCTGCATGGGAAGCAAGTGGAGTTGTGGTGTGATGTGGAATCATCGGGAAAGGTTGAGGGTAAGTCTGGTTGCGGCGTTCTGTATGGTTTGAATTCTTTGTAGGAGTTGTGAAACGATTCCTATGTAGAGTGCAATGCCGTAGTCTAGTCAACTGGTGATGAGGGCCTGTGTCAGGGTGCGCTTGTGTGGGGGGTATCCACTTAGGTAGCATGAGCAGATTGAACAAGCATGTGGAGGAGATGGTGTTAATCTGTGATTCCATGGTGAGTCTGTTATCAATGAAGATTCTGAGGGTTCTTGCATGGTTGGAGGGAGAGGATGCAGGTCTTAGTTCTGAAGGCCACCAGGAGTCTTTCCATGTGTTGCGGCTCTTGTCGTAGATCACAACTTCAGTCTTGTTTGTGTTTAGCTGCAGGCAGTTTTCCTTCATCCAGTCGGCGATACTTGTCATGCATCTGTGGAAGTTGGTTTTGGTGGTGGTGGGGTAGTTGGTGAATGAGGGATGAGTTGGGTGCCACCTGCATAGGAGATTATGTTGAGGTCATGGGATCTGACAATGTTGGCTAGCAGGGTCATATTTGTGTTAAAGAGTGTGGGGTTGAGGAATGACCCTTGGGGCATCCTTCAGGTGTTGTCCTTTGGTTGGGAAGTAAAAGAAGGTAGGCAAATCCTCTGGGTTCTTCCGGTGAGGAAGGAGGTGATTCATCTGAGTGTGTGTCCCCGGATGCCAATGTGGTGGAGTCTTTTGATCAGCATGTGGCAGGATACGGTATCGAAGGCTGCTGAGAAATCAAGGAGGATCAGGACTGCTGTTTCTCCTCAGTTGCAGAGGGTACAGATGTCATCTGTAGCTGCGATCAGGGCAGTCTTGGTGCTGTGATTGCTGTGGAGCCAGATTGAGAGGTTTTGAGTAGCTGGTTCTCCTCTAGGTAGGTCATGAGTTTTTTCTTGATTATTTTTTCTGGTTCCCTATCTGGGAAAGGAAGCATGGAGATTGCCCAGTAGTTTTTGAGTACACTGGGGTCTGCGGTGGGTTTTTTCAGTAGCGGTTCTTAAGATACTGTTTCACTGTTTCTGTACATTCCAAGATGCCAGACATCAGATGTTCCACTCAATGTATACAAGTACAGACATGTTCACAGGAATGACTCTTTATCAACATTTTAAACAATAACATTTAAATTATCTAACCCAGTCAGAAGCATTACAAAACATTGTTACCAATTTCATTTTTGTGTACTTAACAAATCAATTGTACATCATGTTTTAGCAAATATATATAACACACAACATTATTACTCACAGGTTGCACAGTATAAACAGCTAGCACAAGATGTTGTTCAATGCGTGCCTGCTTTGTGGACTTCCATGCTTCATTAACAATGTTAACTTTCCCTTTTGTGGGAAAAACTGAGGTCATGGGGAATATCAACAGGCCTCTTGTCCTGATACAAAGGTAGCAAAGGAACACCAGGACACGAGACCTGTTGTGTGGTCATTGACTATTCAGTGACAAGATAAAATTCTTAAACAGGCTGAAACAGGGGTGCACTCTTGTTTGACTATGGTTTTCCCTATTTTTGACTGATCATCTCAGTAGCATTGAGCAGTCAGGGGTTTTCTCCTCAAGGTACTAATTGTCATGCAAATATTTTGCTCTACGTAGATTATTTATCTATCATAGATCACACCTAGATGGTATTCAAGGGCACCTAGACACTTTGTATATATATTTGTATATATGTTGTTTGACTCATGCACTGACAATAAACAATCAAAAACCTCAGATTTTGATCTTAATAAAGACAACATGTTCTAGGTCTTTCTCTCCAGGGAAGGCAGCATTAAGAATTGTATCTGATTACAATTATGTTGGTGAACTTCACATGAATGTTGTCTTTGAGAGTGAAATGGTAAATCCTAAGCTGTAAGGCCCTAGGAGCTGTAGGGACTATTACACAATTTAAAATCTTGTATGGTGAACTATCAATTATATATATACTCATTTGCTACAATTCCAAAATAATCCTTATTGCATAATATGTCTTTCCTCTTATGATGCCAGAAAGGTATTTGGATTTTTCAATGTTGGAGGAAAAGTGCTTAAAGTAAGCACTTTCACTAAGTAGAGTTATTTAGTTTTAGTTTCTTGGCTGCTGATCAAGACTTACCTATTGTTGGTTTGTGTTTCCAAGGGTTAAAAATTAGTAAATCATTTCTGTCCATCTTTGTTGGAAAGCACTATCTAATATAGTTCCAATTCTCTACTAGACTCAATTGAATTGTGGAATGGGTGTAAATTAAAGAAATACTTAAGTGATTTAAACACTGGAATATGGAAACACTCCATTGCCAAGGAATTAAAATAAATGTAATGTAAGCACTCCCTGAAAGACATGAATTAATAGAAGGTGAATATGTGACCTATCGAGTACCTTTTTTGTGCATCTGATCCAAATCTTTAATTATATTAAAGAAAATTAGATTTTGCCTCTCTTGAAGATGAATAAGAGGAAATTGGGCAAGCGTTCCTATTCTGAAAGCTTATGTAGCTAAAATTTGAGACAAAACTATATGTTGCTGCATAAACTATTGATTTGCCAATTGATTTTTGGTCAGTGTTTCTGGCATCACGTCTTCATTCAGTAAATGAAACATTTCAACTACTGACTGAATCTAATTCCACTCCAACTTTGCTTCCTGTTCCATATTTTTAAAAACACAGGACCTGATTACGATCTTGACAGACGGGATACTCAGTCACAAACGTGATGGTTATCCCATCCGCTGTACTACAAGCTCCATTATATCCTATGGAACTTGTAAAACGACAGGCAGGATATCTGTCACATTTGTGATGGAGTATCCCATCCGCCAAAATCATAATCAGGCCCGTAGTGTCCGTATACATCAAAGAATAGAACACAAGCATGATACCTATCTTAATGCTGTTATGGCGCAAGTTATTAGGGTAACGTGGAAGATGTTTTGGGGTATTGTGTATATCACGTTTTTGGATATTGTGCCCCTTATTTATGTATGTTCTGTGTTGTTCTATTACAGTCCTGAGGTAGTTTACAGTGGTAAATGAAACATGTTGGCTTTGTCTTTGGCTGTAACGTTTAGATTTTTTAAACCATGTGACACTCTTTGAAAAGAAATCAAAGAAAATATGAAACAGTGGATTCTTTGGACGTTTATATTCTTATTGTTTGTTGATGCACTGCTATATATGTTTTTTTATACTGGATGTATAGTGCAGCTTTGAGCAACGGGTGTTTATAGTGTGTGCACATCACTTTTTGCATCTATTGTTACTGAGATAGACAGTAGGTGCTATTCAATTAGGGTCGCTGCTCAGCACATGTGATTGGAAAGTTTGCCCAATATTGTTAATGTTGGAGTAGGAATTGTAAATCTGTTCTTTTTGGAATCCTAACAATTTACCTAATGTGATTGAAGTAAGAGTGGGAATTGTAAATCTGACCCTTTCAAGAACCCATATCTTCCTTAATGTGGCTGTGGTTGTAGTGGCAACAGAAGCAACAGTTGTAAGTATAATGTTTATTCTTAAAATGTAATAAATGCATGCACAAAACCAATACATTTATCAATAATGATATGTCTACATTTAATATTAAAAAAGTGTGCCATGTTTTTTAAAACATTTTATTTTTTTCTAATGATTTAACAATTAAAGCACCTATATTTTATTTTCACAAAGTCAACAAATTAATATTTTAACACATTAAGCACAATTTGAAAATATATAAACATTTATGTGATTATCTTTCAAACTAAATATTTGTATCTCAGTGTTTTATATTGTGTATATATGTTCATACAAAGTACATTCCAATTAATTAAACAGTACTGGTAATACATTTAAGAATAATTAGTAGCCAGTATATAGTAAGATGCAATTTTATTTAATGTTTTGTATTATTTCCCTAAGGGGCATTTTGAAATTGCTAATATGTTGTATTTACTTTACTTTACTTAACGGATCGCCCTCTGGCACAGTGGATGTCTTTGTTGATCTATTTTTGGACTTGATCCTTCCACTCTCTTTGGCTTATGCCAAGTCTAGAGTATTGGTGATTTTAAAGGTCAATGGCAGACAAGTTCATAAATGGTCTGGCCACGTTTCGATTGCCGATGGTTGTAAATGGCCCTACTCATACCAAGGGTTATATGGTGGAATTAATCTTTGGACCTACTGATCTCCTTCATTGTAAGGAGGGCATTCCTTTGGTGTGGACAGATCACGCATTGTTATTGTTCCAGGTTAGGTCCATTATTAAAAGTATGGACATAGCAAAGCCACTGCCCAATTTTTAGAGGAAGCACCTGTGGGCTAAAGTAGCCACTACAGACTTAGTTTAAGTGTTTTTGGGACTCTGATAATATAGGATACACTAAATCTGCAGCTGTACGTTATACAGGTTACATTGAATAGATGCAAGCAGCCATCGACACAGTGTTGCCTTACAGGGGTTTTTAAAATGTTAGATCCACTCCCTCAGCGCCTTGGCACACACCACTCCTGAAGGACTACAAATTGATTTATAAAAAGCTTGAACGCCTTTGGCGTATTGATTAGTTCAGATCTGCTGGGATAAATTGAAGAAGGCTCTGAAGGAATACAAGAAATTTGTCACCCAAGAAAAATCTATTTATTATTCCAGCAAAATCTCAAAGGCTGAAAACTCTGCTAAGGAGATTTACCAAATTGTGTGAGAATTCTCCTCACATACGTGTTGGCAGACAAGTAGTTTGACTTTTTTGAAAGCAAGATATCCACTTTTCTGGAATCCCTCAACTCACCCAGTAGACTCCAGTCTCCAAAAGAGTTCTATAAGGCAGACAGTTGGGTCAAGCTGGACAGGTAGGTATGGAGGTGCTCCATGCAACACATATTATCAATTCAGGTATTTGCTTGGACTTCTGATGTTATTATGCATATTTTATTTAATCACCAACTCATTAAAATCAAGGTATCCATTAACTCTACCGCCCCCCCATCTCAGTGGAAAGTGGCAGCAGAGACTCTCTCTACCTACCTGTCATGTCCCAGAAGTATGGAAAAAGGCACCCTTTGCTTTTGTGTCTTTGCTAAACAAAACTAAAATGCAGATCACTTGCCTACTTTCGACCAATATACCTGTTACCATTTGCCACCAAGATTCTAGAGAGACAAGTTAATCAACTCCATTCTGAGTTGGTAGCTAATGGCCAAATTCTGGATACAGCACAGGAGGGTACAGAGACTGCCATGTTGGCAGTCGTGGATGACCTGCAGATGCTGACTGATGAAGCAGAGCCTGCAGATCTAGTGCTATTAGCAGCAATTGATGCAGTCTCCCATAAGATCCTTTTTCACAGGCTGCAGAAAATTCGGATTGGAGGCAGGGCCCTTGTTTCGGGCAGATCCTATATAACTAATAGGGCAGTTTATCTGCCTCCTAATGTGTCAGAATATAAGACAGTACCCCAAGGTGTTCCTCAATGGTCAGCACTGAGCCCGACACTCATTAACATCTATATTCACCTTCTGGTGAAAATTATAAAATCTTTTGGCCTGAGGTGTATGAGTTACACTGACGACACTCAGTGTATTAGTATGCTGGAGAAGTTGGTGCTGACCATTTTGAAACTTTCCATCGGTGTATGACAGCTGTATTGGCTTGGTTACAATAAAACTCTTTGAAGTTTAATGCTGACAAAACTAAAGTACTCTGGGTAAAACATTCTCTTAACCCCAACCTGCTGCCATTAGAGTTCTGGCCTCCGTCATGTTCTGTCCAATCTTTTCCTGCTAAGATGATAAAAACTCTGGCAGTATATTGGGAACCTGAGCTGTCCTTAACTGCGCAGGGAAATCATGCTATTTCAACCTCTTTTTTCCATTGAAGGTGCTTCTGAAGGATCTGCCCTTTCTTTCTAAAACCTACCACCTTTTAATGATCCCAGTGACTGGACTCACCTGAACTCCTGCAGTACCATTTAATTAGGGATGTATAAAGTTGGCAAGAATGGCATTTGACCTCTCATGGTTCTCTTCCACTTCAACTGCTCTAAAAATTCTCCATTGACTTCTGGTGAAAAAAGGATTGACTCTTAAATCTCTCTGCCATGTCTTTGAAGCAGTCCAGGGTATTGGTCCTCCCAAACTATAAAACAAAATCCATAAATACATCCCTACATTATAGATGTCTTTAGGGGTCACCAGAGGCCACAGCTGCGACCCCTGGCTTGCCCTTTGTGACCCCTGGCAATGCCTTTGAGACCCCTAGGCTCAGAGGTGGCAAAATCAGTGCCAGCAACACAAGACCAACTTTTCCTAGTGAACGCTAGTTGGACTCCACTTTCTTTGTTTTCTGTCAATTTGTTTTTATTACATTAATAGTGAATAATATATAATTATACTATTCACTATTAGTGCAATAAAAATCGAAAACAATTAACTTGAATATCACACTTTCCGGCAGCTGAGGTAAGTAAAAACTGCTTTTAAATGTATGTTGTGTGCATGCTTGCAGTGAGAATGTGTTTATGTGAGAGAGGGAGAGTGTGTATGCTTTAATGCATGAATGCATGTATATCTCTTAGTGAATGAGTGTGAGTATAGGTCAAATGGTGTGTGAAGTCACGTCCGCTACCACTGGCATTTTGGTGAATTGACGTCCATGCCCTATATGCTGTCTACGATCCTCTAAGGCACAACTGCTGAAAGCAGTTGTTCTGGGGGCAAAGCTTTTTCTGTTAGGGCAGTCCAACTCTGGTACAAGCTTCCTGGTACCCTAGGGAAGAATCCCTCACTATTAGAATTTAGTCAAGCCTTAAAGACGTGGATTTTCTGAAACCTGGGTCATCCACTGTGCCTGTCCATCTGATTTGGGATTTTTCCTCTTGTTTCTCAATGTACTCTGTTTGGCAACAGGGCAACTTCGGGCTAATTGTGCACTCTGTAAATGGCATAACATGACACGACTTAGCATAACATAACATAGCATAACATAACATAACATAACCTCAAAATTGGTTTGAAGAAATAGTAAGAAAGTGCTAGTGAGAAAAACGTTTTGGTTCTCATAAACTTGAGGCATGAATATTAATATTTAGCATATGGGGGGACGTGGTTTGGGACATCAAGATGGCGGTCGCACTCTGAGAGTGCTTCAGATCCCTCCGTCATCAGCTGCCATCCACGCCGTCTGGGGACCTGCCGGCCCCATGCCACTGGCCTCGCCCTACCGGAGAAGGACTGCGGGCCAGAGAGGTAGCCGGCCTCCCTTCAGGTATTGAGACCAAATTTTCCAGAGGGGACAAAGACGGACAGACAAAATGATGAGGCTGATGCCCACTGAATTCCCTCAGGCCATGTATAAAGTGCTGCCCCGCCCCCATGTTTGTGGCTGTACATCGGTGACCCCTAGCTTGGAACCTACCCCAGTACTTACTCTGGACCCCTGTGGGTGGGACCTGTGGCTCCGGTGGGTTAGGGGACACAACAGCGTTGGTGGAGGGGCACGGCAGCCCATCAGCGGAGGGGCGCTGAGATGTGGGACGCTTGGCCAAAGAGGTCCCCAGGCAATGCTGACCCTGTGGCAGCCACGCCTCAGAGGACCGACGGTGGATGCGGTGTGTCCGCCGACTGCCTGCGTCTGCAGCTGGGTCTGAAGCCGCATAGAGGAGCTGTGGCCCAACGGCCTGTGGTGGGTCCCCCTGCCTGGGCTTAACTTCGGTGTGGTTGAGGAGTTTGGGGTTATAAAAGACCCGATTCGGCCCACCAAACTCATGCCTGTCCTGGGGCATGGAGGGGCAGGCCGCCTGGCTAAGGCAGCCTTAGATGATCCTGGTGTGATCCTGAGGGAAGCGCGCCACCCTTGGAAGTCATACAGAGGGCACAATGAGCCCCTGTCATCCGCTAATACCTCCACCTCTAAGACTACTTGTGATAAGCTGCGGCCCTGCCGGACTGTAGTCGCGGCCCCTCCCTCACTGGCTTAGATCCAGGAAAGGTGAACTGTACCAATCTACCCAGGACCACTGCCCGGTACAGTTTACCTTTCCCTGGAGATATCCTGACTGCTTACACGTTCACCACAGTCACCCTTCTGCCCCTCTTTAACTAAATATACATTCTCCCCCAGAAAGATCCAAGCATGCTGAATTCAAGGCCCCCTCTGTGCACTGGGTGGTTGACAGCCTGGTTTGGTGGAGATCTGCTATGTCTGGGTGACCTCACTAATGAACTGAGTGGGCCAGTCGTTTGTTCCCCATGGACTGTCTGGACCCTATTTGCCTCGCTCATTCTGTTGGTGCCACAATCTGAACTATTATGCTTTGTGGCCCCACCGGGAGTTGAAGTGGATGGGGCTGGAGCTGGAAATGTAGGACTGGTGTGTCACACCTTCCCCCTCCTCCCAAGAACACCCTTCACGGCAACACTGCGACTTTCCCCAGGAGGCCTTATGCACACCCTCCCAACCACCCAAACAGTGGGTGTGACTGTAGTGGCGTTTTTTGGCACCAATCATTCATGAACTTTAAGCCATGGGGAAGGACAAGCAAGAAAAGCACCCTCCTCCCATACCTGCATAGACAAATTCATGACTTTGACTCAAGGGGGAGATACCATGGAGACCTCTGTCTCTAACATAGGAGACACTGATAAGATCTTACGGGCCATTCAGCCCTCCCAGGTCGCTGTCCAGAATAAGATCGGAGAGTTGAGAATAGACATGGCCCTACTACAACAGGATCGCAAGAACGCCATGGCATTCCACATTGCGGTGGAGGTGTGCGTATCATCAGTGGAAGACAAAGTTTGGGACTTAAAAACCAAGGTGTCCCACTTACTAACTCACACTCATGAGCTACAACAGCGTGCAGAGGATGCCAAAAATCAATCAAGACGCAATAATCTACGCTTCATTGGACTCCCCGAGGTTCCAGGCCTGTTGAATTTCTGGGGACGTGGCTTGAATCATGGATGCCCTCCAGTGGGCTGTCCTTGTGGTTCGCCATTGAGTGAGGCCGTAGAACTCTTGCTACCAAACCTCTGCCTGGTGCACCACCCATGGCACTGATTGCCCGTTTCCTTAACTTTCGAGACTGCAAGAGTATTTTGTGAGAGGACGGCAGCAGATTTTCCATGACCCTCAACAAGTGGGTGGCATGTCTAAGCCTTTGCGATGTGTAGCGGGTCTGGCATCCTTGCTCCCGACACTACACTCAGACCTCTGCAGCACACCATACACATGCTCGCATAGACACGATCCTTATGCCTGCCACCCACCTTCCCTTAGTCACCAAGCACAAATACTTGCCTTTGGAGTCTCGACTCATGCCCTGACTCTCCTGACCATTGGCCACTCTGACTGTAGTTAGAGGCCCTTTTGGCGTCTCAACACGTGGTTTCTACAAGAAGAGACTTACTCTACTGGCTTTGTAAGGAGATTGAGGACTATTTTCCAGACAACGAGGGCACAGTCCAGTCTAACATCATGCTCTGGGCTGTGGATAAGACTACAATCCGCGGCTATACTAAGGCCCTCTTGCGGCCCCAGGTGAAAGAGAAACAAGCACGCATAGCACATCTTGAAGCTCTAGCACTCAGCTGGAGCACAAACTGGGTGGAGAGAGAAGGGAGATAGCTAACCGTGCTTTGGAGATGGTGAGAGAGGAAATCAGAACTCACTCCTTGGAAGAGGCGAAACAAATGTGGTGGGCTTTACAGGAGTGCGTCTAAGGTTGGTCTGATAAGAATCGTAAATTACTTTACTGGCTGGCTAGCAGACCTCTGATAAGGAAGGTGATCCCTGAATTAGCGGATGAGACTTAGACACTCTATACGACCCCCCCAGAACATAGCATCCACCTTTGCCCAGTACTATGCCCCTCTGTACACAGCGGCGCCTAGACCAGTCATCTAGCATGAGGAGCCACTACTGAATGAGATATATATGCCTAATCCCCCGGCCTCTGTTGGCAAATGTCTAGACAAACCCATAACCATAGAGGAGATCAGGGAGGCTATTGCAACCTTGAAGTGGTGTAAAATTCCTGGCCCAGATGGCTATCCTACAAAATATTATTCTAAATTTAGGAATATATTGATACCCCAACTCCATGGTCTTTATAAGGAGGCCCTGGAAAGAGGTGCCCTCCCGCACGATCTAGACCAGGCCATATAAGTGGTGCTTCCAAAGTCTCGTCCCCTTCAGTCGCTAGTGCATACTACCGGCCAATATCGCTAATCAACAGAAAAATTTAAATATATGCTAACATACTGGACATCCGTTTGAAGACAGTTTTGTACCACCTGATCCACCCAAATCAATGCGGTTTTATACTAACCCGTAGCACTAGGCACTGCCTGCGAAAGTTACATGTTGCCCCGCAACACCGGGACATCCTCTCCTCTCCACTGGTCCTTTTGTTAATCGACTTTGAAAAAGCAGTCGATACAGTGGACTGTGGGTAGTCAATCTCCAAAAAGTGGATGTGGAGCGCACATTTCACGAATGATACAGCTTCTATATCAAATACTGACAGCTCATGCCCTGGTGAATGGGGTGCTCTCTGAGGACTTCCCCATTGGGAGAGGTACAAGGCAGGGCTGATCTCTGTCACTGCTCCTCTTTGCTCTCTAGCCATAGAACCATTGGTGCAATTGATTCACCAGGACGCCTTCCTTACAGGATGGGAGTGGGTTGTGGGGGAGAAGACCACATTGCACTCTATGCTGATGATGTGCTACTCTACTTATCACATCCGCGGTGAGTGGACCCATATGTCTTCAGCTGCTGCACGTATTTGGGGAGGCCTCTGAGTGAATCATAAAAAATCCCTCCTGGTCCCACTTTCGGGCTCTCATGAACTTGTTGATTGGCAGTCAAATATCTCCACCTGGTGTCTGAGTTTTACCTACTTTGGTGTTTGAGTGGCACTTGACTCAACCCTGACCTGTACCCTTAATCTTACCCCCTTACCCTTAAAGTGAAAGCAGATCGGGGTGGGTGGCAGACATACAGCTGAATGTCATGGGCCGTATAAGATGTTAATCCTGCCCTGCTTCCTTTACATCCTTCAAAATCTCCCCATCCAACTCCCATGTCACTGGTTTTAGAAAATGGATGCAGTGGCTTGCTCCTTCATTTGGTGTAACAGCAGGCAACGCCTCTCCTGGGGTACAAGCCAGTGCGACACAAATGTCGGTGGTCTGGGTATGTCCAACTAATATTTCTACTATTAGCTGTTCATGTACTCACCATTAATGAATGGCTTACAGGGGGCTGGGACGATCCAGCCTACCATCTGGAGCTCTCAGCAATGGGGTTCTTAAGCATTATGGACATGCTTTACAGCAGTCCTATTTCTAGAACTACACCAGAGGTAACTAGCCAGGTCCTAAACGGATGGTGCATGCCTCAAAGACAGACAGGGTGGTGGGGCCTGATTACCCAGCACACTCCCCTATGGCAAGGGACATGGCTGTGGGAGTTGCAACCCTAGAGGGATTCTCACTATAGGATGCTATAGGCCTCACAGTGGTGGGAAATGTTTGGGAAGGCACTCATATGATGTCCTTCCAAAAACTCCAGGAGACATATGCACTGGACAAATCACAGTTCCACAAGTTTCTACAACTGAGACATGCTCTAAAGGTACACATCACCAAGGACACCTCTAAACCTGAATTTAGCCCTATGGAGGCCAAGAGAGTGATTGGGACTCTGGGTGCAGAGGAGTTTTGCAGATATATTGCACCCTCGTACTGAATGCATCTTCATCCCTCCAACCCTTGAGGTCTCACTGGGAGGCCTAGTTGGGTCGAATGGAAGACGGGGACTGGTGGGACGTGCTGATCAATCAATCAAAATCTTCGTTAGACTACGTTTGGTGCAAACATACTATCTGCATTGCGCCTATCTAATCCCGCTAGACTTCACCAGGCCGGGCTAAAGACTAACCCTCAATACAATCGATGTCTCTACTCACCTGCTGACTTTTTCCATGTAGCCTGGTTCTACTCCACGGTACTGGGTCTTACCCTGGACCCCTCTCCACTGATGGTTCTACTAGGGGTGATGGAGGGCACTGGGGGCTCTCGGGCATTCCGAACATTCCTGGTAACTGTGCTACTTTAGCAAAAAGAGACATTGCCATGTGTTGGGCATCGAGCGCCCCCCCCCATCATTGCACTGATGGAGACGTGGGATAGACTGGTGTGCCCAACTGGAGCGACCCGTGTATCAGGTGTGGTGCTGCCTGAAAAAATACAATAAGGTCTGGGCCAAATGGTTTGGAACTGCATGATTAAGAATGTTTTGTAGATCTAATATGTGGGCTTGTACATTGGTATTATACTCTGACCCTGACAAATGCCTTCTCCTGAAGTGGCATGTTGCTATGCACAAAAATCAATAAAGCTGGTTATCAAAAAAATATTCAGCATATAGGTCTGACTCATAAAATTGCTTGGAGTTTGACTCTGCACAATATAAGAGTAGCTAGAAGACTTAGTAAATCAGAAAGCCAACAGCATTGTGATCCAGTTCCAATATGGGATCGTCATTAGGACTTAAGATGCAAAGTTCTAAAAAAGGGCAGGATTATGTAAAACTGGGAATATATTCTCCATCAGGGACTGAAGCCAATCTGAACCAGAGACGTTTAAGGCATGGGTAAAGTGGGCTCTGGCCCAGGGCCCCACCTTTCAAGGGGGGCCCTTGTTATTTGGTTAGGACAGGCGCCCTGATTATTTTTTTTAATACTCAAGCTGCAATACCTACCTCTACCTCTTTTGGTAATTGAATGTTGTCAAGTATACCTCACCCGCCTACAGGGCTTCCCCATGATCTACTTCCACGCCAATCTGTTTACTGCATATGGATCAAGGGAATCCAAGGGCATCTCAAGAAGAAAAGGGATGTTAAACGGAAGGGGTGTTGATTTAAACAAAGCAATTGCCTATCATTTTTCTTCTTTCTTTTAATGATTAACTTTTAAGGAATGATCAATGGGTCTGATGTAGCTGAAAATGGATCATACATAGAAAGATGTTGGAAACTGAGGACTCCATTATAGGTGTGGCCAGGACCCCCAAAAGCCTTAAAATGCCCCTGATCTGAATCCGGGGCTTGCTGAAAGATAACAAGCAAAGTTACAGCCTGCTGTAATTTTGGTTTAGAAGATAATTAAAGTTGGTTCTAAAAAGTTAATAATGGCCAAGCAGGCCAATTCTACTATAAGTATGTGGCCAAACTGGACAATCAGCAATAGCGTCAATGTGTGACTGGTCACAATTTGTAATGGAGAGTCCAGCTAAAGCAGCTTTGTCAAAATGTGCTATACCTTAGAAGAGCCAAGGCCAAAGTGATGAAAATAGAAACTGGCGAGAGCTGTGTTAATGCTCTGAATACTAAGCATCCTGGTCCATTGCAATCTGAGAATCGACCATGCAAAATTGGCAGCCATCACACAAGTTATTACCAATCCAATGAACAACTTAATTATTTAATTGAATGCGGTTCTCTTTTGAGTTAACCTTTAATGAACAAACATTAGGCAAAATAGGAACATCAGGAGTGGCCTCAGATGGAAGGCTGATTACAGGAAGAAGATTAAGGCAAGAAGCGGGTTTAGAGACATTGAAACATGAATGGTTAGAAGTACGAGCACCCAGAGCTGGAGCTATGTAATAACTACAGTTTGATAAGTTAAATAGCCCTAGCGTTCGAAGGTTGATCAGGTGATGCTTAACACAATTCAGGGTAAGGTCATCAACATCAGTACCAGTGGACATGTCTTGAGTGGTGTATGAAGTTGAGGCGTTTAAATTAGACCTAATAACTGTAAGCCTCGAGGGAACAGAATCAAATATGCCTTTGATTATAATTTCTAATTTAAACAGTAGATAATCAGAGTCAAAGTAACTGAGCCACTATTGGATCAGTTCTGGAGATTAACAGCCTTTGGCAGATTAGAAGTAGAAGAAACATGAACATTTGGCGGGCAGAGAGTGCCCTTCTTTTTCTTAGCTGAAGAGAAGCAATAGGAGCTTCATCTAAATTAGCAGACTGAACAGCTGCTTCTATAGTAGGAGCTTTCTTAGAGATGCAAGGATTAGCAATCAAGCGCTTCAAAGGTGAAGGTGCTTTGTCAGCAGCAACCTAAAAGTTACTCAAAGAAGAGCATGTACAAATGCTGAGTTTGTGTTCTACAGAGATAATTTTCTCATTATGTGCCCCTGCGGCACAAGTGAGAAAATCAGCGTTGTCCTTATCCATGTCCTTGTCCACAACTGAGGATATGTTACACTAGTTTTTTCCAAGACAGATGAGGCAAGAAGAACCAAATAACCACAGGACCAAGAGAGAAGGCCCAATGTTGGTGGCTGATGGGAGAAGACAGGACTGGTCCTGACCTAGTCTTTGTCCAATCATAATTTGGGGGCACACCTGGTGCTGCCCATGCTGTGGGGATATTATGTGCGCTATGAGCAGTGAGAAAATGTACAACACCCCTCCTCCACCCATGGAGAAGAAGTGGTGAACCCTGGGAGGTGAAAGGATAACATCTCCCAGGTTTTGCTCCTTCTGCTCCAGGAGAAAAGAATTTGAAATTTGAAAATTAAGATCCAAACTCCATGGATATGGGTGGAGGATGGGATACAAAGATGCCAAAAAAGTAGTTATAGTGCTAAGTGATATACTGAAGGCATAATACACCTCAAAAAAGGGTTGGTCTCCAATTTAGTTGCCTCAACTACTGCTATATCCTTTACTCTGATTTTCTCAAGAAACCGTTTGCTAGACTCCAACAACTCTAGAATCAAACAAACTCGACATAAGAAAATGGGATTACATCTAAGTTTTGAAGTACCACAGTAAACTTCAAGGTCATCTGCACCTCCCATAAGACAGGATGGGGCAAAGGACTCATGGTTCTCTACAAGCTGACTCCTCACTTCATTGCCAAACCTTCTGGCAGTTCACAGGATTAGCCAATATGGGGGTATACAAGGACACAGACACTGAAATACACTAAACATCAATCTAAGCAAGAAATCCAACCACATGAATTTCAGGATACTCTTGAAAACCTACATTTTCAGGCTCCTCTGCTGCTGACAATGTCATAGAACTAAGGCTATGATGAAGAAAAATGTAAATCAATACTCTCCCTATCACATGTGTCGCTAATTTGCCCTTCCAATAGTCATCCTTCACATTGTATCTGCAAGCGCTCAGAGTTTACCAAAGTAACTGTAAGCAATATACCAAACCCCATAATAAATAAATACATGCTAGTTTAATGTACCTCACAAATTCACAGTTTGGAAACAATGATCTACTAAATGATCTTCATGAAGATGTGCATGTCTTCTATTTGAGGGTAGTGCTTTGTACCATATCTCCGCAAGGACGAATAGATGGATGAAATCCATTTTGAGATTGCCTGCATCGAACAAGAACAGATGAAGCTAAATCAAATTACAATTATTTTCTCTGGTGAGTTCTTTAAAAATAGTTTTCTATTTCTAGCTGTTAATAGCTTTAAAAAGGTGTGCTCATGTACTGGCCTCCTCTTCCCTACTTAACCACATTTGCAGTGCGTCAGCATAGACCTTTCGACTAATGCTCCACAGACTACATGGTAATTTGATTTTAAGCGATTTTCTGTTTATTTACCAGTTTATACATATCTTATTCACACCCTTTTTAGCATTTGGACCCTTTGACTTTGTTTGTGTGAGCTGCACTAACTGGTAAGGATAAGCGTCATTTGTTGCCTCCTGCGCAGTTTATGCAGGGCTCATGTGATCTCCACCAGGGTTGATTGTTGCCATTTTTGCTTTTCTGGGGGGGGGGGGGAGGTTGGTTAGCAATGTAGCTATAAAGGAGGTGTGTCAACCTCCGGTTCCCCACTTAACTACAAACTCAATGTGTCTGCGCAGCAGATGCACCAGCTGTGAGCTAAAGGAAAATCTAGATGCGCCTGTCCATGCTGCACTAGTTCGACAGGAGATGTTGCCAGTTTTGACAAAGAATTGTGTTTTCTTTAAAGAGACTTGGCCAATTCGGCTTAGCATAGAACCTATGACTGTGCTATGTTTAGAGATTGGGCTTAAGCTGAATGCATGACTAACAAGAAGAGACAAAGTATTGGGGAGAATTCCCCAGCAGGAACTTTTAGAAGAATTATTGGACTGCAGACCCCTTGTTAAACATCAATGGGGGTTTCACAGCCTCCTGTCAGTATACGACTGAGCTATTCTAATGTTGTTGTGGCTAATGAAGCTTTCTATCTAGATATGGAAAATATGATCCCAATGGATATAAAATAATCGACTTTAATCATGAAGCAGGTGGGGGTTGGGGAACAGTAGTATAACGAGGATGCTATGGGCCCTTGGAGAAACAAGGACAATAGTCTCTAACTGCTGTTGAGGTAGTAAAGGACAATAATTATCATTATTCAGTGGGCCAATCAAGGCCCTCTTGCCACTACACCTGACACACCAATATTAGCTACGCCCCTGAGAAGCAAGTGGCTGTCATAATTGGATAGAATTTGCACTGTAAACATATTATTTCCTGGGATATTTTGTCCCGACATTTTAGTCTGCAGAATCTCATTGCAACACACGTTCTTCTGTACTTTGTTTATTGTCTATAGCACCCCAGCTAGTACAAAGATCCTGGATTTCATTACTAAGGCATCCGTAATCGACCAAGAGTTAGGTCCTCATTCCAAATGAGGCAAAGCTGAAGTACCTCATGAAGCTGTGGTCTACCTGATTCCTACTGGGTTGGTTTTTCCACATCCAACTTCTTTCAGTTTGGGAGAATCAGACCTGATTTTACCAACATGTAATTCCACAGCGTAAATTTCATGAGACTTTGGATGCTGCAGGATCCAAGCCTCTTTCCTTGTTGTTTCTAACACAGAAGAGCCATCAGAAAATACATTTCCCTCCTTCCACCTCCCTCAATACCCAACCCATAGAGAGGCATACATTCACCACTCGATTAGAGAATTTGGAACCCCTTGTGGTTTTACTCCCTGAAAAATTGTTTCCTCATGGGAATTCCCGGTCGAAGGGGGTCATCTTTTAATTGCATGTTAACAGGGTGAATTTACCACACAATAATGGTAATATAGCATAAGATTCTACTGAGTCCCCAGTGCTGTACATCTCTGAATGAAAGCCTGTGTGATACTAGGGCCTTTAATACCCACAGTGACATTAAGAGAAATCGAAGTGCACTCCTTTCTATGGAGATGTTAAACCTTGAATAAAATGTTTAGGGAACCCCAAGTATTGCTAATTATACTTTAGGTGTTGATTTTGCCTCACCTACTATACTGCAAGTCAATGCAATAATGCCTAATCAATAGACAGGCCACTATCTTATTGAACTACAAGCTAATACACTAAGGCTCCCTAAAGTTAGTGGCTGTCAAGTTAATGCAGCCTTGCTTTGTTGAGGCAGGCTCAATGTTCCAGAGGTACTGATCATGCCTCAAATCTAACTGCAGTTTCTAACTTAGACATGGACAATAGTACTCATGCTTTCGGCAACGTTGATAGAGATATTATGTTTCTTCTTGCACAGTGTATCAGTAAAACAGTGGTACACACACCCAACAATCACAAGTCTGGTGACCAGTTAAAAGCTGAAAAATAAAGAATGAGACACTCGGATCACAGCTCTCAATGTGGCTCTTTGTATGGAGGAAGAGCTAAGAATTCTACAAAACTCAGTTAAGAACATTTAGGGTGGCTATAATCAAGACCAAACACATTACTTGACAGACCAGATCATAAATGCAAGCAATGCCCCTCAAAAGCTCTTCTCTGTGTTCAATACATTTATTAATCTAAAATGTGAAAACATCACCATCCATCCTTCAAAGGAGCTCTGTGATAATGCACTCTCTACATTCACTGGATTTAAACTGATATGGCAGCAAACCAAGCCTTCTTTAGAGCCCCTGTTAGAGCAAATGTCATCAGTGGTGCCACCTGTCCGTTGGCCTTCTTTAACATCTTAGACAAACAGACAGATGAAATCCTAATGCACAGACTAAAGTCAGGCTCACCCCTGGACCCTCGCCCAGCATGCATTAGCCAGCATATCATACCAGATGTCTCAAATACAGTGCAGGAATGCTTTCAGATCTTGTTGTTAATTGGTGCCCTCTCAAAGAGAGAGCTGGAAGGAGGGGTATTTTTTCTCTGATAAAGAAAGTTCAGCTTGAACCAGAGAATGTTGCCCTTATTCCCTTGGCCCTAGAACAATTCTTAGAAAAAGCAGTGGCAGGTCATGTCTATAAATATCTAGAAAAGAATAGCATCTTAAACAGTTGGCAGTTCGGACTCCGTTGTAGAGAAGGTACCAAAATCACAAAGCTACTATTAATGGAAAAGCATACAACTATCTTATATGAATAAGATACATCAGAGTGATCCTTTTGAGCCCTTATGCTGCCTCTGGTAGGATTGACAAGAACATCTTAATTTGTTACTTGAAGGAGTTATGAATCTCAAGGACGGTCCTTAACTGGTTTACATCCTTCTTGAAGGGGAGGGGGCTTACTCTATTAAGCTAGGCAATTTTATCTGAAAAGACTTTGGGCCTAAGTTAGATCTTGGCCTAAGGGGTACTCCGGCGCAACGGTGACAGACATCCAGTCCGCCAAAATCTAAATACCATTGTATTCTATGGCATTTAGATTTCGACGGACAGGATATCCATTGTGACGGAGTAACGCCTTCTCTGAAATCTAAATCAGACCCTCTGTCTCTTTAAGGACACTGAATCCAGACCTCCCAACTCACATGGTGGCAGCAAATGTCCCCCGATATAGGAGCTCTTCAAACACTCACCCACTGAAGAACCAGTCACTTGGGCCCATATTTATACTTTTTGACGCTAAACTGCGCTAACGCAGTTTAGCGTCAAAAAATTTAGCGCCGTCTAACGCCATTCTGAAGCGCCATGCGGGCGCCGTATTTATGGAATGGCGTTAGCCGGCGCAAGCAGACCGGCGCTGCCTGGTTTGCGTGGAAAAAAAACACGTACACCAGACAGCGCCGGCGTAGGGGGAAAATGGCGTATGGGCGTCTTAAAATGGGGCAAGTCAGGTTACGTCGAAAAAATCGTCGTAACCCGACTTGCGCCATTTTTTTTCGACGCCCATCCCCCATCAACATGACTCCTATCATTGTAAAGATAGGAGTCATGCCCCCTTGCCCAATGGCCATGCCCAGGGGACTTATGTCCCCTGGGCATGGTCATTGGGCATAGTGGCATGTAGGGGGGCACAAATCAGGCCCCCCTATGCCACAAAAAATATAAAAAAAAATACTTACCTGAACTTACCTTAATGTCCATGGGATGGGTCCCTCCGTCCTTGGGTGTCCTCCTGGGGTGGGCAAGGGTGGCAGGGGGGGTCCCTGGGGGCAGGGGAGGGCACTCTGGGCTCATTTTGAGCCCACTTGTCCCTTAACGCCATCCCTGACCCAGGCGTTAAAAAGCGGCGCAAATGCGCCGTTTTTGGCCACGCCCACTCCCGGGCGTCTCTTTTGCCCGGGAGTATAAATACCACGTAAAGGCCTGGGAGTCATTTTTTAAGACGGGAACGCCTCCCTTGCATATCATTAACGCAAGGAAGGGGTTCACGCTAAAAAATGACGCACACTCCGGGCACTTTGGCGCCCGAAGCGTCTAACGCCAGAGTATAAATATGGCGTTAGTTGGCGTTAGTTCTGCGTCGAATTTGCGTCGAAAAAAACGACGCAAATTCGGTGCAACCAGAGTATAAATATGGCCCTTGGTGAGCACAAGGTGAGCTGGAAACCCCCGCAGAGAGTGAATTTCCAGCTTCTGTGTGACAGCTGTGCATAATCACGAGATATTACATATTTTTGAACCATCCTGTAGACAGAGGAGGCTGTTTGAATGCCTTTGTGTTTTGGGGAGAGGGTCCACACCCTCCCTGGATGCTTAGATAATACCTGTACCATGGCCCCGCCCCCTTCTCCGATCCAGCCCTTTTCAAGCCTCTCATCCTCTGACAATCAGATTTTTTTTTTCAAGAATGTCACGTCTGTTTCTCTCCTCTTCTGTTAAGTCTTTCGGTTGTATTGCTTCCTCAGATGCTGATAACTCCCAGGTGAGTGCTTGACTCGACCAGCAGGTCCCGCAATTTCTATCATGTCTTCACGATTGCCTAAGGAAGGTCTGGCAATGGATCGCCTATAACTTTACTGGGTAAAGATAAATAACAGTGCTGTGAATCACTCTGTCTAATATGGGCATGCCTCCTTTCCTGGTTACAAACAATAACCTGAGGAATTATCTGAAAAAGTGAGCTATCAATACATCTTCGAATTAATACAGTTTGCAGCACAAGCTATCGTGTACGTTAAGACATGCTCTGTATACATCCCCAAAATTACACATGCTACTGTTGTTACCTCTTGTGTCAACTCTAGAGGCCTGAGAGCAGTTAGCTTGATGAAGCTACAAAAACTGCACAATGTCGCAGGTCATCTGATTTGTCGCCTTAGAAAATGTGACCATATTTTTGGATGCTAGCTGAACGCTCCGGTGGCTAGTATTGGAAGAAAGGATTCTGTTCAAAAATATTTTCCTGATACACAAAGCTTCTTGCCATCTGGATCAGTCCTGTCTGGCAAGTTTAGTTAAGTCTCTCTGGAATCAACTATCGCCCTGCTTGAGACAGATTAATAACTTCTTTATATTCAGATAAGCCGTTAAGACTCGTCTTCTTGTTAATGAGACCGACTTATAATTTTGTCCTCTTACGTCATATGTTTCATTAGCTCCAAAGAAACAAAGTTGCGTCTGAAAATCAAAATCAAATTAAATTGGTATTGAGAATAATGTGCTCATTAATACAGATGTATATAGCCCTATCGATCTAAAGCCTACACCTAATCGGTTTTGTAAGAAGGCTAACATTTCCTTGTCATATCTTCTGATCGCAGCAATGTGGTACAGTCGTGTTAGATTCTCAGTCATCGTTCAGCTGTTGGTAGAGGGCCTGTCTGTGGTCAGGCGTAGGGCGTTGCTTCACACGTGTGCCCTAATACTTCTGTATAGACCGATGTCCTCGGAGTTGAGGAATGATCGGGTGACAGTGGGGTGGCTCACAGACCTTGAGATGATGTCAGTGCCTTCCATTTTCCATCTCAGACAATGCGGACATGCGAAGGAAACACACAGACCTCACAGGAACGCTGGTACTTCGGTTTGGTGGCAACCTCCGCGAGCCACTTCAGGAGTCAGTGTTGAAGCCCGAGTTGCCTCCATGGGCTTTTGATGCCCCTGGCGGGGTTACATGAAGACAGCACACTTATTAACAGTGCGTGCTATGGTAAGAGATCTGGGGATGCCTGCATTCCATACACAGTTAGCCGGAACAGTTCTGGTTTCTTCCTGATTCTCTGTGAAACGTTAGGCAAATCTCGGTGAGACTAGGCAAAGATCACAGGCCTCGCACACTCTGCTCTTCGAAGCTCCTAATGGGAGTACACTACATAGCTTGACTCTGGCCCCGTGCTGAAAGAAAGCAGATCCTCTACTTGCCACGCAGTCTGTCTCCTTCTTCCGTGCATTCCAGCAGCATAAACAAACTAATGTTCTCAGATATGGAGAGTGTCTCGTTTTCCTTTAGCAGAAACTGCCAACCTTTTCCGCTCAGGTACATAGAGCCCTACGAAGTAAAAATTTGAACTCTTAGCAAGATAAAAGGGGACCGGTTTTCTGCTCCATTGCAGTTCAGATTATTTGAACCAAGCCACATACACTTGGCCACATGCAATGGTTCCTGCATTTCGGATTGAGAGGTAAGAAAATCTGAATGCAAAAGGACAAACGGGGAAGGACCGTAGCTATGATAATCAATCGATCCTGGGGAGCAAACTGTTTGTCCTACATAAATACATGGGAGACTTCAATGTAGAAGCCCCAAAACATCATGTACCCAACCACCACACAGACACACACACACACACACACACACACACACAGGTTACTATCCTTGTAGGGACTATGGGCCAGATGTAGGTAGATATGTTTTTGCGACTCGCAATTTGCGAGTCGTAAAACCATATGCAGAATGGTGTCCATGACACCATCTGCGAATCGCAAGGGGGTCGCAAAGACCCACCTCATTAATATTAATGAGGTGGGTCGCAATTTGGGACCCCCTTGCGATTCCCTGCACTCACAGGGATGGTGGCCTGCTGGAGACAGCAGACCACCATGTCTGTGACTGCTTTTTTAATAAAGCATTTGTATTTTTTTTTGTATTGCAGCCCGTTTTCCTTAAAGGAAAACAAGTTGCAAAACCCTCGAGAAAATGAAACCATTTGGTTTCATTTTTTCAGAGTAGGCAGTGGTCCATTGGTCTGAAAAAACATTTTTGGCGACATTCACAAACGGGAAGGGGTCCCATAGGGACCCCTTCCCTTTTGCGAATGAGTTAGCACCCACTTCACATGGGTGCTAACTGCGAATTGCTTTGCGACCGCGTTCGCGGACATAAAGTAATTGTGGATCGCGGTGCGAATTGCAAATAGGAAGGGGAACACCCGGTACCGACTCGGAAAATGGGACTGTGCATCGCGATACCCGTTTTGCATGGCGCAAACTGAGAATTTCGCAGTTTGCGCCATGCAAAACGGTTCCTACATCTGGCCCTATGTATGGATACCTGCCTTGTGGGGACTAACCTTTCCCAAAGTTTACACACTCTCTCTCCCTCTCTCCATCTCTTGCTCTCTCTGATGGTTGCCAGTAATGAAAGACTAAATGGATTTACACAGGTATACCTGGTAGGAAGACTCCACTTTGGGATACAAAGAAAAAGGTATGTACCCCACGACTATTGATTAGGTTCTACCAATTAATAGTCATGTCACGGCCTGATCAAAGGGCCAGTACTCATCCTATAGTTAAATAATGAAGTACCACTTTGGGTGTACCCCTAGCCTCCATTTGCGCCCAGCACTCTGGGGGAGCAATGTCCAAAATCAAGTAGAGCACATGCTAGAGACCCCATGACACAAATCTTCTGCACACAAATATATACTGCATCTGTCGGAATGAGAAAATGAATACCTGGGTCACTTGCAGTTACTGCCCTAGGGACTATCAACCCTATAATAACTATTTGACTATAATCCTATCTAATGTTATAAAAGCTGGCAAATGCACCTATTATGATCTACAGCTCATTTGTGTTTTGTTAGACACAAGAACGGGAGTACATTCTTTTACCCACCACTATAATTACCCTGCCATCACATAAGACTAAAAGTAGGGTTCTCAGAGAGTCTAATAGTATAATGTTGCAATGCTTTGACTTTTACTAACACACAGATGAGTTTCTTTGATATCGTTATATGAATATACAGCTGTTCCACAGAGTGAACATTTTTGATTTTTTTACTGGGGCTAAGTAAACCATTAATGTTCCAATTATATATTGTGCTCATTAATTTATCTTTAGATTGAATACTGTCTAGGCTTTGATTCAACCCCCCAGCCTCAAACAGGCACATAGAAACAAAACAGAACAATTATTGCTTTCTTAATTTGCTAATTATCTGATTTGAACTATTATAGAGTAACATGTTTTATTTCCTTTTTAGGTATTGCTTAACAGTGCTCCTGCTGCCAAACTAAATGTGATCAACCTAGAAGAGTACTTTCAGGAATACTACAGAGAGAAGCGTTGGCTCCGCCCACATGTTTATACCCAGCAGTACATAGTATGATTGGGTAAATGTTGTGTGCATCCACAGAACAAAGTTCTTACCCTTCACACAGCTGTGATTATTTTGTTTACATACCCAGCTGCTGAGCCATCATCAGTATGGTGTCAAAGCTTGAACTTTCAGGTGTGCACATATGGCACTGTCATGTTGTTGAAGTTTCTTAGATAACTGGATAATTTACAATGTTTGTTTTCTCTGGCAGTAGCACAGATTGGATAAGGGCAGTCATGAAGAATGTATTCCAGTCCCTATACCCTTCCCTTCCCTCCCTAACTTTAGACTTCAAAGTGCATTTTTGTGTATGAGAGCAGAATGGGATGCCCAGGGCTCCACTAATCTTAATGGATTTTTAGGTTTAGCTTGACAATGCAACCGTCACCTGACCTTATGTGATCAACAAATTGAGAGAGGTCCTTAGGCTCCACTCGAATGTTGGTTTCTCTGAGTACAGGATTTGGTTGTGCAGAATTTGTGTGCTTCCACTAAAAAGAATGTTTGCTCGTGATAAAGCGTATTCTCGATGTATTAGACTGAGTTGGCTTTGGTGGCAAGCCAATGTTCATGACTATAGGCCTGATCTGTTTATTATGGACTGTTATGATAAAGACACCAGATCTTATATATTGTATAAACCGTGGGGCTGATGTAAGGAAAGTGTCACTGCACCCAGTGCAGCGCCACTTTACTTGTTCCCCTTAGGGCCCCCCTACTGTCACCATGTGTGGGCCGTATTTAAAATACGGCGCACCATGGCACAGGGTAGGAGGCAATAGCATAATTTTTTTTAGGCTATTGATGTACTCTGCAGGAGTAACGCCAAATGTTTGTTGCTGCTCCTGCAGAGGACATAGTGGCCCATTATAAATAATGGTATGCCCCCTTTTAACACCTGCTCTGAGTAGGCATTAAAAGTGCTGAAACAAAGGGGCGCAAGGAAATCTTTGAGATTTCCTTGCACCATTTCACCCCCCTTGCATAAATTATGCCTGGCGCAGGCATAATGTGGCGCAAGGGTTTACAAAGTTGCGCAATGCATGCATTGTGCCTCTTTGTAACTTTGGCATGGGTAAATTGTCACTTTAGCACTGCCCTAATGTAAAAAAGATGACTCTATGGTGGCGCTAAGGTGGCGCTAGGGGCTGTTAAATCTGCCTCCATATGTATAAGTCAATTGACATTTAAGTGTAGATTGTTATTACTCTATAAGAAAGCCTACAAATAGGTTTTTTCCATGGAATCTCACATACTGCTGTTGTAGACAACAGTTTTAGTGCTGGTTACCCCTGTGTAACAAACTGTGGAAAAAGGTTTGTTTTATGATAATTTGAGAATCCTTGTTATGCCCTCTTAGGAGAAAACATATTTTGCTTAGTGATCTGTAATTTTGTATACCTTTCCAATTTTATGACTGTGTGGCTGTTGTTTGACTTGTGGAAAAGCCTATGTCAAAACTGCAGTCCTTTATTACTCATGGTGACAAGTTATAGCTTTGATTAGTGCACTTGTCAACATTATGTTCACTGCTATGTGTCAGTCTAATTACGAAATGTTATGACAAAAGCAGTTGGTCAAACTTATTACTTGTGAAAGCATTTCTTAAAGCCAGTAAGCCTTTAACAGTTGGCTGTTATCACATTGTATTACAAGCTATAGAGAGGTACTTTGTTTTATTTAATCAAATATATTACCGTAAAAGGCAAGGGTTTTGACATTGGCCACCCACTTTGTCAAACCCTGACAATTTTCTCGGTGATGATTCCTGTTAGTCCCTGTTAAGAGAGGTTGTATATGGTTTTGCAAGAAGTATTTTTCTTATACTTGTAATTTTAGAAGAGTATGCACGATGGTTGCCATTTTTGTGCACTTGAATAGGAAGATGTTTGGCAAGGTGTATAGCCATTGGAAAAGGGGCTTTACTGGTTCATTGGTAAAAGTCATGCCAGATTTTATATGTTTGGTCTGTTTATTATGAAACATTATAACAAATTCATTAGGCTTGACCTACTTATTGTGGATAGCATGTATTGAAGATGGTAGGCGTTTCAGGATGGTTTGTTCTTACACTGTGCTAAAGGTCGTAGACAAGTATTTTGTTACATGGAATTTCACAGATTACCGTAGTAGGCAAGGGTTTTGATGTTGGTGATCCACCTGACCAAACAGTGGGGATAGAACATATGGACTGCAATAATCCTTGCTAGGCTTTTTTAGGAGACATAGGCCCTCATCACAACCCTGGAGGTCGGTGTTAAAGCGGCGGTAAGATCGCAAACAGCCCAGCGGTAAAAAAAATGGAATCACGACCATGGCGGAAACCGCCAACATAGACAGCCACTTTAACACTCCGATCGCCATGGCGGTACAAACAGCATGGCGGTCACTGCCAACAGACAGGCGGAAGACAATGTACCGCCCACACTATTATGAGAGGCCAATCCGCCACCTTTTCCAGGGCAGAACCAATGCGAACAAAAACATGGCGGAAACAGGACTTGGAAGGAAAAACACCCACCTCGACACAACCCACGAGGAACCAGGACGCCATGGAACCAGAAGTCCAAATCCTCCCTGCAATAGTCTTCCTGCTCCTCTACCAGGAGCACGAACGACGGCGGCGACGACCACGGTGAGTACTGCACCAAAACACAGGGGAGGGGGGAGGGAAAAGAGAGTGACACACACACGCAACATGCAACACCCCCACCCTCACCCACAACAACATACACATTAATATGTGCTGCAACATTCCATTTACACCCCCAATACCCGCTGGAAGAACGCAATGACAAAAGGAAATGAGTTGAATGATTGTAATCAATAAAAATCCATTAGTCCATTCTTGAAATACAGTATAAACAATTATGTACACCAACTATACAACTCCGGATAGTGCACCATTCATAGTCCGTGGACCACAGGGCCCAAAATGCATGGGCGAGGCCCACACTCGATACCAGACTCCAAACGGAGAGAACACTGCTGGGGCATCAGATTGAAATGAAACAGGAACCTCAGGGGGAAGGGAAGGGGGGGTCACCTCAGCCGGATGAGTGCATGACGCCAGGGGAGTGCAAAGCCACAGTCTCTCAAGTCTCTCCAGTGGGTGGTTTGCCCACTGATCTATCCTGGGGAGTGCAAAGCCACAGTCTCTCAAGTCTCTCCAGTGGGTGGGTTGCCCACTGCTCTATCCTGGGGAGTGCAAAGCCACAGTCTCCCAAGTCTCTCCAGTGTGTGGGTTGCCCACTGCTCTATCCTGGGGAGTGCAAAACCACAGTCTCTCAAGTCTCTCCAGTGTGTGGGTTGCCCACTGCTTTATCCAGGGGAGTGCAAAGCCACAGTCTCTCAAGTCTCTCCAGTGGGTGGTTTGCCCACTGTTCTATCTTGGGGAGTGCAAAGCCACAGTCTCTCAAGTGGATAACAGTCTCCACTGGTTCTGGAGGGGGCTTTGTGCCCAGAGTGCTTCATCCTGCCAAGGACTGAGGTAGTGGATGCCTTTCTCCACTGGTTCTGGAGGGGGCTTGGTGCCCAGAGTGCTTCATCCAGCCAAGGACTGAGGTAATGGATGTGATACTCCATTGGTTCTGGAGGGGGCTTTGTGCACAGAGTGCTTCATCCTGCCAAGGACTGAGGTAGTGGATGACTTTCTCCACTGGTTCTGGAGGGGGCTTGGTGCCCAGAGTGTTTCATCCTGCCAAGGACTGAGGTAGTGGATGTGATACTCCACTGGTTCTGGAGGGGGCTTTGTGCCCAGAGTGCTTCATGCTGCCAAGGACTGAGGTAGTGCATGCCTTTCTCCACTGGTTCTGGAGGGGGCTTGGTGCCCAGAGTGCTTCATCCTGCCAAGGAATGAGGTAGTGGATGTGATACTCCACTGGTTCTGGAGGGGGCTTTGTGCCCAAAGTGCTTCATCCTGCCAAGGACTGAGGTAGTGGATGCCTTTCTCCACTGGTTCTTGAGGGGGCTTGGTGCCCAGAGTGCTTCATCCTGCCAAGGACTGAGGGTTGTGGATGTGATACTCCATTGGTTCTAGATGGGGCTTTGTGCCCAGAGTGCTTCATCCTGCCAAGGACTGAGGTAGTGGATGTGACACTCCACTGACGGTAGTGCAACATGCAAGCTGCCCGGGCTCCTGGAACTGACCACCAGCCTCGGACGACTGACCACTGGGTATGGCAGCCATGTCTGCGGTGGTGCCACTGGCTCAGGATGTCACGGGGCCGCTGGCGGTGCTGGCGGCGGTGTCAGTCGCGGCTGTGCTTGTGGCTGCCTCAGTGGCATCGGTGCTGGCGGCGGTGCCAGTAGTGGTGGTGCTTGCGGTGGTCTCTGTGGCATCGGTGCTGGCCGCCGTGTCAGTAGCGGAGGTGCTTGCGGCGGACTCTGTGGCATCGGTGCTGGCGGCGGCCTCTGTGGAATCTGTGCTGGCGGCAGCCTGTGTGGAAGCGGTTCTGGCGGCGGTCTTTGTGGCGGCAGTTCTGGTGGCGGTCTTTGTGCCAGCGGTGCTGGTGGTAGCCTCAGTGACTGCGGTGCTGGTGGCGGGCTTAGTGTCTGCGGTGCTGGTGGCGGGCTCAGTGTCTACGGTGCTGGTGGCAGGCACAGTGTCTGCGGTGCTGGCGGCAGTGCTGGTGGCGGTCTTGTCCGCCGTGCAGGTTGGCGTTGACGTGGACCAGCCCTTGATTTTCTGGCCCTTCCCCACCTTGGATGGTGGCGCAGCTGTCTTGCCACTTTCCACTTTTGTTTTGCCTGAGCCCTTGGTGGCAGGTGTTTTCGCCTTCTCCCTCCGGGATGTGGGCGACTTTTTGACTTTTGGAGGTGGCGGAATGTCCTTGCCCTCGCTCCGTGGGACAATGGCAGCCCTGTTGCTTGGCGCACTCCAAAATCCCGCTATTGCTAGCACCACTGTGCCCGGTGATGTAGTGGCTGAGGTGCAGGGTTGGGACCTGGAAAGGCGGGCCCTAGGGGACGGACGGGGGGAGGTGTAGGGAAGAGGTCAACATTTGATAGGAAAACCTTTTTAGACACACTGGGACGGGTAGATGGAGGGGGTTTGGGAGTGGAGGAAGAGGTAGTGGATGTAGGAGGTGTACGTTTGCTGACTTTGGATGAAGGTGCATGGGCTGGAGGCTGTTGTGAGGTGGATGGATGTTGGGTGGGTGTGTGGCTGCGTTTGTGTACTTTGGGAGGAGGGCTCACAGACACACTGGTAGAGGACACAGGGGATGTGTGAATGGTAGTGGAGGTGGTGAGTGCACGTGAGCGGTGTGTGGTGATGGGCGTGCTGGTGATTGAGGTAATGGCTGAAGATGTAGTGCATGCAGGTGTGAGTGGAGACGAGACAGGGAGGGAGGAGGGAGACGTGGAGGAGGGGGCCACAGTGGAGGCAGTGGATGTTGGTATGTGTGCATGGGTATGATGCTTGTGTGATTGCCTGTGGGATGTGTGCTGCTTATGTTTGCCCAAGCCACCCTTGTGTGTTGAGGTGTGTGCATGCTGGTCTGATGCTGTGCTTGGGATAGGCTGAGGTACAGGGGATTGGGTCTGGGTGGAGGAAGTTGGAGGGGGGAGGCTGGACACAGGGACAGTGGCTGCCATCAGTGCAGAGGCCAGAGCCTGAAATGCTTGCTGTTGCAACTGCCTCTCTACACTCTGGATGGCATTCAGAATGGTAGACTGCCCAACAGTGAGGGATCTCAGGAGGTCAATAGCCTCATCACTGAGGGCAGCAGGGCTGACTGGGGCAGGGCCTGAGGTGCCTGGGGCGAATGAGATGCCCATCCTCCTGGGTGAGCGGCTACGGAACACACGCTGAGGGGCTGCTGGGAGGGCGGTGCTGGTGGGGGGGTGGCGGCTGTACCTGTTGATGCGGGGGCATAGAGGGGCCTGCCACCGCAAGGGAGCTCCCATCAGAGGTGGGCCACATAGCCTGCCTCACGAAGGGACCTTGCCCACAAAACTCACCCTGGCCTAGGGGAACCCACAGCCCACCTCCCCCACCCAGACACCTCGTAATGTGTGCAGAGTCAGATGGATGTGAATGTACTCACCCCCTGGTGGCTGCTGTGATGCCCTCAAGCGTCCATCCAACTCCGGATACGCCACCGCCAGGATCCGGAACTTCAGGGGGGTCATGGTGTGACGGGCACCCCTCCCACGTTGGGAGGCCATCTTTTCCAGCAGTGGGTGCTCCGTCTGTGGTGGACCCCCAGGGTCTGGACGTCCTTGGTGATGGCACGCCAAATATCCTTCTTCTGGTGGGCGCTGAACTAGAGGAATAGTACAGGGGAAAAAGACAATCTTTAACCGTCCGGCCCGTCACAGTCATTGACCCACGTTCCCACCCTTGCACTGATGCACATACACTCACCATCCGCTCATGCAGGCCTCAATCCCCACCCCCCGTATCTTCCATCCACACCACTCCAAACAGGCATTGCCCATACAGCATGCTCACAGTGTACTCACCTGTTTGTTTGGAGGACCGTAGAGTAGCGTGTACTGGGAAGAACCCCATCCCCTGACTTCTCCAACTCCTCTGAAGTGAAGGCAGGGGCCCTTTCCCCAGACACATGAGCCAATGTCACTTCCAGACTGAGGTCACAGCAGCACTTGCAGTGTAGGTCCTCTCCTGTCGAAGGTCAGTTATCAAGTGAGTGAACAGAGAGAAAATGGCGGTCACGTCTGCGACGGTGCGTACCATCACCACCGGGGTACATTGTCATTGGCTCCTGAGACCCATAGGGTCCAATGTTAACCAATGCAGGATTGCGCCGCGGTCTTCGACCGCCTACTGCGACGGTGTACAACGACAGCGCAGTTACCTCATATCCCCTTGTCCCACATTATAAGTCAGGCAGCCGCCATTTCAGGGGGACACATGGCATTCATTTTAAATGCGTCACACATATCTAGGCCTTGCATACAGACAGTGACAGGCACATTGCGGATTGACAAATGTGTGCAATAAATTATTTTTATAATTCCTCAGTGTTGGCTGACTCTGTGCTCGCTGTTCTCGTCCATAAGGCAGGTTCGCTGGGACAGGTGAGGAGATGGCGGCATCCTCCGGTGTACAGACCGCTGGTGGACTTGTCGACAATGGAAGACAGACACATCATTATCACTTACAGACTTGATCATGCCACAATCCAGGAGGATTGGAGCCAGACCTGATTTCAGATATCCGCCATCCCACAGAAATCCCCTCTCTAGTGCAGGTCCTGTCAGTACTCCATTTCCTGGCAAGTGGGTCTTTTCAAACAACAGTGGCCATTGCATCAGGGATGTCCTAGCCTATGTTCTCAAACGTGTTGTCCAGAGTGTTGTCTGCCCTGCTGAAACACATGCGCAGCTACATCGTTTTCCCTCAGGTGGAGGATTTGCCCAAAGTGAAAGGTGACTTCTATGCCATGGGACATATACCCAACATCATAGGTGCCATTGATGGGACACATGTGGTATTGGTACCCCCCGCAGGAATGAACAGGTGTACAGAAACTGGAACAGCTACCATTCGATGAATGTGCAGATGGTGTGTTTGGCCGACCAGTACATCTCCCATGTGAATGCCAAGTTTCCAGGCTCAGTGCATGATGCTTACATTTTGAGGAAGAGCAGCATCCCTTATGTGATGGGGCAACTCCAGAGGCACCGTGTGTCACTAATAGGTGAGGACAAGGACCCTATACTGTGTGAATGATTGGGTCTGGGGTTGTCCATAAGGGTTAGTGTGTGTCTAACAGTTGTCCCTCGACAGTTGCAGGTGACTCTGGGTACCCCAACCTGTCATGGCTACTGACCCCAGTGAGAAATCCCAGGACAAGGGCAGAGGAACGCTACAATGAGGCACATGGGTGAACTAGGAGAGTGACCCAAAGGACCTTCGGCCTCCTGAAGGCCAGATTCCGGTACCTCCATATGACAGGTGGTTCTCTCTACTACTCACCAAAGAAGGTGTGCCAGATCATCGTGGCCTGCTGTATGGTGCACAACCTGGCTTTGCGACAACAGGTGCCTTTTCTGCAGGAGGATGGTCCAGAAGGAGGACTTGTGGCAGCTGTGGAGCCTGTGGACAGTGAAGAAGAGGATATCAACAACAGAAACAACGTTATCCAGCAATACTTCCAGTGAGACACAGGTAAGAAGACATCCCTGCCTCCTACATCTCATGCAATTGTTAGACCTATCATATGTCTGTCACTTTCACACAGATTATGGACCCTGACTTGTCACTTTGCCTTTCCACTTCACAGATGTGGGTCCCACTGTGTGTCCTCTGCTAAATTACCTCATGGACTAGAGCTGTGTGAAATAGGTATGTTAACAATACAATCGACATTGCTATTTTTCTTAGTTATAGCAAATACACATTTGTGAAAGCACAGACTGACTCCAGCTTGTTTTGTGATTCAAGGGTGTTTATTAAGTGCAAAATAGTGGACGGGGTTGTAAAATGGTCAGGGGTGATGGTGGAGGAATGTCCATGGCAGATTCCAGTTATTTGTCTCACAGGTGCATTGTCCAATGGGGCATAGGAAGTGGAGCTAGGGCAGTTTAAGGATGGACAGGGTGACGAAGTGGGACAGAAGGAAGACATTTAGGGTGGTCTCATTCCTTGGCGGGGGTCTTGGCATTGTTCTCTGTCTTTGTCCTGGATCTCAGGGACCGCTTGCGGGGTTGTTCTCCATCTGCAGGGGGTGGGGTGCTGGTGTCGTAGTCCTGTGGCGGTGCCTCCTGTCCACTAGCGCTGGCGGAGGTGGTGGGCTGTTCATCATCAAGGCTAGTGTCAGGGGCCCCTTGTTGTGCCACAGTGTGCCTCCTGGTGTTCACAAGGTCCTTCAGCACCCCTACAATGGTGACCAGGGTGGTGTTGATGGACTTGAGTTCCTCCCTGATCCCCAAATACTGTTCCTCCTGCAGCCGCTGGGTCTCCTTAAACTTGGCCAGTACCGTCGCCATCGTCTCCTGGGAATGATGGTACGCTTCCATGATGTTGGAGAGGGCCTCATGGAGAGTGGGTTCCCTGGGGCTGTCCTCCCCCTGTCGCACAGCAGCCCTCCCAGTTCCCCTGTTTCCTGTCCCTCTGTCCCCTGAACCGTGTGCCCACTGCCACTGCCACTGCCCCCAGGTCCTTGATGTTCTTGGGTTGGTGGGTTTGCCTGGGTTCCCTGTAGTGGTGGACACACTGCTGCTTGACGTGTCCTGGGGACAGAGGTATGGGCCCGCTGGGTGGGTGCTGTGCTGGTGTTTCCTGATGGGGGAGGCTGTGTGGTGGCATGTGCCAGTGTGTGGGGAACCGACTGTCCCGAGGTCCCAGATGGGCCAGTCTGGTCATCCAGATCCAGTTGGACAGAGCTGCTGTCATCACTGTGGGCCTCTTCTGTGGGGGGTGTGGACATTTCTGGAACCTCCAGTCCGGTGACGTTGGGTAGGGGTCCTGCAGGGGTGTAAAGGCATGATTATTGCATCTGTGTGTGCCATTGTGTGCAATGGGTGGGTGACCCTGTCCCCCAGTGCTTACATTCTTGTGTAGGACCTTGTGTGATATTTGGGGATCTGTGTGGGTATCTGTAGTGGACATGCTTTGGTGATGGGTGTCCATGCTTTGGTGTTGCATGCAGGGCTTTGTATTGGGATGTGTGGGTTGTGATAGTGGGACATATGTGAGGTGTTAGAGTGATGGGGTGAGGGTGAGGGTGGGGTATGTGGTAGCATGCAGGTAGGGTGGGAGATGTAATAGTTAAGATTTGACTTACCAGAGTCCATTCCTCCTGCTACTCCTGCGAGGCCCTTATGATGCAGTATAGCCAAGACCTGCTCCTCCCATGTTGTTAGTTGTGGGAGAGGAGGTGGGTGTCTGGCGCCAGTCCTCTGAACTGCAACCTGGTGTCTTGAGACCACGGAACGCACCTTCCCCCGTAGGTCATTCCACCTCTTCCTGATGTCATCCCGTGTTCTTGGATGCTGTCCCACTGCGTTGACCCTGTCTACGATTCTGCGCCCTAGCTCCATCTTCCTAGCTATGGAGGTGTGCTGCACCTGTGATCCGAATAGCTGTGGCTCTACCCAGAAGATTTTCTCCACCATGACCCTGAGCTCCTCCTCAGAGAACCTGGGGTGTCTTTGCAGTGCCATGGTGTGGTGTGGGGGATGTGTGAGGTGGTGTGTGTTGTGATGTGTGAGGGGATGTGTTTGTGTGTGTTGTGTGAGGTGCGTGGATGTTGTGTGAGTGATGGTGTTGTGTGCCTGTGGATGCTAGTTTGTTGATGGTGGTGTCTCTCTCTGTTCTTCGTTCTCAATTTTTTGTCGTAGGGGTTTGTGGGTGATGTGGGTGTGTGTTTTATATTGTATTGGGTGTGTGGGAGTGGTGTGTGTTTCTGTATCAGGTGTGTGTATTTGGATTTGTCCAATGTGGTTGTGTTTTGTAAATGTGTGTGTATTTTGAAAGACCGCCGCGTGGATTCGTGGGTCATGATAGTGTGGGCATATTCCTGTTGGCGTGATGGTGGAGGTTTTGGTATCGACAGTTTATCACTGACCTTTGGTGTGGCAGACATTTGTGGGTGTCTGGATTTTGGTGGATTCCGGCCTGTGGGTCGTAATAGCTGTAGCAGATTTCCACGGCCGCAGTGGTGTGTTGGCAGTCTTCTGCACGGCGGTAAGTGGGATTTACCACCAATGTTGTAATGAGGACCAGAGTATTTTCCTTTGCCAAATGTAATTTTGTGTACATTTGTCCTTTTATGACTGTATGCCGGACAGTTGGCTTGTAGAAAGCCTTTACTCAGTTTATGTAGCCTTGGGTTTGTTATGGTGATAAGCCAATGATAAAGGTTATAGGCCTGACTGTTTATTGCAAAAGGTTATGATAAAGGCAGTACGCCAGGCATGTTGGTTGTGAAAAGCATACATTAAAGTCAATATGAATGTAAGGGAGGATTGTTATTGCTCTGAATTAGAGCCTATGGATATTTTTTGTTACATGGAATCTCACAGATTACCTTACTAGGCAAGGGTTTTGGTGGTGTTTACTCCTCTGACAAGCAACGATTATAGAATATGTTCACTCTGATAATACTTATCCCTGTTAGGAGAGGTAGTACTTTGTTTTGCCAAAAGTATTTTGTAAATATTGCAAGCATTCACCCCACAGTCACAAAGATCTGGGTTTAATCCACCATTATTTTGCACACCACGCCACCCCAGTTCCGACCGCCATGCGCAAATCAGTCTTGACCCTGCCCCCCATGAGAACAGTCTATCCCGAACTGCCAGGCCTGGTCCTCCCTGGACCGGAAACAAGCATACTGGGACCGGTTTCAGGGTATCACCCCTCATCAACCAGGCTAGTTTGAATCCAGTGGTGCAGTGAGCACAGGGTATTTCGTTACATGTAATATCACAGATTTCCATAATAGGCAAGGGTTTTGGTGTTGGTCTCCCATTCTGACAAACCGTGAGAATAGAATTTGAATGTGATGATTCTTGTTAGGCCCCTTTGAAAGAAGCTGTATGTGTTTTTGTCCATTGTGACTTTGTACATATTTATAATTTTATAAATATATGTCTAATGATTACCATATTATACACACTTCAGTAGACCTGTGGTGTACAGTTTTAAGCCATTGGTAAAGGCTTGAGGTCTTATTGGTTCAATGGGAATAATTATGTCTGATTCTTTAGGTGTGATATGTCTATAATTAAAAGTTCAGACAGAGCAAGTAGGCCCCACTTACTTATTGTGAATAGCATGTGTTAAAGGCAATAGGCTTGTTTAAGGGTGAATTATTATTACACTGTGATAAAACCTGTAGGCAGGTATTTTGATACATGGAATTTTGCAGGTTATGTAATAGCCAAGGGTTTTGATGCTAGTGACCCACCTGAACAGACCATGAAGATCTGCCAGGATCTTGTGATAAAATCATTAAATAATCCATACATTCATAAATCTACATGTATATACATATAGATAAATAGAGGGCATTTGGGTCAGCTATGTTCTGCCATTGGTCAGTCTGAGTGACAATTACACTCTGCTTCCATTTAGCATACTACATAGGGTAACGGTTCAGTCTACATAACTCATTAGCTCTCTTGTTCTGTGAATGATGGCAATTTCTGATCATATGTGTATATCAGCCAGAAAATGAGTGTGCTTTAGTTTCAGGACTGGTTGGGAAGATCTTAAGTTTTTAATTTTATCATTTTATAGTTCACCTTTTATTTCTTTGCTTGTCCTCTTTTTCATGTTTCTTAGGATACTACCGCTCTTCGGGCAGTGTTAACAGATCACTTGCTTGCTGTTAATTCCACACTATGTGGCCACTTCCTCTAAACCATGAGACCCTTATGGATTGCTGTTGTCCATAGTGTATCATGGTTTTACCATTTCAAGATGGCCAACACGTTGGTTCTAATTGTGCCAGTCATGCTGCATCTTTAAACAATGACAGGCTATTTCTGGTACCTCTGCAAGAGGGACATCAGCTGCTGTGTTTAGCTTATGTTCACTTTTGATATTGCAAGCATACTTTTGCCGTGTTTAGACAGCGGCATATTTTCTTTTTTCAACTTGTATTCTTTCAATTTATTTTGCATGTGTTGCTGAGTTTGTGTGTGTTTTATTGTGATTGTGTCAGTGGGTGTATGCAAGAATAAGTCATATATGGATGGAGGGATACGAGTGTTAAGATGAGTGACAGCGTGCATTTATCCTGGCTTACTGAGTTCCTAAACCCATCAATTACACAAAAGGCACTTTCATTGATAGGCCAGTCCTATTAGCAGTGCCATTACTTGTTTACATATGTTGCAAGTCCCACTGAAAATGTGTGTTATAAAAATCCATCCCTTCATCATCTTTCCGATAAAGATAGTCCAAAATGGAATCTGGCCCCACTGAGAAAACTTTAACCCACCACTCAGTTTTCATTGTTTACTTCTGATCATAATTTGACATTTTACAACAAATCAATGGGCATCAAATCTATTGTTTTACTCATGCCTTAAAACCAGATAATTACAAACCTTCCAGCAAATGGAGAAAGCAGTGAACCTACATGCTAATGTTTTGTGACTCCCAGATGGCTGTGGTACATGTTCAATCATAGTGGCCATCTTGGAATTACTTTTCTTAAGCTTTATGAAAATCTTTTCACAGATGACCACCCATGCATGCACTCATGCAGCCATTTTTAAAGTTTTTTCTAAAATTTTATAAAAAAGCATTCCAAAATGAAGGCTGTGTCTCTGTACAGGGACACACATTCACCTGCTTAAGAAGCCATCCTTGAATGACTAAAAACAACATTCAATGATAGTCGACATTGCCTTCTCATTTGACAAGCTGAATTGAAAGACCATGATATTGCTTGAATTGGGACTTAAAATCAGGCCATTATTGTGCAGGACTGTGGGTTAAATCCCCTTCCTGGATCTTTTGTTGGGATAAAATGATGTGATCTAGAGGGTCTATATACAGTGTTGTTGTCTATGGGATGGACATTTGTTGTATCTGTTGTACATTTTTTTTAACTTCCTGATTCCTATTAATTAATATATTAGATTTGAGCAGTATGGAGTTGTCTTATTCCTTAATTGAAGACTGGATCTTATGTACTCAAATTATATCTAAACAATTCCTCTAGGAACATTTAAAAGTGAGTCTTTTAGAAAGTGGGCATTTTTCTGTTGTTACTGCTCTGTGTGCCTTGCAGCCTGCCTCCCATACACGTCTGGGGTAGGTGACAGCTACACTTTGTGGATTCCCTCTAGACAGCCACAAACACAGAAGGGTTAGGTGTGTCTGAGCACTCATCTGCATTCATCTGCATTCTGATGGGCCTTCCTGGGCAGGAAGGTTGGAGGGAAGCTGACTCTTACACTTGAATAGGGAAGCGCCTGTCCCCACACAAAGGGCTGATTACCCCTCTCTCCCCCACTGATATTCTGGGGCTAGGGCTATGGAGAAAGGATATTTGTGCACTTCAAAGACCCTTCTTTGAAGTCAACCCCACTTCAAATGCACCTTTTGGGTATAAAAACTGGGTCTCTGACCCTCTAAAATCAGTACAGTACTGGATTTGAGAAGAACTCCGCCTGGAGTAAAGACTGCCTGGAGTAAAGACTTCTGTGCTGCAAGGAGTGCCACGCTGCTGGCCTGCTTTCCAAGAAGGACTGTTTTCTGCCTAGATGAGTTAATCTGCTGATCTCTGTCCAGCTGAGGAAGGACTGGACCCTTTCATCTGACCCAGAGTGACTCCAAGGGCTTGCTGGCTTGCCCCCTGCTCTCCTGCATTCTCCAGTGCATCAAAGACTGCTTGCAACTTTGCTTTTGCTGCTAAATTCTGCCATCTGTGAATCCTACCCATGCCTGAGGAGCACCCTCCAGTCCTCTGCCTGAAGTGTGATCTGAAGCTGTTTTGCTACAAAACCGATGCTTTGCCACCTTTGCACTTATTAGAACTGATGCATCGCCCTTTGATGCCGATGCAGAGGCTGTTTGACGACAGCGGTTCTACAGCCTGCACGGCCCGATGATGACGCTCTGCGAGACTCGACGCCAAAGTATTAACCTTATCTCAATGGAATTCGCCACTGACGCAAGACCTGACTGCGAGGCATGACACTGACACATCAACCCGACTGTGCAGCTCAGAACCAACACATGGCCTTCACATTGCTCCTCAACATCGATGCTTTCTTCTACCCAAGGTACTTCTTCAATGGGCTCTGCATGAGTCCTGTAGCCAGTCTGCCCTCCATTGCGGTCGGACTGAGCTTTGGATGTACTCCAGTCTAGCATGACCTCAAATAACCTTTCAGCGCTAGTGACTTCTAATGACTTTTTTTGGTTTATTCTTTGAAAATTCATATCTCGAATTATACTCATTGGATATTTGTCATTTTGGACTCATTTCACTCAGATAAATATTCTCTCTTTTTCTAAACTTATGTGGAGTATTTTTGTGCTACTTTCATTGTGTTACTGTGTGTGTGTTGCACAAATAGTTTACATATTGCCTCTTTAGATAAGCCTGCCTGCTCTGTGCCAAGCTACCAGAGGGTGAGCACAGGTTATCTCTAAGTGTTTAATATCTTACCCAAACTGGATGTGGTGGTTCTTGCTTGTACAGGGTGCATAGTCCGACAACCAGAAACCCAGTTCTAACAGTTCCTCTTCACTACACTTAATTGTCCTCACATCATCATAATAAGTATACATCTTAAATAATCAAAACACTGTGAAGCTGAAAAGCTGCTTGAGTAGACAAAAAAGATATTGAATCAAACGTAAGAGGTTGATCCAAGGCCCACTGCATTTCTAATTGGGCTTTATAGCTCTGCTGCCAAAAGACCGCTACAGGTGAGACCCAAAAATGATCAAAATTGTGTCAGTCAGCTCCACGATAAAGGATGAAAATTATTTCAAGGATGAATGTAATGCTGGTTTCATAGTGTCTTATTGAGATGGCCTTAATAAATGTATGGAACAATATCTTGCTGTTTGCAAATCCCCGTCTTAATGCATTTTGACCAGCTGGTAGCTGATGGAGCACTTTATCCTGAAATGTAAACATTAGAAAATAAATGTAGGCAATTTTATTTTGTAATTTTTCAATATCAGTTCTTCGGACCACATCATGGTTCACTACTTTTGCCCATCAATAACCCAGTAATTTGCAATGCTCCTGTAAATCATATCTGTAAATCATATCTTTGGAGCTGGCCTACTTTCATATAGTGATGGTGCACAACTGCATATCAAATTATCTCCCAAGCAATTGTCTCTTAGAAATTGGGAAGGGGTGTGGTAAAGCTTTGTGACATTAAAGGTTTCAAAATGGAATTCATAAACCTGATGTTATATTCTTGTCATTTGTTAGGAAATCTCACTGTTCTTAAAAACCAGAGAGAAACTATTGTTTGCCCTCCACAGTAAACTCATAGTAAATAAGCAGCTGACTCTCTGCTGAAGGTTTGGAAGGAGTAGGAGTCCTGTGGAGTGAAGGTGTCTTGGTGATTGATGGAAGGATGTCAGACTGTGCAGGTAGGTGGGGCTTAAGCTGCGTAGTGCCTTGAAAGTGTGTACTAGGAGTTTGAAATGAGCACGTTTGTATATCAGAAGCCAGTGGACCTTCCTGAGGTGTATTATGGTGTGACGTATCGACTGTAAAATGTAGTCTTTCTTTAGGATGCTAATTGCTTCAGAGACTAGTTATTGGTAGTGTTTAAACCCTCCGCATCCTGGGCTCCTGGGGTTCAGTGGAGTGCTGCTTACATCGAACTAGTTAGGCCTAACCAGCCAAATAATGATTATTACTGGGGCCCTGCGTCAGCCATTTCCACCTAAAACATTAGGTTTACCAAAGATAGTTTCGTTTTAAGACATGCTAGGTGCTGATTATCTTAAATGATGATTACGATACTGGGTTCTCACAATAGCGTTTATACTGGCCTAAGTCCTCAGAACATTATTTGCAAACGGACACGTGTAGCATTCTTTATCTATGCATAATATATTTCTTCAAAGGGTTAATGCTGGATTCAAACCCTCCACTATCAGTACATTTGCCTAAGCAGGGATTACATTACATTTTCAAAAGAAAAAAAGGTCACGTTTACAACCTGTGTGGACTACTGTATTGGAATTATTGAAGAAAGATTGGGAAGAGATTTGGATCCCTCTTCATGCTGGGATCCCTGGGCAGGTGCATGGATTTTTAATACTTCAGGGCCTAGGCAAAGTCCTCTCCATGTAGCAATGGAACAACATTTAAGCCTTCTGGGAGCAAATTGCAACTTCTTTTTACAGATGGAGAGGTGCCTGGAAATACGGGAACACTTGCAGTCCAATTTCAACCTGAAAACTGGAGCTTTGCGGCATACTGTGTTTCCGGGCCACGGCGCACTCTCCTGAAATAGTAGCCCCAAGATTTGGGTGGCTTTACCTTAAAAGTGACCCTGGCACGTCTATTCTCAGTGGTTGACCTTAAAAATTGAAAACAGATGTATTCGTCTAGTCGCCACGGTAAGAAGTGTTGAGTAAAATGAACTGAACAGCAGAACGAAATTAAAATACCTGTCAGCAGATATGTTCCTAGTTTTGTTCATTTGTCAGCAAATGCCCAACTGTGACTCATACGGGAGCTGCTGGCGGTACCTCCGGAGCTGACTTTACTGCAGCTGAGGACTGGGAGCGTTTCCTCTCACAATCTCACCGATGCAAAAGCCATGACCTGCAACACCTCTGCTATGCTAATCTCGGGTCTCTCTGGGAACTGTCTGCCCTTCCACTCGGGTGCCAAGTTATGTGGTTGCGCTCCGGCGCGAACATACTGTGTGCACTCTTCTAAATTCAGACACCACCGCATGCGTTTCCTCGGCCACCTGAAAGACTGGTGTTCTGCCCTTGCTTGGATAGATTTACTTGTCAGACAGAAGGACAGACAGCATTGTAGGAACCAGGTCGCGGAGCGTTCTCGCTGGACGAGTACACTATCTTTAGCTTAGCTCGCAGGGTCGGACTAGGACACAAGATAGGCCTGGCACCAAAATAAAAGTGGCTCCCCATTAGCGAATTGCAACTCAGGGGCGTTTTCAATTAGTAAAGACGCTCTGTGTGCCTGTTTTGCATGGAACGGAGACTGCATACATCTGTGCTCGCTGTGGGCAATGTTTGTGGTTATACATAAAAATCAACAATAAAACCCGGCCTACCAGACCATAAAACAAGCCCACATAAAAACAGACAAAAACGGCCCTCAAACTGATCTGTGAGAGTAGCCCTTCGGGCACTGTCTGATTGCCCAATGGCCAGTTCGACCCTGGACTCCCGTCACTAAGCGGCTGTGATTGTTCATAGCTGACAAGTGACGCCCGTCCCATGCTTGACACCGCAGCCAATGGTTTTTCAAACGATGGCATATTGCATTTCGGGTCTTGTAGTGTCTGAACACCCAAGCAAATTGCAATTTATTGTCTATAACCTGCGACTGGCTGAGGATGTCGCAACTGACGTGGTGGTACTTGGCAGCATTCTGTTAATGTTTGCAGTGGCCACTTTAACAGCCCCCACTACAATGGTTACAGCGCTATCGCAAAATAAAGTATGTTTTGGCAATTGAGTGCTGGGATCATTGTTGTCCCTGTTTAGTAAACGCCATTTGCTGTGTTTTGTGTACCCAGGAAGCACATAAAACAGTGGCTCCTGAACCGGCAGAACCCGTCGACTATGGACAGGACCCACGGGCCCCAGGTCAGAAAGATGTTTGTTTTCAGTAAGTCAGGACTTCTTAAGTGACAACAACATTGGCCCGTCTGTGCTTCAAACTGAAAATTCGCAGAGGGGGTCAGTAGTGCGATGAGAAAAATGTTTATTCAAAACGAAAAACACGCCCGCAGGCAGTGACAGATAAGCGTGCATCTGTGGAAAACACTGAGAGCGCAGCCTCAGCAGTTACCGGCAGACCCGGCACTTGCGTCCAATAACACTTGTTACCAGGGCGCCTGGACGTGAAATGGAAACAGTGGAAGGTAACCTGGAAAGGGAGATGTTTTTTTCAACGTCAGCTCCCCTATGTAACCAAACAACGCCCTTCTGCGTGCTGCACTTCCAGATATGAAAAGACGTATTCAGAATATAGATTTTGCCTGGAGAGTCCTTCCTGTATTTCATGCCTTGGCGAGAGAGCTGCTGCATGAAACCTGCATTAGTGCTTAAAAGAAGCCAGAGAAACTAGAAAAATAGTTAAATGTGACTCAGTTCACACCTCAGCGGAGTACTTAGCATGTGTGACACAAGGATGTGAATAAACCACACTCGCGTGTGCCAAGCATAGCCCAGGAAAATTCGCCAAAATAGTGAAATAAATAAGCTAGTTTATCGCGCTGCTCGCACGACGCGTTTCAAGCACCGCGCAAAGCTTTCTTGTTTGGTTGTTTATTTTGGAAACATAAATAAATTAAAGGAGCGTTTCGGGGGATTTTACTCCGTGGATCTATTAAAGGAGGTGTGGCATTTAAATCTGATTTTAATCACACTCTGCTGCTGGTGCTTGGGAGCTCGAGCCAGCCGTGTGTGTGTGTGTGTGTGTGTGTGTGTGAGAGAGAGAGAGAGAGTGGGTGCGCGCGCGCTAGAAGGCGGCTTCGCACAGACTTGGCTCTGCCTCCCCCAGACGTCACCGCTTCCACAGCAGCTCCATGAGAGAGGGTTGGGTGAGTGACAGACCAGCCTACTTTTTAATAGCTTTGTCATGTGCCTGGGAACAGTAGTAAGACAGGTGCCTTCCTCTTGGCCTCAGTGAGGGGCCGCTTTCCTGCATGAGTGTGTACCAGGCGCCTTGTGGATCCGTGCACTGGAGTTTGAACGCCGTGCAGCCGTCATTCGCGGACTGGATGGCGTGGGACATGTGCAACCAGGACTCTGTATGGAGTGACTTAGAGGTGAGCAGTGCAGTCCGTGCAATTCGCAAGCATGCATTTTGAGCCCAAATGCACGTTTTATTGGTGGTGGTGGTGTTCTGCGTAAAAGGGAAGCTGCACCAGTGACGAGGGAGCACGTCTGGTCTTATCTGCGCTCTTCCAAGTGGCTATTTTAAGACTGTGTCTGTCCGATGCCTCGGGAAAATCAAAGATTAGCTGCTGTCATCGGCGTCTCATGCAGTTGGAAAGTATGTGCGTGTGCCCCTGGCTCGCTTTTCAGTCAGATGCAATGTGTGTGCTCAGATACATTGCTATGAATCAGAGGCTGAAGTCTTTCCAGTGGTGTTGGGTGGCCTCGCTCCATGGCTGTTTGTGAAATATTTGGCTTTCACCGAAAATAAGTTCAAATGACGAAATGGCGTATTTGTGCAGTGCCCCTGTCTCTCCGCACTGGCCACCTCTAGGGGGACGTGTTGTTCTAGGACTGCGGAATTTGGAGCAGTAAATGAATAGAGGATAGGATGCGTAATTTACGCGGACATTCCTTGCCATCTAGTGCATTGTAACGTTTTGGCACATTAGGGGTAGGCTTGCTGTTCTCAAAGAGGACCAACTAGATATTAGGATGTAACTCAGTTAAATCCCACCCGTGTAGAATGGACAGTGGCTCTTTATTTATAAAAGGCTGCATGGATGGTTGTAAAACTGCTGCAATATATAAAAAAAAAGGACGGCGTAACATCCAAGATACAGCTTTTTAAAATCTGTACTGCAACACAAACGGAGGAGAGGTAAGCACCTCGTCTGCTCGCATGAGCGTGACGCGTGTGCATCACTTTGTGAGCATCTGTGTGCAAACGCAGCTCTGGGAGGGAACAGGGCTACCAACGCATCTCTGTGCCAACGCATCTCTGGAAGCGTACAGGGCTACCAAGCCATCTGAGTGCAAAAGCAGCTCTGGAATGGTACCGGGCTACCTAAAAACATAAACAAACGAGCAGAAGTTTTTTGGGGGCTACATAGATCATAAAGAGCACCGACTCGCGTTATTTACGCGTACACCCCAAACCCTTTAAGTCTGAGTAAAAAATAGGGTGACTGAAATGTAAATGCACACCATGATATTGAGTAAGCGCGAAGCACCTGCTGTGGTCTGGTGGTTGCTGTTTGGTCCTTTGATACTTTTGTGCATCTACTGTTGGTGTGAGTGTGCGTGGCCGTGTGGTTAGAGTGCCGGCTCGTCTACAATGCTCGGATGTCCCCTGCGCGTGACAGCGGCTCGTGCCGTCCACTGACTCTCCGGTGAAGCCGGCTGCGTATGGATAATTCATGCATTCTGCATCTTTCAGGAGCCCAGGGCTGTAAGCGGATGACTTCCTTGCTCCAAAGTCCTACCTGTTCCTGCGTAGCCAGCGGGCTGCTGTCTGGCTAGCAGCGCGCCGAGCTCAGCTGCCAGGGTTCATTTTCCCATCATGTATTATTTGTGGGGCTGGGAGTAGCTGGTTGAGAAGCTGCGTGCGTGGATACGTCTGCGGTGTGTTTATGAGAACAGCAGCGACCACTGTCAGCCACTGACCACCTTGTCACCAGGATCCTAGGGGTCTGGTAAACTAGTGAGGCACAAACAGGGGGTTCTCTGGCACAGCCTCGCTGTGTGTTGAATGGGTAGCTTGTGTGTGTGTGGTGCTGAGGTAGCCATGCATTATAGGCTCCTGTTAGTGTGAAAACATTGCCACTCACAATAAACCTACCCTACCCCCCCTTGGACTGAGGTACCAGCAAGGGGGAGGGGTATCTATCCAAGCCTGCCTGGGCGCTAAAGAGGTTAACTGCTATCCTAAGGGTCCGGATGCCGTGCTTTGCACCAGTGGTCACTATTAAGGACGGCCCATCTAATCACCGGGGTCTATCGGATTACTAATGAACTATTTATGCATCCCACCCGCGACGTGCTTCTGGCTGGGTAAACCACTATCACAAGGGCGGGGGCATATCCGTGGAGACATCGGAGGCTTGCTTGTGTGGGACTAGGGCCGCTCACCATAAATCACTAGGCAGCCTTGTAGCCAGCTGCCTCCAGAATCTAGTGGACAATGACGCTCAAATGATGCTGCATCATACACTTGCTGTGCTGCTGCCAGGGCTAACCGTTGTCAGGCAGGGAGATGGCAGTGCACTGCGCACGTGTGAGAACAGAAGAGGGTGTTTGTGTGGAAACTTGTGCCCTAGCCTTGCGCTACACCTGCCTCGCCCTGCTGTGCACAGTTTAGCTGCTATGCAGAGGTTAGCTGCTATGCAGGCTTTAGCTGCTGTACTAAAAGGACCAGGACGCCAGTCGTCCTCTGCAGACTTGTGTGAAAAACGAGGTAGTGAGAACTAGTGCCCCCGGCTTGCACTGCGCCTGTCTTGCTCTACTGTGCAGGGGTTAGCTGCTGTGCAGGTTTTAGCTTCTGTGCAGGGTTTCGCTACTGTGCTATAGGGACCGGGGCGCTAGTCGTGTTCTGCAGACTACTGTGTGCCTTGCGCTGCACCTCCCTCGCTCTGCTGTGCAGTGCATGGGTTAGCTGCTGTGCAAGGGTTAGTTGCGGTGCAATGGGGACCAGCGCGCTAGTCGTGCTGAGCAGACTTGCGGGGAAATGCTGGAGACGTGTTTGTGTGTAAAAGGAGAGGAGACCATTACCACCCACTGATCTCCTTATCCCGCCACCTTGTACTATTCTAGTGAAGTAGTGTTGCACCTACCTGTTGTGCTACCTTAAGGGTTAACTATCGTTAAAGATGGGAGGGGGTAGGAGCGGGGTGAGGGTCCGCTAGTTGTCCACTGCAGCACTGAAGAGAAAATCCTACCTGTAGGTGACCCCAGCTCCGGGAATCACCCCAGGTGCACCTTAAACGACAGAAGGAGCCAGCTTAGGCATGACGATTTATCAGTGTTTACTGCCAGAGCCCGGCACGCGTCTGGTGTCTGCAGATGGTGACAGGATACTGTGTATTTTATTCCCACAGCAGAACATCTTCAGACGACTCACCGTTTAAAGCAACAGTGCGTGAGGGTATCACATACGAATGTGCATCTTGGATACTGCGCTTTAGCGCCTTACTTACTACCAGCTTTGCTTCTCGTAAGCTACGACTATGAGCACAACGTGCGTGTTTACGCACCTCGTGCAGGTTTTCCCTTTTCGTACTACGCCACAGAGGTACTCGCGTCAGGTGTATCCTTCAAGACGTAAGAATGGATAGGTCCGCACGAATTTCAGACCGTGACTGTAGTGCACACTCGCTCTTAAACGTCGAACACTCGACCCACTGAGCTATCTCGCCGGCTCGACTCTCTCCACCTTCCCCCGGACGCGTGCATGGCTCCACAATGAAATAGGGAGCGCGAGCTCCGTGGCCCCGCCCCTTTGTGGCTTAGCATCTCTCAGAGTACAGCTCCCGTCACCTGTCACTTGACAACCTGCAGCAGGACAGCCTTGTCCACCTGGAGCGAGACAGGCGGCATTTCAGAGAAGACTTCGAGTATATGCGCTGTAGAGTTCTCCTCGGCAGGGCAGGTAGCAGGACATTGAATGAGCGCAGGGACTGGCTGCATCTCACTAAGAAACGTTGTTTTGGTGGCTACTGCGGACTGCTCCTGGCAGGGTGTGCACCTTCCTACAGAGGCACGTTCTAGCCAGCTTCCCATCTCTCTTTCGATGCATGCCTCCCCGTGGCTGCTTCTAGACACTGCTAGGACAGATAACCTACATTTTTCTCTGGCAGTGGTACGAAAGTGGCTCTTTTCCAGTCTTTTTTGGATTTACAATCAAAGGCTCCCCTAAGAACCTTTCCAAAGGTTAATAGGGAATTAAACCTAATTACCCTGGCTTGCGTTTAACACTGGGGCACTTACACTAATTTATTGTCTCCCTTCTCGGCTGTCAGGGAAGGAGCCGTGCTGAGTAATGTGCCCGACGCACGCAGCGACCCTTGGAGCCAGCCATAAGGGTGGCTAAGGGTGTGGATTAAAAGCTTTGAACACCGTGAAGGAAGTGGCATGTGCCAATGCGGTCGCACCTGTTAGAGATGCAGGGTGTGAGTATCAGTATGTTGGGGTAGGGAGGGGGTGGAGTTAAGGGTGTGAAAGCTGGCATCTTCCGAAAGGCCAGATATAAATTAACAACAGGAACACTCGCTACCAATGTCTCCCAAATTTAGAAGCCCGGGGCCAGAAGTGAGAAACATTAATTTTATTATCACGTCAACAGTGGCAGGACCATGTGTTGTTTTCGCTCAGCTTTGACGAGGAGTGTTTTTTTTTCTTCAGCGTGGCATTTTGGTTGAGATTGAAATAGCAGCAGATTTCGTCGTTTCAATCCTAAAGTGCTGTTAGGATCTCGAGTCCTGACATTTTGCTGCGCAACGCTCAGAGGAGGCCTTTCGCCAACAGGCGCAGCTACGCACAGCCCTGCATCGGAGCGGCTCCCCTAACCCTTGTCTGGGTATCCCCGAATCCGTATATTAATGGCATGGCTTGGTGAACACAAGGGCTACTCTTACACCATAGACGCCAAAGATTTAAACAAAACAATTACCGTTTAAGTTCATGGCTTCAGTTTTCTCAACTGAAATAACTCACGTGCCCCTCGCCTCAGCATGTGACGCAGAGTTAAACAGTGTCACGTGAGAACATTGACACGGTGCACCGGTGGAAGAAAGGCCGCACCACTATGAGACTATTTCGAAAGAGTCAAGCTTTTTATCTTAAACAAATATATAAATAATTAGACATATCACACGGAAGACTAGCGTGTGCATTGATGATGAAAGCCATAGTGTACCAAACCCATTCTAGCACAGAGGCCTCCTTCCGACCAAGGTCCAGGGTTTTGAGGTTATTCCAAGACTTTTCGGATAAGGGCCGACTATATAAACGATTTCTTTTTATATCCGTTTTATGTAAATGTATGGGCATTGTTCATCCCTATCCCCTCCCGGATTTACACACGACAAATTGTACTTCTTACAGTAATAGACACAAGGGCTAGCCAGCTCCACTGATTTCTTAGAGCAGGTATGTTGCCCCTTTTCATACTGCTAACCACAGCGATACCCAAGTCAGATCTATCCTCCGGGCTTAAGGGTGGATCTCAGAGATCTCAGCTCCACGTGCATTTCAAACTGTGGCCATTAAGGTACGCACATCCCTAAACCTCGAGGACTTGACACAGCTACCGGGCCAGTTCGAGCCTCCCTTTCCTCCGGACGTATGCAAATGAAATACAGGGAGCGAGCTCTGTGCTCCCCCCTCACCATCCCCCTCACCCGCCTTTGTGCTTTAGCATCACTCAGATTACAGCTCCCGGTGACTGCCATTTTCCAACCTGCACCAGGTCATCCTACCTGGAGTGAGAAACGCGGCATTTTACAGAAGATTCGAGTACACACTCAGTGAGGTTCTACCCGACACGGATGTGGCAGGTTAAAGAGCAGTGAAGTGTGTGTGTGGGGGGGTCACCCTGGACCCTCACTCTGCTCGAACAACTGAAGGTTCATCACCCACCGAACACACAACGCACCCACTCACCTGTACGCCCTGCATTTTATTTTACTCTCGCCTTGTCGATGTTTTGACACCTCCATACCTCCTTCACATACATTGCTCACAATCACACTGCTGCTGGACCACGTGACCAGCATTGCTCTGTGAGCCCTGCACAGAGGCCGAAAATCGAACGATCAGAAATCGAACGATCATGTATTCTGAACACCTTTTTGACCCACTGCTAGGTATTGTGAGAAACTTGCACTGTCTTCAGCGTCAGCCTAAAAGCTCTAAATTCTGTCCCTTTATGAGCATCTGGGGGTAATTCTGTTCAAAGTATGCTTTATATAGGAGACATTTTCTAAATGAAAAATACAAAAATATCATCTTGGAAACAGCTAATACTCTTAGGGAGTGCAAGATTAAGTAAAACATAAATATAACCAAACTAAATCTCTAGCATTGATTACTTATAGTATTTTTACATTCAATGTTGGGAAATGGATCCATGTTTTGCCAGTGAAGTTAAGGACATGGACATAGAACCTGCTAGGGACCTTTTTTTAATGTCCATTTGTAATAGGTTCTGAGACCTGGATGGATCCGGCTCGCTTAAAGCCCTGAAGTTAACTCACTGCTGCTCCATAAAGGTTACATAAGTAAAATAAGCATTGGCAAAGTCAGTAGGGCAGCATCGGCTGCCAGCCTTTTAGCTTTGTGTTTGGTTTGTTTTGTTTTTTGTAAGCCTGTAGTGTTGGGATGCTGCTGGACTCTCACTAATATATATGAAAACAGTTTGGCCAATTAAAAAACATACCTAAAAGCAAACATAATTTGGTCTCAAAAAGCACACCTTACTGCAGTAATCCCTTACACAAAGGGAACTGTTTTGTTTGTGGATATGCTGCTTTTTTGTACAGATGTGCTCTTGTGAAAAAGCTGAATGCTGTCACTTGCAGTAGTTAGCCAGTGGCTGTAGTTGACTGTTCTACTGCCCCATGCTGTATGTTGTTGTGGGCAAAATTAAAATATGAGTTCCCCAACAACAGGCCAATGGATAAAGAGGGATGGCTCAAAGACTCTATATGCAAATCTATCTATCTATCTATCTATCTATCTATCTATCTATCTATCTATCTATCTATCTATCTATCTCAAGATTTAGCAAAATCAAAAGGTCTTGGCTCATTCTATATACAGAACCTCATGTGTCCCAAACACAGTGCTTTATTCAGGAAATACATTCGCAAATAAAATGGATTATCCATCTTTGCATCTTTTTAGAACAAGGGTAAAAGAATGGGAATGCCAGTACTATGTATGAATCCATTAGGACAAATGTAAGAAAACAATGAATGCTCTGTGTGGTGATCAGTACCAGAGATTACATTTGATGATTATTGTTCTAGAAATACTAACGTTTAGACTTTGATGATGATTCTTTCAGAAAAACTGAAGTTTAGACTTTGGCATCTTGAGAGCATTTGGAGGGCAATCAGTAGAGTGAAGTCAAGTGACTCAGTTAGTTTGTGTTTTTCATTGCTAATTCCACCCAGTAGACCCACTTACCTAGGTTTATTTCAGGTTGCCTTTTTATGTGCTCTTACTGCTGATAAGTTCCTGTCATTATCATTGGTGTATTTTTCTGGATTGACTCCCTCTAGTGTGCTGCTCTGGTTGGAGAAGACCAGCCTCTTTGCCCGGATCTTCCAGAGCTTGACCTCTCTGAGCTGGATGTGAATGATCTGGATGCAGACAGCTTTCTGGGTGGGCTCAAGTGGTACAGTGACCAATCTGAAATCATTTCCAATCAGTACAACAATGAATCATCAAATTTATTTGAGGTATGTAAGCTTTTTGCAAAGTCTTTACACGGAAATTCAATATTCCCTGAGATTGATATTGCTTTTTACTTTAAAAATTGTAAAACAACTTATAAACCATATTGTCTGCATTTTCAAAAATAAACTAGATTTTGAACGTAGGTAAATAGCAAGCAGCCTGGAAGCAAAGCTAATTTGTCCTCCTGTAAAGAGCTTATAAAAGGGCAACTGTTGTCCAGTGGTAATGGCAATACAGTTGATTCAAGAATCATAGATTTGAAATTTTGGTGGTAGGCCACTGGATTTGTGGCAACATTGCTTTATCTCCCAGATCTCCCAGTGTCTATGATTCTAAACAGTACACTACAGTTCAAAAGTTCTTTTAGAAGAAACTGAAAATGTTAATATAACTCCAGGTAGGAATTAGTATATCATTGCTAAAAGTGTGGCAGGAAGGGCCTCTCTATAATTTGCCTCATCCTGCACAGCAACCTCAATCTATTATATGGTCTCGGGGAATTTGTGGTGCATACCCGAAAGGGCATCTTCTGTTTTGTCAGTAAAAACTAAAATCAGGCCAGAGGGTGGGAGTTGTTGGGTTGTTTAAATCTGGAAGATTGTCCGGACTTTTATGAACAAGAGAATGGTGAGAAATATTCCGATGTTATAGGGAGTTAACTGCATATTTTTATTGAATGATTGCCTGCATTAGCATAACATACTTAGAGCCTTATACCTGTACGAATGTCTGTGGGAGTTTATGCCCAGATCTTGTACACACATTACGTGAATGTGGCGGCCATTTTACCTAGAGGGACTAAGTGGAGAAGTCTCTTTCAATGGCAGGATCTAATAAGGATTTAGAGAACAAGCACAGACTTCTCAATTTTATCCACACTTTTTCAGCCACAGTGGCACTTTGCACAGGAAATCATTTGTGCGCCTGAGATGAGATGAACTAGTTGACTTAAGTATATATTTATTTGTCCTCTGAGTAGGCGGAGAAGCAGGATCAGTATTTTAGGATTTTCTACTGTGACAATGTAAACATAAAGCCATAATGGGAAAAGGCAGATCCATGAAGTAGCATTCATGAAGCTCAAATAGATTCAGGTTGGAATGGATAGAGTTTCACTCATTTTTGACAGCTTTTAAAAGAATCATCACTTTTGCATAGGCCACCACATTTTAAAAGATGCAATCACATTACTATATGTGGACCATGTCGTAAGCAATCACCTGACTGTTGCCTCTGTATAGGAAGAGTGGCGGGCGATGAAGGACAGAAGCACAACAGTTTGCTACACATAGAATGAATATACAAAATTCTTGGTTCAGAATGTCAGCTGTGTTCAGTTTTTAACCCAATAGAGGTCAGAAGGGTAGAAACAAAAGACGTCAATGACCTGTTATTTCTAACTACTCAAGTCCAGAAATTCAGCTCTGTTACTGTGACATTTTGTGTGGTCATCTGAAGTTTTCCAGTTATGCATGTCACACAACTAGGGCACATCATTCATTTACAAATAATCTGCTTTCCCTTACATTAGTGCTCACATTTACTGTGACACCTGCACCCGAGTGGGTGCAGCCCACTGTTAAAGAGTTACCAAAACAGCTCCATGATTCTACATCTGGGGAAAAGGGGTTCAGAATCCTCATGGAGGTCAACCGAGCCTTTCTCAGGTGCATTATTTAGGTTTCATACCCGAAGGTAGTAACAAAACTGTCACTGTTGCACTGGCAATGGTTGATCATGATTGATGCCTAGGGTCACTTTGCCCCCCGAAGTCCAGACAGAAACCTAAACATGGAAGCACTACCCACGAATCAAGCCCCAACAATGTGGTCACAGTAAACACCTATGTCCCCTCCCAAAGAGTGCTCATGGGGAAGTGTGCAATACGCTAGCCACCTCCAACATCGCTGACATTCTGTGTGCCTCTCCTCTGGGGTCATCTTACCGGTGCATATGTGTTAGTAACCCGAGCTGGGCAATGGCATCAGGGATTCCTTAATTTGCATGCAGTCGTGCTTCTGTGCAATTGTGAGAATGGCCATATTTCAAAAGCATGAGAATTTTGGGTGTTAGAAAAGAGACTTTGTGCCCCACCTTCAGTGCCATTATGAATATTGTGATCTCTGGTGGTAGATCAGTAGTTAAACCTCGTATTTTATGCACATCAACTATAAAAATGAGATTACAGATACATTCATTATAGTCTACACCAGCACATACCAAAATTCAGTCAAGACTCACTTCTGGGTCTGTGCAGATGATTCTGTGTCCGGGTCAGGTCTGGTATCGGCCCAAGTAAGATGACGTCACCAGGCTAAAACTATAAATTCTGATGTAGTGCTCTAATTAGCGACATATTGGAATTCTTGTGGCAGAATCTATAGTATAACGTCAGACTATCACAAGTTAATTTACCTTTGATATTGTTAGTATTCATCTTAACATCACAGTGGAATGCAATGGTGGTATCTGCAGTTTTAACCCATAAATCCAAGGGCAGACACATTTCTAACAGAGAATACCCACATTTTGCTTCAGATAGTCCAGGGATGAAAGTTGTCCCCCTTTTTGTGTCTGCCATATCTCTTAAGGTTATCAGGTAATGGGAATTGTATGGTGACTTCATTTCAGTGCGTGCTTCCAGGGCACATGCACCTGTACTGCAACAGTACCCGATGGGTTACTTTCCGGCCACGAGGGCTGATTTTTCTTAAACTTATGACTCCTACTTTTGGACCCTCCCACTGATTGATTCACAGCTCTTCAATCTCAACTTTTATTTATTTTAATTCCTTATTTGGCAGCAGTAACATTTCAATCAGAAATGTTCTATATTGCAAAAGTGACAGTATTTAGGTAATGAGTGTGGGGTATGTGGGCTGATATAAATTACACCTGTGTTTGAAGCATATTGGTCGGGGACAATGGAATATATATTTGTTAACAGAACATAAAGGTATTAACTGTATACATTTACTTGATAGTGTGTCAGTTTTTATTGTCTTTCCGCTTTCAGCAGATAAGTTTGGGTATGAACATGTGCACAGTTAAGGCGTTCTAGTGTAGAAGGTCTAGAAGGCCCAGAATTCTGTGCAACCTCTAATGGGTTTAGTGTTGCTGCTAGGTTATGAATAGCAGATGTTAGGATTCCAGAGTTAAGGCCCAAGTCATTTACTGATGTAAATACAAGTGTTAGTGGTTTGTGTATGGCCTTTTGTAGAGCAGTGACTTTTTCAAGACCCACACAGCATGTGTTCATTACAATCACATTTCCAGTTTAGTGTAGATAGCTGATAATATAACAAAGTGATTCATGAATGCCATTTTGGGAAACAAAGGAAGGGACCTCTTAAATGAGATCACAACTTCCCTCTACCTTGACTGTGGTTAGTGAGTGTTCTGGAATTAGAACTGCAAGCAAATAGCATGTGAATATATGCAGAAAAAAACATCTAAGGAAAAAAAGAGTCATGGTACAACTGCAGGCATTTCATGTGCGCAGGCTCTTAGAAACGTGTCTCCCTAAATTACCACATTTTTAGAAAAATATGCTATATGAGTTTAGACATATCACTTAGAGCCAAATTTTAGGATGCGCTATATTGAGGCAGATATTTGAGCTACCATTGTGCGTCAGCCAGCGGTGCCACAATATTGAAGAGTTCATTCGAGTGATAAGGTTAAGGTGGACTCTATGTAATGGTGAGAAATCCCTGCATATGTGCTGTCTGCGAGCGCTTTATTAAAATAACTCAGCATCATTCATTTGAGGGACTGAATAGCTACTCACTTTCACCTTACAAAACACTCACAAAAATGGTAAATGTCTCTGATATTGATATATGTCTTCTCTTCATGAAACACACATGATCTAGGATAAGTGATTTAGAAGAGGTGTGATTCGGTGATCCTCTGGAGGTGAGACATGATGAATGATTTATCTGAGGTGGTCTGACCTAATATCGAATGACTTAGTAGAAGATTGATGTAGGGCAGGTGCGATTTAGTTAGGGGTGGAGTTGTTAAGTGGAGGCATAATTTAGGAGAGTTTTGATCCATATCTGTGAGATATGAACAGTCTTTTGATTTGTAATGGCGGGGCTGTATTCTCCGCTGCACAGTTAAAACTTATGTGGCTTGTCTGTCATCATACTCACTAAAACTCTAAGTAGTACGTCTTGGCCCCAGTGGCCCCTGTTTTGTTCAATGATCGTCCATATAGGAGCCAATTACAAGTTCCGATACCTGTTTACCCAGTCCTGATCTTACAAATGAATCATGAGCAAAAAAGTTACACAGAGGAAAAAAAAATAACAATTATCGTCTAAAACCTGCGGTTTTACGTCAGTGAACATTCAGGTAATTGTGGTAATTTGTCAGTTTGTCATCTTCATATTGAAGTCCTGCAAGTGTTACAAGCATACGGTATGCATGGAAATTGAGAATCAGCGCCAGTGCTTTAATGAAAACAGGATATATACATTTTCTAACAAAATAAATGATATCTGAAGTTTATGAGTAACAATCCATTTTTCACGTTTCATGGGAGTAGTGCTCTTTTTATTATGGTAAAACAGATGGATCATGTTGTAGCACAACAGAACAACCATTACCCTTTTAAAATGAGTGAAAGTTGTGTACTGCTAGAATGAGGATGAAACATAAAAATGAATACTGAGACAGGAAAAATTAAAGTAAGCGCACCTTACAGGAAATTGTATTCAATCATATTCTTGCAATCTAATTATCCCTAATTTGTGACCCAAAAGTAATCTCTGATTTGCCCTCTATTTCCATATCTCATTATATCCTGGGACCATTCTGACCTCTGTGAGTTCATGAGTGCCCGCGTTCGTTAAGCATGTGCTGTATCTACAACTATGATCAACACCATTTTTGACAGCCCCCACTTGATGCTACACACATTTCTGACATCCTACCTAGCCCTTGTTAGGCTAACAGACCTTTGGTGCTTTTCTGCAGTCAACTAAGTCAAATATTTGGAATTCGTCACGTTCCCTGGCTTGGTAAGATGAGTTCCTTTTTCAGTTGTTAACTGCTCCTCAATTTCTAGCTGTAAAGAAGGGCAACCACTGCACTGTAACAACAATCTAATTGAGTTTTGTCACTATATTTGTAACATGTGAGCCTATTTAAATGGCACGCATAAAATAATTTGAAGCCTTATGAAAAAGTATTGTAATGAAAGACTGCCGTCTTTAGAAAATTCAGTCAAAGCCTAGTGTCATTCAACAAGCATGCTTAAGAGCCCGCCTGACTAAAAAAACATAAAATCTCGTTATAGTTGAATTGATGCTGAAGCATAGTGGAGAGTTATAACTTTTTACCTGATGCACACAAAATCCTTGTAGGTGACGACATTTATGAAATTATCACCAAGGGCCTGATTATGACCTTGGCGGATGGCATAGTCCATCACAAACGTGGCAGGTATCCTGCTCACCGTATTTCAAGTTCCATTATATCCTATGGAACTTGTATAATGGCGGGCAGGATATCCGTCACGTTTGTGATGGAGTATCCCATCCTCCATGGTCGTAATCAGGCCCTAAATCTTCAAACATAGCGCTTAGAAAGTATAACCTATATCTCATTATTTTAATCTATCATTAATTTGTTAATTGTCCTTCTACTTCATCTTTTACTTAGGACCTGTATCTTTTCACATTTTACAATGCAAACAAGTTTCAATAAGAGTAACTTTGGCTCCCCTTTGGTGACTTGGTTTGAGAGCAAGACAGTTCTTTGAGAAAACACATGACGGACTATGCCCCAAATAAACAACAACAAAAATAATTGGAAAAAATGTACAAAGGTGTTGCACTGAAAAACAATGGAATTGGAGAAATATAGCCATAAATGCCAGAGTGTCCCAGGGATGTCTCTGAGACCCCATTACTCATGGAATCTCCCAAGCTTTACAAGTCCTATTAGTGGTAAACTAGTGAACTGGGATTGAATGAACTTCCTGTAGCATTGGCCCTTTTCAACCTCCAGCACATGAGACACACACAAATGCAATTCCCCGGTAGGAAGCTTTTCCTAGGAGGAAAGATCTACATACTCATGTGGATGTGGAACTGGATTCCCAGCTCCTAGCCACAATTATTTGGTGACAAAGAGTCAAGTAAGAGGAAACTCGAGCCCTCCTAAAGTTCATCCAGCAAGCAACTGGATTTCATGAATGCAGAACAGTCAGGGTACTTTCTATCTTCTTTCATTAAAGGTTAATTCCCTAAACAGTGGCATACACTACACTCCCATTTTTACTACAGATGGGTGCATTTTCTCTTCTGGGAAAGTGACTTGTGACATTTACCTTTTCCGAGGGTTCTTTGGAAAATAAATTAACATGGAGGAATTTCAGTAAGTACAGGAGATCTTTTTCCTGCCTTCCAGTAACATGCTTTGGCTTCCCGAGTTAAACAAGACCTCTTGAAAGGCATCTCATCGTGGAGTGGTACCCCTCCCACCGCACAGCCCATACGGTACCAGAGAGGCTGAAGTGGAGCCCTCTTGAGAAGGCTTAGATGATGTCAGAGTTTGTCACTGGTAAATCACAGACCAGCTCCAGCCAGTCCTCTCCTGGCAATACCTGCAATCTCTTTTAAGCGCTGAGTTGGCACCTTGTCAGGCAGGGATATTAGCAGGTATGCAATGGTGTTGCTCTTGAGCCCAGGGATTTGAATTCCTTATGAATTCATTTTGGGCTGGCACCACCACATATTACTAGCAATTGCCAAAAGATAACTAAAATGTGATTGCAAAGTTGACCTTTTCCGTCTGATGTATTACGTGTCTTAATGAGACGGGGACCGCAGAAGAGCTGTTAGTTTCTAAATACATCATGACAATCTGACAGGCATTTGTACATGAAGGTGGACATAAAGTGTCATGCTCCTCAGACCAATAATTCACACGATCAAGGAGCCAGGGTGGTCTTTCATTGTAGTTTTGCTTTACACGGGCTGCTATTGACATTATGATAACTCCCAGTGTTGTTCTGTAGCCAGGGGCTTCACAGTTGAGAGGCACTTCATTTTAGCAGAGTAGTGGTGTAAAATATAAATCACAGGGGCAGCTCCCTAGCCAGATGGAATTCCTCAAAATACTCACATTTTAGCATTGGAGATTGCAAGAAAAAACTCAGGTAAATCTCCAAGTCAGTGTCTCTGCAAACAGGAATGTGTCACCCATACAGAGTCAGCTCTTCTCTATTTCAGTTCGCGTCCTGTCTTGTAAATTACAGTGCATGTTGTTCACTGGCTTGTGACACTGCCATATCGTAAGGTTATAAAAGAGTTGTTCTGTCGCAATGTGGGTCGTGGTTGGTAGTATTCATTGGGAGATTCTTGGTCTTTCTTTGATCATGAGTCTGAACATGATTTCAGCAGTATCTTCAGAGCAAATCACTGCCGCACATACTCTTCTCTTTGACCTCTGCCTTTGCACTGTTTGATGCACACAGCTGCCTTTCTAACTAGGGCTGAACAGATGCCCGCAGGAGTGGCACTCATTTCATTTTTTATTTGAAGTGCCAAAATGCATCCAAGTGTGAAGGGCAAATGAAACATATAGTTTCTTAAAATAAGAACTTGTATTTGCAGGTATTTTTTTTTATTTAAAGAAATGTACCGCTATTTTTTTGTCAAGGGAACTGAGCATCGCAACGTTATCTTAATTTCCAATATCCTCTGGTTCAGAACAGATGGTTATGTGAAGCGCAAGTCAAACCTATGAATAATGAGGCGGCTTGTAGTTTTTTTGCATATCATATCCCTGGAGGCCGAGGGCCAGAGCTTGAATCAGTTCGTCCTTCATGTCCATAGGAAACATCTATTTTAGGTATGTGCTCTGCTGGTAATTTCAGCTGAGGTTTAGGTGGTCTCCAAATACAACTGGCACGAGCAGTTCTCCTGAAATGAGAAATGATTCAATTGTCTCCCACACATAGCTTTATGGTGTGATGGTTGGAAATGTGAAGAGTTTATTCTCATTCAAAGGACGGTGGTGATACAAACCTTAGACAGACAATGCAGTGATAACATTTGTGACATCTCCTAAAAGAGTAAATGTATATCTCTTATGATTCCCCGTGTCATTTTCAGAATGGCTCACTTAAGGTAACTTTGCTGTGTCCGGAAATATTTGTTAGAAAATATAGAGAGAGGATCTGTAAATACGCATGCTGAGCTGCAGGTGCACACAGACCTACACAACCATTCTGAAACCACTCAAAAAAATGGATTGATAAGCGAATTATATTTATTTAATACAGTAATAAATATATGAGAGCCTAAAGGAAGCTGAATAAAAAAGTGATCCTATGGTAGGATCAACATGCAGGAGTATCTAAGACAGTTGAAACAAATAATTTGACCGGGTGCTGCAGAGGAAGCTGGATGAGAACTGTGACTAGCAGGAGTCAGCATTCTTAATGTTAGAGGCTGTCAGCAGTGTGGGACAGTGTCACATGAAGAGTGGCACATAGAAATGTTTGCTGGGTTTGGGATCGCATCACTTAATGCACTACCATGAACATTTGAGTGACCAAGAAGAAAGTTGTCTTCTAAATCTATGGTCCATGGTCTTTGAAAATGATTTGATGACTCTCAAGTGATGCAGCCAGAGTGCCCTCTGCCCAGGCTTAATTTCTGGTGACTTCAACCTCAATCTATTACATAGTCCAAGTGAGGAACATATACAAACAGTATTAGCAGTGCCACGTCAAATTATCCCATTGATCATAAAGAAAGATAAGATTGGAGAGAAATTAATAAAGACCTGAGAGGTAGCTGGACTATTCACTCTAAATGGATGGAATCCGGCCAATTTTCCCCCTGCATGGACAAGAACTTCCAGAAAGGTGGCATCATATCTAGATTACACGTTGGTTGATCTCTCACTCTATAAGCATGTGAGCAATTTTAGAATCGTGAACTGTGCGGGAAGTTTTCATAATCCTCAGATAATTAAGATAAGGTCTACAGTGTGTAAGCCGGAGAAAGTTGTATGCCTGCAGGGGGTGATTGGCACTGAAAATCTTAGGCAACTGAAATGGTCATCCAGTTCCATCAAAAGTCAAGCAGAATAGGTATTGTCCAATTTGGAGTCCATGGCAACCACAAATTTGATATTGGTCTGGGAGTCCTTCACTAAAGAACTTACAAGTCAAGGCTGCTTGAAAAAAACAAAATAGGGAGCCCTACTGGGATATTGTAATAGCACACATATGCCACACGCAGTCCGCATAATGAAAGCAGCTGTATGTTGGCTGCTGAGGCAACTGCGCAAATCCCCAGAGGATGGAACATTATTAAGTACCCTACGTGTTCAAAGGAAGCTCCTAAAAAGGAATTATGGTCCTTTAAAAATCTCCAGCAGGAAGCATTATGGGCTAAACTGCACTATGTGTCAGGATTATCAGACCCAAAACCTTTTTGGAAATTGATTAATTCTATTGAAAAAGGTCCAAAAAAGCCCATAATGCAAACATAAGCAAGGAAGCCTGGGTTAACCACTTGAAATCACACCTTAAGGAAAGTCCTACTAGAGGAGTTGTGCCAGTTCAGTGGGAGAAGTATACGCAAGAATCCGACGATTTGAACACTTTGGCAATTACAGTGTCAGAGTTAATGAAGATCATTGGGAAATCACAATCTGACTGTGCACCTGTCCCTAACGGACTACCACAAGCACTGTTTAAGCAGTTAACGAAAAGATAGGCGGATTTCCTGGCTGCAATGCTCAATCACGTTTTTGTCAACTGGAATCGTCTCAGCTAGTTCGAAAGGCTCGATTATTCATTCTATTTATAAGGGAGGGAAGGCTGCCTCTTCAAGTAACTAAGGATGAATTGCCCTCTTAGATGTGGACTTTAAGTATTTTTCTATATGCTTGCTTCAGCATTTAGAGTCTTGGGCAGTAGATAATGGCAAACGTCCTGTAAATCAAAGTGGTTTTATTAAGAACCAGGGTACTATAACAAACCTTATGGCACTGTGTCTGATTATCAATAGAGCAAGGCCACAGGGACCCCATTGTATTTGTGCTTTGTTGACTTTAAAGCAGCTTTAGACTGTTTACCACCTGGCAATATGTGGGCAAAATGACAACAATAGGGTATGCCTTCAACCATTCTGAATGCTATTATATTACTTTATTCCGATACATGGGTGAAGGCTAAGCTTGGGGATGGCTCATATTTATCCAGGCAGTTAAAACAACAGCTGGTTTAAAACAAGTCTGCATTTTAGCACCAATTCTCTTTAATCTTTATGTCGCAGACCTCTCTACAATGTTAAATAGCCAGTCTGCCCATCCACCCACACTTGGTGGTCATCAATTATCCAATTAGCTACATGCGGATGACCTGCTGTTGCTTAGCAATTCCAGAATAGGTATGCGAAAATAGATGAATAATCTGGAGGGTATACAAAAACAAATGAGTTGGAAATGAACCAGAGTGAAACAAAAATGATTATCCTTAACCGCCGACCCTCTAATTAACATAAGTGGCATTTAAATGGAAAGATAATAGAGGAAGTGGCCACGTATAGGTATTTAGGGGTCAAGATAGATTCAAAAGGAAACTTTATGTGTCACAGGGAGGTGATAAAGGACAAAGCACAAGCTGTCATTCATGCCTCTGGAATTCTAGCAAAGACCATCCGTAGGCATACCTTTAAACTGTTAAATGAGAGCAAAATTACTTCCAAAGCGCTCTTATGGTACTGAAGTAATGAGGGGGATGGAGGAAGTTCTCCTGGATAAACTCTTGGTAAAATCCTACAAGCAAGTTTTCCAGCTACCTAGCTCGGCTTCTCCGGCCCAGGTTAGACTGGAATTCTCGCTAGTAAAGCAGTCATTAGCTAGACCCGCAGCGTTTATTAAATGGTGTCATACATTCTGTCACGCCCCAGAAGGGACGTTAGCCAATTGAGTATGGCAGGAAATCAACCTTGAAAGGGGCAATAGTAATTATAAAGAGTATTTGGGAAGACGCTAAAAGCTTAAAGCAGCTGGATCTTGATGACTTATGAGACCAGACGCTGTCTAGTACAGCATTTAAGAAAGTAGTGAATAAATCAAGTAAACTAAAATGCTGGCTAGAGTAACTGTCTAAAAGGTCTCATGGATGGTTGGTTGTTAAATCATATAAACCGTATAAAGAATCACCAATGATGGCCACACCTTATTCTTTGAAAATAAATTAAGCAACGTTTTTTAAGGCTAAAGCTGGGAGATATGCTAACGCTATACTTCATGCCAAAATGGATTGAGTTACAAAGAGCTAATCAGGAATGCCGCTTATGCATTGTCGCGATGGAACTTTATAGCACGTAGTCAGCATTTGCCCAGCCTTGGCTATTCAAAGAAGAAAGATGTTGAAAAAATAATTTAATGGCTTAGGGATGAAATAATTTAGACAGGCCCTAATCGAAACACTCGATCCAAGAAATGAAATACTGAATATTAGGCTAGTCCAAGTTTTGGAAATCTTTACTTCTCTTACTGCCCCTCCAAGAACTTATTGACTACAGCAACTGGGTAACTAATAGAGCAGAGCACTTCCATAGAAATCGAGTCAGTATGTGTATTAAGAAGTAATTACTTACCATCTAATTAGTACCTAGTTACCAGGTTGAAGGAATGTTATGCACTTTTAAGACAATTTTGCACTTTAATTAAGCTAGCACATTTTAAATATCAAATGCCCTTTAATACTCTGCTCCCAGGAACTCATAGTTGACGATCAAAACAAAAAATGCTTAACAGCTTGATTTAGGGACTGGCAACCAATAGAGCAGGGTACCTCTACAGTCGGGTTAGCATGTGTATACTGTTGATAAGTTTTAATTATTTACTACCTAATCAGTACTTAGTTACCAGGCTGAAGGAACGTAATGTGCATTTTGGCCAACTTAATATTTGAATCAAGCTTGCAACTTTTAAATATCAAATACCTTTTGATCATCTGCTACCAGGAACCTATGGCTGCAGATCAAAAAACACCTAAAACCTGATATAAGGATTGGCGCCTCCCATTACCTTAGCAGATATGAATAAGGCTGGGGAAGTTATCCCATGTTTTATCATGATCTTAACTATTTTTATATGCTTGGAAACAGCTTCATGTGAGGTTAATAGGTATGAAAGACGTGTGGGGGGGTGGTCTTTGCGCTTAATCGTGATTTTAAACATGCTCCATATTTGTAAATGGACTCATTAGGGTTTCATGTATTTATTGCACTGATGATGTCTGTTCATTGCATTAATCATATCTTGTGCTATTTATATGGAGATGGAATGTTTTGTGGTTATTTCTTAACTAATAAACACTAATAATACACATACACAGGTTAGCTTTTGTCCATCCTTGGAGAAGATTGTAAAGGGGAAGCAGCAGGGATGTGAGTGTCTGCTTGAGTGGATGGAGTCAGCATGACAAATAGAGCCTTGTATTTTGGGCTGACTTGGTGGTCTTCATGAGCCCTTCTGTTTTTGTGAGGCAATAGGATGTGATGGAAGGTCTTGTTACACAGTCTGCTAGCATATATATGGATGACAACATGTGCAATTAGGTGGTCTATAACCAGGATTTTGTCCTGTTTATTCAGCCACCTTCCCCAGTATGTAAGGATACTTTCCTCAATGAAATAATTTGTAGCATTTTTTTGTTTCTGCATCTCAGAAAATTTGTATTTCAGAATTACTGACTTGGGTCAAAGTGATCACAACCCAAATGCGGTCACTTTCTCCTCCTAGCACAAAGAGCACATGTCATCATTCCCGCGTAAGTATGCCAAAGGTCAGAGCGTTGTGGGGCTAACCCTAGTGATGCGGGACGGGGGAAACGTTGTCATTCTTACTTTCTTTTCTTTGCTGTCAACTTAGCAGTGGTATTTTGCAGCTAGTAGCCTGATCTGTATGGAGTTAGTCACACCACCTGAGTGACAGTGCAGTGCTCTTTGTTGCAATTAAAATGTGAGTGTGTTCCATTGAAAATAACCTTAGAGACACATCACTTGCTAGAAGGTTGGCCTCTTTTGTTTCCAGGTATGCAATGCAAGTCATTTTGAACTTATATGAAACGCAGATAATGCAGCTTTTCTTCCAATCGGTGTAGTTTTTCCTTGCATTCTACTTTACTGCAGAATTTATATTGTTCCTCAGATTCTTGGGTAGACCACAAAGAGCTCTGCCAGGAATCGGCTTATTTAGAGGTCGTTTCAGACAGCAAGATGAAGCAGCTCATGTCCCCTCTGCCCACACGTGAGATGTCGTTTCACATTTCGAAGACAGCAGCTTCATTTGAAGACATGCTGCCCACATTGCAAATATTAATCTCGCCTCTTGTTTGTTTGTTCATATAGTCGCCGAAGCACAGTTGACGGCAGGTAAAATGGCTGCCAACCTTCCTCTTTTCAAACAGCTGAGTTTCTGTTCTGCTGATATCCCTAGAGCTACACAATTCATTGATGTTCCAGTGTAAGCAAAATATGCGCAGCAGCCCACTGGCATCGCTGGTCCCAGCTGAGCCAAGGGTTCATACTCGCTTAATGTCTTTATCTGAAATGAGAAAGATGCAGTAAGTCAAGTCCCAGGGCCCATGACCATTGCAGTGCCTCAAAGAGAAAAGCTGTGTCGAAGAGTTTTGAAAGGTTTCTAAAACTGCTTAAGTAGTTCTAGGTACAGCTGTTCAGATGTGCAGGTGACCTTTGCACGTTTCAACATAAAACTTAAAACTAGAGCTGAAGTGTGACATAGCTCAGCATAACAAGTAAGATAGAGTTGGTGATGCATGTGGAAAGGGCTCTCTTGAAAAAATCTGCAAATCTCCATTGATGCCAACTGTTGGCCCAATCAAGGAGGTTTACCAACTGAAGTAACTTGGAATTCCATTTAGGTGAATGCAGTGTCACTGGCACATCTGATCTAAATGGACGTCCCAAAGTGAGATTGTGCGGAATGAAAGCACTCATAACTCCCTTTGAGCACAAAAGAGCGCCATTACTTACTGCATATTTCATGGTCTGTTTTGTTAGACATGCAGGTGTGTTACCCTAGTACGGCCAGGAGTCTTTAAAAATCAATCAGCAACACAAGCACGAGCACATAATATTTTGAAGCAAAGACTGTTCTTTAGTAGTTGCCCACCATTTGTAAATGGAATGGAGTAAATTTACATGTTTTTAATATTACGCCAGGTCACCTTTTTGGCACATTGATGGTGATAGTAAAATGTCTATAGAGACATCCTCCACTGTCATCCATACTTTGTTATTTTCATCATATTTTGTCCCCCTGCCTTTTATTACACAATGTATCGCACCAGCCATTAAAAGAACCTTGCAATTGGCGCAAGTTCAGTCCTTTAGAAAATATTCACTATCCACGGCTTCTGATTAGTTCCTCTGGACATGAATAGTAGTTGCCATTTCTTTATTTTTGGATTTTGTGCAAAAACGGTTTGACTTTGTATTGGAAAGTCATCATCTAGGTTTTATCTACGATTCCCGATGACATCGGTTTTGTTTTTAATTACGCATACTGTTCAGTACTGTCTTGGGTGCTGAGCGTGTGTGCATGTGCGCGTGCATGCGTGTGCAAACACACACGTGTATGCACATACGCGCGCACACCAGCAAACATTTGCAAACATACGTCCCGAGAATCCCCTTTCCTTGCAATGGTCAAAGATGCATCAGCAGTTCTCCTTAGTCTGAGCATGATGCATCAAAATGCTATGTAAAACATTCTTTCTGTGTTTTTTGCGGCATCACATGATGTATAAGTTTCAAGGAACTGGCTGTAAAACCACTGGCAAACCACGAGCACTATTTAAATGTCTATCAGTAAGTCTTCATGTCTGTGGCCCTGAAAGTAATGCATAACGTGGATGCAGAACAGGGCCGCTGGTTGAACACAAGTATCTCTAATCCAGACTTGCGACCATGCGAGCACAAACGTAAACAGTTGTTGCTTTCGCTAAAAATGTAATCAACCCGGCTTGGATGCAGGCATTGGGCTTTGTTTTTGAAGTTACATGTTATATACCAGTGGTTACCTACCTTTTGACTTCTGTGGACCCCCACTTTATCATTATTGGAACCCGGGGACCCCCACTGAATCATTATTGGAATTCGGGGACCCCCCACTGAGACATTACTGTAAACTTGGGACCTAATCTGTTTATATTATTTAATTTTCTAAGCAGTCGCGGACCCCCTGAGGAGGCTTCACGGACCGCCAGGGGTCCCCGGACCACAGGTTGGGAACCACTGTTATATACTAATAAACAGATTTGATCCATAAAAATGTAATCAAGTAAGCAAGGGTGAGTTGCCTATTTAAACTACAGAAAGCATATTAATAAAGCAGACGGTACCCCCTCGTAGCTGTCCTCATTGGAATTATTTAGTAACTTAATAACTGATTTATCTTATCATTAAAAATTGCACTTCCGAATTTGGGAACATTTTTATAGTACCCTTTGTATCGGCTATACGTTTCTTCGAACATACATTTATTCATAGATCATAAATCAATATAAAACATATTATCGTAATTATTCGCATAGCTTTTTCAAAATAGCCGGTATATTGACATTATTATGAAATATAATTAATCAATAACGACCTTTCATAACCACCGTCATAGTGGATAAGCACGTGATGATCACAAACGTGTGGAAACAGAGAACCATTAAAAGGCAATAGGCAGGGAGCCCTGGCGCTCTGCATGAAATCTCAGCGGTCAAATGACAACCAATGAGTAATCTATTTATGTTTCAGAGGAGTCTTGAGAGTCTGGCCTGCACTAGAATCCAGACTGTCTTGCCAACACACATTACAGGGCTGGTGGGTTACAACAATAATTTACAAATTTGAGGTATTATACATATTAGACAGATTGAAGCCAGACCTTAATTTAAACTTATCCTTTCGGTTATTGTCCTCAAGGAGGGAAAATAAAACACTATTATTTAAGAATGTCTTAAATTCCAGTGTCATAATTACTGGCCATGAATGTGTCAGGCAACTAAAATAGCATCAGCCTTCATGCTGTAGTATGAGAATATTTTAGCAGTGACCTGAATGGCAAGGTCACTGGGAAGGACCATCAATCATCATTCACAGAAGGCAGAAAAACCTGATGCTGGAAGGGTAGAGTCCGAACTGGGTCAAAGGGAAGCTTCAGTTACAGCTTGCTAGTTTCAAGCAAGCATGACTCTGGGTCTACCAATCACACCTACAAAGTCATATGGAGAACATCACACATGACACCGTCACTGCTTCACTAGGGGTCTTTATTATGGCGCCTCTATAACTTTCGAGAAACCAGCTAAGCAGGAAAGGTGGTTTGCTTCGTTCCAGAGTGGATTTTTGTGATTTGACGGAATATCACGATCACATCTTGAAGCAAACTCAAACACCATAGAGGAATATACATCTTAAGGTTAAGTCGTGTTAAAAAGGTTGGCCTATGCCGCGGAACGTGTAGTGCTCTGTGAAGACTTCCAAGGATATTTGCTGGGGGAAACACATATGAACTTTACTTCTGTAGTGCAACTTAGTGTTCCCATATCACAGACACTCAAAAAGTGCACAGTGGTTTAGATAGATGGTTTAGAGAGGATTGTTCCTCTTTACTGTAAGAGTTTATTATGTTTGTCTTGCTGCACTTGTTAGTCCCACCCATTTTACATTGGGCGGCCTAGTTGCACTGTGCCCCGATACATGATTCCACACTAGTCAATGAGTCAGGATTTCTTTATTAGGCCATCCACTTCTTGTTGCAGGCTTGATCTTTCTCCTGTCTTACACTGCTCTGGATTGCATTGTGCATTCCCCACTAAGCCCAACCTCAATTTGCAGACTTGAATCTTTCCTAATTTTACAGGGTTATGTCCAGTCTCACCCTGAGGGAATGTGGCAGTACCTTTTATTCCTTCTGAGCAGTAAATACATTGAGCAAATGTAGGATGGGCCTGGTATTTCAGTGTACAATAAAGGAGCATATTTCCCTAGAAATCAGTTCTGGAAGCAACCTAATATCTGAAAGAGCAACAATAGGAGACAATAAATATTAGATTATAAATCATATGGAAAGTTTGTGATTTACTTAAATTTGTTTTAAATATACTAGTGCTAATGTTATTCCTTCCAGTCAAAAATCACATAGTCTCATTTATTACATGTTCATGCTATTGCCTCATATACATTTCCCTGGTACTTTCGCAATGCATCGTCAGTAGCCAGGGCTTTCAGTAGATTTACGCTGCACTATTCAGCTTCATTCAACTCTTTCATGAAGAAGCAAGTTCATGAAAACTATCCACGCTAAAGACATACAGGATTTCCCCAGATGGAGTAAATTCTAAGCACCTTATCAGATGTAGCAATCCTATGCCCCTGGAAACTGGCTCAAGCTTTATAAAACCACAAAAATAAAAATATAAATACTGCTGTTCAGCTTTATTTTTCAGTGCTTTCCTAAGAAAGGGTCAAATTCGCAGACAGTTAATATAATCTTCCCAGGATTGCAAGGATCTGGGCCAGTGGAAAAACTGATGTCAGAATCAAAGGTTTCCTGGCTTAAACAGCTTAGCAAGAGGACAACTTCTTCAAAGTTCAGTTATCTCCAGCTAGTGATCATTGAGTCCCCATATGAGTGACAACCTAGTATTACCCACAATGTTTATTTACCACTTCTTAAGGCTGGATTTCCTTTTAGGTATTCAGGCCTGTACTTGGCTCACCTTGGTCTGCCAAGGCACTGTTTGAGGTGCTAGTCCCTGAGCCTGGTGGATAAAGGTTCTCAATGTGCCTAGAAAGCAGAAGATGCCAAGCTGGCCATGAACAGTCCCTCCCAGAGTGGCACTGGCACACACACACCAGTCGATGGCAAGTCTGATGTGTAGGTCATCATTCATCTGGTGCCTTCGGCAGGATACCGTGGTGAGGAAGGGAGATCTAAGTGGCATATTGTTCTGCAAGAAGGCATTCCTAGATAGGGGTCTGAGTGAGAAATTCAGTTCATGAGAGGAGTAAGTAGTAGATGGGGGAAGGGCTCATCTGGTCAGGTGGTTCTGGAAATAGCACCCAATCCGAGCTAGCCCACGGGGGCAAGAATCTGAGCTCGAGTCAGATGCATTCACCCGGAAGTCCACTGCTTACAGTCCTGTCTCAGCCAAGGGTCTTTTAAGCAGGCAGTGGGGGGTGGGGGTGGCTCACAGTTTGCACAATGTCGGTAGTTCCTAAGAGCTCTATCTAGTACCCAGATCTTCTTTTCCATGGATTTAATAAAACACAAATTGCATACTATAAAGAATGTGCAGTGCCATGAGTTGAACTGTTGCACGGTACACGGTGCTTCCCCGCCCTAAGTGCTGCCTTGGCCTGTCAACGAAACCAGAGCTGCTGAAGGTTGCTTCCTCCGGTGATGACTCACCAGGGCTGCTGAATCCCAAGCAGCAAGCAGGAGTGAAGGATGGCGAAAGCAAGACATCGCCGAGGCTCGCCATACACAGCACCGCCTGTTCTCATGGGCACGAGAGAACGGACAAAGATAAATAACTTCTCGCCCCTGTAGAATTGTTCACACCAAAGTCACGAGAATTTTTATTCCGTATTATCAAGGCAATTTGTATGAGCTCCGATTGCAAAATCAAATGTCGCGGAGAACTGGCAGTCTCGGTCACGACTGCGAGTTATTCATTCCTTTTTCGCAGCAGGATTGATTAATGAATTACCAGATCTTGCGTAAAATGACTTGGCCTGACTTTCAAACAGCCACCAATGTTGTCTTTCCTAGTCTCGTGACTGCCGTTAACGGGCTTCCAGGGGACTGAACATCCATTGATATTTCTTTTTTTACTGTGCTGGAATTCTTTCCACTTTCTAATTTTCTCCAAAACTAGTAGCCTGAGGCTGGCAGTTCGAGGAGATATAATCTTTTTTTTTTTTTTTTTTTAAAGTCATACTATTCAAATCATTGATGGCTGGTGCCCTTCGTTGCCAAAGCGGCTTGATTTATCACAGCCATCTATTCAGTGCAACAAAGACGAGAGGTGAGCGGGTGCCTCGCACAGTATGCAGAGCGGGAGCTGTGAACTTTGAAGGAAAGCCTCGAAGCTATTTGCAAAGTGCTCGTGCTCGGTGAATACTAAAAGCCGCCCGGGAAGTGGCGAGCCGGCACCGGCGAGGCCCCACGTTTATTCCTCACAGTCACCTAAATCACAGGACAGTAACATTTCTGGGATTATGGAAGCGGCTTGGGCAAGCTCCAATACCGGAGCAGGATCTGCGTTTTAAGACCCTTTTTATTATTAGCAATAGCCACTTACTTTCTGCTGCAGTGTACTTTCCGTGGAATTACAGCATTTACCAAAAAAAGATTAAAATTCTATTATGCAAATGATTGCAGCATGCTATTATGTTTACAAATTAGCATCAATGGCTCCACAGACAAATTAACTGTGGCATCTTCGTTACTGGGGGCTCCAGAATAGTTGGTATCTCCAAGAATCGCAGTCCCGCGAGGAGCAAGGGGCTGCGCGCGAGGAGCAAGGGGCTGCGCTTTTATCAGGGCGAGGAAGGAAGATAACAATTTAAAATTCTTGCTTTTATTGTGGCAGCGTTCAGCAGTGTGCCAAAAGGAGCTGAGAGTCCGAGGACTTGGAGCCAGCAGTACGTGGTCATTTCGATGAACCTGAAATGGATTGCGCTCTGTGATCACCCAGAACAGCCTGTTCACTCTGTATAAAATCCAAATTATAATACTATAAAATGCTTTAATATGTAGCAAGAGTTTAATCATAATGTGATTCTTCTAGAAGGCATAATCATATTGCAGCCAGCATGCAGGAGCATTGAGGTTGACAATAGGTATAACCAGGGATGTAAGGTAGCCCCCTGCAGGCCCTGTGACACAGGGAGCCAGACTCTTTATGGTGCCCCAATCAGCCCAAGGTCTGTGGATATAGGCTTGTGAGTTTGGCGTCTCAGGAGCCCCTCCCCAACAAGTTCTACAAGGGGGCATCTTATCATTTTGCATTAAACCGCTGTGTGCAGTGACACACATGTCTGTTGTGAGATCATAAAATTTAGTGACCATAAGTGAGCCACGAAGGATGTGGCTGGAGTTGCGATATGGTTATCTCTCTAGTCACGATGAGGTGACTACCAGGGATTATAGTACTGAGAATGCAGAATGAATGTGACTGGTCAAGGACTATAAATGGATAAAAGGCCCAAGAATGTTCTAAGAAGGACATGGCCATGGAAAGCAATGGAGCCAGAATGCAAAGCGTAGACTGGAATAGATGGAGTCTCCGCAGACAGAGAGAGGACAGACCAGCTAGGCCACAGTGGTGTTCCTCAGTTGACAAATTCTATGATATTGATCCTGACTTATTGGCTGGGTGAGACTGACCTATCCTGATATATGGGTGCCTTATCAACAAGAACATTCTGTGCATTCTGCCTTGGCTAGACAGACAGCTTTGAAGATTATCGGGCTTTGAAAAGTGTCTGGTCAGAGGCGTTGCTATGCACTTGTTTCAATGACTATTGTGGGCTGGGAGGTGGGCATGCCTCTGTCTGCTGCCCCCTGGTTCTCCACCCTTGGAGATGCAGGAGATCTTTCTTTTGGCCAGGCTTCAATGTACCCATTCACTGAAATGCACAGACTTGCAACCCTCCCTCCAGTTATGGGGTAGATATGAACTGTGATGTCACTTCATGAGCATTGAGTCACTAGTCTTAGTGAATGCCTCTCTGTGCTTTGTGATTTCTCTTACACCAGGTCCTGTCTAGTGCAGGGGTAAGCAAGGCCAGGCTAGACGCTAATGCAGGCTCACCTCTAAGAAAATTAGGCATGTGTCCACAGGAACTTAGTCCATTAACCATAGTGGGCCGATGTGTGGTCATACTGCTGCATTAAAGTCACAGCATGTAATCACATTTCTTCTTATTAGCAAGACAAAAGATACATATGATTCTAAACCTGCATTGTGCGTTATATCTTCTGTGCTTTCACTCAAATAATGGTCACACACAGGCTTATATTCACAGTGCACTGGGCTGCACAAGGGGCATCCTACTTGGGCCCACAAGACATCTCACGACTACTCCCGGAAGTGTTGCAAATTTATCAGGCTACCCTTCTTTCCCTTGCACAGGTTTTGCACATAGGCCTCCAGTACATATGTAGCATAGTTTGTGTGAAGTCACCAAACTTTGTGGCATCACAAATACGGTTCCCTGATCATTTTACGCAACAAAGTTGAAAGAAATAATGAGATCCAGAGTTTTTTAGGTCAGTGTGTTCATAGCTCTTTGATTCCTCTGTATTTAGTTGTACTCTGTGACTTGTAGTCCTAATTGTACTATAGGATAAACTGGACTAGAAGGGCCAAAATGCAGTGCAAAACCGTGACTGAATGAATTACTCAGACATGGACCTGGGAGACATGTGCGCTGAAGGTCTACCTTATGCTTCTAAGTAACTTGAAGAGCACTAACGTAATTTATCTTAAAAATGGGCGATTCGGTCAGTGATAGAAGTGAGCAGTGTTTCTTACAGTTTGTATTTAACATGTGTGGGTGGATCCGAGTAAGGCTGCATATTATATGTAATGAACACACCAATAAATAACTAACTCATATTTAATTCCTGAAAGTTTTGATTTCAAGGCTAGACACCATGTCAAGTGGCAGTGGACTTTTAAGTATAAATTAATTGAGCCAGTGGCAAACTGAATGGAAGTTATTGCATGAGCAATCATTCCAATGACATGCATGAATTTCATTTCTGTACTTAGAGCGAAGCTTATAGAAATAGTGGATTTGGTGGGTGGGACTCAAGCAGGTGAGCACAGTCTTGCATGTGTATTCTTTGAAGATTTTGGCGGGATGCACTGGCACAGTGACAGGCTGGTCTGTGCAGTGGCCAGATTTACACATGCTAGAGCTGTATTGGGATACAGGCCCAGGCCCCGGTTTGCAGTAGAAGTGACTGGTCTTGGCTCCCTGCCCAGTCACGCGCCTGCTTAGCCACATTCCTTCGCTCCACTTTCCATGAGGGTGGCCGGCCTCTCTTATGACCACCTTCAGTTTCAGCTGGTAGTTATTTTATTCCATTGAGCCTCGGGTGACTTGATAGTGCCAGTGGCCCTGACTCCACTCCCAGGCACATGATCGAGAAAGCGCAAGTGATCTCTCTGCGCGAGTCTGTGATGCAGACATTCCACTGAACCTGCCAGCATTTCACCTGAAACGGTCAAAGTTTAAAGTCCTGGGCGGCCGCTTTCCCAACACGGTGCAAGCATGAGCTGGCTGGCGCTTGTTCTTTGCAGAAGTGAGCCATAACTTTACATGCACAGTAGTCATGGGGTTGGTTTACTCAACTAAGCCTCACTGGGCACTAAAAGAAAGCCCTTTGAGGACATTCTGTTCGGAGCACAGACTTGTGTCTAACAGAAGCCTGTGCCAGCTGTCTGAGTGAACTGAGATTGCAGTGACTTGTAATTAAACATCAATCAGCCTCCTTCGTGAAGGTTATTGTGAATTAATGTTGGTCACAGCATGTTTCAGTGTACATCTGTGTTAGTGAGAGTCTAACATTTTAGAGTGGCATTCGGGCTTTTGCTGCATGCCACCATCCGAGGTACATATCATTGTTCAAGTGTCAGTTATGAACTCTCTCTCTCTTTCGAAACAACTTTTTGAGAAATCAGGAAAATTATGTGGCAGAGAGAGTAAATCCATAATTATGAGGCATACGCTGCAGCCACAGAATCGCCTTAATACCCCGAACCTCACCATTGCCCGTTCGTTAAATTTTTTATTAACAGTGAATTCAGGAAAGGTAAACGAGTGTGAACATTCTAATTCCAGTAAGTGCCTATTAACAGTACTTTGAAGAAAACATCTTTTTCAGCTAACTGTCCCCAAATCAGCATGTAATATAAAAAATGCATAACGGGTGGCAGGTTTAAAATAGTCATATATTGCTGTCTTGGAGCTATTGTGACATTTACAAATTCACAAATCACCTGGGGACCGATGTACAAAGGTCAGATTTTGCATCTCGGAAATTGCAAGATTTAGGTGCTCGCACTTTGCGAGTCACAACACCTGATGTACAACAGTGTCTCAGTTAGCGATTCCCAAATGGTTTGCAAGAGACTTGCCTCATTAATATTCATGAGGCAGGTCTCAAATTGCGATCCATTTGGGAAAGGCCACACTCACAGGGTTGGTGGCCTGCTAAGGTCTGCAGACCACCATGTCTGTGACTGCTTTTTAAATAAAGCAGTTCTTTTTATAAAAAGGTCCTCAGTTGATTCACAAATACTGGGCAATATACCTGGGTATTGTGATATTGCATGTGGTAAACCTGCTGATGTTAGAGTTTCCATCAAAGTAGTGATTTTCGTTTTGGGTTGTATGGATTTCTAGAGGTGATAGTGTTTGATGACAGATAGTCAAGACTAAAGAATCTATGGCTTTCTGTATGCTGCAAAAAACTTGAGGCTGATGTGGGCTGCTAGTAAAAAGCAGTGCAAGTCAGTGAAATTGTAGGGTGGCATGGTTATATTTTCTGTGACCACTGACCAGTTGGATGGCAATGTGAAGAGTAGTATTCGAGGGGAGGGCTGCTATCAGGACAGATAATCCAACAGTATGCTCCCTCTATCACTCTAGAGAAGCATAACAGATTGACCAGAAGTGTCGAAGTTAGCTATAGTAAGTAGGAGTTTCATTGTTAAAGCTCTCTAGGGGACATGGATTTTGAATGAAAGGTCTGCTCTTATGTTGAAGAGTAGGGATTTCAAAGAATATGTGCGTTTGAGGTTGAAACTCTCTCAGATCCGGTCTGATAACTCAGATTGACTTTGGTTTTTATGGGTTCTTCCATGGAGGAGAATATTTTCATTTTTTAGTGTATACAGAAGACTTGAATGATCCTGAGGTAGAGGCTTAGGGAGTCATTTCAGAAGCTGAGGGTATCCTTTTGTGAGATGAGGTGTGATTAATGGACTGAGATAAAGAAAGTACTGTTTTCAATCAGTGTAGAGGAGGAACGGTTACTCCTCACACCAGATATCACAAAGAGGTTTCCAACCCACAGGAAAATATATCCTTGGATCTTCTTTGCCTTTCAGTGGCAACCTTTTATTCATTATGTTAATGAAATCTCTGGTAGTGCACACTGAAAAATGATATGCATTCAAGTTATTGTTTCCCATTTTTACAATCTCCTTACATCACAAAGATCTTCACAAAGCCAATCTTCATCTCGCTTGTCAGTTGCAGTTTCTTCTGTCTAAGGTTGAAACCATCATTGAAACCATTCCTCTTATTTCCCGCTTCCATGGTTATATGTTTTTATATGTCCTGGGTTCAGAAACATGCAAACCATTCAAACTAGTATCTTTTCTCCAATGGTGATTTTCTCTGGCCAAAAATTGATTTTCAACTGCCCTTAACTCTTTTCTACTGATTTCCTGGAAATAACAATTCATTCATTCATTCACATATCTGCACTCAAAACACAAATATGATGTCTTACTTTCTGAATCTCTTAAATTCTGTCAGTCATTCTGCACTGGTTCCCACAGAGATACAGGTAACACTAAACAGTTCGTAGAGTTTTCCTCAACAGATTGAGACACTCCCACACATTGCACATCCTTGCTCTTCTTTTCCTGTCCTTATACCTTAAAGTATTTTATCCTTTCTCAAACATTTGTACCCATAAATGCTATCATGCTGGATCATTAGATACAGAGTTATGAACTCACAGGCCAAAAGATAGATAAACAACTGGGTGGATGAATGGATGGATGGATGGATAACCAGATAGATAGATAGATAGATAGGGTCAGAAATGGGGTCTCTAGTTGGCAGTGGTTTGCACCCTGTCCAATTAGGGACCCTCAATGTAGTCAGGGTAAGGGAGTCACACAGCTATGATAACCCCCTGCTCACTCCCTTGGTAGTTGGCTCAATCAGTTAGGTTTATCTCAGAGGCAACGTGTAACATATTTGTACACACACACACACACACACACACACACACAAACACAGAGACACTAATACACTACAAAAGGACTCCACATCAGCTTAGGAAAATAGCCAATATTTATCTGAATAAAACAAGACCAAAACAACAAACATCCAACATACACAAGTCAAGATATCACTTTTTAAAACTTTAAGCAAGCCTTAATCCATAGGAATCAATGGATGCATCTCTTTAGCACAAGGTAAACAGGATGCGTCAAAAACAAAAATTATGTGAGCCGCAGGGGAGGAGAGGTGCCGGAAAAGCAAAGCGATGCATCTGTTTCTTACTGCGCAAGGGAGGTGATGCCTCGATTCGTTCCTCGCAGGTAAGACGATTCATCAGTTCCATACTGGCAGGGGAGGTGATGTGTCGATTCTTTCCTCACATGAAAGGCAATGCGTCGATTTTGCGGACACACAGCTTTGGTTTCTTACTGCAGCATGGGGTTGGTGAGAAATTGGCACCCAGGGATGATGCATGGAAAATCCAGATGTGCTGTGTTGATGGCACCACAGTTAAACAGTTCTGCAGTCCTGAGACAGGTGCTGCACCAATTCTTCTGGCACGTTGATGCATGGATTTTCTCCTTCAGCTGATTAGCTTGCACTTCTAGGGGCCCAGGGACTGAAGTTCGCACCACTTGTCAGGACTCCCAGCAGAAGAGCCCAGGCACTGGCAGATGAAGTATTTGATGTCCCTGAGACTTCTTAACAGGAGGCCAGCCAGCCCAAGCCCTTGGAGAACCTTTGGAAGCTGGATGTAGAAATACAAGTCCAGTCCTTTCACTCCCAGAACAGAAGCAGCAACGAATCAGGCCAGCACAACAAAGCAACAGGCAGAGTGGTAGTACCTCCTACAACATCCATCTCTTCTTTCTGGCAGAATTTCCTCAGTTAAGAAGGATTCTAAATATGTGGTGTTAGAGGTCCAGTTGTTATACCCATTTCTGTCTTTGAAGTAGGCAAACTTTGTAGTGCACAAGACCCTGCCTTTCCCTGAGCTTGCCCCAGACACATTCCAGGGGGTTGGAGACTACCTTATGTGAGGACAGTCACAGCTCTGTTCAAGTGTCAGCTTCTCCCACCACTCTAGCTCAGGAAGACCCATCAGCCTGGTGATGGGCCATTAGGATATGCAAGGCACACCTCTGCTCTCTTTGTGTGACCGTCTAGAGTGAATGTACAAACAGCCCAACTTTCATCCTGACCCAGATGTGTATTCAGCAGACAGGCAGAGGCATGGAGCTGTTAAGCAAGAAAACGCCTACTTTCTAAAAGTGGCATTTTCAAACTTGCAATTCAAAAAATTAACTTCACCAAAGGAGATATTGTTACATTTTGATTTTAGAGACCCCAAACACCACATCTCTATCTGCTCCCAATTGGAAATTACACTTACAAGATATTTCAAGGCAATGCCATGTTACCTTAATGGAGAGATAGGTTTTGCAGTAGTGAAAATTGAAATAAGCAGTAGTTCACTATCAGGACATGTAAAATGCTTTGCATGTCCTACCTTTTAAATAGGGCTACCTTGGGCCTACTTTAGGGGGTAAGCTTCAGGTATTAAAAAGGAAGGTTTGGGCCTGCAAGTGGTTGCACTTGCCAGGTCAAATTTGAAGTTTAAAGATGCACATACAGGCATTGAAGTGGCAGGCCTGAGACCTGTTTGCAGGCCTACTCACGTGGGTGCCACAATCAGTGTTGCAGACCAACTAGTAGCGTTTGATGTACAGGCCCTGGGCACACTTGGTGCACTATACTAGAGACTTACTAATAAAATCAGATATGCCAATCATGGAGAAACCAAACATCACTACTTTTTAGACACTTTAGCACATGCCCAGACTCCTAAAGCCAACAAAACAGGTCAGAAAAAATAGGAGAAAGAAGGCAAAAAGTTTGGAGATAACCGTCCAAAAAGGGCCAGGTCCAATAGGTAGGTAGGTAGATAGATAGATAGATAGATAGATAGATAGATAGATAGATAGATAGACGGGTTGGTGGGAGAATGTGTGAATAGGGATGCAGCTGACTGAAGGTGATAGGAAAACAGACAGACTACTGTGGACACAGACTACCTCATTACGAGTGGACTCTTAATCCTGATGGGGCAGTTACTAGCCCCATTGGAGGTATATTTTTTTCACTTTTACACAGAGATTTCGTCTGGTGAGAGCAGCCAAAACCTGCATGTGAATGTCCCTGGATCTGGTTTCCTGGTAATTTCTTGTTTCATAGTGGGCTCTTAAATTTCAACTCATAATAGGCTGCATTACCCCACCTGCCCCCCCGACCAATGTCATAGGTACCTCCAGTATTGGTAACTCCAGGACTCTAGGGCTGGGGAAAAACCAGCCCACCGTCCGAGCCACTCATAATGAGGGTGCTTATTGCTGATTGCTTTTTTAGTACTGCACATTCATGCTTCTTAGTGTATAGGTAGGATGGTTAATACAAACCTGCCATTTGCAGAATAACACGATTATTGTTGGTCTAATGATTGAGATGTAGTTAGCATGCATCATTGACAATATGGAAACATGCTATTGGACTGCACATGGGGACAAGTGGTAGATGGTTACTTACATGTCATTGATGTTTCTGTATTCTGCAGAATCCTGAACAGCACATAAGGCGGTAACAGGAGCCTTAAATATTGCAGTACCAAGGCATCTCCAGTGATGTCGGCGGGATTACAGCAAGCTTCATTTTCTTAAGAGAAAATGGTCGGTCAGTAATCAAACAGGATGATACTTTAAAGACTGGTGGCTCTTTTGAAGATCCACTTTGCATAATAGAAGAGCATTCATGGCATCTGAATCATGCAGGGCACTGATGAAGGATCTAAGTCACAGGCTCACGAACATGAATGCTGTGACATACAGGAGCCAAAAGGTCTTTCATTTTGTGCATCGCAGACTAATTTAAAAGCCAGTTGCTGTCTCCTTCAAGAATGCCACCAGAATCTCCTTATTTACTCTCCCCAAAATAGAATTATAAGCTCTCTGTTTGAAACATCATATTCCCGCTTCCGTAGCTTCAGTCTCCTGATCTTTTCCTCAAAAGATTCATAGCTGTTAATTAGTTTTGTCGAACCTTCCCGCAAACGGGTTGTTGTAAGAAGCAAAACGATTTGATACCAGCGTTTATAACTCCCATCTTCAAGGAGTGTTGTTGGGACAGTGATAATGCCAGCGTTGGCCATCTTGGAACCCCAAGGGTCTCCTTGATCAGTTTACTTGATTTGGTAGCAAGGCTCCAGGTTTATTTGAATGGTGATTAGGATGCGGCAGAGACGAGATATGTGGCAGTTGTTCTATTGACATGCATTTCACAATTAATGATTAACAAATATTCAATTGGACAAGAGAGACTAAGAGATATATTGAAATATGGACAAACATATCAGTAAAAACATCCAAATAGTGATCTATAGAATATCAGATTTAGTTTAAGGGAACTTTGCAGAGTTGAGTTGTGTGGGGGCAATATGCATTTACTCATGTCATTAAAGAGTATCCTGGACCGGTGAGAGGAGCTATGAAGGTGAATAGCAGTTATCCATCATAAATAAAGTCTGCTCCTGTGAAGAGCAGGGGTAGATTTCCTCCAGTTTTATGGAACAAATAGTAAACGGTATGACCTCTTCAGTCTTAAATGTACCCTTCTATGAAATGAAGTTAAGCGTAGGATCAGTGCGGCTGAATTATGCTTTTTGGGTATCTGGTGGTATTTTGGGGTAGACATGCCTGTGCCTGACAGGTAGCTAGTAGCTAGGTTTTATGTCAGCATCACTCATTAATGGTTTCTAAACTTTAAAATTCATTAGACCTGAGTACAAGCTTGTTTTTGGTCTATGATGTGGATTTTACATTGTAGGCTAGGGCAATCTGGGTACGAATATATTGAGTTGGTATCCAGTGGCATATACATTATACAGAGAGCTATATGTCATGTGTATGATTCCCATTTATATTGGACCGCCTACGATGAAATGTAGGTCCCCATGGAATGTCATAAGTATTTAGCAAACTACTAGATGAAAATCTGTGTATAATACAAGATTAATATATATATCTTAATTCACAGAGGATAATTTGGCAAATATTGTATACGCCCACAGTCATATATTTGCATATTGAAGTGGGGACATAGCTATAATTGATGAGATATTGAAGATTCCGACTGTTTCTTCATTTCATTAAACAATTTCATATTGCAATCCTGTGCCACCTAAACTATTAGGATGCCTCTCATAGGACTCAGGTTGTTAACTACTTTAGGCCCTAAGAATATGGAAAGATTAAAATCTGTGAACACACATATAGCGAGCTAGTTTTTTCGAATCCTGGGTGCAGACATGCAGCTGCAGGTAGGGAGTCTGCTGGCACAGCTACAATTTGCAGCATTTTCACTGCTGCTTATAAATTTGGCAGCACTGTGTTATGTTGTGTTGGGGGACCTGGAGCCTTTTATTTTTATTAAAACATAGGAAACTGAGCCATTCTCGAGCGTGGTGCATATGTTTAAGTACCCTGCTTGTAGTTTTTCAAGTAAGGGTTCATTGTTCAGATGCTTCTATTGCTCGGTTAGCAGGCTAGTTTTTCAGACACACTGCCCTTCTTAGAGCAGCCTTGGTGTGTATGTGCAGCGGGCTCACACAAGGCAAGCCCATCTGCGCCCGTCCGTGCCCAAACAGGTCCAGGGGCCATGAACCCTGCATCTTTTGGAGCAGATGTAAAGGCATACTCCACTGACCGATTGAGGGCACTTCACCCCGTCTGCTTAGAGATTTGGCAAATGTCCTTGGACCTGCAGACCAGCTCTCAAAACTGTACCTTTTACAAATTTGAGCTCAGCCCCTATGGTAAACATGGGTATTCAGTTACTGGAAATGTCACTTATACTCAGACATCAGGGAGCAAAGAAGCTCCCACCTCTGACACCATGCTGGGAAGCAGATTTTGCTTCTTCAATATAGTCGCTCCCTACCATGCCACCAACAGTCCTTATTTTGTTTTCGGTTGGACCATGCTCCTGGTGCCGTGCTTCTAAAAGATTCAGAGAGAACAAGGTGATGGAAGGAATGCTTGGATTAATCTCAGCCACTGGCAATCACTCGGGCCACATCCCAATACATAATTGTTTTGCTCACCATGCCACCCCAGTTTGGACCCAGCCATATGCAAATCAGTCTTGACCCTGCTCCCTATGGGAAGAGTCCAATCTGAATTGCCAGGTCAGGTCCTCCCTGGACCAGAAACAAGCACCCTGGGACCAGTTTCAGGGTATCACCCCCTCATCAGCCAGACTAGCTTGAATCCAGTGGCACAGTGAGCCCAGGACCCACATCTGGAGATACCCAGCATCTTTAGGGGGGGTGAATGTGAAAACAACGAGATGATGGATGGAATTAATCTCAGCAACTGGCAATCAGTCAGGGCAACATTCCAATCCATCGTTCTTGGCCCACCATGCCACCTAAGTTTCGACCCAGCTATAGGCAAATCAGTGTTGACCCTGATCCCTATGGAAACATAACATTAACATGGTTCCATGAAGCACCCTTAACTGATATCGCAGCACTGCCCAAAAATGATTCCATTGTTTGAAGAGATAGGCAGCACAAATCAGGAGGTAGGATAACTATTGTTTTCAAGGACAAATATAAATGTAAAATACAGGAGCTATTGATTTCTGCCTGCAAATCTTTGTTCTTTTTCACTTGGCCTGCCGTCAACTTTACAGTATCCATCACCTTAATCTGTTGGCCTCCTGGACAGGGAGCTGGTGCGCCTTGGTTCCTAACTTACTTTCACCACATGTTCTCAGATGTGCTAATTTCACAGCGCTAGGGGATCTAAACATTCTTTTAGAAGATGCCTTGTGTAGCCCTGACCAGGCCCTTCTAGAGGATCTTAAGGTTCTAAATTTGGATTGAATCAATTCCCTATTTACACACCACACACAAGGCAGGTTACCTCTTAGAGCCTATCTTTTACAAATATAAAACATTTTTACATTGACTCCCCTCTGCTGCTACTCTGGTCGGACCATTTCACAGTACCTTTTTCCATCCAGACCCATCCCACCCCATCTACAGTGGTGGGTGGACCCAGGTCATGACTACAAACTGGTCAAAGCAAGATGTCCAGTCCCTCAATGTCCAGCTGAGGAACACAGCACCTTGCCTGCGCAAGTGGCTGACTTAGATCATCACATGGTAGACAACTGGATTTGGGACTCGCTGGATGCAGTTCTTTCAGCAAAACTCAATCGCCTTTTAGACTTCACCACTTTGCCCCATAATTTACTGAAGCTTTACCGATAGAGAAGAAGAGTTGTAAGGGCCTGGAGAGGTCCCGGACAAGGAGAAAAAAGGTTAAGTATAAAATAGCATTAACAAGTTACCATGGGGTGTGTAGAGCTGGTCTGGCCTCCTTTCATGCAGACAAAATTTTTACAGCCCAAAACTGCCATAATACCTTTTTTAGAGTATTTAGGGAACTCTCTGATCCAAGCATTTTATGTCCATCACTTGTACTGTCCCAGTCAGCGAGCACATTTCTTTGACAAAAAGATGTTGGATATCCAGCATTCTTTAACGACCACTCAGATGGAAGTGTCTCAGGCGATTAATTGCTCTCCCAGTATTAGCTCATGGTTGCCTTTCTCTACCAAAGATGTTAATATCTCGAAGCACAAGGGCATCAGAACTTGGACTCATGGAAGTAAAGTTAAACTGGCACTTATGGGAAGCCGTTCCCTCCCTCTCTCTCTCTCTCTCTCTCTCTCTCTCTCTCTCTCTCTCTCTCTCTATATATATATATATATATATATATATATATATATATATATATATATATATATATATATATATATATATATATATATATATATATATATATATGTATTCTATGTTGTTGGTGGCACAATACTGTGGTATCTAATGCAACACTGAAACTCTGATAATTTATTGAAACATTGGCATGGAAGTAGACAATGAGACCTTCTGAAAATATCACAGTGGAAACATTTCCGTGTGTCCTTTGGGAAAGCTCCCATCTATAACCTAAATTTTACATCCTCTCATATCTTCAGCTTAGTGGGAACTAAATGACAATGGCTTTTTTGCTCTGCTGGCATTTACAAGCCTCAGGGATGAAAGAGTCCATTCTTCAGCGTCTTGGTTCTAAACCCTTTATGTCAGCACTTGGGGGAGATTGTATCAAGTACTGTGCCTTATTTGTGCCTCTTATATCAATAGTTAAGAGAAAACACTGATGTAACAGCTTCACCCCAAAAGTAAATGTGAGAGGCCTGTTTTATTCTTATGCCCTCTGTTCTTTATTGAACAAAAAAGGATTGTCATAGGCAAGTAGGATTTTCTGTTCCACGTTGTGCCTTAGCTGGAGATGATATAAAGGTACCAAGTCACCTAGTGTGAGCACTTGTGTTTGCAGCCTACAAAGACTCTGCTGCTTGCTTGTCCATACAGAAAATTTGCAGGTGTACATGATAGGGAAAGGTTGCAATGAAGCTGCCCTTTTTTAATCAAGCGAAGCAGTGGCAAGTGAAGACATGAAGGGCTATATGTAAAACGCTTTCAAAATGTACTGCTTCACAAAACCCCCACTTCTCTCTTATCCATGAGGCTAAAAATGATGGAAGATGCTTCACAAGGTATTGTCAGTGCTTTAACATCAGTAGCGGAGTATTTTCCCTTCTGCTTTCCTTAAATAGTGTTACATAGTAGAGAACAACTATTGGTGTGTATTTTAGAAATGCCTTGGAGAAATTGCTATGCCAGCTTATAAGTTTTATATTCAGAAGTACAGTGGACATCAGAGAAAGAGAAAATTGCTTTTATGATTGCCAAAACATCAAGGGCCAGATGTATCAAAGGGTTTTACCCATTCTGTGTCTATGGGAAAATGCTTTAGTACATATGGCCCTAAGTAAATAGTTAATTTTTCATTTCAGCTGTCTGTAAGATTGGTGTTTGTTTCCATATAGATATCTAATAATAAGGGCAAGGACTGAACTAGCAAGGTGGCAAATGTAGGAGTGCAAATAACCAGGGTGAACATATTGTACCACAAATATAGGCATAAAATTGCATATCTCGTTCCTTGCACTGTACCAGTCTTTCCTATCCTTCCAGCTCCTACCCCCTCCACCTACTGGTCCTAAACTAACTAACACCATAACATCTTACCAGACCTTTCTAGACTCATCTGAGTGGATGATACAGCCACCAAGACTTCACAACTGTAAAACCATAAATGTGTAACTGATCTTTATATGAGTTCCTACCAGAGGTTAGCCAATTGAAATGTTCGCTGCAAGTCAGATTTAAATTATTGGCCAGTTTTCAGTTTGTGGAGAACATCCTTCTAAAGAGATCAGTCTAATTGGATCAGTAGTACAACATTATTATCAATGTCAATTTTCAGTGAGTACACACTGTTGTATCTACAGCTCACAAGCAGATGTTATTTTCAATATTGATATTTTTTTTAAAAGCCTTATTCGAGCTTACCCATGTATAGTTCTCAATATTGCCTTCTAGCCAAGAAGCCTGTAGACAATGGAAGGATCCTTGAAGCCATTTTTTCAAAAATGGTGGCACAGGTTCACCATTTGTCTAAGCGCCTCCAACATGATGATGAAAACCAACCATTTTAAAATATCTTACACTGCGTTCTCATATAAATAGTTTTAGGCCCCTCGTCCAATTTGTTATTACATTTCTTCTGAATGTTCTTTGTAATATAATAATGTACAACAGAGCATTGTGAAAGAAGGGACTTACAATCGAGTGTAAACAAATTATGGTTGGTCAGATTGATCAGAGGCAAGATTAGACTGTTGTTAGCATAAGGGTATATAGAGGGAGGCATGCAGATGTAGCATGAAAGGTATTAGAGAGAGACTTGCAGATAACAATCAGTACGGAAGGTGAAGCCATTATAAGAAGGAGTGTGAGAGGTGTATAATATTTGGCTGAGGGACGAGCCAGTGTCAGGGATAAAAGTCATCAGATTGTTATGGGGCCAATGTTGGGTGGTTCTGGTACATTTCATTAGACTAACCAAATTTTCGAGGGAACGGTCTTTCATCAATGTAGCCCTATCCAGTAATTTTATATTTGCATTTACATGGGAATGTAATAAGGTTTGTTTTGTGCTTTGGCCATGAAATATATAGTACTTTTGTGCAACACCATCTAAAAAGTGGCTCGCCAACGTTCCTTGTAACACATTATTGTAAGCCAGTGAGACTTATTAAGTGAATCGTGGTAACTACTACTCCTCCCTAATCTACTAGTTGCATTATATCCTATGTATGTATGATTTATATTTTTAGGGATTTCCACGTGGTGATAATAATTCTCTAGTGGAAATTGCATTTAGTAAGGAGATTACCTTACCAATGTGTTTTCCAAGCGTTTGATAAAAATTCCACCTTCCTCCAACTAAGGCCTTTTAAGTAGATTTTGATTTGCCTCTCGCTAAAAATCGTCTGCAATCAAATTTGACTTCAGGACTCCATTTTAATCAGATAATCACCCTTTCTTTCTTTATTATGACAACTTTTCAGTCCTTGTGCCTTGTTCGTGGCCCATGATAATACCATTCGGGTGTAGCACTGGGCAGGACTAGGGCAGACTTTCCAACTCACAGGCTTCTACCGTGTGTCACTCGATTTTGGCTCCCTCCACACGGTCACAAGATGAGGAGCCGAAATCACATTGTGAAAGAGAAAACAAGCTGAAAACCACTGTAAAAAGTGGGTTTCCAGCTCGTTTTCGGAGGCTGTGAGCAGCCGATGTCCATAAAAGGTGTGAAGACACCCAATGACATTGGCTTAGTGAAGGACAGGGTGTCTCTAAGGTAGCACTTGACACTAGGCCCCCAGCCACTCAAAGGCTCTGCCTCCTCTTCACACTGTGAAAATATTTTGTCAATTGGCAGGTATGATAGTGGGGGGGGGAGGGGTTAGGGGGCTAGTGGAGTGGAGGGGTGGGTTCAAGCTGGTGTTTGTGGCTCTATCAGAATTCTAACTGAAGCATACATTTTGCTGCCTACATTTCTTGCTTGCACGATTTGGGACAGGTAAATCCTACTGCAAATTGTGCAGAAGAACTGTACAAAATAGAAGATTGCTGACATTGGAAAAGTTAAAAAGAACAGGCAGCATTAGCACGTTATGCCCTACTGAAATATGCAACTCAGAATGATGTGCAAATTTCGCACCCCGTAGTGTAAGCGCACACAGGAGAATAGCTTGGTCAGCATGTTTGGAGGGGTGTGAGCTTCAGATTTTCCGAACAATCACTCTGGAATATCATAGTAAAATACATACATGAGAAACAGGGCATATGAGGGCTTAAGGGGCGGTGGAAATGGAAAGCAGTGTGGATTATTAGAGGTACTTAAAACACAATCATTTCTAAATTAACCTATTTTTTTAAACTTCTTAACGGAGGAGGGAGAGGATGTGTGCGTATGTTTTTGTCTGTGTGTGCATGCAAAAATCCCTAGTGAAATCCGACAAACACCTCACCATACTGGACTGAAAGCACCTGTACCCAACAATTTGCTAAGGAATACATTTATTAGAGGGTTGTAACCAGTGTTTAATTTGTAAATAAGGTGCCCAAGGCCCTCCTCTTAAACATGCGGCTGCTGCAATTAAATGTGCAAACATAAAATACTAAGGCAGCGTAATCCTGAAGCCATCTTGGGCCTCTTTAATCCATTTACAGCCACTCCCTTCCCCTTCAGCTCACTCCTGCAGCTTTCTGCTTTCTCCCATTGTGACAGTTTTTTGTTTTTCTCTTCCTCCGTCTTTCCCATATGTGTCTTTTACTCGCAGTAAATGCTTGAGGCAGAAAAATAAGTGCCAGCCCTCAAAAATACGTGCCGGAAACAAAAAGCACAAATTAAGCACTGGTTGTAATACCCCAAACAGTAACAACCTCCCCTGAAGCAACGCTCCCGAGCGCACATACCACTCGGAATAGAGGGGCACCTGTAATGAGGCTCACTGAGTTTGGCTTTGCTGCCTGGTCTCTGAGACATCCAAGAATAGTTATGTCTGAGGCCTGCAACTTTTTTTAGCAGCGTGCTTTTGTGTTTTTTCGTTGATTTTACTTTACCTTCTCCCAGTAGAATCTTTTTTTTTCAAACTTCCCACGTGGAGAGAGCTTCATTGGTTTAAAAAGACGCGTTCTGTCGCAATAAAAACGTTCCTATAAATACAAAATGCACGTAGCAGGCAGAATACACTTCAACTCAAACAGTACCAAACATGGAAGCATATGGCAGTTATCAGTATTCACAGAGAGAACAAGTTGGGAAGCCCGGAAGATAATTCTCTAGTGGTTGCTATTTTTAGCCCTAGGGTAAGCTCCTGTAAGAGCCTTTCAATGGCGCATCCTTTTAACCTGGTCTAACAATCTAAGCAAATAAGCTGTCTGATTTCTATTGTGCAAAATGGGTAGAAAGATTTCTTTTTCAGAAAACAGAACAGCTCGTCTCAGAAAACAGAGCAGCCCGCCTCAGCGACCCCTCGTATATTAACTTCACTCATGTGTATGCAAATATTCAAGGGGTTGTGCCGGAGGGCTGAAGCTCATTTCATATTTTTGCTGTGAAGCCTTTAATAGCAGATGGCTTTCTAGTCTCAATGCAGTGCGAACTGGCATGAGAATAACATAGATAAAGGTAATTTTTTTTAACTTGAGTGAATTTTTGGGGGATTTCCATGAAACAGCACTGATGAATCCAGGGTGGCATACAGACATGTGTTCAGTCTTTTGAAATAAAGGGTGGATGCATTTGTTCTTTAAACATCAGGGGTTTTGTATGAGAAAATGACAATTTCCACAGCCTCTTAATCCTGGGCAATTGCATACTGCATTTCCAGTTACTTTGAAACCTGATATGCAGCACTATATGTGTATGTATTGTTCGTTCTTTCATTGCCAAAATACCTGTTTTGTGGCCCCAACACAAACAAAAAATAACGGCCCTATGTCATCCGCCTCTTCAGTATACAAAATACTGCTTTATTACTGTATAAACACGAGATCTTCCCAGCCACTCCCAACACAATACATAGCAGCGGTTTCAGTGAAGAGCTGGGGATGTCCTCTCACTGTTCTTAGTTCGACAAATCACCGCCAGCATTAACATGCCCGACCACTGTATTCATTCAACTGCTATCTATCTATGCGCTATGCAGACCTTTGGATGTACTGATGTTGTTTCACAAATATTTAATACAATTGTGTGGGTCAAAATATGGGGCCTGTCATGTTAATAGCACATGTAAGGGGTGATTGATAGCGAGAGAAATACAAACTCACTTTAAAAAAGATATTTGAGAGCACCCTTCGAAACAATACGGGTATTTATCATGAACTAAATCATACTTTCGCGATTGTGAGATTTACACCAAGGCACAGGCAACAAGGAGTTGTTTTGCTACTCTCCTGAGTAGTGACCTGTTTCCTATACTTAGACATCGCTTACTGCGCAGGCCCCCAAATAATCTGTTCTTAATGTTATATGTGTTTAGAAGGACCGTGTTGTGATTCATTTGGGAAAGTATTGCTGTGTAATAAAGTGAGGGTGGGATGATACTACTTATCAGATTGAGTTGAATCTCAGAAAATGTACAACTGTGTGATCTTAGGGGGCTTCACATATGATTGCAGTGTAAAATACACCCTGCTGCTAATAGCTTTACATTTACGTGACTCTCCTCAGGCCCAGTTTACAAAACTATTAATATGAGTAGTGATGTCTCACTCCTGTCTTGAAATGAGTTTTCTCTAAATATCCAGACCTGATTCACTAAACATTTTCTGTGAATATGTGTGTCATACTATGTGCTTAACAACAACGTAGTTATGATATTCCAAGAGTAAAATATGATTACTAATTAAAAAAAGTTTGTGACTCAAAAGCTCTTTTCCTTCTGTACACATGTCGTACTCTTGGAAGTTGATGACTGCTGCACAAGTAATCCTGGAATAAAACACAACTAATTACAGAAAATGTTCTGAAAATCAGGGCCTGAATATTCAGATGCAATGCATATTTAATATAGGAGTTACATGCACCTACTCTTAGAAAAGGCTTTGAGAATGAGGTCCCTGGTGTTTTATCTACGCATATAGACATTTGAAAAACTGAAAATCTTCCTATATATTGTAATTCATGACTTCCTGCATGTCTGTATTCCAAGTGTCCCTTGTACCATTGGGTTGGTTGTTAATCAGCAAGTGTTTATTTATTGTATTTGTGATTTGATGATGTTCATATCATTATCCTAGTTGCAATGCAACAGAGCATTGTGGAAGAAGGGGTTTACAAACGAGTGTAAGGAAAGGATGGGAGGTCAGAGGGACCAGAGCTAAGATGGAATTATTAAATTAAGGGGTAAATAGAGGGGGCATGCAGATGTAGCATGAAGGGTATTAGGGAGAAGCTTGTAGATAACAGTATGTAGTGAAAGTGAAGCGATTATAGAAGAAGGAGTGTGAGAGGTGTATAATATTTGGCTGTAAGAAGAGCCAGTGGTAGGGATAACTGGTATCTATGTTTCACTTGAATGGTCACCTCTACTTCTCCTTTTACCTCAAGATTTGTTTTTGTTTTTAAAAGTCATTAGTTCACAGATTGTTTGTAAATATGTTTCTACATTTACAAAAAGATATTTTCAAACGTGGCTTCATTTACTAATGGTTCTCTCCTCATGTGGCCCCAAAGGTTTCAGCTTAAATAAGTGGTCGTGAGCTTCCTTGATGCAGTGCAAGGCTGCACTGCCTCACTGCTTCTCGGGAACTGCTGGTTTGTCTTTGAGAAGCATTCCCACCTAGCTTCACTCCTTTCTCCTTTCCCCCTTCTTAATCTTGCACTTGCTATCTCAAGGGAATAAGTGCCAGAGGAACATATATTCATTGATTTGGGGGCTCCCCATCTTACCTGCGAAGGGACATTTACAGTTGAATGTGTCGTTGCTTAGGTCTTCTGTCAAACCATCTATAAAGCCAGTGTTCAAGGTCTTAATACCAAATTACAGCCTGTCCTCCATAACTCTTCTTTAACTTTAGATCTTTCAGGATATGGAGAGGTCACACTTGAGAAAGCCCATCTGGGTTCCATTTCGGCTTCCACCTTAATCATCATAAAGTGCTTATCCCAAATTCCACTTAAATACAAAGAACACTAATGCTTACTGTTCAGAGACATTTATTTTACATTGTATACCAGGACTCTGTTTATGATTTAACCCCAACGTTGCCCATTGAGACATGACTGTTTAATGTGATGACCCTACATATATGGGTCAGTGCTTAAGAAACAAAGGAAGAAAATGTAGTAATGAAATATTGAAGATTCTAAGTGGTCAACAATTAATTGGAAAATGTTATGGTGCATTGTGTCCTGTTATATGACATTCAATAACTGATTTTCCTGCCTGGAAGTTATTTTCTTTTACCCCATAGTACGTTTTTCATGTGCATTGAAGGTATGAAAGTATTTTTCTGCTTTCTTTGTATTTAAGTAGGATTGTGAGATTACCACTTTATGTTGATCAAGGTGGACATTTAATAAACTTTAATTTATTTAACACAATTTATTGATTAATTTGAGCACTCTTTGGAAAGATTTGCAGCATTTAAGTGTCATCCATTTAGCATTTAGGGGCATATTTAAGAGCCCCTAGCGCCACCCAAGCACTGCCATAACGTAATTTTTTTTACGCTAAGGTGGCGCTGAGGTGGCCTTTTCCACACACCACATTTACAAAGGTTACACTTAATAAACCCCTGCGTAGACTTTGTAAACCCTTGCTCCACATTATGGCTGCGCCAGGCATAATTTATGTAAGGGGGCGTTCTGGCGCTAGAAGGCCCTCAAAAATGGCACAGTGAAATTTAACAGATTTCAGTGCACCATTCTAGCTGTCATTTTTATCGCCTGCTCCTTGCACTTTGCTACACTTGCATCAAAATTTTTGATGCTAGTGAGCAAAGCACCACTGTAACATAAAAATGTTGACGTTATTGTGCTAATGACCGCCATGGTGTGCCGTATTATAAATACAACGTAACTATGGTGTCATTAGGTTCCGGTAGGGGAGAATGCAGAAAAAGTGGTACATAAGCTCTGGTGTGCCACTTTTTCTTAAATATAGGCCTTAGAGTTTCCCTGACACCGCAAATAGGTCTGTCAGTGCTTTGAGTAAAAAGAGTTTTTGGTGCAGGATAATGTGCAAATATGTTAAATATGTTTTATGCAATAATGTGTATTATTATAAGGCCAGTTTTAAATGCTAAGCACATTTTAAGGACATTAAAATATGTAGTTTAAAATGCGTTTTTCCTTTGTTGTACATTGACACTTTAGGTTTAACAAGACAAATATAAGGAAAGAAAAAAAAGTGCAATGTGGGACAATGTAACTAACTTTTTGCGGACAGGGCTCTGTGTTTACAATGATTATTTTCACACTGGGGACAATTCTTTGTTGTTATTGCGAACATGTTTTATTTCTTTTTACCAGCAGTGAAACAGATACTGTCATTTATCTTTTTATTTGTTTAGGGGAGGAAATATTCTGTAAAAGCACTGTGAAGTATGGAAAATAATACACAGTTAATACTTATTTCCTGTGAAATATGAGCTTTCAAACCTCTGGCAGACATTCAGTATAATGCGATAGACTGTAACCCATGTAAAATGTGTGACAAAAATCTGATGTTAATTTTGCACCTAAACCAGGTGTTTATTTTTACTGTGTTTGGGGACATTGCCTATCCATCTGTGATTGCCCAATAATCTCCCTGGTGTATGAATGCTCTTGGTACCCTTGTAGTTGTATTTTTATTATGCTTGCTTCAGTGCCTCACATCCATCAGTGGTAGCAGCAACAACCATTTCAATTCAGAGAAGCCAGATAGTCCAGATCCTTGGTCTTTCCAAGTATCTGCAGACCAGATCTGCATTTGACCAAGGGAAAATATTTTTCCTCATTAAATCAGTTTTTAGATTGCAGAATTTGATTGGTAGACTTGATATATCCAGAACTGCAGACCGAAATACAAATTAATTTGATTCCTGTTTCTTTCGTTTTATTAAAATCATTGGATGCATTCTCGAAAAACTCAAAATGGAAAGTTAGGGATACCAATATCTAAAACACAAACATACATTACTATTTCCCACTTCAATTTCAAATCAAAGTGCACACGTTGGTCAGGCTTGGTAAAAGGAGTAGTTTTATTAACATAAAGCAACATCTAAAACATATTAAGGATAAATTAGGGATTTTTTTTAACTTTGAGAATATCCAGCTGCTAAAAAGTTCTTCTGTTCTATAAAGATTTGTTTAAAAAGTAGAGTCGGACTTCCCAGACATCACTTGGACCTCACAAGGGGTCAAACCTGCCCTACAAGTACCATTACAATACAATACGATGTTCTGTTGTGGTAAGGCATTGCATGCAGTCAACTACTAGCAATTGTTTATTTCATTGTTTTATTGAACACATATATTCTCAACGATTTAAAGCTTAATTGTAAAACAAGGCAGCGTTAATACCAGTCAATAATTCTAAACCATGAAGGTAATTTGATTTAGAGGTAAACAGGTTGGTTTGTACCAGATCAAAAGCCTGGTTTAGCTGCTTCACCAACTCTTGTTGAATTACTGATTGTTTAAGTTCTTAAATCCTAATGAGAGCATTCAAAATGATTTCCTTGTTCAGTCTTATTGCTGAACTTTATAAGGCCATAGCTCATGAATGCATAAAAAATTCACAACAATCACATTGTACTGATTTGGTTGTTTATATAACAACAGTTCAATAAATATTGTCTGTGCCGTCTTAACAACTGAAGGCCAAACATGCTCCAAAATAAATCCTTCAGCTTAAAGGTTCAACTTGCTTAAAGCAAATATAAGGTCACATAAGACTGAATTCCCATTGACTCTGTAATAATTACATCTGGTGAAAATGTTGAAAATTCAATAGCGGATGCAAAAATACTAAGAATAAAGACTTTCACCTATCAGCATCCATTGTCATAAATTGCCGCAGATCTACAAAAAAAGTAATTTAGGTTTTTTATGCCCAATTGTGAGGAATGAGAGAGGGGAGAGGAGGGGGGAAGGGGGTGGGATAGGCAAGCCACCATTGTAAATGTCTGAAATGAAGAAAAAAAATGAGGTGGTGTCTCAGGGGCAAGCAATGGGGGGTGTCCTGAATTATAGGATAACGTATAGGATTACCACATCAACAAGCCTGCCTGCATGCTAAAGTGTGGTATAAAGTATTAAAATCCTCAAAATGCTTTAATTATAATTATTACAAGTTAGCATTATAAACTACAACCATAATAAAAGGTGGCCCCCAATCAACAATAACCAACTATACCACCTTATAAAATTGAATGACAGTGTGTTGAATCAGCCCAAGTTGTAGTTTTAAAACTTTCAGGTTCAGGGTACACAGCAGTTGCTTCTACCAGCATATTTGCCAAATAAAATAATTTCTGTCACCTTTTTTTAGGACTTATTCTTAATTCTTATATCAACTGGATCCTAATACCATGGAGAAGGAGCCAGGGTCGTGTGATCATCATGAAATGTAAATATGTGGTATAAAGGGGAACCTGACTTTACTTATTTCATGAAGTCATTGTAGTTCTTCCATTTCTCCCTTGTTGTTTGTGGTGCTATATTTGTTTTAGTGTCAGATAGTAATGAGAATTGGGCATGCTAATGATTTGATGTCAACATTTATTACATGGATATATGTTCGCTAAAGATATACATTTATATAACTTGTAATAAAGGTTGTCCTATCTAGGCAACATAGTTGTCAAAAATAAAAAACAAAGCTTGCTATGAGTAATTGTGTGGTAGTACTAGCTAATATCCAAAGTGATTCCATAGTACTTGTGCAGTTCCTAAGCAGGTTATGATTTTGTCAGTCCCGCATTCACTATAACCTGGCACCTGGGAAGTGCACAAGGCATGTAATGCTCACGCGAAGATCATGGATAGGATATTTGTGCTTTCTAAGTTCAGTTGTAGTATTTACTAAGGAATAAATAAATTATTACTAAAATAAGTGGACCTTTTGGTAGTAACCTGGTGATTCTGATCTCTCAAAATGAAAAAGTTTGGTTCTTTAACTGCTGCTATCAAAAAGATGATGAGTAGAACCTTTAGTTTGTCACAAAGGAAGTAATTTCATTGTATCCCCCTCCTATTTTCTAACAAGGATGTTGCTCTCAGTTGTATTTCATTTTGCTCAGGATTGACAAGACCCATCAAGGGTTGACAAATGGGTTGACAAATGATCTCTAATGTTCTGTGATAGCAATCTGTAGTCTAAACTACTTTCTGGTCAAAGTAATAATAATAATAATAATATAATAATATATTAGAAACATATTTAGCTTTTCTTGCCAAGAGAAATCATGGATGGACTATTATTAATAAAATGGTGGACAAAATAGATGAATCTAATGTTATTGAACATCATCACTGTGATGATCAGTAATAATCTTGAGTCGAAGTAGAGTATGTGTAGCAATAACTTTTTCTTTGACATGGGTGACATTTTATTTCCATGACATTATATTTTTAATGAATGTTCAATATTTTGTAAAGTGAAAGATAAAATTTATCAGGTACCTAGTGATAAGGATATTTCAGCCAAGACGGTTACCTCAGTAGTATACTTAAAGATGCACTTAAAAGTGGTAACCACTTTCATTACTGAAATGCAGTTACAACAGCAGTATGGAAGGGCAAATGCATTTTTTGTCTTAAATTCTACAGAGTTATATAAACTCTTTTTACATTTCTGTATGCAGAAGCAATTGTACATTTGATGACTCATGGATTTCTAAACGTATGCAAACATCCAACAGTACTCCTATAAATTGTTCTGATTTATGTAAAACTCAGAAATTCAGTCCAGATGTAGTAGGAAAAACTAGAGAAGACAATCACCTTGTCTCAGAAGATGCTATGAATAGCGCCTGTTGTCTTAAAATAATAAGGCAACATTTTCTTGATATTTTTATTTTACCACTGGAATGTAGCACAAGAGAGGTTGCATCTGCATAATAATGGCTATTTTAAATCACTATGGTAACTTTGTGACTCGTGTGCGCTTGCAACATATCACATTCTACATATTGCTCTATTTAATTTTTATAGGTTCATATAGTTTCTTATCTATTAATCTGCAATCTGCAGACCTTCATTGGAAAAAGCAAGAGACCAAGGATTTGAAATGAAATGGTTGAACGATAATGGTGTATAGTTGATTTATTAGGACTAAAATATGCCTTCCTGTTCGTAAAACAGATAATGCACAGGACCGTGGGGTTCTGTGACCATGTAAAGAAACTTGCTCACTAGCCTACTTTCTCTGTTTAATCATGAAGTCCTCGATGACTTGCATTACCGTTATTAGGGTAACAGTAAGGGGTTCTTTCTTCCATGAATAGATTCACGTTCCAAAAATGAAGAACAAAACCTTAAGTTAGTTAAGCCTACTGTCCAGGTTGATGACAGAGATCAGTGAATTTTTGGTGTCTATCTTTTCCTTTTTTATGCCTCAGCATAACTTAATGCAGGCTTAACAAGCAAACACTATATATTCTCAGGGGCATAACATGGACTCTAAGATTGAAAAGGGTCTGTAAGCTTTTGAAAAGGGTCTGTAAGCTTCAGATTTCCCAACAATTAGGCTGGCATATCTTGTTGAAATTCATTATGAGAAGCAGGCCACGGGGAGATCTCCAGGGGTAGTTGAAAAAGGGAGGAGTGTGGATTGATAGGGCTACCTAGAACACAATAGTTTTCAAACTAACCGTGTTTTAAGGCACAGACGAGGGAGGTAGAGGGTCTACATGTGTATGTAAAAATCCAGTATGAAATCCGCCAGACTCCTCACCATACCCGACTGTGAGCACCTCTCCCCAACTATTCATACAGAATACATTTTTAGGTGGGGTGTAACACCTCAAACACTCCACTGAAGCTACGCCCCTGTGTATTCTATACAGTACAATTGATTTTGAAGCTGAAGTTCAGACTATTGTTGTGGGTATAGTGCTGAATATTATAGTGAACATTTATGAAAATTACTTTCAGAAAATACATCTCAAGAGTTCTTGTTTTACCTGGGTTATTGTTTCTCACTAGTTAATACCTGCAGAGAATAAAACATGAGATAAACATACACCATTTCTTTCATATTTCAAAAGAGTGCTCTCTGCATCTTTAACTTACTAAAAGCACATTAACTCTAATCCAAGTAATTTAGTTTGGGGGATGACAAGTAAAGAATCACAAATCAATGCTCTTTTGTTTGTGTCACACCTCCGCTTTTTGTTTCTTAAAAAAAACAATGCATATAGTTAGTAGTTGGTATAGCCATCTAGTTAGCTGTCTAGACGCTCCAGAGCTCTGATGTGCGGGTTCTGTTTATTTAAAGTTTTTTAAGATAACCAAGGAAGCAAATGTACACTTTGCATTGAATTGTATGCATCCTGGAATAGTTCGATTTAATCTGTATTATGGGATATCATTTAGTATCGGACAATGTATCATGTACTTTTTAATCTTGTTACCCTTGGAGGCATTATCAGAAAATAAAATTAAGAACAGAAAGAAGTGAGTTTGTCAAAATAGAAAAAAACCTGTGAACTCGTTATCGTATCATATATTATTCATTATAATGCGAGACAAACATTTTTTTTAAAGTGACTCTTTCAAACTATTAAGCAACAATTATTTCAGTGCATTTTTTGAGTTGCATTTGTTATCTGTCAAAGTCCTTGTACAAAATGAGTATCTAGGTATTTTCACCAATACCGTAACAGGTAGCAATGCCTTTGCAGATAATCTACTGTCTGTTGCTATAACTCAGTTGTCCACTTGTGGTACTGCTAATTGCCTTTGCTTAAAGCATAGTTCAGATAACTGTAAAAGGGGTTTGAAACCTCCATTGATTCGTCTGAAATTTTAATTTGGTCAAAGAGTAATTTGAGATTTTCTTGTTGTACTGTCTCTTAAGTACCTATGGCTGCGACAGACCGCAGACTGCTGCACAAAATATTTGGAGAAATAAGTGGCCCACTTAAGGTAACCATTTCAAGTAGTATGATCCTACATTCAAATCCCAAGAAAAGCTGTAAGCAGCTCACCATACCCCTACATTCCTTCTTTCATTATAAAATACCCATATTGCAAAGTGCCCTACTACCTCCTCATCTCCTTGGTACAAGTGGCATCAAATGCAGTTTGAAGATGAATAATCACTAGAGGAGGAGGAGGTTAAAAAGCACAATTTTCAGCTGAATAACTCTTCCAGTCCCAACACTCTGGTTAGCTATTTGCCAGTGTCAGCTTCCTACTCACATTCTCCAAATAATATTGGTATTCTTACTACAATAAGATGTAATGTATGAAACGGTGCCTACTCCCCCTGGAACACTTGACCTTATTAAATCAGGGAAATTACACAATTTTAAAATCTTTATTAAGATTTGCAGTCAAAGCTCATCTCTTTTTGTGCATAACCCCTACACAGAATCTTCCATCAGGGCCCAATGTATGCAGTTGATCGCAGGTGGTAGACACCAGTGCTCATTTTGGAGGACCAGGGCTGTTTTCATCATTATCATCATCAAACTTTGACTCAGACCTGAAAGACATAAAAAAGAGAGAAAGAAGCAGGAACAAGAGTTAGGGAAATAGTTAATTATGAGGCAAGTAGGCATGAAGAAGGACCTGTAAAAGTGAGAAAAAGAGATTGGAAATATAGTGTGATGGAAGAAAGAGGCATCAGGTGGATTCAAGACTAGATACTCACGATATTTAGTAACCGTTGGACTTGACCCTTTCTGCAGGTTCAGCCACAAACATTTTGCCTTCAACCTCCCATTTTCTGAACCCGTTATTGTTGGCTTTTAGGACTGTGTGCACTTTGCTGCTGCTGACCAGTGCTGAGGTGCTTGTGCTGTCTCCTTAAAACATAGTTAGAACTGGCTCACACCCAATTGGCATATTTAATTTCCTTATAAAACCATACTAGAGTGGTACTGCATATGCCTAGTACAATCCTTGTAATCGGCCTGCAGCACTGATTGTGTCACCCACTTAAGTATACCTTTGAACATGACTCGGACCCCCTATTGCAGCATGTGTGTGCAGTTTTAAACAGCCACTTCGACCTGGCAAAATAAAACTTTTGCCAAGCCCAGACTTTCCTTTTTAGTCTATATAAGTCACCCCTAAAGTAAGCCCTAAACAGCCCACATGGCAGGGTGCAATATAGTTAAAAGGTAGGCCATGTAATTTTAGGTTTTACACTATTGCAAGGCCTAGCACTCTCCCAAAGCATAACATTAAAGTTATTTTATTACATTTAATAAGCTGTAATTTCCAATTGTGAACATGTAGAGAGTTTGAGTTTGAGGTCTGAAGAATTGTAGTTAAAAGCCCTCGTTAATTATAACATGGTTATGAAAATGTCACTTTTAGAAAGTTGCTATTACTTGTCCTAACCATTTAGTTCCTACAGCATGATCCTGTGTCACACAACTAGGTGCAGTTGGTCTTTGTGTATTCCTCCTAGACAGCCACACACAATAGAGAGCTTAGGTGGGCCTGGATGGGCCATCACTGGCAGGAAGGGAGGGTGGAGTAAGGCACAGCCCCACTTACACCTGAATAGGCTGTGTCCCGTCTTCACACAAAGGATTGCGTACCCCCTGTAGTTAGTCTAGAGCCAAACCAGGGAGGCAGGAAACCTGTGCACTTCAAAGGAAAACCTCTTAAAGCTTCTCCCACTTCAAAGGAGGCACCAGGTATAAATATTGGACCTTAGACACCAACTCTTCAGTACACTTCTGGACCTATAGACACTACAGAATAAGGACTGCCACTCTTTTTCCCTACTACTCAGCTATTCAGTTGCTCTACTGCCTGCTTCCCTGGTTGCTGAAAAGGAAGATTAAACCTGCACCCTTCAGCCCTGGGTGAAGTGACTCTAAAGGTCAATCAGCCGGCCTCCTGTTCAAAGGTACAGGGTCAAAACAAGCTCCAGAAGCTCCCTTCAACTGCCTGCTGACCTGCTTTCTGGACCTGCAACTGGACCTGCCTGAGCCCTGGTAGCCTCTGCCGGAGTCGGTTCCAGATCCCCATGTGGTGCCCCTCAAGGTCTGGACACGTGTTGTGGCTTGATTGAGCTCCCCTGATGTTTTGGGGCTCCCTGTGGATGTGAAGGGGCCTATTCGCACCAAAACCTTGCCATCCACATCAATCACCAATGTGAAGTTCCGGCGAACCATCTGTTTGTTATACAGCATCTACCATGAGGTGACTGCCAAACAAAGCTTTAGCCATGAATGATGCAACTCCAACAGGATCTTTGCACTACAGCAACGACCATCTTCGATGCCCGGCAGGCTCTAGTGCCACTCCAACGGACACCTGCGATGACCTCCCTGCTCTCTGCAGCCTCTTTCACTGCTAACAGAGATCTTGGCACTGGACTGAAAAGGTAACCCTTTGAGCTGGACTAATCTGGTCCCTGTATCCGACCCATGGTCCATCACAGTCGGCTTGAACTTGTAACTTTCTCCTGTTCTTGCATGACCAGATAGCTACGGGTGGCATTTTGTACTTTATGGTGCTATTTTCTGTTAAATCTTAAACAATTCATCACTCTGGTTCCACTGAATAGATTTTTCATTGTTTTGATGTCAGTTTATTCATTAAGGTTTTCGGTATTTTTCTAAATTGATGTGGGATTTTTATTCTGTGGTGTTTTTAACTTTATTGCTGTTTCAAGTGTTGCACAAATATGTTACACATTGGCTCTAAAGTAAGCCTGACTGCTCTCTGCCAAGCATCCAGAGATTGAGCACAGGTTATTTTGATGATGGCTTGTGACTGCATCCTGATAGTGTCCCCCCTCCCAACCAGTAACTCAATTTCTTACAGTAATCCTCCCAACTTGGCAGTGCCCACTGTAGGCTCCTAAGAAAACCTTTGGGCCCCTGTGCTTTATTTTATTTTAAGTACTGGTTTACCCTTGATTTAAGTGTGATCTTCATACTATAGATGAACAACACAATATGGTTTAATATTCTAGGGTAGACTTCTAATATTTATTTAGAAGCTCGCAAAGTTTTCAAAGACATGTCATACTTCCAAGCCCCATAACGAAAGAAATGTAAAAATTGCAGGTAAAAAACTCTACTGAAAGGTGGTTTGCAGAAGAGATTTTTAAGTAGCAGAACTCTCACACCAAATTGTCGTGCATAATGGCATTTTTGTGTCAAACATCTCCTGATGGCAAAGGTAGCAAAGTAGGGAACCTCGCTAAACATTTGCAAATTGACTAGTACAAAATGTGGATTGTAAGCTCAGCGTCATGGGTTACATTTGAAACTTTACACACCCTTTATAATGAGGTGACCCCAAAGAAATTGATCTGAAGGCCATGGGAAATCTCTAGTCTTGGATTGGTCATGGAAAGTGAATATATTTCAGGAAAGGTGGGATATTTGCTTGTACAGCCAATTGTTGAGGAGAAAAAGAATCAGCCTATATTTGAGAACATCCCATCTGTTATGGAAGGAGGCCTTAAAATACTGCTCTGTCACTGCTCCACTATCTGATGTGTTTGTGATGCAGCAGTCTGCAGGATTGTTTCGTTCATTGTTGGATCTGCTAAGCAAGTGTTCTCCTTTGACAACTACATTGCATCTTTGGCCAGGACAACAAACTGCTGGATCCCAAGGCATGCAACTGCTATGAAGGATTTGCTTGTGGAAACTACTCCTGCTGGTCACCATCCTCACAGCAGTAGTCAAACTCAAACATTGCAACTATACATATTTATAAAAGTGCACTCTTTTTAAGGGTTGCAGGCAATGACCAGAGAGCTTTGGATCAGTAGTATAATGCAAAAGGTGAACTCCCTGAAAAATGTGGGGAGGGTGCATATATGGCGGAGAGGGACCCTGTCTGCCTGTGACTCAAGTAACTGATATGTATATAAAGGTCTTTAACAGAATGGAGGATCCCTGATGGTGGCATCCATCTCGGTGCAGACAGGACCTACATGGACAACCTGTTATCTCACTCTTTACACTCTAAAGCGCCACATTTGCTCTTTCACTGTTGCTTCTCTCATAATCTCTGAGATCAGGTACAGCAAGTTTAGTGGCAAAGTTAGGACACACTAGAGGTAGCAAGTACTGCATTTGTGGAGTTAAAGATCATGCTGCTATCTGGGATCTGTACAGCGGGGTGGCGTCGTGAGTAGAGAGAGGTGCCTAGATGTTAAGTTCTATGCAAACCTCCTTAGTGTTTTATTAGACATTTGTTAGTATTTAGTTGAATTGCATTGCAACAAGAAAATATACAATAATGAGATCCAGATAATTGAAATATGCACTGTTTAGAGAAGTTCTGTTGAAATATGATCTATTTTTATTTCTAACAATTGCCTCCCATCAGTCAAGCACTGTATCTCTTTACATCAAAATTCACATGGGTAGGTAAGCAGCTTGCAGAACAAACACCTCACTGCAGGGCCTCTCCCTTCGTGTAATGAAACATAACTTTGAAAACACAAAGCTCAGACGTTTGAGGCATTTTAGCAATCTCAAGTTAATTAACTTTAAGACCATGGGGCTAAATTGTGAATGCAGGCTTATGTGTCACTATGGGGAATTGTGAATGCTCCACTACTGTAACATATTAACCCTAAACAGCCAGTGACATTTTCAATCTTGGGAATTATTTCTCTGCTGTCGTTTAAATATTAAAAGTCATCACAATTTTAGAGCTTAGTTCTAAATTGTGATATATTGCCAGTTCATAATTTCGAGAGATTTTAATGCCGCAAGAGAACATCATTTTTCTTCTAAACCCCTATGATGAATCGCAATGCTCTGTGAGGAGTTTTGGTTCATCACTCCACGGGACATTCGCGTTATCGTTCTGTGTTAAACCCATTTGTTTGAGAATGAGCAAAGGTCTCATATGCACCTTTTCTGCACTACAATCTGTGGCTTCTGAAGATGGAATGCGAAGTCTTGAAAGAAGGTGTACAAAACATTCTCTTTTTAGTGAAAGAATGGTACTAATAGCCATATTACAGAGAAAGTATTTTTTGGGTTCAACACATCGTATGTGCTGAATGCAAGAAACAGTGCATATGAGTTCTTCAGAATGTTGCTGGATATGCTGTGTCAATGTCATGTCATACACGGAGAGATGACACCTCCAGCATATCTCCCAAAGCCCTGGCATTCAGTCTGGTACAGTTGTGTGTGGACAGTGAGGAGCATGGCCTATTAGCCTTTTTTGCTCCACAGTTCCTCACAAGATTGTGATCCCAAGATAAAGGCGTGCTAACGTGTGTCAGAATGCACTGTCTTCTGGAAGCAACCTACCTTTGGGCCTATATGTGGTTTGCAGCCATCCTTTCGAGTGAGTGGATGGAGAGGGAGATTGGCAAAAACACTGTCTTTGGTACTGGGCAAATCCTTCAGAACTGTCAAAAGGCCTACCATGTTAATATACTATAAAATGTTAGTGTATTGTTTTCTCTCCGTTGGTCTGTTGCTGTTTCATCTTCAGAAAATAGCTCAATTATTTGAAGTATCAATCACCTCTCAGTATTATGTATTCCACCAATTATAACTACTCATATACTTCAGTTTGATCTCACCTAAGACATTTGTGGTCAAAATGTCATGTCACTTTTTCGTAACTAAATAATTCAATCACTAAATTAACATTTGCTAATAGCCATTAATATAAGCATGTGTTGCAGACAGATTGTGTCAATATCAGTAGTCACCAGGTGACTGCAACGCTATATGATCTCTCGTGGTTACTGTCATGACTGTTCATTCTTTGTTGTGTACCACTCTCTTTGGGCTATACTGTTGGGAAAGGCAGTCTTGATTCCCAATCAGATTGCCCCTCATGTCTGGCAGGATATGATGGATATATGCATTTGGTAACTCTAAAGCAGATGAAATGTTGCATAGTGTTTGACCAAAGTGTCAGGCAACCCCTCCTTTATTTGCTTCAGAATAGGTAGACGCTGGCTGTGGACATTTTTACCTGTCTCATGGGAGCTGATTTCAGTGAGTAGTTAATTATCCAGATTGCACGGCCAATAAACAGTTCAGAAAGTTGGTTTGAGCATACTGAATATTACTGTCCAACCTCCAAATTTTCTGGTTGACACTATTTTTACCACTTGTGCCTCTTTCCAACTTTAACAGCTGAAAGCTAAGACATGGCCGCCACACTCTTTACCCGTCATTACTACTCTCCGAACCCTTTTGAGTTAAAAAGGTGCCCAAGATACCTTGTGTTGTTCTACGAATGCACTTGCGTAGGGACTTCACATTAAAGTAACAAAGTTGTGTGTCAGTGAATGTGTCTGCCCAGTGTTAACTCATAGCTATTATAGTTTGAAAAAAGTGTCAGAGGTTAGACTGAAAAAATGGAATCAGAGGATGATTCCGTTTTTTGTGGGTCTTTCATTGCCCACAAAATGTGCTTGTGTGGAGCTTCCCTTTCAATGAAAGAAAGAGAATGCCTCACATCGTTCCAATCCCCATTCCTCAGAGGCTCTGGAAGTGGACAAAGATATAATGTAAGGGGACAGTGATCCTTTTATAGAGGGCCTACACAGTCAGAAACCCTTCTTTTTTGGAGGGCAACTAAAAACACCATCAGTAAATAAGTAGTGTTTGGCCCTTTTAGGCCTCCCTTGAAACATTCCAGTCCCTACATAATCTCAACAACTAGGGTAAATTCCTATTTTACTAGTTGGATACAAAAAAGTGACAAAGCGCGAGGCATCCTTTCACCTTTAACATGACGCAAGAGCTTACATCTGGCATTTGGTCATCACTACAGTACTTACTCACTGTAGACTTCCTCCCTAGCTGTCTGTAGAATGTGCTGACATTGTCTTTTCAGGGAACACCACCAATAATGCACTGATTTATTAAAAACTAAACATTTAGAAAGCTCTACTTTTAAAATAGTGTTGGGTTTTAAGGAAAACTTCATTGAACAATGTAGACACATCAAGTTTAAAAGCTAGTGAGGATGTGCTTAACGAAATTGGGGGCAAAGGTGCCCAGATTCAGCTTTTGGCTTTCACTGCTTTTGAACTTGGACACATGATTGGATTGCGCTGTCACTTTCAATAGCTGTTTTGTCTTTTCTTTATGTGCGTTCCTGGTATGAAACACTTTTAAGAACAACCTTGATTGATTTACACAGCTAATCAGTTGTCACTCAGACTTCCCAGCATGATTTGCACTTTAATGGAGATATTTAATTGGAAGGCTATGTTGAAGAAATGACATATCCATTACTGGATTATTAAACAAGCAGGTTGCCTGGATCTTTAATGTCACACTGGAGCTGCTATAGAGCGGCTCTGTGCATTGTAAATTTAGTACATGAACTCAATTTGTTAAAGAAGCAATGCTTGGTAAGGGTTTCACAATGTCACACTGCACCTCCAGTCATCTCAATCTAGTAGATACCATCATGGTCACAGGTAATGCATTTATTTAGCAATCAGTAAATTACCTTACCCTGTCAGCAGTTTGAGGACCAAACACTGATAAGATCATTTGCTTTCAGGTGTCATTTTTCAGAATTGTGCTCGGCAAGGAGTATAAATTGAGTAGAGTGACCTTTTGATAATGAATCAAATTGAGTTCAAATCTAAAGATTCTGTGGTTTCAATTACCATACCTTTTTCATACTTGGCCCACAAACAGCGCCTGCTCCAGCAAGAGAAAATCTTATCATTGGCCCTGTTTGCTCAGTCTGTAGTATGATAGCTAGGTCTTCGAGAGACAGCGCTTGGTCAAGGACAAGAAAGATATGCAATTTACACAAATGAAATCTTATCCTTAATTGATTTGCAAAACGTGAATGATTCTTGGTCAAAGGGTGTAAAATGTATTACAACAATACTCTATCTTCGCAGTGACCTTGCAAGATATTGTCTTAAGTGTTTTCCATTTTCCTTTATTCATGAACTCTAATAATTAAAAAAAAAGGGTTGAACGACACCGCAATCTTATACGTAAATGCATTTAAAAGAATGTGATAGTATAAATAACATGTTACAACTTATTGAAAACGAATTTATCAGCTTGGATGTTCCTTACACATGTCTGTTAAGGTCAAAACGATTAGAGTTTGTTTACTGGAACCTAGAACGGATTTAATATTTTTGCAAATAGTGACTTGATGGTCTATAATAATTTCTTCTTTGCAGGTGCCCGTTACGTGCTGATCATCAGAAACGTTGCATTTAGTGTGCAGAGCATATATCTTACTTATTTGTAAAACCTTGCCCCCTCTCTAGTGGCCCAATTCACCAAGATATTTAAGCACCCATATGTATCTTGGGTTTGTAAGTGATATATTTTAAAAGAATAGCAATTTTCATAGCATACAGAATCAGTAACACGTAAAGGTACAGTTCTGTCAATAATGGAGGAATTTTATCTTTGAGCAAATCTATTTAGAAGCAGGTTTGGAGCATTTCGTAGGGACAACAGATGCAGCAGGTGCTGAACACACCCAAAATTGCAATGCAAGTTGTGGGAATTCACAACGTTTTTTTTTTCAATTAGTTTACCAGCCTGAACACAGTTGAAGGTATGCTCCTGTCAGAGGTAAGACTATGGCCCTCATTACAACCGCCGCCCGCCAAGGTTGAACCGCCGAGCCCAGAGTTTCCGCCCGCCGGCCCAGCGGGGATGTCAGTCGTAACATTGCAGCCGATTCCTGATGGAGCCGGCGGTGTTGCAGCCGTGCGACGTGTGCAGCTGCACCTGTCACGCTTTTCACTGTCTGCTGTGCAGACAGTGAAAAGCAGGGTGGGGCTGTGCCTGGGGGCCCCTGCACTGCCGATGCCAGGGGCCCTGTGACTCCCCTTCCCGCCAGCCTTTCCATGGCGTTCTCTACTGCCATGGACAGGCTGGCGGGAAGGGGAGTCATAATCCCCTGCAAGCAGCACTGCCCTGGTGGATTATAACTGCCGGGACAACGATGGCGGGAAACCGCCGGTCCCGGCGGTGTGGTCAAAATATGGCAAATTGTACCGCCAGCCTGTTGGCGGTACGATCTCCAAAATAACCCTGGCGGTCTTTGACCGCCAGGGTTGTAATGAGGGCCTATATCTGTTGCCCTCATACCAGTACTTAAGGGACAGTACCACTCAAAAATGTATTCATGTTAACTTATCTCATTCCTGGGCTTAAATGTTTATGCATGTGGGCACTCCTTCGAAGCTGTGCCAGTTGCCCAGTCCGGGGCTTAATTCTGTAGTTGTTCAAGAATGATTAGAAGTTTTCAAATGTAAGCAAATCGAAGTCAAAACCAGACAACTAGAATGTGCCACATTTCCTCATGAAAATGTTTTGAATCGGACCTATATTATAAGTATAGCACAAAAATAAACACAATTCAGTACTCTTTATGCCACGAATTTTCAGAGAAATTTAATTCATTTTCTCATTCTCTCCAGTAATACAATTTGTGTTGCCTTTGTAGAAGTCACTGCGAAGGACTACACTGAGGTTTACTTATTGACTGATGGTGTAAACTTTATAGCAACTGACGTCTAAAGCAACATAGAAGTCGTGCCCCTGTTCCCCAACAGCAAAGGAAGGGGTTCTGCTGCTGAACTATATCATTGTTTTCCCTCCGCCTTTCTCCCACGTGCCTCTTCCTTTTTATAAATTTTTCCCTTCGGTAGTTTGCGACTTCTGGCTCAGCATCTCTGTGCATCCACTCACTGTTGCCCCTGTGCCACCCATTAATCCTTACCTTTATGACTTTGCTGCACATCTTGCTCTGTCTCCTTTTTTCCTGCATAGTTATCATGCTCTGGTCATCGTAGTCGTAGAAGACAGCTCCATCGTTGTCTCTTGATATTAAAGAAAACTATTTTCCCTATAGTCTGGTTTCTCGAAATCATGAAAAGTGGAGTAGTGCACCATCCGCAAAATAGTAGATGATTTGCAAAGGCAGGACCCACAAATTCTGATCCATAGAGGTGAGACCAAGATAACAGCATAAAAAAGACCTGACCACCAAAACCAGAAAAAATGACACACAGCAAAATGCTTGCTCCTGGAAAATTAGGAATTAAACCCAGCAGGAAACTAAACCCAATATGAGTTCCGTTCATAACATTTTTCCTTCAACAATTTTATATGTGATCCAGAGTGATATAGTAATCCTCTCATGCAGTGTTTGAAAGACGGTTCGAATAGTCTTTAGATGCATATCAGTGGTTGCTTTGCTAGCCTCTTATCAGCTTCAGTTTTAGACCTCAATGCAGACATTGTTTGCTGTCTGTTGTAGACCTATAGTTTCCAAAAGAATACACATACTTAGAGAGGGTTTTCTGACAGCCCATTGCTCATGGTTGGATGACTTTGTTGACTATCTCGGGCCTCTGCTCTTGATTCATTTGCTTTCTTCCTATTCTTGTTTTTATCCTGCCCAGGACCATTTTAGTCTCACAGTGTTTTGAGGGGATGAGTTGCATCCTTGCATTGCTGACTTGATTTGAAAGGACTTTTTTTTCTTTTCCTTTCAGCACTCAATAGGAGTGCATTTCTTTCCTTAGTTTTCTGAGTCCGATCCACACTTTCTGCTTTTTTACCCTCTTGCTCCCTCCTTGCTCTTGGTCCTGCTACTTATTTGTAGATTTTTTTGTTTGTTATTCATGTATTTATTCATGTATGTATTTATTTATTTTAATAGGGCTCAACACCTGCACAGATGCACTTGTTACCTTTGTCATGCTCCTGTACACTTTTTTCTTCACTTTTAGTGTACCATTTTAAATGGACACATTCCCACTATTCTACTCCTCAAGTGCCCCCATAAGCACCATTCCTGACTAGAGTTTAATGTAAACATGTGTAACTAAATGTTTCAGAGCTACATAGAGGTGAACCTGTTACTTATGATGCACTTCTTGCACCAAAAGCAGAAAATATTAAAAAGCATAGAAAGCTTCCAATATATAAAAGAAATATATGCTTTTTTATTTCTTAACCAATCCATCCAAATTGTTCACCAGTGCCCCATGCCAAATGAGTCCTTTAGCCAGGCAATGTGTTTTGAGCCAAATGCACTCTGAAATCTGAGATTTTAAGTTTTGCCATTAGGAGACCAGGCATCAAAATTCCAGCATGGAAAGTGTCATTTTTCCAACTAAACAAAGCTTGCTGAATTAGTTAGGCTGACATAGGGAACATTCACATATTCCGGTTGTATGATGGAACCACGCATGCGGCAACCACGCATGCCTGAACAACGCTGTCGAAACAACAACCGATTTGTTTCCGCACATGCCTTTACCACGCATGCCTTTACAACGATTTTTCATTGTAAAAGCATACCTAGTAAAGGCATGTGTGGAAACAGCATGCATGGTTGTCACATGCCACCCTAATAACAGAAGTACCTGACCCCCCCCGTAAAAACTACCCTGATACCCCCACCCACGCTGAACCCTTAAACTGACCCCACCCCAAAAATAAAACAACCCAACCCATAAAAACAAAATTACCCGACCCCCTACCCCGCCCCTAAAAACCAGACCCCGCCTGCCATGAATTCAAAATTACCCGAACCACCACCCCTAATAACCTGCCCCCACCCGCCCTAAACACATAACTACCCCAACCCCGTCCCTAAAAACCCGACCCCCCACCTGCCCTGAATACAAAATTACCCCAACACCCCACCACTGCCCCTAAAAACCCGACCCCCCACCTGCCTGAATACAAAATTACCCAAACTCCCTCCCTGCCCCTAAAAACCCGACCTCCCCACCTGCCCTAAATACAAAATTAACCTGACCCCCACCCCTAAAAACCGTCCCCTGCCCTAAATACAAAATTACATGGGCCCACCACCCCACTCCTAATAACCTGTCCCCCCACCCACCCTAAATACAAAATTACCCCAACCCCCAGCCGGCCCTAAAAACCTGACCCCCCCACCTGCCCTAAATACAAAAATACCCGACCCTCACCCGTAAAAACCCGACCCACACCCACCCTAAAAACATAATTACCCTTACCCCCAAATACAAAAAATTAACCAAGAGCCCGCCACCCTGCCCCTAAAAACCCGATCCCCCCACCGTCCCTAAATACAAAATTACCCTGACCCCCAGCCCCTAAACACCCAACCCCCACGCCCCTAAATACAAAACTATTCTGACCCCCACCCCTGTAAAAACCATAGTACCGACCCCCCTACCCCGCCCTTTAAAAAAATAAAATAACCTAACCACCCCAACCCATTCACCCCCGCCCCACCCCTAAAAACTACCCCAACCAACCATGCCCCAGCCCCACTTACCTGACTGCGTCCTCTCCTGTTGGATCTTCCTTTTTCTCTGCCTTAACCACGCATGTGCGTTGTTCAGCACATGCGTGGTTAAGGCAGAGAAGAAGGCCTGCATTGGTCAGGCAAACTTTGTTCCGCTTGCTTGAACAACGCAGGTGTGGTTCCGGACAGGTTGTTCCAGATCTTTCCCACATATTCCCTGTATTGCATTACACCATGTACGTCTGCATCAAACACTACCAGGCAAGCCCTGGCTGAGGCCTGAAGGCTGGCTGCAAGCAGATGGGTTACACCTGGAGTCAGCTTGAAAGAAAATCCCAGGACAGAGTTGGCTGGAGAGTCCTGCTCCTGGTTGATGGCCTATGTCACAGGAAGGGTAGTAGGCATACAGTAAGAGAGGTGTACCCCCATTGTACATCTCTTGTGCTCCACATCTTCCTTTACACATATAATGCACTCACATCTAATCAGCTGACATGCAAATCACCTAGTGATCACCTGAGGCACACATTTCAGTTCTCTCATGTTACATATCAGTGTGCTCCCCTAAGACCCAGTGCTCTGCTGAGGCATTTTACACTATGATCTCTTGTTGTGTATCACAAGTGCTGCAAGGTGTACATCACCTTGCCTCCATTCCCGCTTGTCAGCTCAAGTCCCTTGCTGCTCATGGTCATGTGTCCTGATGATGTATTTCACTGTGCACCCTATGCTGCAAATGGTTATTGATATGCGAGCAGGCATGCATGTATGTTTTTTAGTCTATTTGAATACACATCTTGATGTTGGATGAGTTATGTGAAAATAGGTCTGTGTAGAGTGTTGGTATGTGTATATGTGTAAACTCTAGCTGTTCATTTGTACTTGCATGTTATGTTTTTCTGGGCTCATGAACGTTATAACTATTGGGTATGTAAGTGTTCTCTTTCAGCTTGAAAATATCTGACTAGACTTGTAGAGAGACAGCTGTTTAGGTCTGGTTACTTTTTGTTACCAATTCTTTAGAATGTAGATATACTGGGTTTGGCTCTATTCAGAAGATTATGAATCTCTCCCCCATGCTGTTAGTAATTTGGTGTATCATTCCATCCTCTATGAAGAGCTTCAGTTGCAATGCATAAAGTGCTCTCTTACATCAGAAAAGTACACTAAATCATCGCTATTGCTGTTTTCCTTTGACACTGGCAAGCCATGTGTTATGGTTTTGATGTGCGTCACAGCATTTGTACTCGCAACACATGCAAACAGCATTTTTTAATTCCTGTATTTGCATGTGTTGCCACTTTAAAGACAGTGCTATAGGCGTTACCAGGGATTGTTAAACAAGTGTGTGTGAGCTATTTGAATCTGTGCTAGTATTTTGCCACTGCAAGCATCTTTTTTCTGCTTTGTATGGTTAGTAAAGGGAAGTATTGAATCAAGAAATAAGATTACACCGACTGACTTTAAAGGACTTAGAGAAAACTATCGGCCACCGTAGAAGTGTGACGTGAGCGGACACCAGGGTGTCAGAGGTTTCTAGTCCTTTGGAACAAAAGGAAACTTTTACTTTTTGTCCGCCTTCGGTGCACGGATGGTGAAGAACGCTATATTATGGTCCCATTCACATATAGATTAATTGTAAATCAAGAAAGTCTAATCCATCCATTACACGTGTACAAATATTTTATTTTTTATAAAATATTTCTTGTTCTATTCAGTAATTCATTAAGATTCTTTGTATCAGAACCTGCTACCTCTATCCCAATTACTTCTGCTAATGTTTATGCTTAAACTCGATCTCTGCAATTACCAATCATTCTCCAGCTTCACTTTTTATTGATTACTCATTTGCCATTTGTTTGCCATTTGCTGCTGTTCCGCTATGTTTGGTACCTGCTGTTTTCTTTGTTGGCGTAGATAAATTGCAGCTGTGAATGAGGGTGCAAACATTTTCTGGCATCTCCTCCGTTGTATGCAGGCTCTTTGACAAGCTATTTCGTTTTGAAAATGATGATAATTTCTCCTCTTTTTCTCTCATATACATTTGTGGCCAAGCTGTTGACATTGTGAGCAAGTGGTCGAGGACATCAGTAAAACAAACCAATTTGGTCTTGTATTAAGATAGGTGACTTTTAAAGACTATGAGCTCAGTAGCAGGTGCATAGTAAGTATAATGGCTCTTGCAATGTATGCACATTCACAGCTGCTGTGCTTAGGCATGTGCGAGGAACCCGTTGGCTCATTAATTCTGCTCATTTGCCTTCTTTTCCTTCCTCAGTTTCTTTGTTCATTATTCCTTATGTGGGAGCTTTAATGAGAGCAGACAACTATACATTCATCTTCCAAACTATGTTCCATCTGTTGTTGATTTATATGGTATAAACAGCTATCCATCAGTCTCTAAGCCCAGTGTTCATAGTACCTATAACCCTCTCATTCAGCAGTTTCCTTGTTCCAGTGCTATGTTTCCCCCTAGGTGCAATTGATACACAAGCACATAAACAGGCCTAAGCAAATTCTCTATCATTTCCAAATTACATAAGTACGTCGTTTTGTTTGGGATTTCCTCTACGTTTCTTCATGTCTGTCTTCAGAATTTCCATACTTCACTCCTTTCTATATATGATGACTCTAGCCTCCAGCGTTATTATCTTAGCCCATTGTACTGATTTTCTCTACCTAGTCACACGAGGTTGCCTATAGCAATCTGATCCACCCACTGTCCAAATTTATGCACCTCTTATTCAAATCCTTGTCTCATTGCCTCTGAAATCATAACTCAGAAGTGTACAGTTTATGCCCACAGAACTAATGGTGTGTTGTCCTTCAGTTGCTAGTTGAGCTTCTTAACTTTTCACCTTTTCATTAGGAAATGCACACTACCTTTTCGATTTCTTCATAGTTCCTAAATATGGACACCAGCACCTCTTTCAGAAAACTTCCATTATTCCCAATTATTTAGGGGCCATATGTCCTGTTTTCTGGTCTCAAGGACTGGTTGCAATTTACAGGGAGCATTTTTGCAACCAGTATAGAATTTTAAAGAACCGGCTTACGTACAGTGGCGTAACATTAGCGGTGTGGAAGGGCTGAGCTCCAGGAGGCACCAGGTGCATAACACAAGCCCACTGTGGTGCACTGGGGTCCGTATATCTCTAAGATATATACAACTAAGGGGCCCCTCATCACATTCTGCAGGTAGTCCCATCATTTTGTGTCACACCACTGCTTACATACTCATAGGTCGGTTCTTTAAACTCCAAATCATTGTAGGTCAGAATCTGACCATATGTCTATTATTGCTTTTTATTAAAGCAAACTTTTTTTTTAATGTAGCATATTTCCTTATATGAAACTGGATTGCTTTTAAAAAGAAACCTTTTTCAAGTTTGTTTAAGAGGAGACCATGGATCCCTGGTCCTCTCCTTGGTCTTTGAGACCCCTTCCATTTTGTAAATGGGTTATGACCTCGTTGGAGGTGTCAGTAAAAAAATCAGTGTTTGAAGAGTAGATTTTGGTCTCAAAACATTGATACATTAAATAATGATTCGGTATTGGAAGGGACACCTGCAGCACATTGGAAATTGTTTCCAACTTCTAAAATGGGATTATGAAATAAGAAAATGCATTTTAACAATCTCAAATGTTGAATTGGTGCATTTGAGACCAATTAAATGCTTAGTACATCTGGCTTTAAATTATTTATTGAAAGGTTTTATGAAGTGCTTCCTGTCATCATTCAGTCACTTAAAAATGTGGTTGCTATGGTTTGAACAGTATCGCCACATTGTCAGAAAGATGAAGCTGTAGTACAAATGGAAAAGGGAGATGTAATATCTGACATGCAGGAGAGTCCGTTGTAGACGTCCCTCAGATCTCATTCCTTCTTTTGGTACTGTATTCACCTGCTATCATTCGATTAAGTTGAGGTTATGAAGATAGACAGCACCTGGCTAATGTGTCATCCTTAATTGTTTTGGCGCTCAAGAGCACTGCAGTTCTTAATGATGGGTTTGGCTTCTATCTTCTTTGGCAGTTTCAGAAAACCGAAATACCTTGGCCTACTTTCTAGGGCCTCCATCATTGTTTTCTGTCTTTTTCATTTGTCTTTGGATCGTTGTGTACTTCATGCTTACTCCTCAATCCTGTTTTGTTTTCCTGGATAGAAATATTCAGTATCTTATTGCTCTGAAATATTATTTTTAGGATTTTGTGTTTGTAAACCTATTTATTCTCTTATCATTGTTCTTTTATAGCGGTTGAGTCCTGAGTTAACAAGGTTTAATTATGATGTCAGTGTGCTATGTCACTTTGCCTATTCAGTGCTGAATCTTACAGACATTACTTTAGTATAAAGCAACAGCAGGAAACAGGGCACACTGACATTGCACATCCCAACTAATTGGAACAAAGTATCCCCTTTGGAGATTTAATCAGAATAAAGAGAAACTGTCTACACTGAGACTATGAAAAAGAAAAAGTTATGGTAGAAACGTTTTAGTGCAAGAGAAAGTGGTGAACCATTTCTGACATGTGTAATATCAAAAACAGCCAAACTTGAAAGAATTCAACTATATTAAGAAATAGCACCTATAAAATAATAGAATACAGTACTAGTCCAGATCAAAATTAGATATATATTACACAACATCGAACATTTTTCTAACTGATAGTACTCTGAAAGAAAGGATTACATCTAAACCAAGCATTGCATACAGAAATCAAGATCTCTGAAACATGATCTGGTTCATAGTCATCTAAGGAATAGTGGTAACCTAAGAACATAGTAGATACAAAAACAAAAGGCTGTTGTGCCATGGAAAAGATGCAAAGTCTGCATAAATAGTAAACTATGGGAAACTTGGCAGCCTGATTGTGCGTTAGCTCTAGGGAGAAAACAAAGTTGTGCTACATCTTAGATATCGTTCTTACCTGGTCACTTAGTCTCATGCAGAGCAGCACAACAACTTTGGCTACTGCACTGGATTGCGTGACACATTTGTAAATCTGGATGTATGCATTTTCTTTTATTTAAACAGGCTTATTAAATAAGAATCTGGCATTGGTTGGCTGCCTCTTATTTTGGTCAGTTTTGCTTTGCTACTGTTTTTGTTTTTTTTAAACTTTGTTTTTGAAGGATGGTCACCAATATAAAAGAACATTTGGCATACAACAAAATTATTTTTGACTTTAAAAAGCACACATTGGCATAGTAGTCCCTGATACTGAAAGGAACTACTTTGTGTGTGGATGTGCTTCCCTGAAAGAGCAGAGCACCATCACTTACAGTGAAGTTAGCCAGTGGCTACATTGGGCTGGTCCTTTGCCTCATGCTGTAGGCTGTTGCAGGCATAACAAAATTGTGAAGGGTAAACCAAACAGACCAAATGAGTAGAGTAATGGCTGAAAGCCCCCATAAGTAAATATGTTATACATTTAATTTTAGTAAAATGGGACGTTTGGCTAACACAAGGACCAGTAATGCATTTTAAATTTGTGTGAGACCAAATTGGTACCATTCCGTATTTATTTTTATAAGGCAAGCTTTTAGTGATAAACAAATGTAATCACCTTAATATTCATAATGCTTCTGAAGCTATATGGACATAGATAATAAATGATGTGGCCCTGAGAATAGCTTTCAGAGCTGTGACATCCATGACGCACCGCTGCATGTTTTATCATTGCATTTTATTGCAAGTGCTTTTCCAACAAATTGTGGACACTTGTCAGTTCCTTCCGTTTTTCAAGAGTCTGTGTCTCACCTAAAGGTTGTGTGCATTTTATTACTTGGGTTACACGAACGTGGAGTTTGAGCGAGCGGTCCCTTACAGACTCAGAAGTTGTTAAGGCCCTAACTGTGAGCAGTAGCTTCCAGCCAAAATTAGATTGAGCGTTAGAAATAAATTGCCAGTCCAGTGCATAAATGTGCTTTACAATTACACGGAACATTCTTTTCAGCACATTCCTATTTTCTCCAGACGCAATGCATGTCTGGCCATGGCCGGCTGATCTCCCATTCCATCTACATGCCCAAGAACGTGTTTAGTTGTATGCTTTCACTACATGGAGCAACAGTTACTTTGATTTGCCAATTTGTTTCAGGTGTACATTTGGTAGCAACTATTTTCCCGTCCATCGTTTGTTCCTTTTAATGTTTTGAGCCTATTCCTTTCGATGCTCTACTAGTTATTGCTTCCTTTGAAAATCAGTGTTTTTGTAATTTCTGTTTAATGTTCCTTTTGCTGAAATTTAGGGCACTAGCAACTATAGGCACCAGAATATGTGTGTGTTAGCACTGGGCTGGAAAGTTCTTTTTAAGAACACAAACCTCTTTATGTGATTTGTAACGAAATTGGCATCTGGCACTTGGTCCAGGAGCGTTAAGTGTCAAACTGCACTGGAGAGAGGATACTAGGTAATGAATGATATGATTTCACCAGAACCCTAAGGAGACAAGAGTGGAACTTCTTATTCCTGTTGCCCATTATGTAGTTTTCTAGCATATTGGTACTATGCGCTCAAGGACCCTTGTGGTTCTGGGAGGACCCTAACCAGGATCCACGTGATAGGCAGGGATATGTCAGAGTGTGGTTTTGGGACTTATGATGTAATGTGCTGTGTGTGAGTAGGTGTTGAAGAATATAGACATGTTTAATAGCAGCTCCCTTGTGTGGCATAATCTTATTTGGATGCTCCAGGACTGGGGAAGATGCTATAACTGACGACGAGTAGGGGATTTCAAGCCTGTGGAAAAAAGACTGCTCCCCTGAGAGTTTTCAATGGTATGGAAAACTGCTTGTGTGTGCCACATCTGCCCAGAATCGGTGCAAAGCAGTCTGCGACTGGCACACGTGGAGTCAAAGCCTTGGTTCATCCCATAAACGGCAGCAGAAGCAATCTAAGGCCCTACAGAGGACTGTATTCAAAACACCCATCAATACTGTTGGTGAGGTTGTCTGCAGACACACTGCACTGCGCCCCGGACATAGAGCAATAATTCAGATGAAGCAAGAAAATAACCATAACGTCAACAAGGCACGAGAAACAGAAAGCATACTCATGTTCAGGGGCGATTGAAGGATTCTTCAGCACAGGCACAGGTGTCAGCAAAGCAACTGTGCTTACAGAAGTTGTTCGAGCCACCCTGAGCAGCGGCATCAGTTGAAGTTTACATTCTCACTCAATGGCAGCAGAAGGGCGCTTGAAATACAATGCAGCCACATTATTGAAGCCACCACCACCATTCAACAGATCACAGAAACAGAACATTGGTGCCATGTGAATTGAATCATTTGATGACTTCATAGATGAGCTAGACGAAGAAGATGATAAGAAAATCATTAAGTATTTGCAAAACCTTGCAGGAGATGGAGTAAAAGAAATGCTAAAGAAAGTTTCACAGGCTGATGCAACATTGTGCCGAAAGGTGAAAAAAACGCTGGAACCCAAGTTCAATCTAATGCCGAATGTTGATTATGGAAGTATATCTTCACCCAAGTACTTTAACAGACTAGTGAAACAATGTATGAGTTTGTTGAGAGACTTGACACACTTTTCAAACATTGTACGTTCTGTCATTTTACCAATGAAGGAGCCTTGGGCCTCAGAATCACCAAGGGCCGCCTTTCAAATTCTTTTACAAAATGCATGTTGCGAGAGACACTCAGTCAAGAGAAAATGCTGATGGCTGCAAGAGCAGAAGAATAAGCAGAACAACAAGCTGCTAACATGGAAGCAGGGACAGCTCACAGTGAATCAGCACTGACCATGAAAATTAAGCATAAGCACCAAACAGATGCACAAAAGTCAACATCTTCGAAGAAGACAAAATTATGCTCCCCATGTGGATTGTTGTTTCCCCATGAAGGCAGATGCCCAGTCCTAGGACAATTCTGCAAGGGTTGTGGGAAAGAGAACCACTTCATAACTGTGTGTCAAGCTAAAGAAAAATCAAGTGCATCATGACAGAAAGAGAAAATGGGTGTGAGAATGTACCAGAAGCACCCTCGCCACGCCCACAGAAAACCAAAACAGAACAACAGCTATGACAAGTGGAGACAATCATCATCCAGTTTATCGTACAAAGGTTCATCAATGTCTCTACCAATGAAGATGATAGGTGCATGCTAATAATGTCCACCAACAAGCAGTGTGCACGTGTAGGGTTAGCTGCCTGTGAAGACGAAGGAAGTTCAAAAACAACTCACCAGACAGAGTGCCGAACTTCTTTCAGACACTGTTCTGAGATTACACTGAAGGCAAACGGTCACCCCATATCCTTCATCATCGACAGTGGGGTGTTGATTAATATTATGACAGTGGAAAGATTCAACAATCTCTCACATGTGCCACGCCATACTCCTTCAAACATGAAGGTATACACCTAGTCAGCTTCTAAACTGCTACAAAGTCAAGGGTCATTCACAGCTGTAATGCGACTCAATACAAGGTCAGTATGAGCCACCATTTATGTTTTACAAGGAACCTCATCTAGTGCATGCTTGCTCAGTTACGCCACAGCAGCTGATATGGGGCTAATATCTCTCAACTACAACCTCCATGGTCAGCCTGGGATTATGAGCCAATTGCCATTGTTTCACAGCTTGGAAAAAAAAATAAAAAATGAAAGTACAACTTCACGTCAACTATGACATTCGTCCTGTTGCCCAACGGCAGAGTGGCTTTACATCTGCAGGAAGCTGTAGAGAATGAGTTAGCAACACTTTTGACTCTTCCATCATTGAACGTTCCACTGGCCTCACGCAAAGGGTTTCACCCATAGTAGTTGTGCCAAAATAGAACAGCAGGGGAACAGTGCACATTTGTGTTGAAATGCGCCAGCCAAACAGAGCTATTTAGGGGGAAAGACACCCTGGTCCACATATAGCGGACCTGACACTGAACAGAGCTAAAATCTTTTCCCGTCTTGACCTAAACAAAGGGTATCACCAACTCGTGTTAGAAGAGAACTACTGATATATTACCACTTTTTCCACTCATGTTGGTTTGTTCAGTTACAAAAGACTGAGTTTTGGAGTATCTTCAGCTGCTGAGATATTTCAGGATGTTAACTGCAGAGTAATCCAACCTGTTATACATGCTTTCAATTACAGTGACGACATACTGGTCTATGGGAGGACCCAGAAAGAGCACGAACAAGCCGTCACTCAAGTGCACCAGTTTCTTACTTGATGCAGCAAAAGTGAATTTCACAAAATCAGCAGAGTAAATCATTTTCTGGATTCCACTATCTAGTGGTTGGGGTGGGTTGGTTCTGGAATTGTCTTTTCTTCTTTTCTTTTTTTCCCTCTGTCAGCCACCATTTGATGGTATGTCCATTCCCTTGGTGACGTCAGATGGCGCCACAGATGTTCGTGTGCGTAGGCGTCATCTTCAGATTATTTTTTCTGCTGTTGAGTCTGGAAGCAATGGTGGAGCTCTGAAAGTTTTTTCAAAACACCATCTTTTTTTAGAAGAAAGTCAGTTGATTCTCTGAAGACCACGAGAGGGATGATGACCAGCGAGAAGGGGACCCTTCTCTTTTTTCTCCCAACTGTAGACCCCGTGTGTATTAGCCACGTATTCAGAGAATTAAGGCATAGGGTCATGGAAAACACCCCTTTTAAATTTGGCCGAAATTGCCACCACAAGTTCCCCAAGAGAGACCACCATGAGATCCGCAATCTCTAGCTCCCAAAAGACCACCAAGATGGGGCCTGAGAGGCCTGAGCTGCATTTGTACCCAAGACTCTGAAGGTACGTCGATGACATAGGCAGGAGCATTACACCACAATAGCCAGCACACAGAAGGCACATGTTTCATTGAAGGACCTTGGCATTTCAAGCGATGTTGAGGAAAACTTTGAAGAAGCCAAGATGACTCATGTAGAGGGATCGGACGTCAAGACATTTGCAGCCGATGCCAAGAAATAACAAGCATCGAAAAAGGTGGCAAAGGATGCTGAAAAGAAAGAGACATAGATAATGAAACAACCAAAAGACCCAGATCCTAAACCCTCAGATAGTAAGTCCCTCAAGTCAGCCTCAGCCTCAAAATACCCATTGACCAAATGTCAGCCGAAACACAAGGAGCCACACAGATCTTGACCAAGGGATACCGATGGAGACAAAACACCGTAGAAACATTCGATGATGATACCATCTGCTTGACAGGGATCAAGAGAGTAAAGAAAGGCCTCGGAGACAGAAGAACCTTCAGTGTCAAAAAATTGACCTTCGCCAATGCGGAACATAAAGCGTGTGAGGTTGAGCACAAGAAATGAAGGCTTGAGGGCAAAATGGCCACCATCAAGAGGACTACTGACACTTATGGGGTCCCTTTGGAGGAGGAGAAGGGAAATTCATATTTTCTACTGGAGACTTTAATGCCCTCAAAGAAGAAGAATCTATACTTACCCAAACTCCCCAACATGTTGGATCAAGGGAAGGAGGCATTCCAGGAACCAGCCACTGCAAGGGCTGTAATACCCAGAGTAGAGAAAATATATAAACCCTTTAATCAAGACCCTAAGTACATACAGGGAAACACTCCAGCAGACTCATAATTGTTGCAACCGCCAGGAAACAAAACAACTTTCATACATCTACAGGCCTTACACCTGAGACGGAAAGTAAAACACTGGGCCTGGCAAGAAAGAAAATGGAAAGGGAGGCAGCAGCTCAGTGGAGGATTGCTAACTCCAATGCCTTGAACAGGTTCGGGCATCAACAGTGGAACGAGATGGAGTCCCCCATGCAACACCTCCTGGAGGAATACAAAAAGAAGCCCAAAGCAGTGATGCAAGTGGGGAGGGACATAGATAACATCTGCCGCACGTCAGCCCTAGGCCCAGTAGACACTGCCAGCAGATGTCCACCGGAACAAAGCTAAGAAGGCACGCCTGGCTCACAGTGTCCGATGTGAAACCAGAGGTGCAAGCCTCTATAATCTATTTCCTGGTCACAGGAGATGCATTATTCAGATAGGCAGTGGATAAGTCTTTTCAACAGTTGAAGAAAGACAATGAGATGGCTAAGACAATGGGGCACTACAATTCAGGGGTTCCTTTAGGAGAGGTGGAACCATATCCTGGAGGCCCTCAGACAGAACAATATTCACATCGGGCCAGCAGCAACAGCAGCCACAGGGCAGCTTTTATCAAGTCACACAACAGGCCACATACCAACAGCGGAAACACCCTGCAAGACAGTCCTTTTGTGGATGAGGAAGGGAAAGAGCCCAAACCCCCCTAGGGGGAACAGCGGGCAAGTGACTTACACAACCACACAGGCCACCACATAACACCAGTAGGAGGTAGAATAAGGAATTACCCACAGAGGTGGAAAAACATAACCTTATACAGTTGGGCTCTGAGCACAATACATCACAGATAATAACTTGTATTCTAGTGTGGGAATGACTCTGCCCACATGCCCAAGAGCAAACTTAACAAGCAGAAAGGGGTGTAACACTAGGGCTCCTATCATACATACCCATAGACATAATCTTCACCGCAGGGACATGGACGTCACCACATACCTTTACAAAACATTATTGTGTGGACATTCAGATAAGCAAGGAGGCACAGGTGGGACAGAAGGTACTACCACACCTGTTTGTTAACACTTCCGCATTTCATCCCAACCAATCTATGGAGAGGGATACAGCTACATAATCTGATGCACAGCATGTAAATCCATAAAAGGATTTATGCTGCAAAACGAAATGGTAACTTACCAGTAGGAATAGTTTTGCAGCTTGAAGAGTTTTCTGGATTCACATATTACCCACCCACCACCTCAGAAATGGAAGATGATGCAACCTGCTGGGAAAGAAGAAGAAAAGAAGGAAGTTAAAAAATAAATAAAAGCTCGAAAAAAAGAATTGGAAGATGTAGACTACACACAGGAACATCCAGGGCGCCATCTGACATCACAAAGGGGATGGACATGCCACCAAATGGTGGTTGACGATGCTCACAGAAAAAAAAAAAAAAGAAAAAAAAAAAGAAAAGAAATTTCCAGACCCAACCACTCGATTGTAGAATAATGTACAGCATGTGAACCCAGAAAACGTTTTAAGCATCAAAACTACTCCTACAGGTATGCAACCATTTTGTTTCTTGGGTGCATATTTTCTGATGGGGAAGGACTGCCGAACCAGATAAGGTGCACTTGTCATCATCTATTTCCCCCCAAAAGATGTTACTATGCTACAATTCTTTCTAGGCATGGGCAATTACTGCTCATGATACATTCACAATTTTACTACAATGAGTACCCTGTTAAGAGACTTGACAAGGCGGAATGTTCCTTTCCAGTTGTCTCCTGAATGCTATCAGAGTTTCAAAGAAATAAAATATGATATTGAGAATGCAACTGAAATGGCCTACTTCGATCCCCAGCTGCATACCGAGGTCATGGAAGATGCAAGCTCGATGGGGCTGGGGGCAATCCTTGCTTAACAAAAGAGCCATCTGAATATTCAGAGATACATTTTAGTTTGTGTCAGTCAAAGCCTGTGAGAAACAGAACATACCTTCTCTCAGCCAGAGAAGAGTGCAGCTTTGGTGTGGGCCTGCAAACGTTTTCATGTATTCCCCTATTGAAAACCATATACTGTCATCATGGACTACCAGACGTTGCTCACTATTTTTGGAAACCCGAAGGCTAAGATGCCTCCTTGCTTCGAAAGGTGGGGATTGAGGCTGCAAGAATACAACTTTGAGATTGCACACACACCGGGAAAGGATCAGAACCCAGCAGATTACTTTTCATGAGCGCCACTACATCGTCCTAGCTAGACATCTCAGTTTTACTGTGAAATCCAGCACACCCCTGTCTGTGGATCAAATCATTGCTGCAACCAACACTAATTGCAACATGAACATTGTGAAAGAACTCATTGATGGACACAATCTTGGAGATGGCACGCACAGCCTCTAGCTGATGATACTGAATTCCAAAAGTTCAAAAACTTACAGGATAAGGTAGCTGTCACCCAAGAAGGCCTAATACTGAGAGGCTCATGAATCATCATATCTGAGAGCCTAGGGCAACAGGTCATCGATTTGGCCAACAAAGGACATCATGGCATTGTAGCCACCAAAGGAGTATTGAGAGACCGTGTGATTCCCTGATTAGATGAGGAAGTGGAAAGGAAATTAAAAGCATGTCACATCTGCAATTGCCTCTCCCCCAAGGTGACGCAACACCCAGTGCCTATGTCTGACTTTCCTGCCCATTCCTGGGAGACAGTCAGAGTTGACTTCTTCAGACCATTAGGAAATGGACATCTTCTCATGATAATCATAGATGAATATTCATGTTTTCCGTTGGTGGAAACACTGTCCTTGACAGCTCATGATAGATTTGTAGAAAGACTTGATGACATCTTTGCAAAGTGGTGTGTCCCCAGATCCTCAAATCCAATAATGCCCCATGTTTCAACAGCAAAGAGTTTCTTGTGCGACTCAGTGTCAAACACCAAAAGTGTACACCTTTCCGGCACCAAGCCAGCGGTGAAGTTGAAAGATTCATGGGCACCCTCAAGAGGATAATTCAGCAGAGATCCGTGGAAGTAATCAATTTGAGCCAAGCTATGTGACGGACCATTTGGGCCTATCAAGCAACGTCTCACTTCACCATGCATGAGAGCCCAGCTACCTTGTTGTGTGGGAGAGCCATCAGAACAAAACTACCTCAATGGACATCTGATCTGTCAGTGAATGGCGACAAAGTTTGTGACACTGATGCTTCTCATAAGAGCAAAATAAAAGTGTATGGTGATCAGTGACAACACACCAAAGAAACAGTCTTTAACAAAGGAGACTGTGTACTGGTAAAGCAGAGACAGAAATGAAAGACGAACTCCTCTTTCACCACTGACCCTTTACAGGCAGTGGCATGTAAGGGCACACGGTGACAGCACATTTTCCTGGAAAGTCCATCACTTGAGACTCATCACACTTCAAACACCTACCTTGACACTTGCCAGCTCTTGCAACCACGTTGGAGGTTACCACACCCTCAGGTCCAGCTCCTAAGCCTGCATCACCATTACCTGATGCGGGTGGACCTCAAGTTCTTCGCAGATTGATTGAGGTGATGTGACTTCAAATGATGCATTCTACCTTTTTATTTAACAAAGTGGGAGATGTGGCATATTGATACTATGCGCTCTAGGATCCTTGTGGGTTGCGGTGGGCTCTGAACAGGAACCACGTGATATGCGGGGAGGTGTCAGGGTGTGGTTCTGAGAAGTGTGACATAATGTTCAGTGTGTGAGTAAATGCTGGAGAATACAGATGCCTAACAGCAGCTTCCTTGTGCAGGGTAATCTATGTGCCTGCTGGAAGGCTGGGAAAGACACTGCAGTTTTATTGTTTAATTTTATGAAATTATCATGGCTACTACGTGTTTTCGAACAGATTGATGTTTTTTTAAAACAGCAGATGAAATTCTGGAATATGTTGTTTTCAGTAAATAGAAGATAAATATATTTAATTACACATTAAGAAGGTACGGATTGAGCCAAAAAACACTCTGTTTAAAAAATATGTCTATCTGTAGATTTTTCAATCTGCTGACATTCAGGTAGAGCTCCAAATAGACTATGGTTGCAATTCAAATATTCAACTTATGTGAATAGGCTGCCGATAAACAATAGACAGTTGTTAAGCTCTTTTATTTTTAAAGTTGCTCCTGTAATATTGAGCTAACAAGGGGACCTGACTGCAATTTGAATTTTCTTGTTCTGCTTTGAGCTCAGGAAGAGGTTGTTAATTAAACAATGGGCAATGTTAGATTTTGTAGAGTGGTGTGGGGTTGTCATCATAATGCAGTGCCATGAGTAAAGACTAATTAGCTGGACGAAGGAAAGCCAGACTAAATTTAAGCCTCACATAAGTAGAAATTCACATTTTACTAGCATCCTGTGTCTATGAAATATTTTTTATATCACCACATATACTGCATATGTGCAAAGCATATATAGGGCAAACCTTTAAACATCTAAATATTGCACATAGTCAAATGACTGAATATTTATTCAGTGAAAAAAAGAAAGGTTAACGCTTAGTTATATTTGAACAAATTATTTGCCCTATACAAACCAAGTTTAAACTACACAAACTTTACAAATTCCAAAGTTAGAGTTATAACTTTCATTTATAATTTATTCACCACCTTCACATTATTATATGTAGCAAATCTCGTTAAACACTCTTCAGCTTGCTGGACTTTGTCACACAATCTTTTCAGCTCGCTAACCAGAAAACACTTAGTATAACTCAGCACTCTACCACACACTGTGTTGTGAAAAATAATGATACTCCACTGTAAAACACTATTCTGTATGAGAATTTCCGCCGCTTTACTGTATGACATTACACTCGACAACACTGAACTACACTACACTTTACTCACTGAACTCCATTCTATGCCACTGCACTCTTCAACACTCCTACACTCTATGCCGCTCTATAACAGTATACTTGATAACACTCCACTTCACCATGCTCCATTTCAAATTGGAGTGGAGTCTTGTAAAGTAAAGTGGAGCGCAGTGATGTATAGAAAAGTGTTGTAAAGTAGAATAGAGTGTTGTCTGGGCATAGAGTAGAATATAGAGTTGGACAGTGAAGTGTACAGGGATAAAGCAGTGTGGAATGTTGTAGAGTGCCATGATGTGTGGTAGACATTCACAGAGTGCAGTTATACAGAGTGGAGGAGAGTGTCATCCAATGGAGCGGCATAGTGTGGACTGGCGTACACTGTAGTGGCGTAGAGTGGATTACGGTAAAGTGGAGTAGCATACAGGGGAACAACGTACACTGGAACATTGTACAGTGGAGTATAGAAGAGTAGAAAGTCTTAGATTAGAATAGCATAGAGAAGCTGGCATACCTTGAAGTGGTGTAGCGTAGAGTTGAAGAAACTGTTATATACAGGAGTGGTGTCTCATACAATAGAAGGGAGCGCTGTGTCATAGAGTGTTGGAAACTGTTGTAGAGTGGAGTAGAGTGTTGCACATTAGAGTACAGGCATAAAGTTGAGTGTAAATTTGAACAGTAGTGGAGTGTGCAAGGATAGAGTGGAGTAGAGTTGTGTAGAGTGGAGTTATATAGAGTCAAGCTTTACATAGGCAGGCTAGTTTATTTTTTGGGCTTCCTTGCTACTTTTAGTAGCATTGTGCTACAAGATACCAATAACTTTAAAAACCTTATAACTTAACATTTTCTCACTCTGCTTACCTGCAGCACCCCACAGAACCATCTGCGCCAGGTTATATGTATTACTGCTACGTTTCATGAAAATCCAGCTGACTGTTTTTACGCTATGCATAATACAAAAGTCTTTGCATTGGAATTGAAGCCCATTGTGGTACCTCCCTTTTTTCTTTGCACCCTTTCTTTTAACTAACGGCATGAAACTTTCAGTCCTCTCAAAATTAAACAGCTGCAGCAGGTCTGCAAAGTTTCATGCACATTCGTCATAGGAGTTCAGAGTTATAAAGGGAGACGAGACAATCCCTATCTTATAATTGTAGAGTTGCTACAGCCACTCTATACAATATGTATATTATCTCCTATAGAGTGGCTGTAGCTATATATATATATATATAGAGCTAAAGAGATATAGATATAGACATATATATATATGTAGATATAGATAGATATATAGATAGATAGATAAATATATCTTACCTACCTTTTTTAATTCTATCTCCTAACTATAACGTCCCTGCAACCCTTGATTTTTTCAGTGAACATATATAACTGGAGCATATATTTACTGAAAACAACAAAGGTTACAGGAACAATAAATAATTAGAAATTAGAATTAAAAAAAGCCTTAGAAATTCACTCAAACAAACAAAGAATAGAGGGATGTTATAGGAATTCTGCTCTCTGCATGTGGAGCAATTCTTTCATCTGTTTTCCTGCCTGCTTGACAGTGAGCGGGAGTAGTTCATGCTACTGCCCAGTGGGAGCAGACTTACTGTTTGCTCTTGCTTGGTAGGAGCTAGCAAATCTCCTGCCAAGAGAGAGAACAACTATGTCCCGAGGGTAGGCACCTCAGGACATATGGAGTCGGCCTTGGGGGGTGGCGGTCCCCAAGGCCATTAACGGCTCCAGGAGGGGGGTTGCGCTTGCCCCTTCCTTTTTATTGCAGAGCTTGTGCCAGGGAGGTGGCGGTCCCCTGGGCCAAAAAGTGCCTGGGAGGGGCCTACATTACCCCCTCCTCCTTTACATTATTTTGGCCTGACCCCAAGAAGGTGGTGGTCCCTGAGACTGGTATCGGCCATGATTGGGTGGGGGGTAGTATGTGCCTCTCTCCTACAACTTAATATTTCAGTTAGTACCTGGGACCTGGCCCACCTAAATATATATATATATATATATATATATATATATATATATATATATATATATATATATATATATATATATATATATATATAAATAAACAGAAGCAGAGAATTTTAGGTTGTTCCCAAGTTTAGATGGAGAGCAGCTCCTTTTCCATATGTTTGGTCAATTCTATCAATATGGCCGCCATATGCATAAATGTACTGCAAGGGATGAGACAGTGCCCGCCATAGATGTGTTTGCCATAAACCTGCTGTTGCTGATGCCGGTGGGACAGGAGTATGTCCCCTGTGTATTTGTTATAAGTGTAACACTAATGTGTAACAGGTAGACCTCTTACTTCTTCACAGAACCTGCAGACACCTGGGACTGGGTGGAACAGTGCTGATATGAGGCCTCAGTGCCTCCCATGCTGCAGGAGCAGACACGATCACAGAAAGCACGATGGGACCGACGCCGATGTGGACGAGAAAGCAGAAATTCAGTCATAACTGGGGTTTACCCCAACCTAGGCTTGATAAGAACAATTACAGGCACTGTCCCTATATTTCACGGGAGCAGAGATCCTCCTGGGAGAGGACCCTAGACGAAACAACATCCGAGACGGGCTCCTACATGTCAGACGGAGGCGATGCCTTAGGGGACATATCAAAGATCACACTGAAGAGAGTAGACAACATAATATGAACCACTGCTTAAAACGATACCAACTGCTGGACGGCATGTTATACTTGTGATTCAAAGATGAGAAACTAATACTACTGGCATTTCTTTCCACTCGATCTTCCTGCAAGATCAGTGATAATATGGTGGTACTGATGGGGAGCAGGCGATATGGGTGGAATTGGATATCCTCAGCAATACTTATGTACCTGTAGTTAAAGAGGGTTTGTTACTATGTACCTGCTTGAAATTCGTTTCCTCTATTTTGCTACCTGTTTACTAGGTGGGACATAATGCCAGTCCGCCCTGAGTAATTTGATGATAGAAGGCTTACCAACACCCCCCTCCTACTCCAGACTGGACATACTGGGCCTGATTCTAACTTTGGAGGACGGTGTTAAACCGTCCCAAAAGTGGCGGATATACCACCTACCGTATTACGAGTCCATTATATCCTATGGAACTCGTAATACGGTAGGTGGTATATCCGCCACTTTTGGGACGGTTTAACACCGTCCTCCAAAGTTAGAATCAGGCCCACTGTGTGTTACTGCACAGACTGGAGGACCCTTCATTTGGGACTGCTTGTTTCTTGTTTCGTCAGCCAGATGTATTGAGGTACGGGAGTTGGGTGTTCCCTTTTTAATGTTTGACCAAACCGCGCTTCATAGCAGTCACCTACCCCACACATTACCCCTGTACATTACACCATACCTGATGGATGAGTACTTGACCCCTCAACCTCACACACATTAGCCAACAGAATATAGTCCAGATGACTAGACTAAGCTTTGTCAGCTGGAATGTCAGGAGCATGGGTACGACCTGTAAACAGCACGCAGTGCAACAATACCTCAAACGACAGAACGCTCAGATACCATTTATCCAGGAAACACACATGTCCAAGGGTGAAGAGGTGCAGTTGCAGAAGCAGTGGAGGGGCCAGTATTACGGTACTACATACTTGGGGTATGCCTGTGGAGCCCTTATATGGGTAAGGCCAATGGTACACTTCAAGAGCATAGCCTCAGAAATAGATCCTGAAGGGAGATATGTATTTGTACAGGGCTAACTAGCTGGGTGCCCTCTATTATTAGGATGCATATACCCATTGAATGTGGCACAGCAACCGTAAAGGAGTAACCTCTCAACCCTGCTGACCAGAGAGGCACACATACCATGGGCAATAGGACGTGACTTTAATTGTGTATAGAATCCCCTCCTGGACTGTTAACACCCACCCCTGCCCTCCTGCCAGGTAGTCACATAGGAGACCCATATGACCCAATGGCTAATGCACTAGGCATTAAATGATAGTTGGCTCATAATGTACCCACACACTAAAGAATGCCCTTACTGCTCGCCATCACACGATCTCCACATGTGACTGGATCGTAATATCTGCCACCACATTCCACACCTACAGGTTGCAGCGGCTGAATATCTAGGAAAAGCCATATCAGACCATAATCCCTTGATACTACACATGTCATGGGGCACACATATTCCCCCGTGCCGATGTGGTGGTTACAACTCACCACATTAGAGAATTTAGCGCTTCAAGATTAGACACACCCATTGCAATCACACATTACATCACGGAAAACAGGGGAACAGCTGATTCCACCTTGACTGAATGGGAGGCTATGAAGATGGTTATGCATGGTCACTACATCCATGCAGGGGTTGGCATGAGAGCCACGTTACACCAAGGCCTACTTCAGCTGGAGGACTCACTCTGAGCCCTTGAGACTTCTGTGAGGGGTGATCATATTCAGAACCCTGTCCTAAGTGTGTGACATGAGCGGCATACCACCCTCATCGAATCACTGCTGTGCCTTGACTATAGGGCATACCAAGCCAGAGTGTACAAAGAGGGTGATAAACCAGGCCGCTTGTTAGCATGGTTGTTGAGGAGCACAGTAGCCAACAACCACATCACCTCTATAAGAATCTTACAGATGCAATTAGCTGTTAATCAAGTAGACATTCACGCAGCATTCACCACCCACTATTGATCGCTCTGTTTTCCTCCCCCCGCAGGACCAACAAACACCAATTTGTAGTCCTCAGTGCTGTTACACTGCCTACTGTAATACTGTAGGCAAGAGAGAAGCTCAACGCGGCCGTCACGGAGCCAGGGGAGCCATTAGAGGAACCGCAACAAGAAAGACTCCAGGGCTTGATGGCTTACTAGTATAGTTTTACAAAGCATATTAGTCCCTGCTAGTCCCCAGATTAATAGAGGTGTACAGGGCCACCGTTTTTGCTATGAAGCTACCTCTATGACTTAGAGAGGCACTACTGACTCCCCCCGCCCCCCAAAGCCAGGGAGAGATCCTCTAGAGTTGACATCTTACCACCCCCTCTTCTTGTTAGGAACGGACTATAAGATATTCAGTAAGGTTATTGTGCTGCAACTACTGGAACATCTTCCTCATCTGGTTCATCGTACCAAAATGGGTTCTTTTTGGGCCGCTCTACAACCCTCAATATCCAGAGACTTTATAGAGTATTAGAACATGTGCCCATTAGCCGGGTTTTTGTGGCATGCATGGTCATAGACCTAGAAAAAGGGTTAAACACTATTGATTAGGACTACTCGTTTGCAACCCTCACAGTCATGGGCATAGATTAATATAACTCCTCTATACGAGCCCATGGTGAGGGTGAAGATTTGTGGCTATATATCTGCCCCCTTTCGTGAAAGTAGAGTTACACTTCAAGGCCGCCCCTTGTCTCTGATACTGTTCGCCTTGGCGATGGAACCATTAGCATTGAGGCTCTGACAGGAGGGGGTAAATAGGGGGATACCTATTGAGGAAGAGGAAGAAGTGGACACTGTCTCCTTATATGCAGATGACATACTGATTTATGTACGTGATGTATGGGATTGAATTGATTCTATTGTGACTGTTCTGATGTAATTCCATACTGCCTTAGGACTTGGAGTGAACTGGTCAAAGACTTGCCTGGTACCACTCCATTCAGATTGCCCACGGCAAAACGTTGTGGTCGATGCCGGCCAGTGCCCTGGGAACCGCATACATTCAGATACTTGGGCATAAACATTTACCATGCAGCCACAGATCTCCTATATGGTAATCTCACTAAGTCAATTGCCACATTGAATAAGGGTCTGCAGTCCCCTTATTGCACCACTGAATATCCTTATATGTTTTCCTAATCATTTAAATTGATACACTACACGTATATATGCTGTACAGATTCAAGTCACTACTGCCAAAAATAAATTGTCAACAGAGATTTTAATGTTGAAAAGCAAAATGTAACATACATAAAAGAATCACACAGGTCTACCTGTTACAAAATTCCGAACTAGGCAGTCTATTTTAAAATACTGATATTGCTCACAGCCTTTCTTACTTTATGTCGTCCACCAAAAAGATACCTTTCTACTGCTAGTCACATTGCAAGATTCATAGTGTCTATTTATATGGGATTGCTCAACGGCAAAAAAACAGATGCAAGATATACTATCTCACTTAATTTGTTCCAATAATGGTATCTCCATTGGCAAAACAATTAAAGTTTGGAAATCAGTGAGTAATTGTGGTAGTAATTCACTTGCCTAATATTATAAGACAACGTAATGATTTATTTTAAAGTGGTTGAGCTTCAATACTCCTCGACGAAGTAATGTTTCTATTGTTTCCAACTTTATAGTGTATTTATTGTGGCTATTAAACAACCACAGGTGTCCTTCTTTACGTTTCCCCATTACTTCAGGTAAAATAGAAATCAGGCATATTTGTCTCCTTCTGCACGTAGGCACATGCAGAAACCCCTAAAAAAACAATGATATACACATCAAAAGCAACATAAAAATGATTATCATATTTCAATAGCCATCACGTAATAGAAATATTGTGCATACGTTTAAGAAATCTTAATCTTATATGTAGCTATACTACAGATACCATTATCTAGTTCTTCTAATACTTCATCGATGGAGCTGAAAAGATATCTCGGTATTTCCTCCATATAGTTTTGTAATTGGACTAGTTGTAGATGCACCACTCAAAGTAAATTATTTCTGATTCAACTTGAAATGTCATAGTTTTGATGAGTTGGGTATTATTAAGTGGCAGCTGAATCTAGGCTCCTTGATTATGACTTCTAAGCTGTGTTGTTCGTACGTGAATGACAGGTGTTATATCAATGCTGATTTCGTTATTAACAGTGAAATCACATATACCAACATTACAGCACAACATAAATATATGTAAGTGGATACGCGGTCATCATGATGCTTTAGTATAGGGAGAAGGCCATTTTGGTGAATTCCAGATAGACACTTTGCAGTTGTAAGAGCATATATGTTTTTGTTTTTCTCTATGGATTCCACCTGATGGCTTCTTGAAGACTTTATGCGTGTCAGCTGGTGCAGTGCAAACCGAAAACGTGTTTCTGCCATTTCTGGACCCAGGGCTATTACTAGTTTCGTTTACTGAGCGATGTAATCTAGACCAATGCAGCGGGTTTATTCTCGACAAACCATACCAGCTCCAATATGTACTAAGGTAAATGCACTCAACTCTAATTCTGCCCATGGGAGATATGCCGAGGCAGAGGTTGGCCTGCATTTCTGTTTCTGCTACCTCTAGAGACTGCCTTGCTTGACTCTGAGACAAATGTGCACAGCTTATCTCAAAGAATATATTTGGTGCTGAAATGGTGGTCAGAGACAGACTTAAGTGAAACTAAACATTGTTTGCTGTGAAATTTTGTTAGAATTATACGATTTCAATGCCAACATTTGTCTTACGTATTGCCAGCTGTTTCTTGCCTCAAGCAAGGTCTTATAAAAAAACTGTTTTAAGTTAGATCTTAAGCTAGACTTAGAATTCTGATGGCTTATGTTAGAAGACCCCGCCCAGGGGACAGTCCATCTTGCCAGCCTTTTTCACACTAGCCATAGCTGTGTACAGGGCTTTTCTTTAGCGTTGGTGGTGCCCAGGACGCCAGTCTGTTTCTGGTGTTCCGCTCACCCCATCCGTCCTCTTATCTCCTTCTTGGATTCCCTCACTATCACCTGGCAAAAAGGCACCTCATCGCTCCATAGCCTCTCTCTCAAATACATTTTATTTGTTTTAAAGCGCTGGACATTGGATAAAGGCCACTTTACTAATCCATTCAGTTATCCACATAAAATACAGATCTGTGCTAGACAGCAGGCATATTAAACCTTTGTTGTACTTTATGGCAAGCCAAAACTGGCAATAGGTAAAACTCGATCTCTCTGTAGCAGGAACATTAATCATTAGAGTTATCATGACATTTGTATTGCTTCCTGAAAGCTGGAGCACAAGGAATCTACAGCAAGTGCTTTTAAATCATTAATTATTGCTAAAGTATCCCCTGAGGCCAGTGTCCACCTATCCAGGTCAGCGCATAGTGCTACCGTCCTGGTTGCACTGCCCTAAAATCAGCCCTGGCTTTGTGCAGTCTCACTGCATGAAAAACATGCTTCTGTTTTCTGACATCTAAACCTGCACAGCATCTTCTCCAGTGACAGGGCAACTTCTACCTCTGACACATATGACTGAATGATAGGGAGCACATATCTGCCAGAGTAAAACTATTTCATGTTACAGAAAGTCTTGCTACCAGAATTAGAGTTTGGTGGATGGATTACTCCATCACAAATGTAATGGATGTCCCATCCACCATATTACAAGTTCATTTTATCCAATGGCAATTTTAATGCAGGGGGCAGGATATCCTTCATGTTTGTGACATAGTAACCCGTTTGCTGAACTCTAAATCAGGCCCAAATGAGTAGCCAGGCTGAATCCATGAGTGGATGGGAGACAATATGTGCCTATCATTTGTTCGTTCATTGTGATGATTAGGCAGTGATGAGCTTTTGAAAGTAGGGTTAATTAGCAATGTCCCTGCGTCCTACGTCTCTGTCACACACAGCACAGTAGGTAGATTACTTGACTGAAATGTAAGCAGTGACATGTGGGGCATGTGAACCTAGGAATTGGTGCTTGTTACGGTTCTCCGTTTGGGCACAGCATCCGGGAATAATATATGCTGTTCTCACATCACCCATGTACTGTCATGATGTAAACATCAAAGATAAAAGTGGGCTTTGGCAGATCATGGAGTTTATGGTGTTATTTTAATTTGTTCTTACACACCTGTGTGAATGCTTGTATGTGTGGTTTATGATGGAGAATTCATGCTTTGTACTGGAGGGGTTGCAGCTTCACTTTACCTAGGGCTTCAAAACGCCTTGCACCAGCCATCTCTACTGACAATACAGTAAATTTATTGAGAGCATATTTACTTGTGAAAAAATTATGTTGATTGGTATAAGCCATGTGCCTGCCGCTGACCGTTGAATCACGTTCTCTCCAACTGACAGATGAGCCACACACAAAGCGAAATTCATATGCAGTTGTTAATCATCTTTGGCAGATTCCTGACTGTGGCTGGAAAAGTGATATTTGAAGTCACACAGCCTTTGAAATGTGATACTGTTTTGAGAATTTCCCTGGAATCATAGAATCAACACATGGCAATTCCAGTGTCAAACCTTTAATCCCAATGGATTCTCCCCATATACATCACAATCCCGATGCAAAATCCTTTTGCTAACTGAAAGAGTAACTTTCGAGTGAGATTTAAATTACAAAGCACTTTAATAAACAGTAATGATGTATCCAAATCCTATCTGAAAAGATCAGTATATACTCCCACAGGCAGAGTGCTAATGAAAGCTTATTTTCTTGCTCTGGCAGGCTCTGTTAAAGGAGAGTACTAGTCCTTCCCTGGATAAATTCCAACATGCATTACAACATGTCCTCACCTTTTCGACCTGTTGGCTGGTGCCAAAATGCTTTTAGCCAGAGCTACTCAGCAAAAACAAATCACAAAGAAAGGGATTTCTGGCATGTCCATCCACATGCCTCTTGACAGGATGTTGGTCCATCATGCTGACGTATGCCTGTGCATGTGTCACCGAGCATGGACGCGCATATGGCAAAACACTAGGCATCATTTTGTTTATTTTTTACTTGTTCCAAAATGGTGGACCCCGCTTGGAGTTCTAAATAAAAACAATTAATTTAAAAATGCGAGAAAGCACTTTGCTAAAAAATAGTGCAGGCTGACAGCAAGTTACAGCAAATGGACCCAAAATAAGAAATAAAAAACAAGAAGCTGAGATAGGGAAAGCAATGCATGAGTTGCGTTGGACAAGGAGGGAGGAACATGAGGTATTTGGGACGGGGTGGTGATTTGCAAGAAGAAGCAGGGAAGTCAGGGAAGGAGGAAGTAAAATGTACCCTCTTGGAGTGCTTAAAGCAAAATAAAAAAAACACTGTTCTCTGAATGTGAGAAGAGGAAGGATTGAAGTCACTCCCTCAAAACAATGGTCAAGAATCTGGTCTTGTGGAGCCAAAAATGAGAAGAGCAAGGAAAGCCATCACATAAGAAGCAAGCAAATGAGAGTGGCGAGAAAGATGGGCCAGCCAAAAGTTCTAATGTAAATTCTGGTATGATCCACAAGAGAGTTTTTGACAACATACAGTTAAATAGGTGGACAAAAAAGCTTGGCTAGTAGTAGAAGTGGTCCATTGTAAAAAATATATGCAATTTTAGACTGGGGCATAGGCGAAAACACACAACTATCTTACTACCACTAATAGAGCACCTGCTCACACTTTGAGAGGCATTTCTAGTTTGACCTTGACTCAAATGAGGGAATCCCCTTTGCTGTGGAGTATGACGCCCATGCTCCGAAAATAAAATATGTTGGTAGGTCAGGGAACACGGGATAAAACAGTCACAACCTCGTGGTCTGCAATTATTGCTGATTAAGGCAGAATGTAGATGAATTTTCAAATGTGACAGTATTGTAAGAGGATTAACCATATGGAAGAATACAACTTTACCATCTCTGCATGAACTCAGAACCTTTACTTTTCTTATATGTGATCAGTTACAGTGCTTAATTTGAGTCAGTGATTGCCGGTGGGGATCACCAACACTTATTTTTCCTTTTTGTACATTTTCCAAGATGAATAGAGGGAAAAATACACAAAGTGGAAAGACATGGGAAGAGAAAGACAGAAAAACCTTCACAAAGGGAGTAAGCAGAAACCTGCAATAGTGAGATGGGTGGGCAGGGAGTGTCTAGTAGTGCATTAAAGAAGCCTGAGGTGAATTGAAGGCTGCACAGCTTTGGTATTTGATGCGCTCACATCTAATTTCACCAGCCACAGGCTTCTGAGCAGAGCTTTTGGCAACAGCACTCATTCATTTACAAATTAAGTACTGATCAGTTATATTTAATAAGTCAATTACTGTTAATGACTGAGAATTAATACTATATTTCTTATACCCATGGATGGCCAGCATCTTGCAACTTTGCTGCATTATTAAAGGTAGCTGAGCTCTTTTAAGGTGTATTTTGACTGCCAATCTGTTGCCCATCACAACATAAAATATCACACATGTCTTTTTCTCCATTATGATAATAACATTTTCAACTATTGTGTTAATTGAACAAGTCTTGAGTATAATATTTCTAGTGTTCTGAAAATGAATATTTGAGTCATGCTTAATATTTACATCATGTAACGTGACTTGACATATTAATTCTCACTGCATGTTGATATCATGTTCTATTAAGGATTGTACTATAAACAGATTATCAAGTTATATGTTTATCTTTTTAATGTGGCATCATAACATTGATGAAGCAAATCCTATCTATTGGCATGGCCATACTCTGAAATACATAGCTGCTGCCTAATCTGATCACTAAACACATTCATTCGGCCAATCACTTTCCATATTAATTGATAATTATTTCCTGGCCCATTTTAGTCTAGAGGTCATAATTTCTATGTGGCCCATTCTAGTCTTTGTGATCACTTAGCATCTACGTCTATTGTCTGACATGCTCGGCGGCCATCTTGAATTTATGGGATAAGCCTGTCCATGCGCATCTCTCTAGATTGAACTGCTTTGCACACCGACTGATGGGGTAATGTCTTGTCGCACTGGAGTTCAATTCTCTGTTTATGATAGTGAGAAATTATTTATATATTTATATTGTCTCCCTCCTGCCACCAAATATTTGGCTTACTTTGGAGTATTTGTTTACGTGATTCTCTGACTGCAGCACAGGTGCCACTGAGTATTCAGCTCACTTTAAAGTCCTTTTTTCAGACGATTCTCTGACTCCTTCAGGGAGGCCTGGTTTAGCCAATATTGTCAGTATTCTTGACACATTGAGTTACCATAGTTCTAGCTCCTTTTGATATATGGTCAGATTATCATTCTCATCTTTCTACACCAAACAATTTACTTCATTTCAGGTGATCAATACCAACACCGTTCTTTAAGTCTGACTTTATTTAAGGTTGTGGCCCACTTGTTGCCCCATTTTGTAGACACATCACATTAAATAACTTGTGTCCCGTCTCTGGTAGAATTATTCTTTGCATTGCCTCAATAAGAAATCTAATTTACAGACATGGCCATACCACAAGTCTAATTTTTGTTATACATACCTCTGACCCATTCATTTCCTTGCTCCAGGGTGTCCTAACAGTGGCCCATTAATTATTTGTGGGTCAAAACAACATCAGCACTTGCTCCAAACGGACTTGCTCTTGAGTAACTCTATTTGTCTATTTGACAGTAAGACAGAGCAAACAACAACAAACCTTTATTGTTCCATTGCAACTTATGTTTATACACTTTTGTGTGTTTCTTTTAATTCTCATGTACTGTGTTGTCACTTGAGCACAGAGCACAGTCAAAATATACTAACATCATGGATGAATACAAATTGGTTCTGCAGGATGTTACTATTTTCCTCAACAAATTTATAATTTTTTGATGAACAATCACTATTGTTTTTATATAATTGATTATCCCACAAGGAACATTGTTCATATGTGTTGATTTCCCCTAGTTATAGATGGTTTACGGGAAGCCTCTTTTGCATATTACTGAAAATGTGCTGCAGCAAGAACTCTCCATGGAGAATTCTGAATTTCTTGGCCAAACATCGTGGGTAATTGTGGGGTGCAGAATGGAGTGTTCCACTGACCCTTTAGGCATGGGCTTCATCCGCATAATATTTGTTTATGCCCCCCCATAGCTAGTTAAATAACAAAAGCAAAATTAGATGTTTGCACAGGTATTTCATACAAACCACTAACTATAGATTGTTATAGTAGAACACCTAGAACAATTTATCTCCAGAGATCCCAATCTCCACTTTTCATGCATGAGTTGCTCATCCAGTTCAAGTCTTTTTCTCAACTTTGGGACTTCCAGCTCTGAATTCATAATGTTGTATAAAGTACCAGAATAAAACCAATTCTGAACAATCTACTGTTGCACAGTATCTGGAAACTTGAGAGCTCTGAATCCCAAGATCTTCATTAGGTTTATCCTCTTGGTGCAGCTTCACCTGACCTACCTTATATTGTGGTCAGCTGTAGTACACTTAGTGGTAGGTACCCATATAACACACCATATATTAGAAACATTTCTTGAGCTCCTTGCACTTTACCTTATTTGTTTATTTTTTTACTATGTTAATTATCCTACCATTTGCCCATCTGGATTTTGATTCATCGGCCATTTCTAAAGATAGTCTTTTATCCTGTATTTGGGAAACATGGATCTATCCATAGACGTCTTTTTAATCTTTCTCAATGTTCACAATTCATGTAGAGATTGTTAAATCTTCTCATGATTTCTAATGCCCAATAAACTAATCAGTGTCTACATTCGTATCCCTTCACCCTTACCTGTGGTGACCAGCATCCCATTTATTTCAGTTTGGACACTGCTGTATGGCTACTTCCATGTAACTAACCTGTTATCTCCATAGACTACTTTTTCACCTTTCTCAATATTGACTGTGCATTTAGAATGCTAAATCTTCTCATGATTGCTAATGTCACAATAAGCTAGTCAGTGCCAGCATCCAAATCCTGTTACCCTTATTGCTGACTGGCGTGACCTGAACCTTCATGACTACTTTCATATTACTACCCAGTTATGTGACTAGTGGGCAGTCTAGGGTTTCCATTCAGTTATATCTATCTGGCAATACAAATGTTGGCATTTCCATGTGCGCTTATTTTTTTATTCTTAACACAAAATATTTTGATCAATAGATGTCCCTTCTCTCAGCTGTTCTGTAAATTAATCAATTAATTTTTTTTTACTTAGCCCTTTTTTTAGTCTTATTTGTGCCTATGCAGCTTCACCCATCTGCACTCTTTCAGCTACTGCATGTTGACTCACACCACCTGGATCATATTTTTCTTTCACTTCTTCATTGTCTCTAGAATGCAAAGAGAAAATATCTCACTGGAGTAGCCATAGGCCAGAACTAGCTGAACTGATCTCACTTGGATGGAAGCTGTATAGACATATGCTGTACTTAGGACATATCATGATGGCTCAGTGAGTTAACACTCCCTGCTGGCACCTGCAGGATTCTGAACGTCATTGGTTAATTCCCAGGCAATGCAGACTCATATTTCTATCATTCTGAAGTCAATAAACTGGGCACTATTAAATCTGTTATTTAGTTATGGACTGGTGTGCCAAGATATGACCCAGGCCTAATCATGAATTGTCTTTGGCTTCAAGATTGCATCAATCCAGTACTGATGGTGATGCCAGCCAGTGTCACAGATTTCATATGTCCACTCTCCAGTCTGCCAACCCTCCTTATTAGCTCTTACTGTCGTATTTTATGGGATATGATTGAGCCTTTTTCCCTAGTAGGGTCTTCCACCCACTTTGTTCCACTTCTCTTGTATCTGTGCAAGCCACCCCGCACTACTCCTTAGATGGTTCTTATGGACATACAAAAGAAGATTATTTTGTGACATCTTTCTGATTTCCATACATGCCCAATGTTTGAGTATTTTCAGCACTCCCAATGCCTGGCTATGAAAGTATGAGAGCAGCTCACCTGATCCTTTGCCATCGTACTTCAGCGCTTCTGCTGTGTATCCCTGTTTTCTCTCACTGCTGTTGAGAGAGGTCTGTATAATGGTAACCAGTTATCAGATTTCACTCACCCTTTATTTCATTTTTTCTGTTTTCCATCTGTGGGCCAAAGATTATCTGTACTTGAAATGGGATTTAGTTTGCAATATATGACTCTGTAGAAAAGAATAATTTGGATTTAGTTTGCACTGAATGCCTCTCTATATGAAAGAATTTAGGGCCAGATGTACGACCCCGAGTTTTGCCTTACGCAATTTGCGACTCATTTGAGAGTCACAAATTGCGAACCATATGTACAACAGTGTACTTCACACTGTTTGCGATTCCCAATGGGGTTGCAAATGACCTACCTCATTCATATTCATGAGGAAGGTCACAATTTGCGACCCATTGGGAATGGCTGCACTCACAGAGATGGTGGCCTGCTGGAAACAGATGACCACCATATCTGTGATTACTTTTAAATAAAGCAGTTTTTTTTTTATAATGCTGTCCGTTTTCCTTAAAGGAAAACGTGATACATTTCAAAAACAAAAATGAAAAGTTTTGTTTTCATTTTTTTAGAGAAGGCAGTGCCCGTGGGACCACTGCCTGCTCTGAAAAAGTATTTTCGTAACCATTCACAAAGGGGAAGGGGTCCCATGGGGACCCCTTCCCCTTTTCGAATGGGTTAGCACCAATTTGAAATTGGTGCTAACTGCAATAGTTTTGTGACCGCATTCACGGTCTCAAAACAATCCTACATCGCACTGCGACTCGTTACTAGGAAGGGAACGCCCCTTCCTAATTGCAACTCGCAAATAATTTTTGCGATTCGGTAAATAGATTACCGAATCGCAAAAAATGGTCTGTACATCACAAAATGTTTTTTTCTCGTCGCAGACGGCCCGATTCTGTGAGTCGGCCGTTTGTGATGAGAAAAAAGCTTCGTACATGTGGCCCAATGTGACTGAAACTTGCACCTATCCGACTAACACATTGTGGTTTATGTTATGACTTTATTTTTGATCCCTCAGTTTTTTGCTGGAGCTTATTTTATTTTCAAGTGCTTAATAAAATAAATAAAGGACTGTGACCTTGACAGAAATACATGTGTCTTGGAGTGTAAATTGCAAGCATTGACACAGCCAGTAGGTCCTCATTTGGAAAGCAGATGCAATGGTTATTTATTTTTTATAAGTATATGTCACATAAATAGAAATAAAAAATCAACCATGTAGCCACCTAAAGTTGGCTGCTACATGTGTGTCCTAAAAATGTTCAAGTTAAAAACATTCACTTGTGACTATTTTACCACTATTGTTTTTTAAATCTCACAGCTTTCTGTTGTGCCATGCCTGCTATTATTATTTGTGAAGGAGACAAGACTAAATCATGCCCTAACCAAACATTGGCCCTAACCAAACATTCAAATTGCAGCCAGCTACAATGTGAAAATGCTGTGTAATTATTTTATACAACAACTTTACAAAGGATATAGAAAATCACAACTTACCTTTACACACAAAGTGCAGGGTGAATAAAAAGATGGTCAAGTTAATATAAAGAAAAATAAAATAGAACTAACTTTGAGTCAGATTAGTCACTGAAGTCAAAAGAACTACATTTAGGTGATGTCATCAATGCATACATGTTTTGTGCAGTCATGCAAAGTGAAGAGGGACAATGAGCAACGTAGGCTGGCCTACTGTCCCATGCTGCACGCTTTGGTGGGTGGAAGCAGAAAATGAATGACAGGTTAACAGAGCACTGGGTGAATCCTGATGACTAAAACCCTTCCACTATTCAAGCTATGTATGATTTTTTGAAAAATAATAGTCTGGCGAGAGAGCTAAAACCTTCTGAAAGACGATACCTAAATATGCTTCCTACAAAGACAACATCGAGCACCTTTTCCACACACTATCTTCTTAACTGAAATATTACTTGTCATACATAAGGCACTTTGCAGCACTGATATGTTCTCCATGCGTTGCACAATTACATATGTTGTATTATCACATTGGCAGCTGAAATATAAAAGACATCGTATTTCAAAGCTCTGAATTTTGAAAGCAAAGGCCCTCTATCCAAAGGCATTTACCGATTGTTCATGTGTTTTTATCTTAGTGTGCCTGCAGCTATTGTCTTTCCGGCCTTTAATCCTCAGTGGAGAGACTCTGATTTCATGGAAGCCTCCTCTACTGCACCATTACTTGATTGGCGCGCGAGGGAAGACGCCAGTGAGAGAGAGAGTTTTCAATGGGTTATGACAATGTACCGTGTGCGCCTCGTCTGGGTTCTTAGTTCATTTGTCAACACAGAACATCAAACCCTGATATTTATCCAGGGAGAGCTGCTGCTCTCAGCATTCTGAATAAAACGTGACCCCCTCTCCCACCGCCCTCTCCCTTTTATTCTTTAAATCTGGTTCTAGATAAACAGTAATTTACCACAATTAAGAGTAATGACATAGTTAAACATTTTTAAAGGTTATCTCACAATGTCATTTCGCTCACTAATGCTCTGCGGCTGCCGTGTCACTTGTGAGCAGGCATGTGCTAGCAGGCCAGTCGGCTTCATCTGTGGTGACTTTGATTTATTTGCTCTGTAAATTGGGACTGGAGCAATAATGGGAAGTGACATTAATTGTTTAACAGAGTCATCCCTGCCACATCCATCGCTTTCTCTGGGGTGTCTCATTGTTGAGGCTTGTAGAGAACTAATTGGGATTGCTCTGATGAGGGCCTGCATCCAACGCGCTTTATCCATCTGAGCATCAGTGAATGGCTTTTGAAAGCGGCCTAATAGTGCAGATAATGACAGTGTCTGTCCATGCAATAAGTGACTTGGCCAGCTTGGCGCAATAACATTAAGTTGGCCCTGTCCAGTTAGCAAATTCAGTGCTAGGACTTTCACAACTTGGCGACTTCACCCTTTCTTGTTTTCAGTGATCCACAGTTGTTGTTTTTGGTTTAATATGAATATATTTTAGCCCCTTTTGTGTGGGTCTTTAAATTATATTTGGTAATAACAGTTCTCTTACAACGTGAATTATTGCATATCTGAAATGTATTCAGTCTTTCTGGATAAGGGACATCTGTGCCACAGAAAACTTTCAAGACGGGGGTTAGTGAGGGCGAGAAAGAAGGTGAAGGAGTAATACAATGACAAACACTTTTGCGTATGTTGCCTTATCTTGTTACGAACATATGATATCTAATATAAACTAACACTGTGACAACATCCGATAAAGGCTGATTCTACTCATTCATAGAAGGTGTGCAAAAGATAAGTTTTACAATAGCCAAAGTGAATATATGCAAAGTAAACATGCCCTGGACAAGGACAACTTCAAAGACAGCCTTTATGATACATTGTTATCAAACACAAGCATGTCACTGTGCCTGTGAGGTTTCATTACAGTTATTGACACCTAAAATCTTTGAGATTGGAACTCAACTACCTTGTTTATGTAGCCTGTACATATTGAGAAGCCTGGGTAGCACTTTGACGCCAAATCTAAAAAAATAGCTAATACAAAAGAATCAAACTGCTTCCTACTTCAGTCTACAAAAACGTTGATTTCTCACAAACTCCATGCTACATACATGTTTGTAAGAAATCAGTTTAATGAGTCTGATTTTGGTGTATTTTTTTGGATTCTGTGTGTATACTGTTCGATTAGCATATTATCAATACTAGGGTGCATGTGTGGAAGTGATGTATAGTGATGTATGTACAATTCCTAGTAACATAACATTCACAACAGCTAAAGAGACATTTCTAGGCAGAATAAAGCAGTCATACTTTGCCCTATATCGAATAATTGTGTGTTCCTCTCACTTTCTCCTACAGAAGATAGACGAAGAGAATGAGGCCAACTTGCTAGCGGTCCTCACTGAGACATTGGACAGTCTTCCAGTGGACGAGGATGGACTACCTTCCTTTGATGCTCTGACAGATGGTGAAGCAGCCAGTGAAAATGATCCTAGCCTTTCGTATATGCATGACGGTGCCCCTCCGACTCAGGAGGCAGAAGAGCCGTCTCTAGTAAGAATACTTCCTTCTGTTTATGGCGAATTGGATGGGCCTCTGGCTACTCGCTGCATGGGTATGATGGAGTCAAAATAAGGTTGGGGCTTTTGTTTGGGAAGATGGCATCTATAGCTCTAACGACATTTTGAAATACACTAGCATCTTACATTAAAAGCACAATAAACAATGAACACAATGCTGAATTAAGGGAAAGCACTTTAACTGTGTTTGTGATCATATAGTGATTGGTATTAACCTGAACACTGACAATAAAATGACTTATCCTGATTACATTTGTAAAGTTCAGCCATTTCAAGTTAAAAATCTTCTGCATGAAGATATACGTATATACGTAAATAAGAAGGGACAGTGACTTTCAATTCCACAAAGGCTCACCATTTCAGGTAGAGTTCCTAAAGTTGCCAAGTCCTTGCTTACATAAGTAGAAGATATCTCAAGTATTCTGTTCAACATAGTGAGCCATAATAAGAGGATCCAGCCCTTAAAATACAAAAAATGAGTCTTCTGATAAAGACTCCTAGCTGTAGATTCCTTACTTTTGAATTTTCCAGGCATCACACTGGATCTGGATAATTTTCATAAGCAGTACCCCTGCGAGCCATCAGTTGAGGTTGATCAGCTTTGTGTGCATCATCAGTGTCGTCTTCACTGGAAGTGACATTGTGGTAACTATATAGGCGTCACCCAGGCATGCTGGCATCAGTTCTTTTCTTTCTGCACCAGCCAGTGATGATCTGGAGAAGAGCTACTCCTGATGTTACTTTTTTAATTACTTTTTTCAGGATCTTGCCAAGTATTTTTGAGGATTTCCTCCTTATGCGTAGACATGTCACATAGGAAAATAGGATTTAATCCCTGCAGAACCTGTCATTGGCCAATGTGGATGACGCATTTGCACCTTGTGTGCCTGTGGTGTTCGTAGTGCGACCATGATGCAAATTCGTGCTCTGATTGCTGTGGACACGCACCCCAAAGCTTTGAGGGAGCGGTCACTAAAGCTCATGACAGTCCAGCATGTCACCCCACGCAAATCGAAATCTCTCCGACATGATCCAGATCTCAGAGGGAACTGCGAAAGACCAACAGTGGTGGCTAACAAACCGCAATTGGGTCAGAGGCAGACTCCTCTCCCTTTCCCAACCAGATCCCACAGTAGTGACAGATGTGTTACTCCTGTGATGGTGCGGCCATCTGGGAGAGGTGGAGATCAGAGGACTCTGGTCTCTGGCAGGAGCAGGACTCCACATCAAGATGCTGATGCTCTGAGCAATCTGACTAGCATTAAAAGCCTTTCTGCCCTCCATCAGGGGGAGGCTAGTGCAGGTGTTCACTGACAATACCACCGCATGCGGTACTGCAACAAACAGGGCGGGGTGGGGTCGTGAACCCTTTGTCAAGAGTCCCTGCATCTCTGGACTTTGCTGGAACAACACAGCATTTCCCTGGTGGTTCTACACCTGGCGGATTCTCTGAACAACAGGGCAGACAAACTCACCCATTGATGCCTAGTGAATCACAAATGGCATCTCCATCCGGAGGTGGCACAAGTTCTCTTTCAACAGTGGGGAGAGTCTTGGTTAGATCTGCTTGCCACCGTAGAGAACACACAATTTCAGCAGTTTGCTCACTGGAGCTTCCAGGGTGGCTCTTGTTCTGAGATTCTTTGCATCTCAAGTGGAGCTGAGGCGTTCTGTATGCCTTTCTGCCCATGCCACTTCTGCCCATGACTATCAAGAAGAGCAGGAACAATCGGGCACAAGTTATTCTTGTGGCCTCGCACTGTTCATGAAGAGTCTGCTATCTTGAGCTGCTGAGCATGGCCATCGATCCTCCGATCAGACTGCTGTTTCAGCAGCAGGGGAGGGTTTTTCACCCAAACCTGTTCACTCTCTGCCTTCGTGCATGGGGATTGAGTGGCAGCAGTTGACACCTTTTGACCTTCTTCCGGAAGTCTGTCACCAGGCATCCCTCCACCAAAACTGTTTACACCTGCTGCTGGAAGAAATTTGTGGTGTGATGAGAAAAGAAACATGTTGATCCTCTTTCTGACCGCCTTTCTGAAGTCTTGCTCTTTCTTTTTCCCTTGCCTTGCAGGGCTCTGCTCTGGGCACTCTTAAGGACTAGCTAGCTGCTCGTTCTGCCTTCTTGTGGCTGCCTGACCAACCCTTCTTGTTTAATCCCTATTGTATAGGTTCCTCGAGGGTCTTGTTCATCTCATTCCTCCTTTGCCATTTATAATGCCCCAGTTGGATCTCAATCTGGTCTTAATATTCTTAATGTGTGCTCCCTTGAGCCACTCCACAACTGTCCCCTCAGGCTTCTTACACTGAAAACAGCCTTTCTCGTGACAATCGCATCTGCCTGCAGAGCTAGTGAGCTGCACACCTTATCATCTAAGCTGCCTTATCTGTCTGTCTACTCTGACAAAGTGGTACTTGGCACAAGTGCCTCCTTTCTACTGAAAGTTGTCACCCCATTTTATGTAGGCCAGTCTATCACACTGCCTACCTTTTTTGCTCCTCCATATCCCTAAAAAGAAGAAGAGTGACTCCATCATCCGGACCCAAAACGAACTTTGTCTACTTTGACAACACACATGAGTTCCAAGTTCCAACTGGATGACCAACTCCTTGTGGGAATGTTGGTGTGAAGAAAGGTTGTGCATTGCAGAAGCAGACCATATCTAGATGGTGTGTGCTCTGCATTAAAATCTGCTATGCATTGGCTATGAAGCAACCTCCTGATGGCTTGCAAGCTCATTCCACCAGAACTAAAGCTATGACCACTGTGTTAGCAAGCGGAGTTCCGGCCCTGAACATCTGCCAGGCAGCAATGTGGACATCTCTGCACACATTTACCTAACACTACTATCTGGACTGTCAGAGATGAACACTTTGCCCGTTCAGTTCTTCTGGACTTCCTCGTTTGAAATTAGTCCACAGCTTTTCACCTCCGAGGAGGTATTACTTGGGTATCTATTCAAAGGTAAAAAATCTGAAGCTAGCAGTCTCTATCAGATGAACAAGTTACTTATCTTTGGTAACGCCTTATCTGGTAGAGACTACTTCTAGGTTCAGATTCCTTACTGACCCACCCATCCTTCCCGCTCTGTTAACTGATTTCTAGGGATAGGGCTGACCCCTTTCAGGGCCCTAGTTGTCTATACCAGGGATCATTGCACTTCATGGTTCTGCACTTCTGGTGTGGAAAGTTGAGAAAAGTAACTGATGCCAGCACACCTGGGTGGCCCCTTTACAACGTCGTCACTTCCGGTGCAGACGATGACACCGGTGGAGCCCATCTACACCACATGATGGCATGCAGGGATACTGCTCACAAGAATGTTCCTGATCCATTCTGATGCCTGGGAATTTCAAAGGTAAGGCATCTGCAGCTAGATAATAGTTTCTACCAGATAAGGTACCGAAGGAAAGTAACTTGGTCAAATAGAATTGTTGGTAGCACAAAAAAAATACAGATATAGTACCCTTGCTGAAATGCAGTAGTGTATTATTATTTAATACTGAGTACAAAAGAAAAACATTTCCACTAATCGTTGCTTCACTGAAAATTTATGTTATCATTTTATGCACTGATAAAACCCATTATTGAATAGCATAATAGGTCAGCATGAATGACCCGTGAGATTTCTAAGAGGCTGTGAATATGCTTCTCAACTTCCATTAGTTGCTGTAAACATTCCAAAATTCTCATTAGTCTCCATGCTGACTACAGGAGACGTGCCCCCTGCTGACCATGTGAACATTTGAGATGTTTTACTCACATCCAAAAGACATCAGACATCCCTAAAGAACCTGACACCTCAGCAACATTGGCTCAATTTTTTATGACTGTACAGGTTATTCTTGAATGTTTATTTGATCTCCTTTTACATTGTCTCAATATGGGTGCGTATTGAACGCAAAAGCTGGCATAGATAAATATCTTACCCTGCAAATGTAATCAATATCTGAACATGATGATTGTTTCTTCAGTTCACTTACGTGAGAATGACTTTAGACAGACTTGTCAGGTGAGCACAGCCAACACCTACAAAATGTTTTATCATGCATTCATATTAATTCTAGATACAACTAAGTAAACTGTTTAGACATTTCAAGCTATCTGCAGCACCTATTATAGAAGGACCAGAAGGTATCACAGAAGGCATAATCAGTACCACAAGGCATAACAAATATCAAGGTTAAATCTTTTGTCCATTTGGAGACATCCAACGGTATTTATGAGCATGTTCCCAATTGTAAATGGCACAGAAGTGTTGGATTTCAGGGCATATGTATTTTGTCAAATGCATCTATCCAATATGGCTCGGAGAGATATCTGCAGAATCTTACTCTGCCACAGTATTCAGATCAATGCATTATGACTTCTTGCAGCTATAGGAAGGCCTTCTAACTTCTCAACAAACATGGGATATTATATAGGTAACGCAGAGATACAGTGAGTAATGATAGGGGTCTGACCTACTATGCTACTTTAGAGAGAGGTGATCGTTTTGTACTTGGTGACCTAGCCCTCACACTGCACAACAAAAGGGAAAAGAAATGTAGTTAATGTAACCTCGGTTTGGTATGAGCATCAAGGTAATCCTCAACCATGAGTACAAAACCAATCGAATATCAGTATAGTGAAAGAAAGAAATACCTCAACCGTCCACAGCAAATTTAAGTGAAAAGAACTTATAATACGAAAAATGTCAAAAAATGACCGCTTTCACAAGATGTTCAGAAGTTGTGTGAAAAGCAAATAAATCACTAAAGAAACTCAAAATTGAGAACATTTCGAAGTGGCCTTCAGATAGACTACAAAAAAACAAGACTACCTCCCCCTTTGAGGCCAAAATGTAATTGCACAATCTGAGGCTTTGCTCTTGTGACAGGCCCTACGTTTGCACGTAGGAAACAAATAGAGAACAAAAAATGCCAAGAGGCCATGAGGAATCCAGTGAAGTCTGGATATCTAGTTGAGAGAGTTTGGAGTGGATCAAGATCTCCAACGAGTGAAAGTTCATCGTCCTTCTAGTCAGAACTTCCCTGCTTGTCTTTTTGCAATGTTTTGACACTTAAAATTGCTCTGCCGATGTACCTAGTGGTTTTATCAGATGAGTGGTTCAGGGCGATCGGATGAATGCTTAGGAACTCACCTGATATCATAAGCTCTGGGCAAGGCAACATATCAAATAAGGTCATAATGTGAGTGCAGGTGGCATTGTGACAATGAAACATTTACAAAGTTCGAAAAGCTCCATTGATGTGTAGTCAAAGGAAATATCTGTGACTGACTTTTTGGGAGTCCTCAATCAATGTTTTACGCAGTCCTCAAAAGACTCTTACTGGTAAGAGATTGGGTGGATATTTGATGAAGTAGCATCTTTGCTGGACAGAGGGCAGAGAAACTCCCAGATCAGTAACTATTGTTCTGCAAATCAGGCAAAATATCCAATAAAACAATATTTTCAAAGTGATACAATGATTCCCAGATGGCTTGTAAAATACATAAGAAGCATTTTTAGGAGGGCTCGAAGGTCTCACAAAGTCCATAGAAAGTATAACAATAGTGACAATAGTAAAAAGGTTTAACAATAGTGAAAATAGTAAATAAAATGAAAAGTGCCCTTCAGTTCTTAAGACTTAAGTAATACATTTATACCATTTATTCCAAAGGCTCATGGTTAACTGGGTAGCACATGCTCTGAATAGACAATACCTTTCAAGCAGCAGTTTGCAGCAGCTAAACTCTTTCATCTGGCAAATCAGAATATCTCAGCAGCAGTCTCAGTCTCCACAAACAGTGACAGCCAAATAAAAAAACTGTCTACCTTTGGTCTTGTCCAAGCCTATGAGCTGTAATGCAAGCAAGAAGTCAGAAAAGCTCTTCTGATTGTCCTCTGTTGGCATACAACAATTCATCAGAGCCACTACCATAAAAGTAACTTTTTCGTTCCAGTTTCAAGTCTTCGATGAACCGTGGCTGAGCAGAAGCACTTAAAAACCCTGGATTATCGTTGGTAATGAAAAAGAGCACTTTTCTATACCAGTTTCTCACTCTATTTTTTATGATGCCTACCGTATCATTCAGTTCTTGTCATAATAAAATGGTCTGAGGCAGAACTATTTTAGAGTCCCATGGAGCAGCATGACCTAAAATAGTGGAATTTACAAAACGTGAGGCAGAACTCTCTAAATTGCCTGGAACCTTTCCTCACTCATCTTAGAGAGACCAACACAGTCATGTAAAAGACAAATTACATTATTTTTCTCCGCGTAGGAACAGCAAACAGTAACTTCGTCCAGCTAATGAAGAGAGTGGGACTGGAAGTGCTGTATGGAATGGATTCCATCCGACATAAAACTGGACATGAGACCAGTTGGCATGTTCTGGTAGAGACTAGGGGCCTAATTACGACCTTGGAGGATGGGATACTCCGTCACAAACCTAACGGAAGTCCTGTCTGCCATTTTACAACTTCCATAGGACATAATGGAACTTGTAATACGGCAGACCTAATATCCGCCACGCTTGTGAAGGAGTATCCCATCCGCCAAGGTCGTAATCAGGTCCTAGGTATTTCTACGCAGATCTATCTCCCCAACCGGACATTTTATCAAAGGAAGCAATTAAACAGTGGAAATAGGTGAGCTCGAATCAGGACTACTGGTGCACGTTGATTGGATTTATCTTCAGCAGAGCAGATATAAGTATCTTGAAAAAAAGTCACATTTCTGTCTTAATGGCTTTTACCTAACTCTAGCTTTGAATTTAGCATTTGAGTTAGATTTACTTGTACAGTCACAAAAATATATTTCTGGATGGTTGATAGCAATATCAAGCTTCTCAAATCCATGACTGGATAATATGTGTAACAGTACACGGCAGCCAGCGCTCCTACAGTTACCATACGATATGCTAGTTTTCATAATGTCAGGTCAATTGTCCAGTAGAATGGACAGCACTGGGAGCACTGGGAGCATACAGCAGCTGTTTAGCAGTCCTCTGGCCACTGCAACTTAGAGGCATCAAAGCAGATATACATGGATGAAAGAGAATATCCTACAGTCATTGTTTTAAACACGTAGTTCATGGATTCCATTTTCAAGGGTACCGTGCAGTAAACATGTACTCTAGATAACGTATGAAACAATCAACATGTCTTCACTGAGCTATCACAGAAGTCCATCCATCATTGTTGAATTGAAGTTTGCTAATGGGAAAGTCTCATACTGCTTCTCTTTCTGTACCTTGAGGCTGTGCCACCCCGCCGAACCCCCATGATACAACAATATGCAATGTGAATTGCCCTTTTAGGATAAAACTAAAATTACATTCTGTTAGTGTTTACTGTCACCTTTTACAAACATCAGCGAAGTTTAATACAAATGAATCAACTGTTCGATACGCTCCAAGTACAGGACAGAATTTTGTTTCAGTTTTCATTTAAAAGATGTTATCATTGATCATTTGACACAGTAAGGGCCGTCCCTAAATTAAAACAGTGACACTTTTTATTTACAACCTTTGTATCCAGCATTCACACATAGTACACCTGCCAGTGATTGTTTTTTTTAGGCGTTTGTAGAATTACAATAGAAGTTTGTACTTGGAGAAGAGTCCCCCCTTGGGCATTGAGAAGGTACACACGTTTGCCTTTACCTTGGATTTGTTTAGGCCGAAATCATAGCATCCCAGGGTAGTCTTCATACATATGCCTACATATAACATTTGATGCTGCTCATCTAAAATATTCTGCTGTGGTGCCTGGAGGTAGCGGAAAACAAATTCCACAAACAAAATCTCTCTCCTGCACACGCTGTACTCTCTTCACTTTTGAATCTGTTCAGCCTGATTTAGTGGCAGAGGGGCAGAGATAAATATTTATGAGGATGTTGGTACTTCAGTCATTCAAATATTCCCTCTGTGATCCACAAGAGGCAATCCTAAATGTATGTGCATTTGCGTTCTCTATTCAGTATGCCAAATGTCATACTTTATGCTATTTATAAAGCCCTATAGGCTACTACCAAGGGCTGTACCAGTTGCTAAAGGCCCTGAGCGTGAGTTATAGGCCCTGACTGCACGCCAGGGCCAATAATGAGAGTGAGGGCTTTTAACAAGTATAGCCCAAGGCATAACTCTATTAAAACATGCTATCCACTAAGGGCAGAATGTCCTAAATTTAAATGGGAGAAACATGAAGACGAGCATTGGAATGTTGGGGATCCCAGGCATTATAAACCTGGAGTGGCTCCAGTGCCTTCAGTGGAACTCTCAACATTCCAATCTTTTAATCAGAGTAAGTGCATATTACCCTTTTTATTATAATTAAAGCATAAAAAAGAATCATTTAATACAAATACATTTATGTGTTGTTAAGGGCAGGCTAATGAGGAAAGTCACAGGAAAAGTAGAAAGTTCCCTTTACTTTTTATTAATTCATTTCCAGGACAAGCAATACAACGTTCATTAAAGCTGCAAAGTAAATATCTTACCTCTCTTGAGGACTGGCTTTCTGTCACTAATGGCAAAGCAATCCGTTGTTGCAGACAGCACCACTAAGACTAGAGCAACAGCAGCCACATTTGAGTTGATGACCTACTGCAGTTAACACTGGTTATTTATGAAAGATGATGGGCATTGATCGATATGTGAATCACCCTTATGTTGACGACAGCACTCTTGACTGCCAATAAACACATTCTTTTTTAACTTTTTGGGTTTCAGATGTCACTTTAGCAAGAGTTGCCATAATGGCTAGGCAGTATACATATGTTTGTATTCCTTGAAATATGCTTAGTAATGACAATAAAACAGAGTTAGTTAATTAGTTAAAAGCAATGCATGGCATATCATTTAATGTGTGTGAAATGTTAGAGAAGTTAACATACGATGCATCTTTTACTCTTAATATTTATTGCTCTGAGCAGCTATAGGAATAAGAACATTTTCCCTTAGCTTTTTTCTCTCTGGACATTTTGGGCAACATGTCGAGGAGGTGTGATTCAATTCAGAAATTGTCCCAGGAAATGAGAAAGCATGTAGTTCTACTTATTTTCGAATTTCACTGCTATGTGTTTCCTATCTAAGGGAGTTGTCAGAAGTGGTGTGAGTATTCATATGTGTGGGTCTCTTGCTGTATGTGACATACGGACTCAAGTGCCACATCACTGATGAGGCCCATGAAGGATGAAACTGTCTGTGGTTATTTATGTTCCCATTCAGAGCAGATGGCAGTCTCTTTCACAATGGACTGTTTCTGTTGGAATATGCCAAACTGCAGGCCAGGTCCTCTGTGAACAGAAACACAAGCAACCCAGGACCAACCACACTCTGAATGGGGCCCCTCAGCCAGTGTAGCCTGGTTCCAGTGGCACAGTGAGGATAGCAACCAGGTCTGGACATACTCATAACACTTAGGGCATCACACTGAATTATACAATAAAGTGAAGGATGAAATGCTTGAATTAATCTCAGGCACTGTAACTCAGGCTGCTTCCCACTCCATCATTATTTTGCATACCTTGCCACTTTAGTTTGGACACAGCCATATGTAATCAGACTTACCCCTGCTGCTCCCCGAACTGCCAGATCCTTCCAGCACTGGAATTCAAGCAATCCAAGACCGACATCACCCTGATGGGCCCAAGTAATTACCAGTGGCTAAGATTAATTCAAGCATTCCATCCATCTTTTCTATACTTCAAATGGACACCATGTGTGCAAAGGGAAGGTAGAGGTGTGGGTCCCATGCTCGCTTTGCCACTGGAGGAAAGCTACACATGACTGAGGAGCCCCAATCAGAGTGTCACCATCTTGGGTTGCCTGTGTTCCATTCCAGGGAGGACCTGGTCTGGCAGTTCTGGCTGGACTGTTGTTTTGGACCATGGTCAAGATTAATTTTCATATTCATGGGTCTAAACTGAGGTGGAATGGTGTACAAATTAAAGATGAGCTGAGATGAGTAAGTAGCAGTGTTTGAGATTAATTCAAGACTAATTTTCATATTTGTGGGTCTAAACTGAGGTGGAATGGTGTACAAATTAAAGATGAGCTGAGATGAGTAATTAGCAGTGGTTGAGATTAATTCAATACTAATTTTCATATTTGTGTGTCTAAACTGGGGTGGAATGGTGTACAAATTAAAGATGAGCTGAGATTAGTAATTAGCAGTGGTTGTGATTAATTCAAGCATTCCAATCGTCATTTATTTTCTATATTTCAGTGCAACGCCCTAATTGCAATGGGTATGTTTAGACTTGAATCCCATGCGTACCGTGCTTACACCAAACTGAAGAGCAACAATCAGGGCAAAGCTTGTCTTGATTTGCTTGTGTTCGAGTTTAGGGAGAGCCTGGCAGTTCGAGGTGGACTGTTCAGACTGGAGCAGGGTGAACCTGATTTACATATGGCAGAGTCCAAACTGAGGTGGTATGGTTTGTAAAATAACGATGATTGGGATGCAGCTTCGTGTAATTACCAGTGGCTGAAACTAATTCAAGTATAACATCTCTCACTTTTTTGTATAATTCAATAAATTAAGGTTGTCTCCTATTACAGCTCAGAGGATTATGGGGCACGTGTACTAAGAATCCATTTGATAAAAGCTATTGCAAATTGCACTCCAATTTTTACCAAATGGATTCTGAATTGGCAAACAAACCTATGTACTAAACGGTCAGTTCATGAAAACACAGAATCATAGTGGGTTGCAATCCGACTTACCTCATAAAATTAATCATAAAAGTCACAAATTGCGACCTTCTATGGTTGGCTACAGTCACATGCGTGGTGGTTTGCTGGGGTCAACAAACCACCTTGTCCGTAGTTGTTTTTAAATAAAACAATTTTATTTTTTAATGTTACCTATTTAGGGTGCAGGTTAAAAAAATGAAAGAAAAGAAAATTAAAATGTTTACAACCTTTTTGGAGATTTGGCAGTAGTTACCATTACCTTTGTTCCTATTAACCAAATGAAAGGGGTCCCTGAGGGACCTCACCCCCTTCCTCTATGTGAATGGGTGAAAACCTCCTCAGAGTTGGTAGTAAAATATTGTTTGCAACCAGATGTCGGTTGCAAAACAATAATACATACCTTAAGGAATCAGTGTGTGGAAGGGACGCCCTAACACTTCCTTTCACATAGCAATTCCTTAATGTTTCCTAAATCCATGTAACCATTTGGAAAGTCTTTAACAAATCATTTAATGGGTTTGGTACATATTTAAAAAACATGTTAGTGGTGCAAATCCTGTGATTTATCCAGTCTGATGGTTAATGACCATTACAGCACTTTTCATATGTTCCTAACGAGAAAGGAAACTGCAATACAATTTCGTTTGCTCCTAAACATAGAAAGCAGAAATGTTGAGCAAACGGCTCAGGCAGTAAGTGTGCACTCTTCGGCACCGAACTAACTTTAACAAACTAAGCTAAAAAGTAAAATAAGTCACGTTAATTCTCAGAGGTATATAACTTTTCCTTTTTTGCTTCCATGATATGTTTACAGCTTAAGAAGCTCTTGCTGGCTCCAGCCAACGCTCAGCTAAATTATAATGAATGCAGAGGCCTCAGTATACAGAACCATGCAGCCCCTAATCACAGGATCAGAACAAGCCCGGCGGTTGTTAAGGTACGAACATAATCTTTTATATGAGGTGAGGAATGTAAGAAGGCCTTTTGTATTTCCAGCCACAAGAGCTGGAAGCCAGGCTGCGTGGTTTGTGAGTTCTGTGCTGCTTCGGACTGAAAGGGCAGTGCATCTGAAAGCTCGTTCCAAAGAGTGTTGCTGTACTCCGTGAATAGACCTCTTCATGGTTGGGTTTTCTTGGCATGGGTGAACGGTTGTTCCATAGCTATTGCCGTCCACCCGGTTTAGCGAGGCACCGAATAGCTGTGCGCTTATAAAACCTGTTGACGGCCTTGGTTTACGAGGGGCCGAAGATGCTGGCGGGCTGTCTTACCAGCTGTCTTAAGAAAGGGCACCACATGAGCCAGAGCGTGAAGAGACGTTGTCCGCCATCTTTGGTGGCAACCTGCCAAATAATGCTTGCTTTGCTGTGCACAGTAACTGAACTTGAATTGAGAATGCCAGCTGAATAAACAGCTGTCGCCACCTCTTTTTCAGTGTTTTCTAAAAAAGCTCTTTAGATGCCCTGCACAGGATGGTAAAAGATGCATGACACTCCTTTGAATTATTTTGTTCATTGTTGTCGCTTCGATTACAATTTTATCAGAATTCTGAAAAACATTGTGTTTGCAGATTATGAATTATCTCTTGTCCTTATTCTATGTTTTTAAAGGTTGAGAGTCCGTGGAGCAGTAAATCGAAATCCACCTGTCAGCAGCAAAAGCCGCCAAGGCGCCCATGCTCCGAGCTGTTGAAGTACCTAACTGCAAATGATGACCCTCCACAACCCAAATCGGCCGAGAACAGGAGTAGCGGCGGCAGGCAAGACAAAAGCATTTCCAAAAAGAAGGGCCATGCACACATGCACACGCAGTCACTTCACTTGCCAGGTGGGTTGGAGACAAAAGCCTTAGAACATTGTTTTTTTTTTTTTTTTTTTTAAAGATCCAAAATACTCAAGCTTCTCCTACCCCTCAAAGTTTAATTTTCTTTAATCAATGTGTAGGCCTTTGAGAAAACTCGTTAAATGTTAATGGCCCGTCTCTATTGGACAACGATGCTGATATGAGCCTATTGGCATCACTAAAGCAAAAATATGAAGCAACATTTTGCAATCAGGACATTTTTTCTGTAAAAGATAGAAATGCCGTTTCATGCCTCTTGACATTGTATTTTTTTTTCAGGTTAAAGTAAAAAAAAAAGTTGTCAAGAGGGCCAAGCATGCCATATTTTCATTGTTTCAGTATTATTTCCTTATAAAATAAAACACAAAACCAAACGCGCATTAGGCATTGAAGGGGGCGAAATGCACTGTGAAAATACAGTTACAATGCTAGCATGATCACTGTTTGGGGCAGCTAAAAATTGTGAATATGTAATATGTTGGGTATGGTCGACATAAAAATAACTTATATCCACTCCTCCTATGCCCTGAACTATGGCAACCACTGCCAATGAATAATGAAAGTGTGCATAGAGAAAAAAGACAGCTATAGGGACGTTTCATGCAAAGGTGCATCCTACCCTGTTACTGACTGATATGAAAGCCATGCTATATCTGCAGTAAAAAAAAAAATAGGTGTAATGTACATGTCAGCAC